>NC_136263.1:44990234-45690234 GCF_964187855.1 Myxine glutinosa | reverse complement strand
TCGGCACCGATCTCGTATGGCAAGATGCGTATATCTATCATCGGCACCGATCTCGTATAGCAAGATGCGTATATCTATCATCGGCACCGATCTCGTATGGCAAGATGCGTATATCTATCATCGGCACCGATCTCGTATGGCAAGATGCGTATATCTATCATCGGCACCGATCTCGTATGGCAAGATGCGTGTATCTATCATCGGCACCGATCTCGTATGGCAAGATGCGTATATCTATCATCGGCACCGATCTCTTATGGCAAGATGCGTATATCTATCATCGGCACCGATCTCGTATGGCAAGATGCGTATATCTATCATCGGCACCGATCTCGTATAGCGAGATGCGTATATCTATCATCGGCACCGATCTCGTATAGCGAGATGCATATATCTATCATCGGCACCGATCTCGTATAGCGAGATGCGTATATCTATCATTGTCACCAATCTCGTATAGCGAGATGCATATATCTATCATCGGCACCGATCTCGGAAAGCGAGATGCGTATATCTATCATCGGCACCGATCTCATAGAGCGAGATGCATATATCTATCATCGGCACCGATCTCATATAGCGAGATGCGTATATCTATCATCGGCACCGATCTCATATAGCGAGATGCGTATATCTCTAATCGGCACCGATCTCATATAGCGAGATGCGTATATCTATCATCGGCACCGATCTCATATAGCGAGATGCATATATCTATCATCGGCACCGATCTCATATAGCAAGATGCATATATCTATCATCGGCACCTATCTCATATAGCGAGATGCATATATCTATCATCGGCACCGATCTCATATAGCGAGATGCATATATCTATCATCGGCACCGATCTCATATAGCGAGATGCATATATCTATCATCGGCACCGATCTCGTATAGCGAGATGCATATATCTATCATCGGCACCGATCTCATATAGCGAGATGCATATATCTATCATCGGCACCGATCTCGTATAGCGAGATGCATATATCTATCATCGGCACCGATCTCATATAGCGAGATGCATATATCTATCATCGGCACTGATCTCATATAGCGAGATGCATATATCTATCATCGGCACCGATCTCATATAGCGAGATGCATATATCTATCATCGGCACCGATCTCATATACCGAGATGCATATATCTATCATCGGCACCGATCTCATATACCGAGATGCGTATATCTATCATCGGCACCGATCTCATATAGCGAGATGCATATATCTATCATCGGCACCGATCTCATATAGCGAGATGCGTATATCTATCATCGGCACCGATCTCGTATAGCGAGATGCATATATCTATCATCGGCACCGATCTCATATAGCAAGATGCATATATCTATCATCGGCACCGATCTCATATAGCGAGATGCATATATCTATCATCGGCACCGATCTCATATAACGAGATGCATATATCTATCATCGGCACCGATCTCATATAGCAAGATGCATATATCTATCATCGGCACCGATCTCATATAGCGAGATGCATATATCTATCATCGGCACCGATCTCATATAGCGAGATGCATATATCTATCATCAGCACCGATCTCATATAGCGAGATGCATATCTCTATCATCGGCACCGATCTCATATAGCGAGATGCGTATATCTATCATCGGCACCGATCTCGTATGGCAAGATGCGTATATCTATCATCGACACCGATCTCGTATAGCAAGATGCGTATATCTATCATCGGCACCGATCTCGTATAGCGAGATGCGTATATCTATCATCGGCACCGATCTCGTATGGCAAGATGCGTATATCTATCATCGGCACCGATCTCGTATAGCAAGATGCGTATATCTATCATCGGCACCGATCTCGTATGGCAAGATGCGTATATCTATCATCGGCACCGATCTCGTATGGCAAGATGCGTATATCTATCATCGGCACCGATCTCGTATGGCAAGATGCGTGTATCTATCATCGGCACCGATCTCGTATGGCAAGATGCGTATATCTATCATCGGCACCGATCTCTTATGGCAAGATGCGTATATCTATCATCGGCACCGATCTCGTATTGCAAGATGCGTATATCTATCATCGGCACCGATCTCGTATGGCAAGATGCGTATATCTATCATCGGCACCGATCTCGTATGGCAAGATGCGTATATCTATCATCGACACCGATCTCGTATAGCAAGATGCGTATATCTATCATCGGCACCGATCTCGTATAGCGAGATGCGTATATCTATCATCGGCACCGATCTCGTATGGCAAGATGCGTATATCTATCATCGGCACCGATCTCGTATAGCAAGATGCGTATATCTATCATCGGCACCGATCTCGTATGGCAAGATGCGTATATCTATCATCGGCACCGATCTCGTATGGCAAGATGCGTATATCTATCATCGGCACCGATCTCGTATGGCAAGATGCGTGTATCTATCATCGGCACCGATCTCGTATGGCAAGATGCGTATATCTATCATCGGCACCGATCTCTTATGGCAAGATGCGTATATCTATCATCGGCACCGATCTCGTATGGCAAGATGCGTATATCTATCATCGGCACCGATCTCGTATAGCGAGATGCGTATATCTATCATCGGCACCGATCTCGTATAGCGAGATGCATATATCTATCATCGGCACCGATCTCGTATAGCGAGATGCGTATATCTATCATTGTCACCAATCTCGTATAGCGAGATGCATATATCTATCATCGGCACCGATCTCGTATCGCGAGATGCGTATATCTATCATCGGCACCGATCTCATATAGCGAGATGCATATATCTATCATCGGCACCGATCTCATATAGCGAGATGCGTATATCTATCATCGGCACCGATCTCATATAGCGAGATGCGTATATCTCTAATCGGCACCGATCTCATATAGCGAGATGCGTATATCTATCATCGGCACCGATCTCATATAGCGAGATGCATATATCTATCATCGGCACCGATCTCATATAGCAAGATGCATATATCTATCATCGGCACCTATCTCATATAGCGAGATGCATATATCTATCATCGGCACCGATCTCATATAGCGAGATGCATATATCTATCATCGGCACCGATCTCATATAGCGAGATGCATATATCTATCATCGGCACCGATCTCGTATAACGAGATGCATATATCTATCATCGGCACCGATCTCATATAGCGAGATGCATATATCTATCATCGGCACCGATCTCGTATAGCGAGATGCATATATCTATCATCGGCACCGATCTCATATAGCGAGATGCATATATCTATCATCGGCACTGATCTCATATAGCGAGATGCATATATCTATCATCGGCACCGATCTCATATAGCGAGATGCATATATCTATCATCGGCACCGATCTCATATACCGAGATGCATATATCTATCATCGGCACCGATCTCATATACCGAGATGCGTATATCTATCATCGGCACCGATCTCATATAGCGAGATGCATATATCTATCATCGGCACCGATCTCATATAGCGAGATGCGTATATCTATCATCGGCACCGATCTCGTATAGCGAGATGCATATATCTATCATCGGCACCGATCTCATATAGCAAGATGCATATATCTATCATCGGCACCGATCTCATATAGCGAGATGCATATATCTATCATCGGCACCGATCTCATATAACGAGATGCATATATCTATCATCGGCACCGATCTCATATAGCAAGATGCATATATCTATCATCGGCACCGATCTCATATAGCGAGATGCATATATCTATCATCGGCACCGATCTCATATAGCGAGATGCATATATCTATCATCAGCACCGATCTCATATAGCGAGATGCATATCTCTATCATCGGCACCGATCTCATATAGCGAGATGCATATATCTATCATCGGCACCGATCTCGTATAGCGAGATGCATATCTCTATCATCGGCACCGATCTCATATAGCGAGATGCATATATCTATCATCGGCACCGATCTCATATAGCGAGATGCATATATCTATCATCAGCACCGATCTCATATAGCGAGATGCATATATCTATCATCGGCACCGATCTCATATAGCGAGATGCATATCTCTATCATCGGCACCGATCTCATATAGCGAGATGCATATATCTATCATCGGCACCGATCTCGTATAGCGAGATGCATATCTCTATCATCGGCACCGATCTCATATAGCGAGATGCATATATCTATCATCGGCACCGATCTCATATAGCGAGATGCATATATCTATCATCGGCACCGATCTCGTATAGCGAGATGCATATCTCTATCATCGGCACCGATCTCGTATAGCGAGATGCATATATCTATCATCGGCACCGATCTCATATAGCGAGATGCGTATATCTATCATCGGCACCGATCTCGTATGGCGAGATGCATATATCTATCATCGGCACCGATCTCATAGAGCGAGATGCGTTTCACCTCACAAAGTTAAATCAAACAAAAAAATCTAACACAAGAATGAGAATCCTGAAGGAGCTCGGGCTCCCACGTCGATCGGAAGAATGGACGCGACAAAATGCTGGAATTCGTCGGAGTTGCTTTATTCAAACAAAACACTCAGGTACTCTGAAAAGTCCGTTTATCGGGCAGCAATATATATACACACATTATCCCGGAGCGTTTGCCCAGGAAAGGCGAGAGGGGGCGTGGCCGAGAGTCCCGACCGAGGCCTGGCAAGTTGAGCGTGGGCCTGCCCGGGCGTCCTGGACGAGCCCGGCATGGTGATCGCTCCGCGTCCTTGATAGGTGCAAGGCGATTGTGAAAACCCAGCGGTAGCCGCTACACACGTCCCCCCAGAATCGACTTGCACCGGCAGGGTCAATTTGAGGGGGGTCCTGATGACCCGGCTGAAGCGACTCCCTGGCGGGTCGTGGGGGGGGGGTCCGGTGTGGTGGTGGGCGGTCGAGTGGGGGGCACCGTGGACGGGGGGCGGCCTCGCCGCGGCGGAAGGGCCACCCGTGGTGGTTGGTCGACGTCCACGTGCGCCGGCTTGAGGCGGTCCACCGCAATCCGGTCCGACCTGCCGCCGATGTCGATGACGAACGACTTGTCGTCCCGTCGCAGGACCCGGAAGGGCCCGTCGTACGGCGGCCGGAGTGACCCCCGATGTGCGTCGTGACGCACAAAAACATACTCCGCTGTGCGAAGTGCTGGGGGGACGTAGGACTGGGGGTCACAGTGGTGGGATGTTGGCACGGGGACAAACCGTCGGGCGGCCTCCTGGAGGTCCGTGCGCTGGTGAGCTGCGGACCAGGGACTGGTAGCGTCGGGCACGAATTCGCCCGGGACGCGTAGCGCCTGGCCGTAGACAAGCTCGGCGGTGGATGCCTGGAGGTCCTCCTTGGGGGCCGTGCGGAGGCCCAAAAGGACCCATGGCAGCCGGTCGGCCCAACCGCCGTCTTGAAGGCCGGCCATGAGCGCGGCCTTCATGGAGCGGTGGAATCGCTTGCACAACCGGTTTGCTTGGGGGTGGTAGGCCGTAGTACGGTGGAGCTTGACCCCCAGGTTGCGGGCGACCGCGCCCCACAGCTCGGAGGTGAACTGTGGTCCGCGGTCTGACGAGATGTCCGCCGGTGCGCCGAAGCGGGCGACCCAGGTGGCGATGAAAGCCTGCGCCACGTCGGCGGGGGTGGTGGAGACGAGGGGAACGGCCTCCAGCCACCTGGTGGTCCTGTCCACCATGGTGAGCAGGTGTGTGAACCCCCGTGATGGGGGGAGGGGGCCCACCAGATCCACATTGACGTGGTCGAAACGTCGTTCGGGCACGGTGAAAGGTGCCAGCGGGGCCTGGGTGTGTCGGTGAACTTTGGCCCTTTGGCAGGCTGTGCAGGTGCTGATCCACTCGCGGACGTCACGACGAAGGCCGTGCCAGACGAATTGCGCCGACACCAGCTTCTGGGAAGCTTTCCGGCCCGGGTGGGAAAGGCCGTGGAGGGAGGCGAAGATGCGGCGTTGCCAGGTGACGGGCACGATGGGGCGAGGCTGGCCTTGGGAGACGTCGCAGAGCAGGACAGTGTCCGCGAAGGGGATGTCGGCCAGGCGGAGGCCCGTGTCCGCCGCCCGGAGGGCTTGCACCATGGTGTCGGTGGTTTGGTCCGCCGCCATAAGCGCGAAGTCCACACCCAGGTGGACCGCGTTCGCGCTGGCCCAGGAAAGACAGTCGGCCACGGCGTTGTTTTTGCCGGCAACGTGCCGGATGTGGTAAACTCCGACACGGCGGAGAGGTGGCGCTGTTGGCGGGCCGACCACGGCTCCATGACCTTGGCCATTGCGTAAACCAACGGCTTGTGGTCGACGAACGCCGTGAAAGGTCGGCCCTCAAGGAGGTGGCGGAAATGGCGGACGGCCAGGTGTAGACCGAGGAGCTCACGTTCAAACGTGCTGTATTTGAGCTCGTTCGGCCGGAGCTGCCGGCTGAAAAAAGCGAGTGGCTGCCAAACCCCGTTCACCCATTGCTCATGTACGGCGCCCACCGCGTAGTCGGAGGCATCCGTGGTGAGGGCGATGGGAGCGTTGAGCACCGGGTGAGCGAGCAGTGTTGCATCGGCGAGGGCCCGCTTTGAGCTTTGGAAGGCCGCGTCCATTGCTGCGGACCAGGCGATGTCGTGCTTGGCCGGCTTGCCCCGGAGGGCTTCGTAGAGGGGCCGCATGAGTTGAGCAGCGCGGGGCACAAAGCGGTGATAAAAATTCACCATTCCCAGGAATTCCTGCAGGGCCTTTATGGTGCGGGGACGCGGGAACGTGGTGATGGCCTTGACCTTGGTTGGCAGCGGCACGGCCCCGTTCTTGGTGATGTGGTGGCCCAAAAAATCAACGGCCATCGTGCCAAAGTGGCATTTGGCCAGGTTGACGATGAGGCAGTGCTCGCTGAGGCGCCCGAACAGTGTTCGGAGGTGGAGGAGGTGCTCGGCCCGGGACGTGCTGGCGACGAGGATGTCGTCCAGGTAAACAAAAAGGAACGGCAGGTCACGAGCACGCCATCCATCAAGCGCTGGAACGCCTGAGCCTCGTTCTTGAGACCAAACGGCATTCGTAAGAATTCGAATAAGCCGAACGGCGTGATGACTGCCGTTTTAGGGACGTCGGCCGCCCTGACAGGTACCTGGTGATATCCCCATATGAGATCAATTTTCGAAAAAATGACCCATCCTGCCAGATGGGCGGAGAAGTCTTGGATGTGCGGGATCGGATACCTGTCGGGGGTGGTAGCGTCGTTAAGGCGGCGGTAGTCGCCACATGGGCGCCAGCCGCCCCCTGGCTTTGGGACGATGTGTAGTGGCGAAGCCTACGCGCTATCGGAGCACCGCACGATGCCGAGGTGTTCTAAAGCGTCGAACTCGGCTTTGGCCACGGCGAGCTTGGCTGGGTCGAGGTGGCGGGCTCTGGCGTAGACCGGCGGGCCCGTGGTTGGTATGTGGTGCTCGATCCCATGTCGTACTGCGACGGCCGAAAACATCGGCCGCGTGAGGGCCGGAACTCCGTGAGCAGGCGAGCAAACTCGTTCGCCGCCGGGAGGGCGCATGCCAGCTCGGTCGGCGTGGAGCTGCTCAATGTGCATACCAGGGAGCTGAAGGTTTCGGCGTTGATTAAACGACGCCGTTGGACATCCACCAGCAGTCCATGTGCGCAGAGGAAGTCGGCGCCTAGCAGAGCCATGGGCACGTTTGCGGTTACAAACGTCCAAGCAAAGCGTTGGCCGCCGAAACAGAGGGTGACGTTGCGCGGGCCGAAGGTGCGGATGGCCGATCCGTTGGCCGCAACCAAGGAGGGGCCGCAAACCGCGGACTGCCTGTCCTGGTCAGAGGTGGGTATGACGCTCAGTTGGGCGCCGGTGTCGCACAGGAAGCGCCGTCCGGACGCTTTATCCGTGATGAACAGTAAGTTGCCCGTGTGACCGGCGCTCATGGCTGGTAATGAACGCCGGCCTGGCCGTTTCCCGGCCTGCCGAAGGTGCACGGGGGTCGGCATGTCCGGGCCTTCTGTCCGAACCTGGCATGATGGTAACACCACGCTTGGTCAGGTGGAGGCCCCGGTCGTCGTGCTGGAGGTGGTCGGCTCGGTGTAGCGGCCGCCAATTGCGTCGGCAGTTTGGTCGTCGACCGTGCCGGGTGCTCGGGCGCCATGGGTGTTGCGTCGGACGGCGGTGGGCCCCAGGTCGCTGCTGCGATGCGCTGGCCTGCGGCGGAGATCTTGTCGGCCTCCCTGGCAAGGGCACGGTGATCCGTGATCGTCGCGCTTGCCAGGGCGAGGCATACCGGGCTAGGCAGCTGACGGAGGAACAGCTCCCGGAACAGGAATGCTGGAGAGTGCTCGCCGAGCAGCGAAAGTATGTAGCCCATTCGCTCGGAAGGGCGCGTGTCGCCAAGCTCGGGCAGGTCGAGCAGGCGCCGTGCGCGTTCCGCCGATGGGAGGGCGAAAGCGTCAAGGAGGAGCTTTTTAATCGCGCCATATTTGTCAGCGGCTGGCGGGCTCTCGAGGAGGCTCAGGGCGCAGGCAGCGGTGGCTGAACCGAGCGCTGCTACCACATGGTGGAAGCGGGTGTCGTCGGCCGTGATGCCTCGCAGGGCGAACAGGGAGTCCGCCTGTGCGAACCAAACCGCCGCGTGAGCCTCCCAGAAGGTAGCCAGTTTAAGGGCCACTGCCGTGTCCATGTCGGTAGGTCACCAATGAAGGAGCTCGGGCTCCCACGTCGATCGGAAGAATGGACGCGACAAAAAGCTGGAATTCGTCCGAGTTGCTTTATTCAAACAAAACACTCAGGTACTCTGAAAAGCCCGTTTATCGGGCAGCAATATATATACACACATTATCCCGGAGCGTTTGCCCAGGAAAGGCGAGAGGGGGCGTGGCCGAGCGTCCTGGCTGCGGCCTGGCAAGTTGAGCGCGGGCCTGCCCGGGCGTCCTGGACGAGCCCGGCATGGTGATCGCTCCGCGTCCTTGATAGGTGCAAGGCGATTGTGAAAACCCAGCGGTAGCCGCTACAATCCCAGCCTCACTTAAATTAATGCATATATACACTTAGGTATAAAATCGAAAGATATGGTAAATTCTGTCAGATTTCACTCCAGATTTGTACATTATTTAGTCTACAGCATCCAATCCTCATATCCGAATCCAGATTTTGATGATATGCTTCAATTATGTAATGATAATCGATCATGTTTCCAAGGCAAGGCACGTTTGAGTAGGCCGAAACAAAATGGTGGCTTAAGAACCCAATGAGGTGCAGTGGGCTGACCAAGATGGCGGGCCGCCATATTGGAACACGACCACATCGGGTTTTTAAAATTATTTTGAGCACCTCGTTAATCATCTTCAAAAAGGATGTTATAACACAACCAAACACCCACTTTTCATCCTTGCAATCTGTGGGAAGTCCACGTGTATGCCTGCAAAGGTTGGGGCCACTAGGTTTCATGGTTTTGGAATTATGGAGGAGACAGACGAACAGACGGACAGTGCCTTTTATTTTTTTAGATTACATATAATATCATGTGATTCTTCTTTCTAATGTTCTGCCCCGAGGCAAGTTCAGTGGTGCCACCAGAGGAATTACTGGTAAGGGAGAGGGGTTGGGGGGTAGTGTGGGTAGGTGGGGTGGGTGGGTTTACCATTGCCTTCCCAGTTGTCGTCAGGCGAATAATTTGAAATGTTGTTGGTGATGACTCGCCTACTCTTATCAAAGGACATCCGAGGATCTTTAATGTCCGCCAACTAATACCGGCAGACGGGACGGGATGCCCATTTAACATCCATGTGAGGGACAGCACACACATTGATAAATCATGTTACCTGTAAAATACCAGAATGACGGTTTATAGCTGTGTCTGGATTCGAACCCAGGCTAAACTAGATCGTATTCTTAGAATACTTACCCTGCACAGTCAATTTGGTGCGAGCCAACTCTTCTGTTTTTGAAGTTTTTTTTCCGTTGATCCAATATGGCTGCCAGACCACGTGAGCGATTACATCATAAATTTATATTCTCTAATATAATTATTGTTGTGTAGATCATGCTAAATAAACTTCAGACTGATCAGACTAAGTGTTGTCCCTGTCAAAGTATGGCGTCATAACGAAAGCACCAATGACATCATCATTAACATTTTTTTTTTTTTCAATTTTTTTCCATGGAGTGGTTTCGGAGATATGGAGGTGCGAAGTTTTTTCCAAGATGGCGCCTGTACCACGTGATGTGACATAATTATCACTAAAGTATTCCACAGGAGGAGGCGTTCCTACTGCGAAATTTCGTGTCAATCGGACGAACTGTTGCCGAGAAAATTAATTTTTAAAATGCAGACACTCACGTACACCACACTTACACAACCGAATGCCTACCCCTGCTTTTCACTTCGCGAGCGCAGGGTAATAACTCGTCGGTGAATGTGGATATCTCTAACTCTCTAAGGTATTACACCAACCTACCTCAAGTGATACAGTGAGGATAATAAATAAATAATCGTTGTGTATGTGGCACAGTGTGAACCAGAAACCTGATATTCATCAATGTGTGGGTGGCACACCTGTTGTTAAACCTGCTCTTGTTTGTTTTTGCCAACATGTCATGTGATCTCGGTCACACCATGGTCTCCAATAATCTTCAATGTGCGTATGCATACCTCTGAGATATAAGTAATGATTCAATACATGGCAATGCATTTTTGTAAAACTGAACTTGGTCCATGGTGTAAAGGTGTGAGAATGAGATATGTCACGGGACGGGTTCGTGGAAAGTCCGTGAAGTGATTTGGGCGCGAGGCCAACAGGAAGTTACAGAAACAGCAAAACAAGTTGAGGGAGGGGGAAGGGGGGGTGGATAGGGGGGTGGTGAGGTTATTATAATGAAGACAAAGAAAGATTGAGATCAACAAAACTCTCTCTTCTCAGACTTTGACAAAATCACAAACTGATCAAACACTTGGAATGTCTTTCAGTCCTTGAGAAATCCCACACTCTCTCTCTCTTTCTGAAAGGACCGCAACACAAACCCCTCACATCTACGTTCTCAACAACCGTCTCAGAGGTTCAGTCACTCACACCCTTGGATCTCATGATCAGCCATGATCTCTTTTGGGCAAGCCGCATTTCAAAGATGGCCTCCAAAGCGAGACGCCTCCTGCGCATCCTCCATCATATAAACTCCTTCTTTAGTCCACCTGAACTTCTATCCACCTACAAGGCTTTCATCCGCAGATTGATGGAGTGCTGCTCTCCCCTCTGGGCTGGCTCCCCTGCTTCACACTTTGCTCAGCTTGACGCCATGAAAACCAAGACCTTCAAGATCATTGGAACATCTCACAATGAAGCCGAGTCTATAGGCCGATCACTTCGCTATCGCTGACAGGTCGGTGGTCTGGTCTCTCTGTGTTCTTCTGTCTCATTTCTGGTCTTGCATCCTCTGCCCTCTCCGTGCTCTGTGCCCTCCACATGGTGTCTCCAGGACATACACGATCCACTAGCAAACCCTTCCTGGTGAAAATTCCTAAATCCAGGATCAATGCTCACCTGCACTCATTAATTGCATGTTGAACCACCTTCCACACTCTCTTCAATTTTATTCTTCCCTCCAGGTCTTCAAGACAACTGTCCACCACCACCTCACAGAGTCAGAGGTCAACCCCCCCCCCCCCCCCCCCCATCGATCCAAATCCATGATCATTTCTGCACCCGATAAACCATCCCCCACTGATCCCAAAATCCTGTTTATGTATCCATATTGTCCACCCCTTCCGTTCTCCTCTACCCCTCATCATTACCTGCATCCCTTGGTTGTCCGCGTCTACATTCTGCCTCCTCCCTACTATTGGTGTTTCCCCTTTCTCCTGCTGTTTCATTTGTTATGTTGTGGCCTCATGTGTTCGGTATCCTGGCTCTTCCACGAGCCTTGACCATGTATTAAATAAATAACAATTACTCACACATCACATTGCCCAGAAATGATAAATAAACCGAATATTGTAATGAGGTTTTCGCTTGCCTTGGCAAGGTGATAAATCAAAACAGGTAGTAAGGACTGGTGGCATAGCCTAGACTAGAAGTACGGACACTCCCCTCTGTGTTGTATGGCCTGGGTTTGAATCTTGACCAACTATAAACTGTCGTCCTGGTGTTTTGTGTAAAGTTCCATATATTTAACCAGAATCGAGGAAGTTTTACAAGGTATAGAGGGAATGAGAATTTTGTTAGGCCTTCCTCCACTTCAGAGTATCCAAAACGTCTGGGACCACAAAGCACTTCAACTAATTTTGGAGAATGTGTTCCGAGGGCTGGCCTAGGTGTCTTGGCCAAATCAGCCAGGTGTTTCTCCTCACATGAGGGGCCCTGTGAGGGTGTTCCCTATCATCCACACTTCCAGTCTTCTTAAATTTAGTTATCAACCTCCAACAACACTGAGTGATGTTTCTCTCTCTCCGGATGAAGCAACCTTCCGCTGGGTCCAACCTTCTCGACAACACGACAGCATAAACTCGACCTTCTCGTGCTTTGACAGCACCATAATCAGTCACGTGTCTGAAATTAGGAACACGTAGAGTAGTAAATGATCTGTGGTTGGTTCCAGACTTTTCAAACACTCCGTAAATTAGTAAATACCAGGAAAAGAGAGAGAAACACCTGGTGTTTGTTTCACTGGAAGGGAAATACAAGCATATGGGGGTATGTTATAATTAAAAAAATCACTGGGTGTGTGTTTGTGTACAAGGAAACAGACCACGTGATGATGCAGAGCTGGGTGTGGATGGATGTTTTAAATTCCTTATCCGTTCTTCACCCCCTGCGGCATAGCCTGGCATACGAGAGGTTGGCACGAACACCTTATGGTGGTTTAAATGCCAGCAATAAACATTTCCCCCTATGTGGTCTACAGACCCACAAGAGGGCCAGCAATGAACATTTTCCCTGTATGACCTACAGACCCACAAAAGGACCAGAAATGAATATTTCCCTCTGTATGGTCTACGGACCCACAAGAGGACCAGCAATGAACATTTCCCTCTGTATGGTCTACAGACCCACAAGAGGGCCAGCAATGAACATTTCCCTCTGTATGGTCTACAGACCCACAAGAGGACCAGCAATGAACATTTCCCCCTGTTTGGTCTACAGACCCACAAGAGGGCCAGCAATGAACATTTCCCTCTGTATGGTCTACAGACCCACAAGAGGGCCAGCAATGAACATTTCCCTCTGTATGGTCTACAGACCCACAAGAGGACCAGCAATGAACATTTCCCCCTGTATGGTCTACGGACCCACAAGAGGACCATCAATGAACATTTACTCCTGTATGGTCTACAGACCCACAAGAGGACCATCAATGAACATTTCCCCCTGTATGGTCTGCAGACCGACAAGAGGACCAGAAATGAACATTTCCCCCTGTATGGTCTGCAGACCTACAAGAGGACCATCAATGAACATTTCCCCCTGTATGGTCCACAGACCCACAAGAGAACCATCAATGAACATTTCCCCCTGTATGGTCTACAGACCCACAAGAGGACCATCAATGAACATTTCCCCCTGTATGGTCTACAGACCCACAAGAGGGCCAGCAATGAACATTTCCCTCTGTATGGTCTACAGACCCACAAGAGGACCATCAATGAACATTTCGCCCTGTATGGTCTGCAGACCTGTAAGAGGACCAGAAATGAACATTTCCCCCTGTATGGTCTGCAGACCTACAAGAGGACCATCAATGAACATTTCCTCCTGTATGGTCCACAGACCCACAAGAGGACCATCAATGAACAGTTCCCCCTGTATGGTCTACCGACCCACAAGAGGACCATCAATGAACATTTCCCCCTGTATGGTCTGCAGACCCACAAGAGGACAAGCAATGAACATTTCCCCCTGTATGGTCTACAGACCCACAAGAGGACCAGCAATGAACATTTCCCCCTGTACGATCTACGGAAGACCTGTAAGTTTCGTGAAAATCGGTTTAAAATTGTGACCCGTAGGCGATGAAAGGTGACAGACAGTAAAACAAACAAACCCAAGTGATCAATGTACTTGTCCAAAAAAATTTTTTTTTGCCAAGTAGTAACAAAGTTAACAATCAATCTGATTGAAAAATCTTGGTTTTTTACAAGTAATAAACAAGCCGCCTGAAACTGTCCTGCCGCTTACATGGCAATGACGTGGCAGGTACTAGGTGTAGACTGACAAGGAAGAAATGATTCGATTTTGGTGAGATCCGAATCCGGATACGAGAATTGTATTTATTCTTTCAAGTGATTTTTCACCATTCAGAGATGGAACCAAAACCGATACAAAGCACGATATCTCAAAAAGTTAGACGGATTATAACAAAACTTGGTTGGTTCAGCGACAAGAACAAGACGATGAGGTTTTGGTTCAGTTCCGAATCCAGATCCGGCTTATCACTATCACTATCACTATCACTATCACTATCATTATCACTATCACTATCATTATCGCTATCACTATCACTATCAATGTCATTATCAATATCACCATCGCTATCACTATCACTATCACTATTAATATCACTATCAATATCACTATCACGATCACTATCACTCTATCAATATCGCTATCGCTATCGCTATCGCTATCACTATCACTATTAATATCACTATCAATATCACCATCACGATCACTATCACTCTATCAATATCGCTATCGCTATCACTATCACTATCAATATCATTATCAATATCACCATCGCTATCACTATCACTATCACTATTAATATCACTATCAATATCACCATCACGATCACTATCACTCTATCAATATCGCTATCGCTATCACTATCACTATCACTATCACTATCACTATTACTATCACTATCACTATCACTAACAATATCACTATCACTGTCACTTTCACTATCGCTGTCACTATCAATCTCACTATCACTGTCACTATTGTTACATATTTATGTGAATGTATGTGAATTACCATTCAGGTCTTTGCTTATCCGTGTGTAGTATATTAAGTTGTGGTGTAGTTGTTGTGGTTGGAGGGTCAGGAGCCCTTCGGAACCAGTGGCCGGAAACGGAAGTGGCCGGAAACGGAAGAAGAAAAGACACGAGGAGAAAAAGGACGGGGATTCTTCTTCCTCGCCCCGCGACGACGGGAAGGTGGAATCGACCTTGCGCTGCGCGGAAAAGAGAGGCGTTCCGAAACCCGTTTGGCGAGAGGAGTTACCTGGACGCGTAATTACCTTTTGACACGTCAAGTCCCCGTGAGTTCGTGCACGGAACCAAGCGGTCGCACGTGGGGCCGCGCGCGCGCGTTGTAAACCGCGCTTGGTTTTGCCCCGTCTACAAGGACGCGTACGGGTCGCACGTTGAGCCTCGCACGCGTTGCAAACCGCGTTTGGTTTTGCCCCGTCTACAAAGACGCGTACGGGTCGCACGTTGAACCTCGCACGCGGTGCAAACCGCGTTTGGTTTTGCCCCGTCTACAAAGACGCGTACGGGTCGCACGTTGAACCTCGCACGCGGTGCAAACCGCGTTTGGGTTTTGCCCCGTCTACCAGGACGCGTACGGGTCGCACTTCGGGGCCTCGCGCGCGTTGGAAGCCGCGCTGGGTTTTGCCCCGTTGCTTGGCAAGGAGGTGCGCTGCAACAGCTGTCCCCGGTACGAGACGGCACGTTTGGAGCACGTCCGCCCGGGGTTCGTTCAACCGCCCGTGTGCGGAGACGAGAGACATTGTGGGAGACATTGACCACGGAGGGAGTCAGGAGTGGGGCTCACGTGAGGAATATATAAGATGGCCATCTTAGAGTTTGTGTAGATGAGTTTATACCTTTGTAATATTGACTGTGCATTGTTGATGGTTGTTGATTGCTCAGAGAATATATTATTGATTATTCCGGATCCTTGGTGTGGGGTTTCTTCTTGACCGGAATTCATATTGATTGCGTTACGAAAGCGTATAAACCATATATCTTTCTGGCGGGGTCCCTCCCACGGTCCGGGGGTCACCAAGACCAGGTAGTTACCGGGAGGACCACGTAACAGAATTGGGGGCTCGTCCGGGATTTAAAATTGTATAAAATAATAAAATAATAATATTTTTTATTAATTAAAATTTATTAATTAATTATTAATTGGTAAAATTTTTTTTTTGAGAAATTGGGGTAAAGTCTTGGGTGAAGGTTAACAGGTGTTAACGATAGGCACCATGGCGTTTGTGGCACAGAACTTTGGGGTAACACCGAGTGAGGCACAGTTCCGAGCGTTGCTAAAGTCGGACCTCTTGAAATTGGCCAAACATTTTAACTTGGAGGTCCAAACTAATTTGAGGAAGGCAGAGTTGCAGGCCACGGTGATACAATCTATGGTGGGATTAGGAAAATGGGACGAGTTAGCCTGGGAGTGGCTACCCGAAGAACCAGAAGACGTTGAGCTCCGGAAACTGGAGTTGCAGTTACGGAGCCAGGAACGGATTAAAGAAGAAGAAAGGAAAGCAGAAAAGGAAAGAGCAGAAGAAGAAAGGAAAGCAGAAGAGAGGAGGGAAGAGAAACAAGCAGAGGAAAGGAGAGTGGAACGAGAACTCCAGGAAAGGTTAGAAGACAAAAAAGCAGAGGAAAGGAGAGTGGAACGAGAACTCCAGGAAAGGTTGGAAGAGAAAACAGCACAAGAAAGAACCGAGGAAAGGAGAGTGGAAAGAGAACTCCAGGAAAGAAGAGAAAAGGAACAAGCAGAGGAAAGGAGAGCTGCAAGGGACCTCGAAGCAGAGGAGAGAAAAGCGGAAAGGGAATTAAATGAACGTGACATGGAGCGTCAGCAAGAAATCAAATTCAAGGAGCTGGAGTTAATGAGAGAACGGGGAGAGGCACCACCCTTGCTGACGGGGTCGACACCTAACCAGAAAACCTGGGATGTGGGCAGACATGTGAGGCTGGTTCCACCGTTCAGTGAAAAAGAAGTCGCGAAATTTTTTCCACACTTTGAGAAAGTGGCTCGACAATTAAACTGGCCGGAGGAGGCCTGGACCATACTCGTGCAAAGTGTGCTGGTGGGGAAAGCTCAGGAAATTTATTCGGCGCTACCAATGGACCAATGTGCAGATTATGAGGTACTGAAGAAGCACATCCTCAAGGCCTATGAGTTGGTTCCGGAAGCTTACAGGCAAAAATTCAGGAATGCCAGGAAGAGGGAGAGTGAGACCCATGTGGAGTTTGCCAGAGTGAAAGAAAACATGTTTGATCGGTGGTGTGAGTCAAAAGGAGTCGGGAAAGACTTCGAGAAATTGCGGGACTTGATCCTGGTGGAGGAATTCCAGCAGTGTGTCCACGAGGACATCAAAGTGTACCTGCAGGAAAAGAAGGTACCAAAGTTGTGGGACGCAGCCACCATGGCAGATGATTATGCCTTAACCCACCGAATAGGGGTCCACGAACCTAACTCCTCGCCTAGATCTCTGCAGGGGAGGTGGGGAACAGCAGGTGCGGAGAACGACCATACATGGCGGCAGCCTCGAGATGATTATGGGGACAACTATGATACCCCACCGGTTCGAAATCGGAGGGATGAGGGCCCAAGACAAACTTATAGTTCGGGGGGCCCGAGGCAGACCACGAGTTTTTCCTCCGGGCCTACTTGCGCTTTTTGCAAGAAACCTGGACACTTGATGTCCAGTTGTTACCGCATGAAAAGCGAAGACCCAGAGCGGAGTCCGACTACTACGACTCCAAACGCAATGGCCATTGTGAGAAATCGCCATCAAAAGGGTTACCAACCATTTATTTCAGAGGGGTTTGTGTCACGGGATGGAGCCTCGACTAACCGGAAACCGGTTAGGATATTGAGGGACACAGGGGCACATCAATCTTTAATGCTTGAAGGCATTTTGCCATGGTCCGAGGAGACGGCAACGGGGGATAGTGTTCGTTTACAGGGGATCGGGGGCGGTGTTAGTGCTCCCCTTCATGTCATCCATTTGGAGTCCGATTTGGTGTCCGGACCGGTCACCGTCGGTTTACAAGCCACGCTTCCTGTAGAGGGTGTATCTGTGGTTATCGGGAATGATTTGGCCGGGGGTCAAGTTTATGGTAACCTGAGGGTTGGTAAAGAGCCCAGCAGGGAAAATAACGCCACACCAGCTCGGGATGGCGACAAAAGTGCCAAGCTATTTGTAGGGGGACTGAACTTCAAAACAGAGGAAGAGGTTCTGACCTCTGTCTTCAACAGATATGGGCCGCTGGTGGAAGTGCGGTTGGTAAGAGACTGGGAAACGCAACAGTCAAGAGGGTTCGGCTTTGTCACGTTTGCCAGCACAAAAGACGCCAGAGAGGCAGAGAAGAATTGGAATGGCAAGGATTTGGAGGGTCGGACCATAACAGTAGGGAAGGCATTTCGTAGGCGTCGAGAGGTCTACAGGAGAGGACAACTGGGCGGTAGTTTTGGTGGTGGCCGAGAAGGAGACCGCTATTCATGGGACTACAGGGACCAGTGGTCCCACCCTAATTATTAGGGAAGTTCTGAGAAGTTGAAGCACTGAAGGCGGCGGAGCCGCCGAGCCAAGATTCCTACACGAATTAACCGTGAACGCCGTTCCTAAAGGCGTCCAGGTAGTGAACTTTCAGGCACGGACTAACCGTGAACTCCACGTTCCTCAAGGCGCCCATGTAGAGAACTTTCCTGCACAGACTAACCGTGAACTCCGCGTTCCTAAAGGCATCCATGTAGTGAATACTCGGCTTGGCCTCCCGGGAAAAAGTGCTATCGAGTTGCTTAACTTTGGATCTTTGATCAACCCTTAACCTTCATTCCCAAGATATGGACGGTCAAAGTCCGAGGGTCATGAGATGGAGTTTGATTTGGCAGGGACAATGTCGTTGTGGTACTTAGTCCAGAGGGAGTAATCTGGAGGGGTTGTGGTGGAATTTTGGTTGCTTTATTTTTAAGTGATAACGGGGCCCGGGGGGAACTGATAAGGTGGGGGGGGGTTGAGTTATCTGGTTTGTTTCTCCCAAATTGGCCGGCAAAGAAAGTTTTCGCTGGGTTCAAACTTTCTTTCTTGAAGGGGGGGAGTGTTACATATTTATGTGAATGTATGTGAATTACCATTCAGGTCTTTGCTTATCCATGTGTAGTATATTAAGTTGTGGTGTAGTTGTTGTGGTTGGAGGGTCAGGAGCCCTTCGGAACCAGTGGCCGGAAACGGAAGTGGCCGGAAACGGAAGAAGAAAAGACACGAGGAGAAAAAGGACGGGGATTCTTCTTCCTCGCCCCGCGACGACGGGAAGGTGGAATCGACCTTGCGCTGCGCGGAAAAGAGAGGCGTTCCGAAACCCGTTTGGCGAGAGGAGTTACCTGGACGCGTAATTACCTTTTGACACGTCAAGTCCCCGTGAGTTCGTGCACGGAACCAAGCGGTCGCACGTGGGGCCGCGCGCGCGCGTTGTAAACCGCGCTTGGTTTTGCCCCGTCTACAAGGACGCGTACGGGTCGCACGTTGAGCCTCGCACGCGTTGCAAACCGCGTTTGGTTTTGCCCCGTCTACAAAGACGCGTACGGGTCGCACGTTGAACCTCGCACGCGGTGCAAACCGCGTTTGGTTTTGCCCCGTCTACAAAGACGCGTACGGGTCGCACGTTGAACCTCGCACGCGGTGCAAACCGCGTTTGGGTTTTGCCCCGTCTACCAGGACGCGTACGGGTCACACTTCGGGGCCTCGCGCGCGTTGGAAGCCGCGCTGGGTTTTGCCCCGTTGCTTGGCAAGGAGGTGCGCTGCAACAGCTGTCCCCGGTACGAGACGGCACGTTTGGAGCACGTCCGCCCGGGGTTCGTTCAACCGCCCGTGTGCGGAGACGAGAGACATTGTGGGAGACATTGACCACGGAGGGAGTCAGGAGTGGGGCTCACGTGAGGAATATATAAGATGGCCATCTTAGAGTTTGTGTAGATGAGTTTATACCTTTGTAATATTGACTGTGCATTGTTGATGGTTGTTGATTGCTCAGAGAATATATTGTTGCGAATATGGAATTTGGCCTCCATATCCGCTTGTAAATATTCCCCTATTTCTCCAATACTCCCCAACTTTCCCCAATCCCCCATTCCCTAGTCCCATTGCATGTAAATAACACTCAGTAGAGCCGACCTTCCCCTTATTCCCCCATTAAATGTCGTGCCCAGGTCCACCGCACCACACGTAGACAACTTTCGGACATCTTGCTAGTTATTCTTAATCTATGTCAGTTAAGGCCTCGTTTCCATTAATTATGACTCTTCGTTGCACCAGAATGTGATTATATGGCACCAGTAGTGA
The DNA here is from genome assembly GCF_964187855.1 of Myxine glutinosa. Lineage (NCBI taxonomy): Eukaryota > Metazoa > Chordata > Myxini > Myxiniformes > Myxinidae > Myxine > Myxine glutinosa. The sequence continues at coordinate 45,669,955 of NC_136263.1, read as the reverse complement.
GTTTAGGACCTTTCCCATACCTCCTTCCATCTTCTTCCCCAACAATTACAACAACAACAGAGGAGATGGCGGCGGCACGGGGGAGGATGCGTCCTCACACCGGCTCGATTAGCGCCATTGACCACGCGCTCCACGGGGTTACCACGGAGGGGCTGGCTGTCAGCTCCTCCTCAAGGGCGGAGCCTGGTAACCCCCCGCACCCAATCAGAAGGGCGGACCGATTCCATCTGGGGCGGCGCTAGCGAGCCGAGGGCGTGTCACTCCCCGCCGGATATACGTGGCGACTTACCGGAAGTGAAAAGAGATGCGCCCCCAGCTGGAGAAAGAGGTACCTGCGAGCGCTGAGTCAGATGCGCCCCGCCTGAGAAAGAACGTTGCCTGCGATCGCTGAGAGAGAAAGACCCGCCTGAGAAAGAACGTCCCCTCCGAGCGCTGTGACCTCCCCGCATCTTTGGACCGGACTGTACCCTGCTTTGAGCCAAGAGTGCACCTTGAGCCATCGCTATCTGCCTTTCCTGGCCATCAATCCCCGTGTGAGTCAGCCGTTGTCCCGTTTATCTGTCGTCTGTCCGGGGTCAATATAAGAGTGTGTCTAAGTGCCTGTCTTCCTGTGATATACCTCTAGCCCCTGTAATCTAACCTTTCCGTACGAATATACTTGAGAATCGAAACATTGGTGTCTGTCATTATAATCCAGCCGGGTGTCTTCTTTTCCTTTATTGATCCAGCGTAGCGCGGCTCCGTCAACGTCGAGTATAATCGGGTAATTTGTGCGGACACGACGGCCATTCCGCTCGGCCCACCTTAACATCAAAGTCGTGTCTGTAACAATATTATTGATTATTCCGGATCCTTGGTGTGGGGTTTCTTCTTGACCGGAATTCATATTGATTGCGTTACGAAAGCGTATAAACCATATATCTTTCTGGCGGGGTCCCTCCCACGGTCCGGGGGTCACCAAGACCAGGTAGTTACCGGGAGGACCACGTAACACTATCAATATCACTCTATCAATATCACCATCGCTATTGCCATTGCTATCGCTATCACTATCACTAAAATAATAATAATAATAATTCATTTATTTTGTTTAGCGCTTTTCATGAAGCCCAAAGGCGCTTTGACAGAGTGCAAAACATAATGCATAACAAAACAACATGAAAACATGAACATGAACATGAAAACATGAAAACATGACAAAACATGAAAACAACAATTGCAAAAAGACAAGAATCAATAGGGAAATATTTAAGCAAAAGGAGGGAGAAGGAGAAGTGATAGTCAGGGGTTAAATGCTGTGGGTTGAATGTTGAATGCAGTGCTGAACAGGTGGGTCTTGAGTGATGTTTTGAATGTGGTGAGTGAGGAGGAGTCTCTGATGGTGTGAGGTAGTGAGTTCCAGAGGGTGGGAGCAGCGATGGAGAAGGCCCCGTCCCCCCAGGATCTGAATTTGGTCCGGATGGGGGGGGGGGGGTCAGGAGGTTGGTACCAGCAGAGCAGAGGTTGCGGGTGGGAGTGTGTCTGGAGAGGAGGTCAGCCAAGTAGGATGGGGCCAGGTTATGGAGGGCTTTGCAGGTCAAGAGGAGAATTTTGTACTGGATTCTCTGGGAGATGGGGAGCCAGTGAAGCTTGTAAAGGACGGGGGTGATGTGGTCACGGGTCCGGGAATGGGTGAGTAGACGGGCAGCGGATTTCTGAATGTATTGGCGTTTATTGGTGATTGTTGAGGGTGAACCATAGAGGAGGCTATTGCAGTAGTCCAGACGGGAGGTGATGAAGGCGTGGATGAGGGTTTCTGCAGCCGTGGAGGAGAGGGATGAGCGGAGACGGGCGATGTTTTTCAGGTGAAAGAAGGCTGTCTTTGTGATCTGTTTAGTGTATTTGTCGAAGAAGAGGGTTTGGTCAAAGATGACGCCAAGATTCCGGATGAGAGGGGAGGTGGATACTGGGATACCGTCGATGTTGAGGGCAAAGTTATGGGTGGATTTTGTGAGCGTTTTTGGGCCAATGATGATTATTTCAGATTTATCACAGTTAAGTGATTCAGATTTATCACAGATTTGAGGAAGTTGATTTGAAGCCAGGATTTTATTTCAGAGATGCAGTTTGTCAGGATAGAGTGGGTGTCGGTGGAGACGGACTTGGTGGAGATGAAAAGCTGGATGTCATCGGTGAAGCAGTGGAATTGGAGACCATGACGGTGGATTAAGTGACCGAGGGGGGACAGGTAAAGGATGAAGAGGAGGGGGCCAAGAACTGAACCTTGGGGGACACCTTGGGGGAGGGGAGCAGTGGGGGATTTGCAGTTATTGATGGAGATGAACTGGCGTCTGTCAGAGAGGTATGATTTAATCCAAGAGAGGGCAGTGCCGGTAACGTTAAAGGTGGATTCAAGTCGGGTGAGGAGGATGGTGTGATCGATGGTGTCAAAGGCAGCGCTGAGGTCGAGGAGGACGAGAATGTTGAGGTTGCCAGTGTCAGAGGAGAGGAGAAGGTCGTTGGTGATTTTGAGGAGAGCAGTTTCAGTACTGTGGTTGGAGCGGAATCCGGATTGGAATGTTTCATACAGGTTATTGGCAGAGAGGTGATGTTTGAGTTGAGCGGCTACAGCGCGTTCCAAAACTTTTGACAGAAAGGGTAGGTTGGAGATGGGTCTGAAGTTATTTAGGGTGTCAGGGTTTAGACCAGGTTTTTTTTAGAATGGGGGTAACAGCAGCAATTTTGAGGGATGGTGGAACGATGCCTGTAGACAGGGAGGAGTTTATTGTTGCAATGATAAGTGGAGAGAGAGCAGGGAGGGAGGTCTTGACAAAGCTGGAGGGGATGGGGTCAAGAGTGCAGGTGGCAGTTTTCATTCCTATGAGGAGTTCAGAGAGGTCAGTAGGGGAGACCGGGGAGAATTGAGACAGGGGAAGGCAGGATAAGGGGGGCGCAGGTGGTTGGAGGGGGGAGCGGGTGCGGCGGTGGTCAAGCTGTTGTAGATGTTGTCAATTTTGCGTTGGAAGAAAGAAAGGAAGGAGATGCAGTTGTCTACGGTGAATGACTGGGTGGTGGTGTCCAGGGGGCGGAGGAGTTTCTTTATTGTCGAGAAGAGTGCTTTTGGGTTTCCGGAGCCAGAGTGGATAATTTGAGAGTAGTAGGCGGAGCGGGCGTGGGAGAGGGCATCTTTGTAGTGTTGTCGGTGGTCCTTGTAGGATTGGGAGTGAACTGTGAGACCTGTTTTATTGCGGAGTCTTTCAAGTTGGCGAGCACGAGTTTTCATCAGGCGGAGTTCAGGAGTAAACCAGGGAGCAGAATGGGTGAAAGAAACTGTTTTGGTTTTTACAGGCGCAAGCTGGTCAAGGCAGGAGGAGAGAGTGTGGTTGTAGTAGTCAGTGAGGTCGGAAGGGGTGTGGAGGTCAATGAAGGGAGAAGTGGACATTTTTTCAGAGAGGGTGGATGAGAATGAGGTAGGTGAAAGAGCGTTTAGCTTACGGAAGTTGATAGTGCGATAATGTCTTGGTGTTGGGGTGGGGATGTTGATGGTAAATCAATGTCACTATCATGATTAATATCACTATCAATATCACCATCAATATCACTATCAATATCACAATCAATGTCAATATCACTATCACTATCACTATCAATATCACTATCACTATCAATATCACTATCATGATCAATATCACTATCACTATCACTATCACGATCAATATCACTATCACTATCACTATCACTATCAATATCGCTATCGCTATCAATATCACGATCAATATCACTATCAATATCACTATCAATATCACTATCACTATCACTATCACTCTATCAATATTGCTATCTCTATTGCCATCGCTATCGCCATCACTATCGCTATCACTATCACTCTCAATATCACTATCAATATCACTATCACTATCACTATCACGCTATCAATATCACTATCAATATCACTGTCACTATCACTATCAATATCACTATCACTATCACTATCAATATCAATATCACTATCAATATCACTATCACTATCACTATCACTCTATCAATATTGCTATCTCTATTGCCATCGCCATCGCCATCACTATCGCTATCACGATCACTATCACTATCAATATCACTATCAATATCACTGTCAAGATCACTATCACTATCACGACCATGCTATCAATATCACTATCACTATCACTATCACGCTATCAATATCACTATCACTATCACTATCAATATCACTATCACTATCACGCTATCAATATCACTATTGCTATCACTATCACGCTATCAATATCACTATCACTATCACTATCAATATCACTATCACTATCACTATCACTATCAATATCACCATCACTATCACTATCACTCTATCAATATTGCTATCTCTATTGCCATTGCCATCGCCATCACTATCACTATCACTATCACTATCACTATCACTATCTATATCACTATCAATATCACTATCAATATCACTATCACTATCACGCGATCAATATCACTCTCTCTATTGCCATCGCTATCGCCATCACTATCGCTGTCACTATCACTATCACTCGATCAATATTGCTATCTCTATTGCCATCGCTATCACCATCACTATCACTATCACTATCACTATCACTATCACTCTATCAATATTGCTATCTCTATTGCCATCGCTATCACCATCACTATCGCTATCACTATCACTATCAATATCACTATCACTATCAATATCACTATCACTATCACTATCACTCTATCAATATTGCTATCTCTATTGCCATCGCTATCACCATCACTATCACTCTCACTATCACTATCACTATCACTCTATCAATATTGCTATTTCTATTGCCATCGCTATCGCCATCACGATCGCTATCACTATCACTATCAATATCACTATCAATATCACAATCACTATCACGCGATCAATATCACTATCTCTATTGCCATCGCTATCCCCATCACTATCGCTATCACTATCACTATCAATATCACCATCACGCGATCAATATCACTATCTCTATTGCCATCGCTATCGCCATCACTATCGCTATCACTATCACTATCACTCTATCAATATTGCTATCTCTATTGCCATCGCCATCATCATCACTATCACTATCACTATCATTATCACGATCACTCTATCAATATTGCTATCTCTATTGCCATTGCTATCGCCATCACTATCGCTATCACTATCACTATCACTATCACTCTATCAATATTGCTATCTCTATTGCCATCGCTATCGCCATCACTATCACTATCACTATCACTATCACTATCACTATCACTATCACTATCACTATCACTCTATCAATATCACTATCTCTATTGCCATCGCTATCGCCATCAATATCACTATCACTATCACTATCACTCTATCAATATTGCTATCTCTATTGCCATCGCTATCACCATCACTATCACTCTCTCTATCATTATCACTATCACTCTATCAATATTGCTATATCTATTGCCATCGCTATCGCCATCACTATCGCTATCACTATCACTCTATCAATATTGCTATCTATATTGCCATCGCCATCATCATCACTATCACTTTCACTATCATTATCACGATCACTCTATCAATATTGCTATCGCTATCGCCATCACTATCGCTATCACTATCACTATCACTATCACTCTATCAATATTGCTATCTATATTGCCATCGCTATCGCCATCACTATCGCTATCACTATCACTATCACTCTATCAATATTGCTATCTCTATTGCCATCGCTATCACCATCACTATCACTCTCACTATCACTATCACTATCACTCTATCAATATTGCTATCTCTATTGCCATCGCTATCGCCATCACTATCGCTATCACTATCACTATCACTCTATCAATATTGCTATCTCTATTGCCATCGCCATCATCATCACTATCACTATCACTATCATTATCACGATCACTCTATCAATATTGCTATCTCTATTGCCATTGCTATCGTCATCACTATCGCTATCACTATCACTATCACCCTATCAATATTGCTATCTCTATTGCCATCGCTATCGCCATCACTATCAGTATCACTATCACTATCACTATCACTCTATCAATATTGCTATCTCTATTGCCATCGCTATCGCCATCACTATCGCTATCACTATCACTATCACTATCACTATCACTCTATCAATATTGCTATCTCTATTGCCATCACTATCGCTATCACCCTATCAATATTGCTATCTCTATTGCCATCGCTATCGCCATCACTATCGCTATCACTATCACTATCACTATCACTATCACTCTATCAATATTGCTATCTCTATTGCCATCGCTATCACTATCACTATCACTATCACCCTATCAATATTGCTATCTCTATTGCCATCGCTATCGCCATCACTATCGTTATCACTATCACTATCACTATCACTATCACTATCACTCTATCAATATTGCTATCTCTATTGCCATCGCTATCGCCATCACTATCGCTATCACTATCACTATCACTGTCACTATCAATATCACTATCACTATCACGCGAGCAATATCACTATCTCTATCGCCATCGCTATCACTATTGCTATCACTATCACTATCAATATCATTATCAATATCATTATCAATATCATTATCAATATCACTAACATTATCACCGTCACTGTATCAATATCGTCATTGCTATCACTATCACTTTCAATATCACTATCGCTATCACTATCACTATCACTATCACTATCACTATCACTACCAGTGGATATATAACACAAACTGTTCATACAGGTGGAGGTATGTGCCCTACAGAGTACCGTTCTAGTTTGTGCTGTTGTTGTTCTTGGGATGAAGCAGAACTTGTGAGGTTGCATGATTATGACGTCATCCTCGTGCAAAGTCTCCGCGGTGATCCGGATGTGGCATTGAGGAAGTTACAGAAACAGAAACAAACAAAACAGGAACAGCACGGGGTGGGGAGAAGGGGGAAATAGGGGACAGTGCGGGGATAAAAGTGGGGAATTTGGGGACAGTGCAGGGTGGGGAGATGGGGGGCAGTGCGGGGATAAAAGAGGAGAATTAGGGGACAGTGCGGGGTGGGGAGAAGGGGGAAATAGGGGACAGTGTGGGAATAAAAGTGGGGAATTTGGGGACAGTGCAGGGTGGGGAGATGGGGGGCAGTGCGGGGATAAAAGAGGAGAATTAGGGGACAGTGTGGGGTGGGGAGAAGGGGGAAATAGGGGACAGTGCGGGAATAAAAGTGGGGAATTAGTGGACAGTGGGGAGAAGGGGGAAATGAGGAACAGTTCAAAAAAAAAAAACATTTCTAAAAATAAAACACAATGATGACATATAATTTGTGGTGAAAATCAAGTCCACAAAACTCCAGAGTCATGAGCTTTATTCCGATCTAACGCCACACCATCTATTAAAAGACTAATAAACTAATAGGCCAGTATTCATCAATGTATTATATAAAGCCGCTCATATGTAAGGCACATTATCTTTCTTACCAACTTGAAGTAAGACAGATGCAGACCAACCCCTCTCCCGACAACTCAGCCCCTTTTATGAGCTATCACCGGTTGAAGCAGGAACTGCAACAGTTGTCAACCATAATTTCATCACATTCAACCTCCGGTTAAAGTTCCAGCAAGCCAGCATGATTATAAAATATCTCTATGGCATTTAAGTCACGAAACACCCCCACACCCCTCCCTCCCATCCCAAGTGTTGTGGCCTATGACATTCTCGCCCAGCCAGAGTACGGTAGCGTGCGGTGCCGGACTCGGAGACCGCTGAACGGGGCGACTCCCGTCTAATTGAATCAGATCCCAATGAAGGCTCGGGAATCGGGGACCCATCGGTTAGCGGGGGATCCGAAGAGGGTAAGTTGGTTACCAGGTCCGAAAGTGTAGGTGCCGGTTTCATGAGCGGTGCAGGTGATATCAGCAGTTAGGGTGGGTTCGGCTGAAATGCATTTCCTTCACATGGCTCTGCACTCGAATTCTCTCCGCACAGAGCTAAATGTCGTATTGACACAGTAACTAACCATCCATCCACCATCCGGACATTTGTGTATTCCGGGTTCGCCTCCAGCACGTCGACCCGATCGAGTGAAGGCTCGTACTTGCTTGGCCAAACCAGACGCTTTAAGAATGCAGACCCCGGCTCTACCAACCACCCGGGCAATGATCGCTTGCTCGCACTGCATCGCTGGCCGCGGAACATTCGCTCGTGCGGCGTTTCATTAGTCGCTGTGAGAGAGTAAAGTCCGAATCGCGTGTAAAGCCTCGGGCAATACCTGAGGCCATTGATGAAGTCCCAATGATCGCGTCCGCAACTCCATGGCTGACCAGTGCTTTGAATTATTGCTATCACTATTGCTATCGCTTATCACTATTGCGGGCCCCGGCTCTACCAACCACCCGGGCAATGATCGCTTGCTCGCACTGCATCGCTGGCCGCGGAACATTCGCTCGTGCGGCGTTTCATTAGTCGCCGTGAGGAGTAAAGTCTGAATCGCGTGTAAAGCCTCGGGCAATACCTGAGGCCATTGATGAAGTCCCAATGATCGTGTCCGCAACTCCATCTCCACAGCCTTCCAGACTACTCCATTAAATCACTCTACTTGTCAGTTCCCTTGTGGATTATATGGAGTAGTTAGGCTGGCGGCGATTCCCCGCTCTATCAGGAAGGACTTTACCTCCTGAGACATAAAGGCGGTGCCCCAATCCGAGTGAATAAAGTCCGGATACCCGAACAATAGAAACAGCTGACAGAGACACCAAATTATCGTCACAGCCGACATGTCCGGCCAAGGGAATGCAAAAGGGAATCGAAAGTATTCGTCCACAACCGTCAACATATAGCGAAGTGACCCCGATGACGGTGGAGGCCCTTTTAAATCACTGCCTAGTCTCTCCCAAGGTCGGCTGGCTTGAACCAGAGTTCCCGGCGACGGCTTATAAAAACGAGGCTTTAGCTCAGTGCACATCGGGCATGCCCGACATAATCGTCTAACGTCATCCACCGAGAAGGGCAGATTATGGATGCGAACAAAATGGGCAAGTCACGTTACCCCCGGATGACATGATTTGTGTATGACCCGCAGATCATGGGTGGTCATGCCAGCACAAACTGGTCGAGACAAAGCGTCAGCGGCCAGATTTTCGCGTCCTGGCCGATAGACTATTTCAAAGCAATAGTCAGCCAGTTCCACCCTCCATCTCAATATTTTCTCATTATAGTCTAGGGCGATTAGTAATTTCGTGTTTTTTGTTTGTTAAAATTGATTTAGCAATGGATTCTGCTTCAGAATATTATAGAGATGTAAAAAAAATAGGGTTCCATTTTTTCTTTTACGTCTAATAGGTAGTAATTCGAAGAAATCCAAGATGGCCGCCATAAAATTTGGAAAATACACTTTTGTGCATATCTTTGTATCTAGATATCATATAAACATGAATAATATGTCCTTTTATATGTTTTCAGACCCAAGGAAGCCATATCTGCCATTGTTTTTACAGAAAAATGCAAGGAAATTAAAATAGTGGGCAATATACCAGCCAAAATGGAGACGGCCGTCGTGAAATCGGATCGTATAATTTCCCAATTAGAATCGATTCAATAAACAATCTTCACTGATAACATTTATTTTGAATACACACACACGCACACGCACACACACACACACACACACACACGCACACACATACACACACACCTAAACATAAACGATGAATGAACATAAACGATCACATAAACGAATGCCTCATTCATCCTCATCCATATCTATCACACGCGGTTCATTGATGTTTGCTTTGTTGTTACAACTGTAACCCACACACCCACAAACTTCAGTACAAGGAATATTGTTATTGCGACAGCTACATCTTCCCATACACCCTTTCTTGCACCCACAGTTCATGAGATTCATTATTGCTTCTGGGGCTGGAGGATTCAGGCATCGACTTGGGGCATAAACCCCATCATCCGAAAGTAACTGCCAACCATACTCGACAGGTGATGGAAGGGACGGATGGCTTTCTGCTGCCTTTCTCCATATCATTGCGATATAATGTGCTCGCTGAACGTGTAACTTTAGCGAACCAGTGGTAGGTGGAAGACTCTCTCCCTCAGCAGCACGGTTGGAGAATAAGAACCAGCGAAGCTCGTTTACTTTCGTGTGAACTTTAGACTTGTACAGCAGACAGACGAAGCGTTCCAGCTGGGAACACACTTCTGGTGACGGATCAGTTTGTCCCAAAGACTCCAGAGCCTCCCATATCTTGTTGTCACATGTCATGAAGACCTTAAAGCACCAGTCCTTGCTCCTGCCAGCGAACCTTCCAGACATGTCACTTCCCGTGAATGCGTGGAATCCAAGTATTGCAGACGCACGTTTCTCTCCTAGCATGCCATGAATAGGTTGGACTGCAATGCTCCTCCTCAACTTTCCCTTCCCAGTGAGAAACCTCGTAGCAGGTGGTAGATCGTGAAATCTCTGAATCAGTAGGAGGAAGATATCGGTATCTGGCGAATCAATGATAACTTCTGCATCTTTGTCGACTGTGAGAGCATGCAGAATTAAGAGTGTATCGGCCTCTTCTTGGCTGTGCGTGAGTAGACTGTCTGGAACTTCAGTGTTGCCCGTGGTCTTAGTTCCTGATGTCACCATGAACTTCTTCAACTTGTTTGGATGAGCCTTGCTGTAAGATAGACACTTCACAGCCAAGTACTCTGTAAGCTCTGCCTTGGTCTTCACATTGGAAAGGAAATCTTTGAGTGAAATCTTCTGGATCAATGTACTATCCCTGACGTGATAGTATGTTGATTTCCCCTTTGTCCTCTTTAGGCGCATTTTGTCTTTCAGTGAGTTATCGATGTATCGGTCGAATACCAACCTCACGTCATCATAATGCACGGCAATATTTTCGAGGCGTTCAATGAACGATTGAGCAAAGTCACTGCATGTAATCATTTGTTCTGTTTTGGAGATCCCGTTAACAAGAGCCATGCCATCAATGATTTATCACTCTATGGCGAGAAGTAGTCTCGTTTTCATTGATCACTCCTGATCTTGTGGTTGTGTCTGGGTTTTGGCTGATCTGAGAGGGTTCCTGCAAATTTTGGCTTGAGATTTCATAGTCAGTTGATGGGTCATTAGTTTCTTCCCCAGCGTGTGCTGCTGCATCATTCAAAGCGGCAATTCCCGCGTCTTGATGCTCATTGATTTCTGTCGAAATAGGTTCTCCTGGTGGATCATGTACATCCTGCTCTTCAGGCTCAGCCAGATGCTCAAGTTGACGAAGGATTTTTGCCTTGTCGTATGCCAACAAGAGGGATCCATCAGATGCAAATAAAGAACGTGGAACGATGCCAAATTCATAGGTGCCAATACATTCTTTCAGGTCGAGCTCTGGTCGGCTCCGTGAGATAACGATGAACCTCTGCAACAATCCTCGCTCTTCTTTGACTTTGATCAGCTTGTCGCCCGATCTCACTTCTGTTGTGGCATTCGAACTCTTGAATGTTCGAAGTTTTCTTTTCGTCATTTTGTCCCACACAGAAAGTTTTCCCTCAGCTAAACGATCTGTGGCAAATTGCTGGAACATCTGTTGTCCGATCTCGTCGCGCTCTAAGATGTCGCTGGACACTTTTTCATTCATGACTTCTTTGGTGAGCAGGTTGTAGACCTCGTCTACTTCCTCTTCCATAAATGGATCGCCATGTTCACGGAACACCCTAGAAAGCTTGGAGGCATGGCTCATCACCCGGGAAAGCTTTCCCCCCGTGATTTCGTGGTGTTGTTTTCTGCTCTGGTTTTCACCAAGACCATATCCCTCCGCAAACTCGTGCAGTGACTTTGACAGCTCAGGTGCAATGAGGAAGAACTTGTCAAGCGCCTTCTCATTTTGAGTTATCCCTACGATTCCTCCAATCACCTTCAGTGTACGGTTTTCTTGCTCAATGCCATGGTCTGGGGCTATTGATGTGAAGCCTGCCAATCCTTTTGTCACACAGAAGTTCCCTTTCATGAATTCCCTCCACAGTTCTGGGTGCTGCTTTTCAGTCTCCTGCATTGTTGAAATGTAGAGAGGGAGCAACCGAGCATAGTTTAGATGATCGTGAGCGAAGAAGTACTTCGTGAGAGACTCGATGCTCTCCATATGCAGCAGCAGATCACGTTGTCTTGTACTTCTAATGAACAGAAGGATAGTCTCAAACTGTTTCATGTAGTTCAGGATGAAGCGCTGTATCTTGTTTGTGCTGACCTCAAATTGTTCCAGTTTTTTGGTCATATCTCTGGACTCCATCATGGCCAATGTTTTTTTGAGAATGTCGCATAGATTCTTCTCTGGCTCCATGCTCCCGCTGATGTCTCTCTGATATGCCTCTCCCAGACGAACAGATGACTCGTTCAGATAGGCCCTTTCTTCAGGTTCCATTGCCAGGAATCTCTGGAAGTACAGGTTGTACAAAGCGATCTTATTGGTAACATCTTTGTAACAAGCTTTATGGTAGCGGAGACCTTTTGCGAGCAATTCTTCAGCAGAGGAATATTGCAAACGTCTATTCAATGATGCAAACTTTGTTTCACCATACGTGTACTGTTCCTCAGCACCTGCCATCAGTTTCTCGACAGAGGAGAGTTTTGGTTTCGTTACAAAGGTTGTATAGTCTGTTTGCCCTATGGCCATTTGGCATACAAAACAAAGTCCGAAATCTACTGACTTCTCAATCTTCCTGGGTGGTGAGTCACTCATCTTGAAGGTAGGTGTAATTTTCTAGACACTCTTGAACTGTCGTCGGTCCTGCAAAGATAGATACTACTATTCAGATTCACATTTCGTCAACACAGTCAAAACCAGACCTTAACTAGATGGTGGAAACTTAATTAACCGATTTCATGCCGGCCGACCCCACTTTGGCTGGTATATGTCCACTATTTTATTTTCCTTGCATTTTTCTGTAAAAACAATGGCAGAAATGGCTTCCTTGGGTCTGAAAACATATAAAAGGACATATTATTCATGTTTATATGATATCTAGATACAAAGATATGCACAAAAGTGTATTTTCCAAATTTTATGGTGGCCATCTTGGATTTCTTCGAATTACTACCTATTAGACGTAAAAGAAAAAATGGAACCCTATTTTTTTTACATCTCTATAATATTCTGAAGCAGAATCCATTGCTAAATCAATTTTAACAAACAAAAAACACAAACAATATTGTTATGACATATGGGCCTGCACTATTACCCTCGCCAGAGGAGAGGGGATTGCATTTGAGTCAGATTGTCTGTTTGTCTGTCTGTTTGTTTGTCTGCACAGAATAAATATTATTTTCTCTGCAACCGTTGGTCCGATTGACACGAAATTTTCACCACAGGTGCAACTATTCCTGTAGAATTTTTTAATGATAATTACGATGTCATAGGTCACGTGGTTCGGCCGCCATCTTGGAAAAATCGAAAAACTTTGCACCTCTATATCTCAGAAAGGGCTGAATAGAAAAAATTGAAACATGGCTCATTGTAAAGAACTCTCCATGGGGAATAAAACAAGTTAATGATGATGTCATAGATGCCTCCATTATGACGTCATAATTCGGCTCGTAAAAAACTTCATCCAATCAAGATGAAATTTCTTGAGTGCCGTGTCGGCATAAACTGGCGGAGAAAAAAAATGATGATGTCATCGGTCACGTGGTTCGGCCGCCATATTTGTTTTAACACAAAAGCCTTAAAAACCACTGAAGATACATCCTGGCAAGGGTTTGCAATGTCTGATTGCTCTTTTTCTTGTTCTTAATGTGTTGTGCGTGCCGATGGTCGTACATGAATGCGACAGACTGCTGATCTGTCATGAGATCAAACTTTTTTCCCAGAAGCAAATGGCACCACCGTCTCACTGATTCCATGATCGTGTACACCTCCTATTTGATGGCGGAGTGTCTGCGTTCACTTGGGAACAAAGTGCGTGAAAAAAAAGCTACTGGTCGACCACCCTGTGTGAGGGTCGCTGCAATCGCACAATCTGAGGCGTCTGTCTCGACCAGGAATGGTATTGTGTCGTCGATGGAAGCCAAGCACGCCCCCGCGATATTTTCCTTCACATGTTGAAATGCGTCCTTGGCAGCCATCATCAGAGGAAGGGCTTTACAATCCACCAAAGGCCTTATTTTCTCTGAGTAACCTTGTACCCACTGGCTATAATGAGCAAATAGCTCTAAGGCCCGCCTCAGGGACGCCCGATCACATGGAGCCGCCATCTCGAGCAAAGGCCGTAGCCGCTTGGCGTCAGGCTTTATCTCGCCCCCGGTCACCGTGTACCCAAGGAGGTCTATTGTCTTGGTGGCATAGTGATACTTATCCTCATTGAAGGTCAGATTGTACTGTCGCACCGCTGCCAAAAATTATTTCAAGTTAGCATCGTGGTCCTCCTGGGTATGTCCGCAAATAGTCTCATTATCACGTACACGAAAATGTCTTTTAATTGCTCTCGAGCCACAATATCATCAATCACGCGTTCAAAACAAGTCACTCCGTTCGTCACCCCAAACGGTATGTGAGGGAATTGATATAGCCGTTGTCCGGACTGGAACCCCGTATATGGCCTGTCCGACTCACATACAGGCTCTATAATGCCCTCCCGTAACAATCGCTTGGTCTCATTCGCAATGTACTGGGTGTCTGCACGAGTATACCGTTGGGACTTTAGAGTTTGTGGGTTACAATAGGCTGTCAGTCTAGGGAACAGAGCTGGTGGTTCGATGGCCATTTCGGTCAGACCGCACACCGAAAAAGTATTCTCCCCTTGACCAAATTGCATTTCTAACCGCCCATGTCTACGCAGAAAATCGTGTCTGAGAAGCACGTCCGCAAATAGATCAGGCATTATCATGAGTTTGACATCGGGATACGACACATCGTTGACAACCAGATTAAGTGTACACAAGCCCTTCGTGCGGACCCCCAGCCCCGAAGACCCCAGGTAGATTGGCCCTGTAGCTTGTCCCACGGTCCATCCATGGCGTTGCACCAGGGCTTGACTGACGAAGCTTGTACTACTTCCGGTACCCACCAGCGCATCAGCCGGCTTTCCCTCGACGAGCACCGGTAGCACAGCGGTTTGCATACTGCGCGATATTCCCGGGTCCCTGGAGCACGAAAAGCATGAGGTGTTGGTTCCTGCGAGGGTCGCACGCCGTGTCTTGGCCGCACGGCTGACCTTCGCAAAGTGACCTTTCCGGCCACAATTATGACACAAGGCATCTTTCACAGGGCACAAAGCCCGCACGTGCCATTTATTGCCACAGAAATAGCATGTTGCATTCTCTGAAGAAGAAGAAGAAGAAGAAGTAGCAGCAGAAGAAGAAGAAGAAGAAGTGGCGGAGGCAGCGCCCAAATTCTCCTCATCCACAGCCGGCAGCGCGGCGGCTAATCCTGGAGCTGCGGTGGAGCCGGCGAGAGCTCACTCAGCTGTGAAAGCCGGCTCCATGCAAACCTCGGCCCCTCCCCCGCGGTTATGTTGGGGCGGCCGTATGCCTCCTTACGAGTATGGGCCAGCTGCAAAACACGCGTCTGCTCGAACGCATCCTGAAGCAACATAGCAATTTTCTCAAGCAACCTCAGCATTATGGCCGGCAAAGCGATGCCCACCACAAATGCGTCACACATTAGATCATCAGTCAACTTTGCGACCGTTAGTAGTTCCATCAGGCAATCCTTGCCGAGTCGTCTCAACTCCTGTAGGTATTGTTTGAGACTGACAGATCCTGTCGTCGATTCGCAAGCATGTGGCGACCATACAAGGCGCTTCTTGGTTTTACATAGATGTCTTTCAGGGCCGCTATGGCGGTCTCATACGAGTCACAATGAGAGATGTAATCATAGACAGTCACTCACATGGCAGGTCAGTATCGAGAGCCTTTGTGGCTCGGTAGTTTAAATTCGCCAAAAAAGTTTAAACAACCACATTAAAGCGCGGCGTTACGCGCGCTGCTTGTGAGCAAGGAGGAAGCGGACAAGCGGTAACATATAAACGTCTTTATTGTAAGACTGCACTGTAACACTGTACTGTTCCGGGCTGGGCGCCCGGTGTATATCATGAGGCCACGCCTACCCCTGGTGCGTGGCCACCGCCCACTTGGTGCGTGGAATGATGTCACCACGCCAGTGGGCTTTTGTGTCCGCCACACGCGCCCCCCCAGAATTCCCACGCACCTGGAGGGCCAGTTTGCGGGGCAGACGAATGACCCGGCCGAAGCGCCCCCTGGCGATCGGCGGCGTCCGGGGTGCAGGGATACCAGGTGGGATGCCCCTGGCTGCCCCTGGGATGGGTGCAGGACCGGGGGGCGCCGTGGCGGCGGGGCTGGGCGGTGCCGGGGGTCCGCCCGCAGGAGGGCGGCCCCGACGTGGGGGTCGGGCCACTGGCGGTGGATGGTCCACATCGAGGTGGGCCGGCTTGAGGCGGTCTACCGAAACGCGGTCAGGAGTACCGCCGATGTCCAGGGTGAAGTGCTTCGCCCCGGTCTCCAGCACGCGGAAAGGCCCGTCGTACGGGGGCCGCAGTGGTGTCCGATGGGCATCGTGGCGGACGAAGACGTACTCCGCCGTGCGAAGCTCCGGGGCGACGTGCGTCGGTGGGTGCCCGTGGCATGCCGTTGGCACCGGGGCGAACCTCTGGGTGGTCTCCTGCAGAGCGGAGCACTGCTGTGCCGCGGACCATGGTGCCGTGGAGTCGGGGAGGAACTCGCCCGGCACCCGCAGCGGTTGCCCGAAGACCAACTCCGCCGCGGATGCGCGCAGGTCCTCCTTGGGCGCCGTCCGGAGGCCCAGCAGGACCCAGGGGAGCCTGTCGACCCAGCCGCCGTCGCGGAGGGTGGCCCGGAGCGCGGCCTTCAATGAGCGGTGAAATCGCTCATACAGGCCGTTAGCCTGGGGGTGGTAGGCCGTGGTTCGGTGCAGCCGGACCCCGAGCCCCTGCGCAACCGCCCCCCAGAGCTCCGAGGTGAACTGGGGGCCGCGGTCGGATGAGATGTCTGAGGGGGCGCCGAACCGGGCGACCCAGGTGGCGATGAAAGCCTGCGCGACATCGGCCGCCGTTGTCGACGCCAAGGGCACGGCCTCCGGCCACCGGGTGGTGCGGTCCACCATGGTGAGGACGTAGGTGAAACCCCGCGAGGGGGGCAGAGGTCCCACCAGGTCCACGTGAACGTGGTCAAACCGGCGTTCCGGCACCGTGAAAGGGGCCAACGGGGCCTGGGTGTGCCGGTGCACCTTGGCGCGCTGGCACGCGAGGCACGTCCTGGCCCAGCCGCGGACGGCCTTCCGGAGGCCATGCCAGACGAACTTGTCGGCGATCAGCCTTTGGGAGGCCCTCGCGCCCGGGTGGGACAGGCCGTGGATGGCGTCAAACACCTGGCGCTGCCAGCCCGCGGGCACAATGGGGCGAGGACGCCCGAGGGAGACGTCGCACAAGAGGGCCGCCCCCGCGCCGTCGAACGGCACCTCGGTGACGCGGAGGCCCGTGACGGCGGTCCGCAAGGCCTGGACGTTGGGGTCAGCGGCCTGGTCCGCTGCCATCCGGGCATAGTCGATGCCGAGGTGGACTGCGTGGGCGACGGCCCGGGAAAGGCAATCCGCCACCGGGTTGTCCTTCCCCGCGACGTGCTGGATGTCCGTCGTGTACTCGGACACGGCCGAGAGGTGACGCTGCTGCCGGGCCGACCACGGCTCGGTGACCTTGCCCATCGCGAAGATCAGCGGCTTGTGGTCGACAAAGGCAGTGAACGCCCGGCCCTCGAGCAGATGGCGGAAGTGCCTGACCGCCAAGTGAAGTCCGAGCAACTCACGGTCGAAAGTACTGTAACGGCGTTCGGGCGGGCGAAGCTGCCGGCTAAAGAACGCCAGCGGTTGCCAAGCTCCACGCACCCATTGCTCGTGCACCGCGCCCACCGCGTAGTCCGAGGCATCGGTGGTGAGGGCGATCGGTGCATCGGGCGCCGGGTGAGCGAGCATGGTGGCGTTAGCCAAGGCGAGCTTCGCGCCCGTGAACGCCGTGTCCATCTGCTCGGTCCAGGTAACGTCGCCTTTGCCCGGCTTACCTCGGAGAGCTTCGTGCAGGGGGCGCAGGAGCTGGGCGATACGGGGCAGGAACCGATGGTAAAAGTTCACCATGCCCAGGAACTCCTGCAGCCCTCTGATCGTGCGGGGGCGCGGAAACCCCTTCACCGCCTCCACCTTGGCCGGCAGGGGGACGGCGCCGTGCCTGGTGACACGGTGCCCCAGAAAATCGATTGTGGCGGCGCCGAACCGGCACTTTGCGGGGTTCACAATCAGGCCATGCTGGCCCAGGCGTTCGAAGAGCGTGCGGAGGTGGCGTAGGTGCTCTTCGCGGGACGCGCTGGCGACGAGGATATCGTCCAGGTAGACGTAGACAAAATCCAAGTCGCGCAGGACGCTGTCCATCAGTCGCTGGAACGCCTGAGCCGCATTCTTCAGACCGAAGGGCATGCGCAGGAACTCGAAGAGTCCGAATGGCGTGATGACCGCCGTCTTCGGGACGTCCTCCGGCCTGACGGGGACCTGATGGTAGCCACGTATGAGGTCCACCTTCGAGAAGAAGGACCTGCCCGCCAAACGGGCGGAAAAGTCCTGAATGTGGGGGACGGGGTAGCGGTCGGGAGTCGTGGCGTCATTGAGACGGCGATAGTCCCCGCACGGTCGCCATCCCCCGCCGGGCTTCGGCACGATGTGCAGCGGCGACGCCCAAGCGCTCTCTGAGCGCCGAACGATGCCGAGTCGCTCCAGGGTAGCAAACTCCGCTTTTGCCACCGCCAGCTTCGTCGGCTCGAGGCGGCGTGCCCGGGCGTAGACCGGTGGCCTGACAGTGGGGATGTGATGGGCCACCCCGTGCTTGACGGCCCCCGCCGAGAAGGTGGGCCGCGTGAGGGCCGGGAAGCCGGCGAGGAGGCGGGTGAATGCGTCCACTGCCGGAAGCGTACAGACCAACGTGGCCGGAACCGAATCGTTCGGCAAGCCGCTTGGCAAGCCGCTCGTTGAGCTGGGCAACGCACATGCGAGCGAGCTGAACGTCTCGGCCTGGACAAGCCGTCTGCGCTTGACGTCGACCAGGAGCCCATTAGCGCACAGGAAGTCCGCGCCAAGCAGTGCCATGGGCACGTCGGCGGTGACGAACGTCCATCGGAAAACCTGCCCTCCAAACCGCAGAGAGAGGCAGCGTTTTCCGTACGTACGGATGGGCGTCCCGTTCGCGGCAAGCAGCGCGGGGCCCCCACCCGCGGCGTGCTTGTCTGACGTGCCGGCGGGAATGACACTCACCTGTGCTCCCGTGTCGCACAGGTAACGGCGCCCGGAGAAGGTGTCCGTTATGAACAGCAGGCTGCTCGAACGGCCGGCGCTCATCGCCACAATTGAGCGCCGGCCCGGGCATTTCCCGACCCGTTGAAGGAGCACGGCGGATGACACCGCCGAGCTTCGTGGCCGAACTTGGCGTGGAACCGGCACCAGGTGGTGGAGCTGGAGGAGCGCGGCTGGCTCCGCCAGGCCGGTGGAGTCGACGGGTTTCCCCGCGGTGGCGGTTTTCGCCGTGGCGGTGGGCGGGGCGTGGCGGCGTTCACGAGGTGCGTATCAGCATGCTGCTGAACCACAGCGTGCTGTAGAAGATGATGCTGTGGAACATCAGCGTGCTGTAGAAGATGATGCTGTGGAACATCAGCGTGCTGTAGAAGATGATGCTGTGGAACATCAGCGTGCTGTAGAAGATGATGCTGTGGAACATCAGCGTCGAAGGCCGTGACGGCCACGCCAACGCTCGCCCGCGTGTCCGAAGCGGCGAAGTACTTGTCCGCCTCGGCCGCCAATGCTCGGGGTTCCGTTAGCCCGGTCCCGGCCAACGCGAGGCGAACCTGCGCTGGAAGTTGGCGACGGAAAAGCGCCCGGAATAGCGAACCGGGGGCCTCGTCGCCCAACAGGGACAGCATATGGTCCATTCGGACCGACGGGCGCGTCTCACCGAGCTCGGGGAGATCCAGGAGGCGGTCGGCACGTGCGTCGTCCGTGAGGCCGAACGTGGCTAGGAGTAGCCGCTTGAGTGTCTCGTACTTGTGGCCGTCCGGTGGGTGGCGAAGGACGGACACAACTCGAGCGGCCGTGCCGGGCCCGAGGGAGGCGACGACATGGCAGTAGCGCAGGTCGTCGTTGGTGAGGCGCCGAAGCTGAAACTGGGCTTCGGCTTGAACGAACCAGACCTCGGCCTGGGCCTCCCAAAATTCGGGAAGTTTAATCGCCATTGCCATGGCGTCGTGTTCGGAAGGATCGCTACGGCAGATCCAACGTCGAGGGTCACCAGTAAAGCGCGGCGTTACGCGCACTGCTTGTGAGCAAGGAGGAAGCGGACAAGCGGTAACATATAAACGTCTTTATTGTAAGACTGCACTGTAACACTGTACTGTTCCGGGCTGGGCGCCCGGTGTATATCATGAGGCCACGCCTACCCCTGGTGCGTGGCCACCGCCCACTTGGTGCGTGGAATGATGTCACCACGCCAGTGGGCTTTTGTGTCCGCCACAACATAATATTATGGTGATGTTTAACTCTGAGTGAGAATAACTCTAAATTTTAAAAACCTTCATCTGATATTTGGGATTTTTATAAACAAACTGTATTTCCCATGTGCATGGACGTGCATTCATATTAAGATTATATAAAGTAAATAAATTGTGTAGATGATATAATTTGTGGATCTGATGAATTGCAAGTAACCATTTTGTAAAACTGAATGTGCAGGTGCAGCTGCAGCATCTAATGAAGATGTCCAAATGTCACACACATCCATGTCCGTGGGATTACCGAGGGTGCCCCCACTAGCCTATAATAATATAAGGCAGTGCCCGTCCGTCCATCCTTCTGTCTGCTTCATAACTCCAAAACCATGAAACAAAGCAGCCCCAAACTTTGCATGCATACAACTGGACCTCCAACAGATTGCAATGATGAAAACTGGGTGTTAGGGTGTGTCATAACACCCTTTTTGAAAATGAACAAGTGAAACCTCTTGGATTGCGCTGAGGTTCGGGCATGGAATTTCTAGGAGGAAGTATAATTTGTATGCAATGAAAGTACATGTAATATGGGATCGAGTAAGATCGAGTAAGCTTCACCAGTGCGCGTGCGCGAATTTACGTCACGTCGGCAGCGAGAAGGCGTTCCCCAACACGAACCAATCAGGAACTGCCACGCCCACTTATATGATCTCAGAATTCCTGTGACAGGAATTAGCGTTACACTGGCTGGAAGTCATTCGCTAGAGGCGCTTCCTCAGCGCCAATCACCAGTGCGTGTGCGCGAATTTACGTCACGTCGGCAGCGAGAAGGCGTTCCCCAACACGAACCAATCAGGAACTGCCACGCCCACTTATATGATCTCAGAATTCCTGTGACAGGAATTAGCGTTACACTGGCTGGAAGTCAATCGCTAAAGGCGCTTCCTCAGCGCCAATCACCAGTGCGCGTGCGCGAATTTACGTCACGTCGGCAGCGAGAAGGCGTTCCCCAACACGAACCAATCAGGAACTGCCACGCCCACTTATATGATCTCAGAATTCCTGTGACAGGAATTAGCGTTACACTGGCTGGAAGTCAATCGCTAAAGGCGCTTCCTCAGCGCCAATAATGAAGTGTTCATGAGAAAAAACCCCAAAAAGGCTTACCAATATGGCGGCCCGCCATCTTGGTCAGCCCACTGCACCTCGCTGGATTCTTAAGCCACCATTTTGTTTCGGCCGACTCAAACGTGCCTTGCCTTGGAAACATGATCGATTATAATCATTACAAAATTGAAGCTTATCATCAAAATCTGGATTCGGATGTGAGTATTGGATGCTGTAGACTAAATAATGTACAAATCTGGAGTGAAATCTGACAAAATTTACCATATCTTGCGATTTTATAACTAAGTGTATATATGCATTTATTTAAGCAAGGCTGTGATTTTCCTTCTCGGGTTAGTTTTTTCTAAATTTCATTAAAAAATAATTTTTGACTTAATTAATACTTCCATGGGATAGGGTACCTGCAATCCACTGTACCTGCATGGTACCTCCACTGTACCTGCAATCTGTTTTTAAAAATTGCCTATTGATGATGGACCCAGCTTTCGTTTATTTTTTAAATACGATTAACCACCACTTGGTGAATGCTATTCAGGCTGCTTTTGCAAGCCATGGCGTTACCGTAGACAGAGCTCCCTTTTTGTTTTTACGTACTCGTTGCTTTATTGACTAACATTTTTGTCCGATATACTTTCATTGTATTAATTTAAGAGGTCGTGTCCCGAACATTTTCAGCCATTTCAACCAGAAGCAATCAGCTTGCTATCGCTTGCCAAGCCAGCCGTTCCTTATCACCTTTTTCGTTGGAGTGCTTGCCGGAGAACTTAAGCCGCTTGGCGAGGGCTCTACAAATGAAGTGAGAAATACCTGTGCACTTAATTAATTAGTCACAAGGCCGTGGAAGTTTGGATGTGTTATAACACCCTTTTGGAATATGATTAACGATGTGAATGAACCACCACTTGGTGAACACTACTCAGGCTGCTTTTGCAAGCCATGGCGTTACAGTAGACAGATCTGCCTTTTTGTTTTTTCACGTACCCATTTTTCATTGACTGACAGTTTTTTGCGATATAGTCACTCTCCTCCTCCCCCTACTTTCCCCTCCCCTTTCCCTTCCTCCTCCTCTTTCCCAATTTGGACAATCCCGCACCTTCAACACTTATTACCTTCACAAAGTCATTCATTCAGGCCAGTTTTACAGATGATGGAGGAAGAAATATTATTTGCGGATGTACTCGTGGCACATTGAATTTTCCTGAAGTATTGTGAAGTCCGCTCTTGCTGGCAATTCTTTGCGGATGTACTTGTGACACATTCAATTTTCCTGGAGTATGGTCTGTTCTTGCTGGCCATTCTTTGCGGATGTACTTATGACACATTGAATTTTATTGGAGTATTGAAGGAGCTGTGCTCCAACTCGAATCGAAAGAATGGACGCGACAAAAAGCTGGAATTCGTCCGAGTTTCTTTATTGCATCAAATCAACTCGGGTACTCTGAAAAGCCCGTTTATCGGGCAGCATTATATACAAGCACTCGAATATCTCATGCCGGAGCGTTTGCCCTTAAAAGGCGCGACTGGGCGTGTCCGGGAGACCTGGGCGAGTCTGGACATGCCCGGGAACGGCGAGACTGGGTGTCGCCGGACGGGCTGGGCGTGCCTGGACATGCCCGGGAATGGCGAGACTGGGTGTCGCCGGACGGGCCGGGTGAGCCCGGGAAAGGTGAGTCTGGACATGCCCGGGAAAGGCGAGACTGAGCGTCTCCGGGCGGTCTGGGCGAGCCCGGGAAAGGCGAGTTCGGACATGCCCGGGAAAGGCGAGACTGAGCGTCTCCGGGCGGTCTGGGCGAGCCCGGGAAAGGCGAGTCCAGACGTGCCCGGGAAAGGCGAGACTGAGCGTCTCCGGGCGGTCTGGGCGAGCCCGGCACAGCGATCGCTCCGTGGTTGCGTCCCCGGCAGGTGTAAGGCGATTATGTATGTTCAGCGGCAGCCGCTACAGTATGGTTTTTTCTTGCTGTCCATTCTTTGCGGATTCACTCATGACACATTGAATTTTATTGGAGTCTGGTTTTTTTCTTGCTCTCCATTCTTTGCGGATGTACTAGTGACACATTGAATTTTATTGGAGTCTGGTTTTTTCTTGCTGTCCATTCTTTGCAGATTCACTTGTGACACATTGAATTTTATTGGAGTCTGGTTTTTTCTTGCTGTCCATTCTTTGCGGATGTACTCGTGACACATTGAATTTTATTGGAGTATGGTTTTTTCTTGCTGTCCATTCTTTGCAGATTCACTTGTGACACATTGAATTTTATTGGAGTATGGTTTTTTTCTTGCTCTCCATTCTTTGCGGATGTACTCGTGACACATTGAATTTTATTGGAGTATGGTCTGTTATTGCTGGCCATTCTTTGCGGATGTACTCGTGACACATTGAATTTTATTGGAGTCTGGTTTTTTCTTGCTGTCCATTCTTTGCGGATGTACTAGAGACACATTGAATTAGATTGGAGTATGGTTTTTTCTTGCTGTCCATTCTTTATGGATGTACTAGTGACACATTTAATTTTCCTGGAATATGGTCTGTTCTTGCTGTCCATTCTTTGCGGATGTACTAGTGACACATTTAATTTTCCTGGAATATGGTCTGTTCTTGCTGGACATTCTTTGCGGATGTACTAGTGACACATTTAATTTTCCTGGAATATGGTCTGTTCTTGCTGGACATTCTTTGTGAATGCACTAGTGGCAGATTTCATTTTCCTGGAGTCGGTTCTTGCTGTCCATTCTTTGCGGATGTACTAGTGACACATTTAATTTTCCTGGAATATGGTCTGTTCTTGCTGTCCATTCTTTATGGATGTACTAGTGACACATTGAATTAGATTGGAGTATGGTTTTTTCTTGCTGTCCATTCTTTATGGATGTACTAGTGACACATTTAATTTTCCTGGAATATGGTCTGTTCTTGCTGGACATTCTTTGCGGATGTACTAGTGACACATTTAATTTTCCTGGAATATGGTCCGTTCTTGCTGGACATTCTTTGTGAATGCACTAGTGGCAGATTTCATTTTCCTGGAGTCGGTTCTTGCTGGCCATTCTTTGCGGATGTACTCGTGGCACATTTAATTTTCCTGGAGTCGGTTCTTGCTGGCCATTCTTTGCAGATGTACTTGTGGCATATTGAATTTTCCTGGAGTATGGTCCATTCTTACTGGCCATTCTTTTGGATTATTAACCCATGTTAGACTAAGTCTGAAACGGGGGTTTATGGATTGGGTTTCTTCCGCCGGCCATCCATCCGTGCGTGCATCTGTAACCATATCTCGGAGATGTACGGCCCGATTTTTTCTTACTTGGCAGAAAGACAGCACTTGATGGTATAAATATGCACTTCATTTTGTTTTGCGATGTGATCAAAGATGGCCGACTGGCGGCCATTTTAGTTGTAAAAAATGAGATGTTGAAGACGTCCAAATTGCATTTATCGGACATGCATTTATCTGATCAGAACGAAATTTATTGAACATGATCTACGCAAAAATCATATGGGAAAATTAAATTGATGACACCATTGACTACGTGGTTTGGTAGCCATATTTTTTTTGACACAAAACCCTTAAAAACCCATGAAAACTTTTCTCCTCTGAAATTACTGAACAGATTGAGGTGAAACTTTACAGGCATGATCGCCTATCCATGAGAAATAAATGTGTCCTCGGCCATGATGCCATAGGTCACATGGTTTGGCAGCTATTATCTTTTGCTGAATAAACCTTCAAAAATCAACACCTGCCGAACGGCTAGATTGAGTGGAAACTTCACACACATTCCTTATGCCTTAGAGATACAATGGTGTTCTCAAATAATTCATAGGTCACATGATCTGGTAGCCATATTGGATTGAATGAAAATCAGTTAAAAAATTCTCTCTCTTGAACCGCTCCACCCATTGACGTGAAACATGAGGGGTTCATAATAAGTGATTGATAGTGATGAGTTGATAATATTGGGTGTTGATGGAGGGATTGATATAATGAGTTGATGATGACTGCTTGATAATGAGTTGATGATGTGGTTGGTGTTGGAAGGATAGTCTGGAGGGATGAACACCCACCCTTAAGCCGTCTCGCCGAGGTTGGAAGCCAGACCCATCTATAAACTGTCATCCTGGTGTTTAACAGCCTGGGTGAATCATCAATGTGTGTGCAGTTTATTGGATGGACCTTAAACTGGTGTCCCATTTTCCCACATTACTTGATGGACATTGAAGATTCTTCATGAAGATTAGTCGAGCTATCACCGGCACCCTGAACAAATTACAAATCCCTGCCCTAACTACTTAGCTTCGTCGAATATCAGGAATGCCCAGTCGGTTCGTGAACACTCGGGCCAAGAATTCCCCAACGACCCCCACAAGAACATGAGAATAATTGTGGCCATTGAGGAAGAAGATAATGAGTGTTTGATAACACTGGACAACACACAACAACAATACCGAGGTAAAAGTATGTCTTAGACTAATTAGAGTATGCTGATTTTGAATTGGATTTGAAATTACAATTAACTCGACACATAAATTCGGATCTGACATAAGAATGAACCCAACGCGTAAATTATGATCTTTTTTTATTTTTTATTTTATTTTTGTATACAAGATCGAGGCTCGTGTAAGAGCTAACATCAATCACAAAAAACAAAATGGACTCACAAAACATACAATAAAGGGAGCGGGAGACAAGATGGGGAGAGAGAGGGAAGCACGCAAGTACAACAGCAGAGAATAGGGACATCGGGAGGACTGTGGGAGGGAGAGGGCTTGGGGGGAGGAGGCATAGAAAGGCGGGGTGGGGGAGTGGGAAAGGTATAAAACACATGGACACTGCTGGAACTTCCAGGAAAGAAAGAAGTCGGGATTTTAAAAAAGTGGATCTGGGGGGTATTAACGGGGGTAGAAGAGATCAAGGTTTTGGATGGGCGAAGATAAGAGATGGTGGTGAACAGCTGTTTTAAAGACCTGGAGGGAGGAGTGGGATTGAACAGAGTGAGGGAGTTTGTTCCAGAGGTGAGAGAAAAGAGGAATGAAGGAGTGAAGCTGAGCAGAGAGTCTTGATTTTGGCAGTTTAACCATAAGAGGGTTGCTGGCAGATCTTGTGCGACCTGCAGGAATATTTGGGGGACAGAGCCCAGAGAGAGCTGGGGGAGCAAGGCCGGAGAGGAGTCGGTAGAAGACGGAAAGACCACCAACCTGCCTGCGGTGAGTGAGTGAAAGGCTCTCGGAGATGGCGTCATCGCGGGAGATTCCAATGATTCTGAAAGCTTTGGTTTTAACAGCGTGAAGACGAGCTTGGTGTGAGGCACCAAATTGATGATCAGAGATCAAGCCATTGGAGAAGAGGAAGGATTTGATATCCGAAGCAATGATGGATTCCATGACTTTGCTGATAATTGGGAGAAGGCTGATTGGTCTGTAGTTGCAAGGATCTGTTTTTGCACCTTTTTGTGTAAAGTGGTGATGTTTGCTGATTACCAAGATGATGGCAGATGGCCTTGAGCAAAAGAGAATAAACCCCACATGTAAATTCAGATCTGAAATAAGAATAAGATTAAGAATGAAGTGAAATAAGAATGAACCCAACACGTAAATTCAGGTCTCAAATAAGAATGAACCCAACACGTAAAATAGGATTTGAAATACGAATCTGAATGAATAAATGATCCATTTTAAGGCCATTTCCCCAGCTAGGGCGCGGTTAGCCCTGCAGGCCCCATGACCTCATGGTACCCTTTTTGAGGCAATGTTTTATGGCCAGATGACCTTCCGGACGCCAACCCTTGGTCACCACTTACGACGCGGGGATACGGTGTACCTATTCTAAATCGAGGTACACACCGGGATCATTCATCCCAGCAAGCTGGTACTCAATTTGCCGACCTCGGAAGGATGACAGGCTGAGGAAACCCCCCCAACCCCCCTGGCGTTAATTCAGCAATCGACCGGGATGCAAACTCAGGATCCGAGGATCCCAAGCCTGCACCCTAACCGCTAAGCCAACACCAGGCTTCTTGAAATTCGAATCTAAAGGAACAGTTAACCAAACACGTAAATTCAGATCAGAAATAAGAATTAACCCAACACGTAAATTCAGATCAGAAATAAGAAATAATATCAACCTCTCAATATCAACCCCTCAACAGCAACCCCTCAATAGCAACCTCTCATTATCAGCCTCTCAATATCAACCTCTCATTATCAACCCCTCAATATCAACCCTTCAATGTCAACCACTCAAAATCAACCCTTCAAAATCAACCACTCAAAATCAACCCTTCAAAATCAACCACTCAAAATCAAGCACTCAAAATCAACCACACAATATAAACTACTCAATAGCAACCCCTCATTATCAGCCTCTCAATAACAAACCCTCAAAATGAACCTCTCAATAGCAACCCCTCAATAGCAACCCCTCAATAGCAACCCCTCAATAGCAACCCCTCAATAGCAACCCCTCATATCAACCCCTCAATATCAACCCCTCAATATCAACCCTTCAAAATCAACCCTTCAATGTCAACCACACAATATAAACTACTCAATAGCAAAAACGCAATATCAACACCTCGTTGTCAACACCAACATCAACAACTCATTATCAAACCCTCATTATCAACAGCTCATTATAAACTCTTCATTATCAACCCCTCATTATCAACCACTCAATATCAACATCAAAATCAACCACTCAATATCAACCCTTCAATGTCAACAACACAATATGAACTACTCAATAGCAAACACTCAATATCAACACCGTGTTGTCAACACATCAACATCAACAACTGATTATTATCAATCCCTCATTATCAACAGCTCATTATAAACTCTTCATTATCAGTCCCTCATTATCAGTCCCTCATTATCAACGCCTCCTTCTCAACTCATGATCAATTCCTCATGATCAATCCCTCATGATAAATCCCTCATGATCAATCTCTCATTATCAGTCCCTCATTATCAACGCCTCCTTATCAACTCATGATCAATCCCCCATGATCAATCTCTCATTATCAGTCCCTCATTATCAACGCCTCCTTATCAACTCATGATAAATTCCTCATGATCAATCTCTCATGATCAATCTGTCATCAATCCCTCATTATCAATTCCTCATGAACAATCCCTCATGATCATCAATCCCTCATTATCAATCCCTCATGATCAATACCTCATTATCAACGCCTCCTTATCACTCCTCATTATCAATTCCTCATGATCAATTCGTCATTATCAACGCCTCATTATCAACTCCTCATTATCAGTCCCTCATGATCAATCCCTCATTATCAACCTCTCATTATCAGCCCCTCATGATCAATCCCTCATGATCATCAATTCCTCATGATCAATTCCTCATTATCAGTCCCTCATTATCAGTCCCTCATTATCAGTCCCTCATGATCAATCTCTCATCAGTCCCTCATGATTAAATCCTCATGATCAATCTCTCATTATCAATCCCTCATGATCAATTCGTCATTATCAACGCCTCCTTATCAAATCCTTATGATCAATTCCTCATGATCAATCCCTCATGATCAATCCCTCATGATCAATCCCTCATGATAAATTCCTCATTATCAATCGCTCATGATCAATCCCTCATGATAAATTCTTCACAATCAACCCCTCATGATCAATCCCTCATGATAGATTCTTCACAATCAACCCCTCATGATCAATCCCTCATGATAAATTCCTCATAATTAATTCATCATTATCAAGCCCTCATGATCAATCCCTCATGATCAATCCCTCATGATCAATTTCTCATTATCAATCCCTCATGATCAATCCCTCATGATCAATCCCTCATGATCAATCCCTCATGATAAATTCTTCACAATCAACCCCTCATGATCAATCCCTCATGATCAATCCCTCATGATCAATCCCTCATGATAAATTCCTCATTATCAATCCCATATGATCAATCCCTCATGATAAATTCCTCATTATCAATCCCTCATGATCAATCTATATATATAAAACACAGTTTGTGTGTGTGTGTGTGTGTGTGTGTGTGTGCGTGTGTGCATGTGTGTGTGTGTGTGTGTGTGTGTGTGTGTGTGTGTGTAATGTTACCGATAGACTCCTAACTTGGAGAGGCTCACGTGCTTGATATTTGGCATAGACATGGCCATTGAGCCTGGGAAGAACAGGGCCGACCTAAAAAAAATTATTTCATAATATTTTTTTACCATATTTTTACCTCAGCGCATTTCAGCGAGGAATATTATGCACGGCATCTGAGGCGATGGCAGAGCAGTGCGCTGATTTGCTCAGAGCGATCACGTGATGTTCCTTGCCGCCATAAACTCACAGCAAGTAGCATAGATTTTAGCATGATTAGCATTTAGTATGATTTAGCATGATTTAGCATAGATAGAAGCATGTTTCACAGAGATTTTTTTTCAGCGAGGAATATTATACATGGAATCTGAGCCGGTGGCAGAGCCGCGTGCTGATTCGCTCAGAGCGATCACGTGATATTCCATCCCCGCCACCAGACCATTGAACATAAAACACAGTTTGTGTGTGTGTAATGTAATGTTACCTCCCCTCCCCCCTCCATCCTCCCCTCCCCCCTCCATCCTCCCCTTCCCCCCTTCCCCTCCCCCTCTCCCTCCCCCTCCCCCTCCTCCTCCCCCCTCCCCTCCCCCTCCCTCTCCTCCCCCACCTCCCCCTCCCCCCCCTCCTCCCCCTCCCCCTCCTCCTCCCCCCTCCCCTCCCCCTCCCTCTCCTCCCCCTCCCCTCCCCCTCCCTTCCCCTCCCCCTCCCGACCTCCTCCCCTCCCCTCCCCCTCCCCCTCCCCTCCTCCCCCTTCCTCCGCACCCCCCTCTCCCCCCTCCCCTCCCCCTCCCCACCCCCTCTCCCCCCTCATCCTCCCCTCCCCCCTCCATCCTCCCCTTCCCCCCTTCCCCTCCCCCCTCCCCCCTCTCCCTCCCCTCCCCTTCCACCCTACCCCCACCCTTCCCCCTACCCCCTACCGCCTCCCCTTTCCCCTCCCCTTCCCCCCTTACCCTCCGCCTTCCACCCTTACCCTCCTCCTTCCACCCTTACCCTCCCCCTTCCCCCCTCCCCTCCCCCTCATCCCCCTCCCCTCCTCCTCCCTCCATCCCCACCCCTCCCCTCCCCCTCCCTCCACTCCCCCTCCCCTCCCCCTCCTCTCCCCTCTCCCTCTCCTCCCCCCTCCCCTCCCCTTCTCCCTTCCCCTCCCCTTCCCCCTCCCCCTCCGCTCCCCCGCCCGGCAATGCCGGGTACTTCTCCTAGTTCCTCATAATTAAATCCTCATTATCAATCCCTCATGATCAATCCCTCATGATCAATCCCTCATGATAAATTTATCATTATCAATCCCTCATGATCAATCCCTCATGATAAATTCCTCATGATCAATCCCTCATGATCAATCCCTCATGATAAATTCCTCATAATTAATTCCTCATTATCAAGTCCTCATGATCAATCCCTCATTATCAATCCCTCATGATAAATTCCTCATTATCAATCCCTCATGATCAATCCCTCATGATAAATTCCTCATGATCAATCCCTCATGATCAATCCCTCATTATAAATTCCTCATTATCAATCCCTCAGGATCAATCCCTCATGATAAATTCTTCACAATCAACCCCTCATGATCAATCCCTCATGATCAATCCCTCATGATCAATCCCTCATGATAAATTCCTCATAATTAATTCCTCATAATTAAATCCTCATTATCAATCCCTCATGATCAATCCCTCATGATCAATCCCTCATGATAAATTCCTCATAATTAATTCCGCATTATCAAGTCCTCATGATCAATCCCTCATGATCAATCCCTCATGATAAATTCCTCATTATCAATCCCTCATGATCAATCCCTCATGATCAATCCCTCATGATAAATTCCTCATGATCAATCCCTCATGATCAATCCCTCATGATAAATTCCTCATCAATCCCTCATGATAAATCCCTCATGATAAATTCCTCATGATCAATCCCTCATGATCAATCCCTCATGATAAATTCCTCATTATCAATCCCTCATGATAAATTCCTCATGATCAATCCCTCATGATCAATCCCTCATGATAAATTCCTCATGATCAATCCCTCATGATAAATTCCTCATTATCAATCCCTCATGATAAATCCCTCATGATCAATCCCTCATGATAAATTCCTCATAATTAATTCCGCATTATCAATCCCTCATGATAAATTCCTCATTATCAATCCCTCATGATAAATCCCTCATGATCAATCCCTCATGATAAATTCCTCATAAATAATTCCTCATGAACAAGTCCTCATGATCAATCCCTCATGATCAATCCCTCATGATAAATTCCTCATGATAAATTCCTCATGATAAATTCCTCATTATCAAGGCCTCATGATCAATCCCTCATTATCAATCCCTCATGATAAATCCCTCATGATAAATTCCTCATGATCAATCCCTCATGATCAATTCCTCATGATAAATTCCTCATGATAAATTCCTCATGATCAATCCCTCATTATCAATCCCTCATGATAAATCCCTCATGATAAATTCCTCATGATCAATCCCTCATGATCAATTCCTCATGATAAATTCCTCATGATAAATTCCTCATTATCAAGTCCTCATGATCAATCCCTCATTATCAATCCCTCATGATAAATCCCTCATGATAAATTCCTCATGATCAATCCCTCATGATAAATTCCTCATTATCAATCCCTCATGATAAATTTATCATTATCAATCCCTCATGATCAATCCCTCATGATAAATTCCTCATGATCAATCCCTCATGATCAATCCCTCATGATAAATTCCTCATAATTAATTCCGCATTATCAAGTCCTCATGATCAATGCCTCATGATCAATCCCTCATGATCAATTCCTCATGATAAATTCCTCATGATCAATCCCTCATGATAAATCCCTCATGATAAATTCCTCATGATCAATCCCTCATGATAAATTCCTCATAATTAATTCCGCATTATCAATCCCTCATGATAAATTCCTCATTATCAATCCCTCATGATAAATCCCTCATGATCAATCCCTCATGATAAATTCCTCATAAATAATGCCTCATGAAGAAGTCCTCATGATCAATCCCTCATGATCAATCCCTCATGATAAATTCCTCATGATAAATTCCTCATGATCAATCCCTCATGATAAATTCCTCATGATAAATTCCGCATGATCAATCCCTCATGATCAATCCCTCATGATAAATTCCTCACGATAAATTCCTCATGATCAATCCCTCATGATCAATCCCTCATGATAAATTCCTCATGATCAATCCCTCATGATAAATTCCTCATAATTAATTCCGCATTATCAAGTCCTCATGATCAATCCCTCATGATCAATTCCTCACGATAAATTCCTCATGATCAATCCCTCATGATCAATCCCTCATGATAAATTCCTCATGATCAATCCCTCATGATAAATTCCTCATAATTAATTCCGCATTATCAAGTCCTCATGATCAATCCCTCATGATCAATCCCTCATGATAAATTCCACATTATCAACTCGTGATCAATTCCTCATTATCAATCCCTCATGTTAAATTCCTCATTATCAATCCCTCATGATAAATTCCTCATTGTCAATCCCTCATGATCAATCCCTCATGATGAATCCCTCATGATAAATTCCTCATTATCAATCCCTCATGATAAATCCCTCATGATAAATTCCTCATAATTAATTCCTCATTATCAATCCCACATGATCAATCCCCCATGATAAATTCCTCATGATCAATCCCTCATGATCAATCCCTCATGATAAATTCTTCATTATCAATCCCTCATGATAAATCCATCATGATAAATTCCTCATGATCAATCCCTCATGATAAATTCCTCATTATCAATCCCTCATGATAAAGTCCTCATGATCAATCCCTCATGATAAATCCCTCATGATCAATCCCTCATGATAAATTCCTCATTATCAATCCCTCATGATAAATTCCTCATTATCAATCCCTCATGATAAATCCCTCATGATCAATCCCTCATGATAAATTCCTCATGATAAATTCCTCATGATCAATCCCTCATGATAAATTCCTCATTATCAATCCCTCATGATAAATTCCTCATAATTAATTCCTCATTATCAATTCCTCATGATCAATCCCTCATGATCAATCCCTCATGATAAATCCCTTATTATCAATCCCTCATGATCAATCCCTCATGATAAATTCCTCACGATAAATTCCTCATGATCAATCCCTCATGATCAATCCCTCATGATAAATTCCTCACGATAAATTCCTCATGATCAATCCCTCATGATAAATTCCTCATAATTAATTCCGCATTATCAAGTCCTCATGATCAATCCCTCATGATCAATCCCTCATGATAAATTCCTCATTATCAATCCCTCATGATCAATGCCTCATGATAAATTCCTCATGATCAATCCCTCATGATCAATCCCTCATGATAAATTCCACATTATCAACTCGTGATCAATCCCTCATGATCAATCCCTCATGATCAATCCCTCATGATAAATTCCTCATGATCAATCCCTCATGATAAATTCCTCATAATTAATTCCGCATTATCAAGTCCTCATTATCAATCCCTCATGATCAATCCCTCATGATAAATTCCTCATTATCAATCCCTCATGATCAATGCCTCATGATAAATTCCTCATGATCAATCCCTCATGATCAATCCCTCATGATAAATTCCACATTATCAACTCGTGATCAATTCCTCATTATCAATCCCTCATGTTAAATTCCTCATTATCAATCCCTCATGATAAATTCCTCATTGTCAATCCCTCATGATCAATCCCTCATGATGAATCCCTCATGATAAATTCCTCATTATCAATCCCTCATGATAAATCCCTCATGATAAATTCCTCATAATTAATTCCTCATTATCAATCCCACATGATCAATCCCTCATGATAAATTCCTCATGATCAATCCCTCATGATCAATCCCTCATGATAAATTCTTCATTATCAATCCCTCATGATAAATCCCTCATGATAAATTCCTCATGATCAATCCCTCATGATAAATTCCTCATGATAAATCCCTCATGATAAATCCCTCATGATCAATCCCTCATGATCAATCCCTCATTAACAGTTCCTCATTATCAAGGCCTCATTAATAAAAACTTATTTTGTTCCCTCTGAGTTCTCCGGAAGCCCTTTTATAAAATGTCGTATTCGTTTCGTGGTGAATTAAATAAATGTTTCCCCATAATATTTTAATGACGTAATATTTTAATGACGTGTTTATATCGAACTATTCAGGCCCAATTATGCACACCCTTCGTGTGATCGGTCGGGGTGAACAGTTCTGGCCCAAGTCCTTCACGAACTGGGTGGCCAGGCCTGTCGTTCGACTGTTCTCGGATTTTGTTCAGGATGCCGGCGAGAACTGGCCGACTCTTCGTGAGGGACACCGTGGGATCTTGACCGTCTCCGCATGGCCAGTGGGTGCTGGGAGACGGGTCCATATCACGTGTCTCCCACGGACGGAACACCCATTGATGCATCACCTGGGTTCGTAATATTAGGGAAACGGTTTACAGGTGTCGGTGGTGATTGGAACCCAGACTAGACACTCCAGGTGTATATCTCTGAACTATCCGCCAATCAACATTCTTCAAACAATTCTCCGTAAATGAAAATAACACATTTTGTTCTAAATTCAATCTCCGCGTCATTTCTGGGAAGGGGCGGAGCTCACAGTGAGACCAAGCTCCGTAAACCAATCAGATACAGGGGGTGATGACGTCATTTCGCGGTACAAAAGGCTTTTCCGGAAAGTTCGTTTGTCGTTGCTCGGGAGGAAGTTCGTACATCGAGTGCGGCGTTTGATCGGAGTTATACACCGGAACCTGGGACTCGGTATGTTATTGTTGTTGTTATTATTATAATTCCGATTCGTTATGCTTACAATTTCTGATCACTGACTGCAGTCAAAAACTCTGACAATGTGGTAAATGACAGTATCGGGTTCACTGTGGGATGTACGCTCGGTCCGCGGGTCCCTCAGCGGGTGCGCGCACGGCCCGGGTGTCGTCGGGTCCACGCGCGTTCCGGGTCTCGTCGGGTCCACGCGCGTTCCGGGTGTCGTCGGGTCCACGCGCGTTCCGGGTCCCTCAGCGGGTGCGCGCACGGCCCGGGTGTCGTCGGGTCCACGCGCGTTCCGGGTCTCGTCGGGTCCACGCGCGTTCCGGGTCTCGTCGGGTCCACGCGCGCTCCGGGTCTCGTCGGGTGCACGCCCGGGTCTCGTCCGGTCCACGCGCGCTCCGGGTCTCGTCGGGTGCACGCCCGGGTCTCGTCCGGTCCACGCGCGCTCCGGGTCTCGGGTGCACGCCCGGGTCTCGTCCAGTCCACGCGCGCTCCGGGTCTCGTCGGGTGCACGCCCGGGTCTCGTCCGGTCCACGCGCGCTCCGGGTCTCGGGTGCACGCCCGGGTCTCGTCCGGTCCACGCCCGGGTCTCGTCGGGTGCACGCCCGGGTCTCGTCTGGTCCACGTGCGTTCCGGGTCTCGTCGGGTCCACGCGCGCTCCGGGTCTCGTCGGGTCCACGCGCGTTCCGGGTCTCGTCGGGTCCACGCGCGTTCCGGGTCTCGTCGGGTCCACGTGCGTTCCGGGTCTCGTCGGGTCCACGCGCGTTCCGGGTCTCGTCGGTTCCACCCGCGTTCCGGGTCTCGTCGGGTCCACGCGCGCTCCGGGTCTCGTCGGGTCCACGCGCGCTCCGGGTCTCGTCGGGTCCACGCGCGTTCCGGGTCTCATCGGGTCCACTCGCATTCCGGGTCTCGTCGGGTCCACGCGCGTTCCGGGTCTCGTCGGGTCCACGCGCGTTCCGGGTCTCGTCGGGTCCACGCGCGTTCCGGGTCTCGTCGGGTCCATGCGCGTTCCGGGTCTCGTCGGGTCCACGCGCGTTCCGGGTCTCGTCGGGTCCACGCGCGTTCCGGGTCTCGTCGGGTCCACGCGCGTTCCGGGTCTCGTCGGGTCCACGCGCGTTCCGGGTCTCGTCGGGTCCACGCGCGTTCCGGGGCTCGTCGGGTCCACGCGCGTTCTGGGTCCATGCGCGGTCCGGGTGGGGTGCACATTTCGGGTCTGTGTTTGTGGTAAAACAGGGGATTTCCCGGGTGGCCCCATCCCTCGGTTTCGGTTTCACTTCGTTAACTCTTGGGTTCCACCCACATCGTTATATCATGCACTGCAGAAAATATTAACCCATTCCCTCCCGAATTCGTGTTTCTGCGGATAAAACAGAAATGGTTCAAATCACAATTATCATTTTTATCTCCTGTGTGGGTTTTTCACTCCCCAGACTTTCCTATCCTGTAGATAAGCGTTAACCCCGGGTTTCCTTTTCACCCCCATGAACGATAATCCCAGCAATGTTTAATGTCATGAACAAGCATGATTTACTTACGTACAACGCACGTGTGCAAGATTAGTTGAACATATTCCATGAGTGCGTTGTGTGTTAAATGAATAACACAACTTGTGGAAGTTCTGGAGCATTGGACAAGAGATGGAAGATGATCAGCATAGACTGTATTTACTTGGAGTCTTAGTCGCCGAGATTAAGGCAAATCCACTCAAACACCTTCGACACAAACTCAAATCATAAGGTGTTCAAGCAGACGTACTAAGATGGACAGAAGCATTCTTGATTCCACGAACACAAATGGTTGTGATAAGTGGAAGGATGTCTGAATACAGCTCAATGTCAAGTGGAATTCCATAGGGCAGTGGTCTGGGTCCATTGCTGTTTAGCACCTTCATCAATGACTTCCCAGGTGTTGTTGGTCCCGAGTTAAAACCGTTTGCAGACGACACAAAACTGTAGAGGACGGTTGATACCCAGGATGAAGTAGAAGTCCTGCAAGAAGATGTGAATGCAGTTGCAGGGTGGTCCCAAAAATGGCATCTTCCATTCAATGAGCATAGATGCAAGGTGGTCCACTTTTGGAGGAGCGACCTTAAGTTTTCCTCCACCATAGAAAGTGATTCAGGCATAAGTGAAATAAAAAAACATCACGAAGGAAGAAATTTGGTTGTTTTGTTCCACACAAGTTTGTCAATGGGCTGCAGATTTATTGAGGAGCGCAAGTATGAAACTCGGAATAATCAAAAGATCATTCTCAGCATTAGTCAGGTTCACCATGTTTTTTTGATTCAAAACTTTTGGAGATGAGCAAAACTATACATTTTTGGAATATTCAGAGCACGAGGAATCCAAAAATTAATGTTGGCATTTGCGAATTAATTTACCAGAAAATGACCCTCAGGACAGTGATGGAGATGTGTAAAAGCAAATTCCTGAACGGTGTAGACCTCGTAGATCCTGTGTGTTGGACTTATAGTTCAATCTGATACTAACAAGGCTGCTTTCTTGCTTTATAAACCCAAACCTATAACTTCAAAGGACTTGCAATATCATGTATTATGTAATTCAGTTATATCACAAATATAAAGAAAATGGTTTTCATTTACCTTAGTTTGTTGCTTTTCTATAATCCTGAGCACTATTTTGAGGCCTTTATGGGATTCCTTGGCCCAGAAAACATAGGATTAGCATATTTAATTAAGTTTCTAGGTTGACGAGAACCCGAGATAGCGCAAAATATGTATTTTATGGCGGCCATTTTGAAAATCCAAAATGGCGGCCATGCAGGTGTCTGTGCAAATGCCAACATTGATTTTCGGATTCTCCATGCTCTGATGATTCCAAAAATGTACAGGTTTGCTAATCCCAAAATTTTGAACGAAATTATATTTGTTAACATAGTGAACCCGACTTGGCGAGGAAAGTGTTTCTCCAATTGTATAAAACTACAGTGAGACAAACTCTTGAATATTGTAATTCATTGTGGTGCCCGATACATAAGAAAGATGAAGACCTTCTTGAGAAAGTCCAACAGAGGGCAACCAGGGTCTTGCGAGATTCCAGACACCACGAGTATCCCAACAGACTGAGAGCACTGAATCTACCTGCGCTGGTCTACGGGAGACAACGAGTGGAGCTCGTCCAGATATGTAAGATAATGCAAGGAATTGGTCAACTTACTGTCTAGAAATTATTATTTTAAATGAATGAGAATTCAAGAACCAGAGGCCATATCAAGATAGTGAGGATTGCAGAACTAAAGCTAGAACGATACTCGGTAGAGAGCACACCTCCGCCAGGTGAACAGTTTACGTTTTGTAGCTCACTGATAGGCCTGATCTGGATCCCGACCTGAACCAAAATCGAATCGGCTTGTTCTCGTCACCTGACCAACTCATCCACTCTAGTTTTGTCATAATTTGTCCACAACTTTTTGAAATCCTGCGCCATATATCATGTTTGGCCCTCTCTCTCTCATTGGTGAAGAATCCCTGAGAAAATAAAAAAAACTCACTTATCTGGATCCAGATTCTGATCTTCCCCAAAATAATATCAATTTGTCCTTGTTAAACATCCAACCTGACCACCAAGTTTCGTCCACAATGTCTTTGGATATCCTGTTCACAGACAGACAAACAGACAGGGGCGAGAACATAACCTCTGCTCACCTTCGGTGGTGGAAGTAATCAGACAAAATACTTATCCCTTATCACCCCAACCATCCCTTATCACCCCAACCATCCCTTATCACCCCAACCATCCCTTATCACCCCAACCATCCCTTATCACCCCAACCATCCCTTATCACTCCAACCATCCCTTATCACCCCAACCATCCCTTATCACCCCAACCATCCCTTATCATCCCAACCATCCCTTATCACCCCAACCATCCCTTATCACCCACAACCATCCCTTATCACCCCAACCATCCCTTATCACCCCAACCATCCCTTATCACCAAGGATCCAGTGGAGTGATGAGCGGCAAATAAGCTTCGGGTCGGGATTCAAACCTAGGCTTGACAGCTTGGAGGTGAGTGTGCGTATAACTGGGTCTGGATTCAAACCCAGGCTTGACAGCTTGGAGGTGAGTGTGCGTATAACTGGGTCGGTATTCAAACCCAGGCTTGACAGATTAGAGGTCAGTGTGCGTATAACTGGGTCGGGATTCAAACCCAGGCTTGACAGATTAGAGGTCAGTGTGCGTATAACTGGGTCGGGATTCAAACCCAGGCTTGACAGATTAGATAGTCAGGTTCGCTATGTTTTTTCGTTCAAAATCATGGTAGATTAGCAAACCTATATATTTTTGGAAACGTTATTACATGGAAAATCTGAAAATCAATGTTTACATTTGCCAATTCCGACCAATTCGATTCGACCAATTCGACCAATCGACCAATTCCATTCGACCAATCAACCAATTCGATCGATTCGATTCGATTCGATTCATCGAATTCGATTCGATCGACCATTCGACCAATTCGATTTTCCAATCAATTTGACCGATCTTTGCTTGTGTGGAACGGACTGTGAAAACGATGCGGACTATATTGTCGGATACGACACACAGGACAGTGATGACGAACTCTAAATGGCATATTCTGTAATCGTGTATGTTTGATGCCATTGACTGCCTGTGTATATTTTGTCATTGACTGCCTGTGTAGATGTGAAGTTATACTGACTGCATGTGTATATATGATTTTGCTGACTGCCTGTGTATGTTTGGTGATATGAATTATTGTGACACATTTTGACGTTATTAACTGCCTGTACAAAATGATAACATGTATTTGATTATGCAACTTATCGCGAATATAAAGACAGTATTTTGCAATTCAAAACCTTTGATTCGTGTCTTACCATTCCCCATAGCACTAATTTGATACTTTCATTGGATTCCTTGTCCCTGAAAATATAGGTTTAGTATATTTTAAAAAGTTGTTAGGGTAATTAGAGGCAGAAATAGAACAAAATATGTATTTTAGTGGCCATTTTGAAAATCTAAAATGGCCGCCATACAGGTATCTCTCCAAATGTAAACATTGATTTTTAGTTTCCTTATGCTATAACCTTTCCAAAAATGTATAGGTTTGCTAATCTACCATGATTTTGAACGAAATATAATTTATTGACATTGTGAACCTGACTAAGAGGTGAGTGTGCTGTACCTCTCGACTCTGGACCATCCTGTCATCCCAAGAGCTTCTGCTCTGAGTCTGCCAGGTTGAAGCTTCGAACCCCGGTCGAGTCACTCCAAAGACTTTTAAAATGGTACAAGCTGCTTCCTTGTTTGACATTCAGCTTTTAAAAGGATAGGGCACTGGCAAACAACCATAGGTTGGTGATTGTAGCACAGACTTTGTTGGGCCGAATGTCGTCCTCCTGCATTAAAAATCCTTGTTATTGGGAATGAAAACGGTTAAGTTAATAATTCCTTCGTGTTTTTGATTCTTCAGTTGAACTTCAACCTCATCATTCAGCTTTACATCATCCAACAACTTCAGCTTGGAGGTGATCTTCCATCTCCCAACTTGATTCATGTCATGTTCCTCCTCACGTCCATGCACCATTTTTCCCCATAACGACCTCTTCCCCTTGCAGTTTAACCCCCAAATGGAACTGAAAGCTGAAACACCTGAATAAGTCAAACACTAAATGAGAGGATGCAGCAAATGTAATGACATAACTGCAGCATCAGCTAAAGGGAAGATCAGATCTCAGTGTGCGGAACCCAAATCTGGATCATCAGGATGATCCGGTTATTGATGTGGATAAACGTGTTTTGCAGACCTCACCTGATGGATCTAGGCTATGAGCCGAGGGGTCGACCATGCTCAATCAGAGGGAGGATGGCTAACAGTTATTTTTGGCAAGGCCAAGGTCCCTAGTGCTGAAAAAAATGTGATAGCATTGTGAAACTCTTAGCCGTATCTGTGTTATCATCACATTTGTCAGATCACCCATTTATCGCTTTTCGGGTCATTTTTCCCGCTTAAGATTTAGGGGGTGGGGTTAGTTTTTTGGCTCTCAAATAATATCACGTGTATATATCAGCTAGTGTGGTATATCAGGTAAAAGGTTATTGAATTACCTTTCAAATGATGTATAGAAAGTGCCTGTGTGATCTATAGTAACCTCTTTATGATTATTAAAACATAATTATTTCCACCAACTCTCAAAACTTCATCACAAAATCCCCAAAATCCCCAAAAAGCGTCCGACAGATCCTACACTTGCAGGACATCGTCGTCGTCATGGATCAGGCCCTGTATGCTAAGGCTGCCGAGATCGTCTGGAAACACACAAACACATATGCTAACATCGTACTTCGCCTCGGCACGTTCCACACAATCTGCAATGTGATGTCGATTCTTGGTGCTCGTTTCCAAGATGCTGGTCTTAGAGACTTTTGCATCGAAACAGGAATCGTCGCAGAAGGCTCACTCAATCGGGTTATGGAGGGGAAGATGTACAACCGAGCAGTCCGTGTACATAAGAGCATCTACGAAGCATTCATGAGGCTTGCGTGGATTGAATTTCTCCCTTGGTTGGAAAAGATGCGACCAGAGGCAACACAGACGGTCACTACGTTGTTAGCAGAAGTTGCTGAATTGGGACAAGATGAGAGCCAGTGGAACAACCTGTTGGAAGATCAATCGTGTGAAGAATTTCAGGCTGTTTGGAAGCAAATCCTGCATCACCTTCGTCATGATAATGGTGAATTGTCGTCATTCTGGATGTCGTACGTGGATATCGTTGAAACGGTCTTGCTTGCTCTACTGCACGCTTCCCGAGAAGGTAATTGGCCATTACATCTATCTGCTATCCAAGCCATGATTCCTTGGTGCTTCGCATACGACAAAATCAACTATGCACGGTATTTATCAGCATACTACGCACAAATGACAAACCTTCCAACGCAGCACCCTGGCATCTTCCAAGCGTTCTCGGATGGGTACTTCTCAGTTCAAATGTCAAAAAGCAATCCGTTTGGACGCATTCCAGTTGACCAAACTACTGAGGTCACTGTCAACAAAGACACACAGACACCAGGTGGCACTACCAGGTTCAACTTGAAATCTGGAGCAGTGAAACGCTACTATGTCACATCCGAACACAGGAGTGCGTTTCTCCGCCAGATGAGGGAAATGGTGAATGTGAGCAACACACACGTACAACACGCGGATCTGCAGCAAACACGGATCAA
This sequence comes from Myxine glutinosa, assembly GCF_964187855.1. Classification (NCBI taxonomy): domain Eukaryota; kingdom Metazoa; phylum Chordata; class Myxini; order Myxiniformes; family Myxinidae; genus Myxine; species Myxine glutinosa. The sequence goes on along the minus strand of NC_136263.1, from coordinate 45,627,162 downwards.
GAAAGATGAGGACGCTGTATCATCACTGATAACTCTGATCCAGAGTTGGGTGAACCCATTCACTATGGCCAGCTCTCTCATCAGTATTTCCACCGCACGCGCAGCCCCTCCAAATATTGCCAAGGATCTGGAGAAAGCATGGGAAGTCGGAGACAAGTGCTACACAAACTTCAAGATTGAGCGACTTGAGAGCAACCCACCAATCAAGAAATTCCACGACCCTTTGCAACTGAACAAGCTGAAGACTTTCAGCAACCTCACTAAGAAGAAGGAATGCAGAAGCAATGGCAGGGCAGTAATTCTTCAAGCAGACAGAGCTCTATTTGGTAGAATTATCGTGATGGCACAGGGCCGAGATCTTCACATGGCAGAGGTGCTATCTCATCCTCTAGGTCCCTTGCCATGGGCCCTGGCGACACCCGAAGGCCTTCTACGGAAAACCAACAAAGCTGCCCTAGCCACGGCCTTGCAAAGGACTGTGACCCCGGCTGAAAGGATACCCGACAATTCGGCAACAATTATTGACGGGATGCTCCTTATACAGAAGGTGGCAGGTGATCAAACTACATTTGCCGAAGTGGCCATGATTGTCCTATCCATGGCCCTGAAGGATGGATGCAGTAGCCAGAGGATCGATGTCGTCTTTGACACCTACAAGGAGACTTCCATCAAAAACAGCGAACGGTTAACCAGGGGGGAAGAACTTGGACTTGAGCTGAAAAACATCACGGCATCTCAAATTGTAAGGCAATGGCGCAAGTTTCTCAGCTATGTTGGGAACAAGTCAAGTCTTATCATGTTCCTGGTCGAAGAGTGGAAGAAACCAGAGTACATCAGACGCCTACAGGGAAAGGTTCTCTTTGTAACATGCGATGACAAGTGTTATCAGATCACATCTGATGCTAGCCAAGAAGTAGTGGCCCTGGAAAGCACACACGAGGAAGCAGATGGTCGTCTGTTCTTGCATGCTGCCCATGCTGCCGCACATGGATACCAGTCTGTGCTTATTAGCTCAGATGACACCGACGTACTTGTCATTGGCTTGGCATTTCATACCAAGATTCATGCCAAGTTGTTTCAGAAATGTGGCACCAAAGCAAGGGCTAAAATCCTAGACATAGGGAAAATAGGAAAGTCAGTCGGCACAAATGTATGTCAGGCCATAATTGGAATGCATGCCTATACCGGATGCGACACAGTCAGCACGTTCACTGGACGAGGAAAACTGACTGCACTAAAACTCATCAGAACCAACAAAGATGTGCAGGATGCATGTACACAGCTGGGAGAGGACTGGGACGTCAGTGAGGAACTGATGGATAAGAACTTCACTTGTCTCATGTACGCACTGAAGTCGGGGACAGTTAAGGTGAATGACTTGAGATATCACCTGTTCTGTGCCAAGAGGGGAGAGATCGACAGTCACCAGCTACCTCCGTGCAAAGACTGCTTAACCAAACATGCACAGCGAGCCAACTATCAAGCCGCTATTTGGAAGAGGAGTCTCAAGATGGATCCAGCAGTACCGAGTCCAATCGGGAAAGGATGGCACTGGGATACCCAGGATGGTCGCGTGCAGCTGGCAGTCGACTGGATGCAAGGACAGCCCGCACCACAGGCGGTTCTGGATTTACTGGCATGCACCTGTTCGAAAAGATGCACACTACCCATGTGTGTCTGCATGGCCAGTGGTTTGAAGTGCACAGACATGTGCAAACTCACCACATGTGACAACCAGAGAGTGTATGGTGAGAGTGATGACAGTTCGGCAGAAGACGATGAAGAAGACGACGACGATGACGAGGATAACTTCTGAATTGTAGAACTGTATGGAGAAAGATCATGTACATATGTGTAACAAATATGGTGAACGCTGAATTGATAACTCGTGTACTTTATGGTATAAAAACCACCGTTTAGAGGCCATTTTTGGACTTGAGCTGTTATGCATGGATTGAGCATACTTTATGGTATGATGTCTATAAATATATGTTGCTTAAATAGAAAGTACATTGTTTTCCTTTGGTTTACTTTATGTATAGCTGGTAGGTAATATAAGAGAACCATACAACACTACAAGACTAAAAACGTTTGCATGAATATGATGTAAATTATCTCGCCAAGTTAGGGTACATCAGGATACATACATATACATGGAGTAGGTTAATCATCACATGATTAACCGTCTGTGGTATATTCAAGAACACCACATACAGTTTGGTCATAATGCCTTCATATTTTTAGAATTAGACATTTCTGACACCAATTTCAGTACTTTTTGGCCTATATATGGCTGACATCCCAATATTATATATACTATTTTTAGACCAATAATGGTATACAAACTATATACATGCTGTCGGTCAAAAATCGTAAAATGTAAATCAATATATTGTAACGGTTTTGAGAAGTGTAACGAATTTGAGAAGTGTAACGGTTTTTGAGAAGTGTAACAATTTTGGAGGAAGTGTAACGAATGTGAAAAGTATGGTTTTGTTGTGTGTAACACCCTCGTAATGTAAATAATGGTCGCAGCCGTCCTCCTAGTTAATTCCATGAAACTTACACACAGGCCACGATATATCTTTTTAAATAGTTTATTTCCTTATTCCATGTAGGCTAAATATGTGTTTCCCACTAGATTGACTTTGCATTGTATCAAACAAAATAAGCGTAGGCCCTTTCAATTTCCCCAAACATCTCCGCTCTCCAAAGTTCCTTTCAAAAGGGGTGCAAGTGGTGTTCAATCCCGCAAGCCGCCATTGCCCATGTGCTCATCTCGGAGAAAAGGGGGGTAGGAGCCGCCAACTCACAGGCGTGGCACGTCGTCATGAGCAAAGGAGGAATCGGACAGCCCTAACAGCCAACCAGCACCGCGGTTAGCCACCCGGTAGGCGTGCCCTCGCAGCCGGCGGCTTGATTCTGCCCCGAGTGATAAAAGCGACTGGAAGGGACTGCTTGACCAGACCAGATGGGAGATGAGCGAAGAGGTGACATACGAGAGGAGCTGTGAGCTGAGCTGTGAGCGGTGAGATGCGAGACGCTCCAAGCCAAAGAGGAGAGGTACTCGGAGAGGAAACCAGCTTTGGAGAGACGTGCTGAGAGGAGGGAGACGGCTCCACCAGAAGGAGAGGAGCAGGTGTGACCGAGTCAGCGCGTGACGTCTACAGTATCAGCAGCGTCGACGCGACCGAGGGTTTTCCCACCAAAAATACGAAGAAGTGGGAGCTGCTACCTCCAGCCCTGCCGGTTGCAGGGACCTGACCCTGCCTCCCTCTCCAGCAACCCACCTCCGCCATCCCTGCCTGCAATTTCCCCCGTGTAAGTGTGAACGTCGTCTGTCCTGAATGTTGTCCTGGGGTTAAGTAAATTGAATAGTGTAAGTTAACGATTCACTGTGTGACTGCTTCTTCCATCCATTGCTTGTGTGTGTATAATAAATCTCTTCTTCCTCCGTACTCTGTCTTCTTCTTCTCTTTCGGTCGTTTTAGAGGTTTCCCGATTGAATATCTGTGGTGCGATCCGGTCAACGTCGGGTGGAATCGGGCCAATTGGGGATCCTGTAACGGTCGCGGTTGGACCATCCGCTCGGCCCATCATAACATCTAAACCGCGTCTGTAACAATATCATAAGAGCGGAAAGATATACATTTATGGATTTTAGGTCATGGTTACAGCAACTACTGTATATTGGATTTTCTCATCTTTATCAAGGTGTATGAGATTTAAGGCCCAAATTTGACTTTAATCATACTGTGTGTTTCTCAAATTCAAAAATTCATTTAATATCCACCAAACTGAATTTTTGCCTAATTTTGTTTTCATTGGGGATTTTGTGATAAATTTTTGAGGGTTGGCGGAAATAATTATGTTTTAATGATCATAAAGAGGTTACTATATATCACACAGGCACTTTCTATACATCATGTGAAAGATAATTCAATTACCTTTCACCTGGTATACAACACTAACTGATACATATAGGAGATATTATTTGAAAGCCCCTAAACGAACCCTACCCCCTAAATCTTAGGCGGAAAAATTACCGAAAGCGTTATTGGGGTGGTCTGACAAATGTGATGATAACACAGATACGGCTAAGAGTTTCACACTGCTATCACATTTTTTTCAGCACTAAGGTCCCTGGCCTTGCCAAAAATAACTGTTAGCCATCATCCCTCTGATTGAGCATAATGTCGAAAATTTGAGGGTCTGGCTCATAGATCTGCAGGTCACGTGTTATTGATGTGGAGAAACGTGTAGATCTTGCAGACCTCACCTGATGGATCTGCAGGTCGCGTGTTAGTTTGTGATTAAATTGGAGTTTTGACGGTTTTTGCTTTAATTGACAATTAATCTGAGGATCGTCCTGTGTTGCATGAACAAATCAGATCGACAATTGATGGACAGACAATGAAGTACAAAACTTGGGGGTTAAAGTTTTCCCACATTGTGATTAAAATACTTGGGATTAAAGTTTTCCCACATTGTGATTAAAACATTTGGGGGTTAAAGTTTTCCCACATTGTGATTAAAATACTTGGGGGTTAAAGTTTTCCCACATTGTGATTAAAATACTTTGGGGTTAAAGTTTACCCACATTGTGATTAGAATACTTGGGGGTTAAAGTTTACCCACATTGTGATTAAAATACTTGGGGGGTTTAAGTTTTCCCACGTTGTGATTAAAATACTTGGGGGTCAAAGTTTTCCCACATTGTCATTAAAATACTTGGGGTTCAACGATTTCCCACATTGTAATTAAAATACTTGGGGGTCAAAGTTTACCCACATTATGATGAGAATACTTGGGAGTTAAAGTTTATCCACATTGTGATTAAAATACTTGGGGGTTAAAGTTTACCCACATTATGATTGGAATACTTGGCGGTTAAAGTTTACCCACATTGTGATTAAAATACTTGGGGGTTAAAGTTTTCCCACATTGTGATTAAAATAATTGGGGGTTAAAGTTTACCCACATTGTGATTAAAATACTTGGGGGTTAAAGTTTTCCCACATTGTGATTAAAATACTTGGGGGTTAAAGTTTACCCCCAAGTTAAAGTAATTGTGATTAAAATACTTGGGGGTTAAAGTTTACCCACATTATGATTAAAATATTTGGGGGTTAAAGTTTTCCCACATTGTGATTAAAATACTTGGGGGTTAAAGTTTTCCCACATTGTGATTAAAATACTTGGGGGTTAAAGTTTACCCACATTATGATTAAAATACTTGGGGGTTAAAGTTTTCCCACATTGTGATTAAAATACTTGGGGGTTAAAGTTTACCCACATTGTGATTAAAATACTTGAGGGTTAAAGTTTACCCACATTATGATTAAAATACTTGGGGGTTAAAGTTTTCCCACATTGTGATTAAAATACTTGGGGGTTAAAGTTTACCCACATTGTGATTAAAATACTTGGGGGTTAAAGTTTACCCACATTGTGATTAAAATACTTGGGGGTTAAAGTTTTCCCACATTGTGATTCAAACATTTGGGGGTTAAAGTTTTCCCACATTGTGATTAAAATACTTGGGGGTTAAAGTTTTCCCACATTGTGATTAAAATACTTTGGGGTTAAAGTTTACCCACATTGTGATTAGAATACTTGGGGGTTAAAGTTTTCCCACATTGTGATTAAAATACTTGGGGGTTAAAATTTTCCCACATTGTGATTAGAATACTTGGGGGTTAAAGTTTACCCACATTGTGATTAAAATACTTGGGGGTTAAAGTTTACCCACATTGTGATTAGAATACTTGGGGGTTAAAGTTTACCCACATTGTGATTAAAATACTTGGGGGTTAAAGTTTACCCACATTGTGATTAAAATACTTGGGGGTTAAAGTTTACCCACATTGTGATTAAAATACTTGAGGGTTAAAGTTTACCCACATTGTGATTAAAATACTTGGGGGTTAAGGTTTTCCCACATTGTGATTAAAATACTTGGGATTAAAGTTTTCCCACATTGTGATTAAAACATTTGGGGGTTAAAGTTTTCCCACATTGTGATTAGAATACTTGGGGGTTAAAGTTTACCCACATTGTGATTAAAATACTTGGGGGTTAAAGTTTACCCACATTGTGATTAGAATACTTGGGGGTTAAAGTTTTCCCACATTGTGATTAGAATACTTGGGGGTTAAAGTTTACCCACATTGTGATTAAAATACTTGGGGGTTAAAGCTTTCCCACGTTTTGATTAAAATACTTGGGGGTTAAAGTTTATCCACATTGTGATTAAAATACTTGGGGGTTAAAGTTTACCCACATTATGATTAAAATACTTGGGGGTTTAAGTTTTCCCACGTTGTGATTAAAATACTTGGGGGTGAAAGTTTACCCACATTATGATTAGAATACTTGGGGGTTAAAGTTTATCCACATTGTGATTAAAATACTTGGGGGTTAAAGTTTACCCACATTATGATTAGAATACTTGGGGGTTAAAGTTTATCCACATTGTGATTAAAATACTTGGGGGTTAAAGTTTACCCACATTATGATTGGAATACTTGGCGGTTAAAGTTTACCCACATTGTGATTAAAATACTTGGGGGTTAAAGTTTTCCCACATTGTGATTAAAATAATTGGGGGTTAAAGTTTACCCACATTGTGATTAAAATACTTGGGGGTTAAAGTTTTCCCACATTGTGATTAAAATACTTGGGGGTTAAAGTTTACCCACATTGTGATTAAAATACTCGGGGGTTAAAGTTTACCCACATTATGATTAAAATACTTGGGGGTTAAAGTTTTCCCACATTGTGATTAAAATACTTGGGGGTTAAAGTTTTCCCACATTGTGATTAAAATACTTGGGGGTTAAAGTTTACCCACATTGTGATTACAATACTTGGGGGTTAAAGTTTACCCACATTGTGATTAAAATACTTGGGGGTTAAAGTTTACCCACATTGTGATTAGAATACTTGGGGGTTAAAGTTTACCCACATTGTGATTAAAATACTTGGGGGTTAAAGCTTTCCCACGTTGTGATTAAAATACTTGGGGGTTAAAGTTTTCCCACATTGTGATTAAAATACTTGGGGGTTAAATTGTACCCACATTATGATTAAAATACTTGGGGGTTAAAGTTTACCCACATTTTGATTAAAATACTTGGGGGTTAAATTGTACCCACATTATGATTAAAATACTTGGCTGTTAAAGTTTACCCACATTGTGATTAAAATACTTGGGGGTTAAAGTTTACCCACATTGTGATTAAAATACTGGGGGGTTTAAGTTTTCCACCGTTGTGATTAAAATACTTGGGGTTCAACGTTTTCCCACATTGTAATTAAAATACTTGGCGGTCAAAGTTTACCCACATTATGATTAGAATACTTGGGGGTTAAAGTTTATCCACATTGTGATTAAAATACTTGGGGGTTAAAGTTTATCCACATTGTGATTAAAATACTTGGGGGTTAAAGTTTACCCACATTATGATTGGAATACTTGGCGGTTAAAGTTTAATGACATTGTGATTAAAATACTTGGGGGTTAAAGTTTTCCCACATTGTGATTAAAATAATTGGGGGTTAAAGTTTACCCACATTGTGATTAAAATACTTGGGGGTTAAAGTTTTCCCACATTGTGATTAGAATACTTGGGGGTTAAAGTTTACCCACATTGTGATTAAAATACTTGGGGGTTAAAGCTTTCCCACGTTTTGATTAAAATACTTGGGGGTTAAAGTTTATCCACATTGTAATTAAAATACTTGGGGGTCAAAGTTTACCCACATTATGATTAGAATACTTGGGGGTTAAAGTTTATCCACATTGTGATTAAAATACTTGGGGGTTAAAGGTTACCTGGTTCACCAAAAATCAGAACGATCAATTTAGCCTTTTTGACATGTCAACAGTTTCCATGACAACAATTTCACCCAATTATAATCAAACGGGCCTTTTTGTGATTTTATTATTGCTAAACCTCGGGGATTTTTCAATATATCAGACTGACACTTACACAGCTTATTTTTATGTGTGTAGTTTATGTGAATACAATCTGGTCAAAATTAGTCAAGGTCGAGGCCATCCAAAACATGTAAAACTCCTATTAGGCCACAAATAGAAAATGTTTCAACCAAATTTGTTATATCCAACATTCAATCATGTAAAACACTTTCAATGCACGATCATGGTTCTCACTTCAATGCACGATCATGGTTCCTACTTCAATGCACGATCTTGGTTCCTACTTCAATGCACGATCTTGGTTCCTACTTCAATGCACGATCATGTTTCTTGCTTCAATGCACGATGATGGTTCCTACTTCAATGCACGATGATGGTTCCTACTTCAATGCACGATGATGGTTCTCACTTCAATGCACGATGATGGTTCTCACTTCAATGCACGATGATGGTTCCTACTTCAATGCACGATGATGGTTCTCACTTCAATGCACGATGATGGTTCCTACTTCAATGCACGATCATGGTTCTTGCTTCAATGCACGATCATGGTTCTCACTTCAATGCACGATGATGGTTCTCACTTCAATGCACGATGATGGTTCCTACTTCAATGCACGATCATGGTTCCTACTTCAATGCACGATCATGGTTCCTACTTCAATGCACGATGATGGTTCTCACTTCAATGCACGATGATGGTTCCTACTTCAATGCACGGTCATGGTTTCTACTTCAATGCACGATGATGGTTCCTACTTCAATGCACGATCATGGTTCCTACTTCAATGCACGATGATGGTTCTCACTTCAATGCACGATCATGGTTCCTACTTCAATGCACGATCATGGTTCCTACTTCAATGCACGATCATGGTTCCTACTTCAATGCACGATGATGGTTCTCACTTCAATGCACGATGATGGTTCCTACTTCAATGCACGATCATGGTTCCTACTTCAATGCACGATGATGGTTCTCACTTCAATGCACGATGATGGTTCCTACTTCAATGCACGATCATGGTTCCTACTTCAATGCACGATGATGGTTCCTACTTCAATGCACGATCATGGTTCTTGCTTCAATGCACGATCATGGTTGTCACTTCAATGCACGATCATGGTTCTCACTTCAATGCACGATCATGGTTCTTGCTTCAATGCACGATCATGGTTCTCACTTCAATGCACGATCATGGTTCCTACTTCAATGCACGATGATGGTTCTCACTTCAATGCACGATGATGGTTCCTACTTCAATGCACGATGATGGTTCCTACTTCAATGCACGATCATGGTTCTTGCTTCAATGCACGATGATGGTTCCTACTTCAATGTACGATGATGGTTCTCACTTCAATGCACGATGATGGTTCCTACTTCAATGCACGATGATGGTTCCTACTTCAATGCACGATCATGGTTCTTGCTTCAATGCACGATCATGGTTCTCACTTCAATGCACGATCATGGTTCCTACTTCAATGCACGATCATGGTTCTCACTTCAATGCACGATCTTGGTTCTCACTTCAATGCACGATCATGGTTCTCGCTTCAATGCACGATCATGGTTCTTGCTTCAATGCACCCCTGCTGCTCCTGGACTCCGTGTCCTTTCCCCCTGACAAGGTGGAAAAGTTTCTGTCAACCCTCGACTCTGATTCTGCAACTGGACCCGACGGCATCAGCCCACGGGTCCTAAAATCCTGCTCTGCTGCTCTATCTCACCCTCTCTCTGTTCTCTTCACCCTCTCTTTTGCTCAAGGTCAACTGCCATCTGCTTGGAAATCAGCCAACATCACCGCTTTGCACAAAAAAGGTGCAAAAACAGATCCTAGCAACTACAGACCAATCAGCCTTCTCCCAATTATCAGCAAAGTCATGGAATCCATCATTGCTTCTGATATGAAATCTTTCCTCTTCTCCAATGGCTTGATCTCTGATCATCAATTTGGTTTCAGACCAGGTCACTCTACTCTGGACATGCTGCTTCTGCTGTCTCAACAATGGATGGAGGTCCTCAATGCCAAACAGGAAATTAGAGCTGTCTCCCTCGACATATCACGTGCCTTCGACACGGTCTGGCACCCCGCTCTGCTCACCAAACTCTCCTCCTTTGGTATCCATGGAAATCTCCACGCATGGCTGGCGGACTTCCTCTCTAGTCGTCGTCAACGTGTGGCCCTGAATGGGTTTCTCTCATCTCCTCTTCCTGTTCAGGCTGGAGTTCCCCAAGGCAGTGTTCTGGGCCCCGTGCTTTTTCTGGTCTTCATCAATGATCTCTCTGACTCTCTCGAAAATCCTCTCTATCTCTTTGCTGATGACTCCACTCTCTGCCGCTCCATTCCTCTTCCCTCAGATCGGCAGTCTGCTGCCTCCTCACTCTCTGAAGACCTGGACAAAATCACAGACTGGTCAAACAAGTGGAACATGTCTTTCAATCCTGACAAATCTCACACTCTTACTATGTCTCTCCGAAAAGATCGACTGGACAACCCTCCCATCTACTTTCTCAACAATCCTCTCCAAGAAGTTCTGTCGCTCAAGATTTTGGGTCTCACTATCTGCCATGATCTTTCTTGGGAAAACCACATTTCCAAGCTGGCCTCCAAAGCCAGTCGCCGACTGGGCATCCTCCGTCGTGCGAAGTCCTTCCTCGGCACACCTGAGCTCCTCACCACATACAAGGCTTTCATCCGCAGCTCAATGGAATACTGTTCTCCCCTATGGGCCGGTGCTCCTGCCTCACACCTAGCTCGGCTTCACGCTGTTGAAACCAAAGCTTTCAGAATTATTGGAATCTCCCGCGATGAAGCTATCTCTGAGGGCCTTTCACTCACTCACCGCAGGCAGGTAGGTGGTCTTTCTGTCTTCTACCGACTCCTCTCCGGCCTTGCACCCCCAGCTCTCTCTGTGCTCTGTCCCCCAAATATTCCTACAGGTCGCACAAGATCTGCCAGCAACCCTCTGATGGTTAAACTGCCGAAATCTCGGCTCTCCGCTCACCTTCACTCTTTCATTCCTCTTTTCTCCCGCCTCTGGAACAAACTCCCTCACTCCCTTCAATCCCACTCCTCCCTCCAGGTCTTTAAAACAGCTGTTCACCACCATCTCTTATCTTCCCCCATCCAAAACCTTGATCTTTTCTACCCCCGCTAATTCACCCCAGATCCACCTTGTTTGAAATTCCAACTTCTTTCCTGGAAGTCCTGGCAGTGTCCATATGTTTTATACCTCTCCCACTGCCCCCCTTCCCACGCCCCCCCCCCCCCCAAAGCCCTCGCCCTCTCTCAGATCTCTCGATGTCACCATGTCTCTCGGTCCCTGCTCTCAAATGTTGTGTTTGTGTCCTTCCCCCTCTCTCCCCATCTTGTCTACCGCTCCCTATGTTATATGTTTTATGTGTCGGTTTGTCTTTCTGTGTGATTAATGTTCGCTCTTTCACGAGCCTCGATATTGTATACAAAAAAAAAAAAAAAAAAAAAAAAAAAAATGCACGATCATGGTTCTCGCTTCAATGCACGATCATGGTTCTTGCTTCAATGCACGATCATGGTTCTTACTTCAATGCACGATGATGGTTCTCACTTCAATGCACGATCATGGTTCCTACTTCAATGCACGATCATGGTTCCTACTTCAATGCACGATCATGGTTCCTACTTCAATGCACGATCATGGTTCTTGCTTCAATGCACGATCATGGTTCCTACTTCAATGCACGATCATGGTTCTCACTTCAATGCACGATCATGGTTCCTATTTCAATGCACGATCATGGTTCTTGCTTCAATGCACGATCATGGTTCCTACTTCAATGCACGATCATGGTTCTTGCTTCAATGCACGATCATGGTTCTTGCTTCAATGCACGATCATGGTTCTCACTTGAATGCACGATCATGGTTCCTACTTCAATGCACGATCATGGTTCTCACTTCAATGCACGATCATGGTTCTCACTTCAATGCACGATCATGGTTCTTGATTCAATGCACGATCATGGTTCTTACTTCAATGCACGATGATGGTTCCTACTTCAATGCACGATGATGGTTCCGACTTCAATGCACGATTATGGTTCCTACTTCAATGCACGATCATGGTTCCTACTTCAATGCACGATCATGGTTCCTACTTCAATGCACGATCATGGTTCTTGCTTCAATGCACGATCATGGTTCTTGCTTCAATGCACGATCATGGTTCTTACTTCAATGCACGATCATGGTTCCGACTTCAATGCACGATGATGGTTCCGACTTCAATGCACGATGATGGTTCCTACTTCAATGCACGATGATGGTTCCTACTTCAATGCACGATGATGGTTCCTACTTCAATGCACGATGATGGTTCCTACTTCAATGCACGATGATGGTTCCTACTTCAATGCACGATGATGGTTCCTACTTCAATGCACGATCACCAGGTGTACATACTTCTGGCATCCCCGCGGAGGGACGTGGGGGGCGTTTTCACCTGATGTCCGAGTTGGCCATTACCAATAACGGTATTAAAGGAAAAACACACATTCTGCTTGTTTACTTATGTAATCTCATGAAATCAACGACCGAAGTGGTAAAATCACTTCCAGGTTGCAGAAACCACTCCCGAACAGATAATTTCCATTCCATTTGTGGCAGTTGAAGTCAATTAGTGGAATAAATATTGTGAAAACTGATCCCTGGACCCTTTTCAGCTTGTTCGTACAGATAGGTGTGGGGCCGTAAACCATTTTGTGGCAGTTTCGTGAAATCGACTAAAAATCGTCACACAGTTATTTATTCACATCAGGGATTGACTAAACATGGCTGCCAGGTCTTGCTCGAAGCCGGCGTCGGTCTTGCGTGACCCTCCACCATCTTGTGGTATCTTACTATAATTCACCAAATGTCTGTCCGTCTGTCCGTCTGTCTGTCTGTCTGTCTGTTCGAAGGTACCGTAAAAACTGCTGAACCGATTGCAAAGATATTTTGGGTGGATAATCCTGGGATCTCCAGGAGTAAAATAGGCTATTTAGTTTTCCCAATTTCAGCTTTGGTCTCCAGCATTCTCAGGTTTGGACTCCCGCATAACATTTGCGTTCGTATAACGTTAATTGTTCTCATTGTGACGATGTTGTTTTCCTGGGTGCCGCACAAACGGCTGCACCGATCGCTGCACAGCTGCACCGATCACTGCACAGCTGCACCGATCGAACTCGGTGACCTCGGACAAAGACCTTTTATAAGGACACGGGTTTGTTAGAGGACACGGGAGTACATACAACATCGGGAGTACTAACTGCACGCGTCTTCAGTATCAAGCTTAAATATGTCATGGTGGATCTGAAGAGCGGAATGCTTGGAGAAGTGGTGCGCTACTTCGGCATGAAGGAGGATCAGAAACGTGGACTCCCACACTGCCACATCCTGCTGATACTTGCTCCCGCATGACGTTATTTTCCCGGGTGCCGCACAAATGGCCGCACCGATCGAGATTTAACGGATGTTTATATAAATCGTTTAAAAGAAAAATAGCATTCAATTTCTGATATTTAGCCTTTTCATTTGGGCCTCCCAATTGAAGCCCTGCCCATAGGGTGGGTACCGTTGCTAGTGAGAACAATGAACGTTATGCAAACTCGAATGTTATGCGGGAGTCCAAACCTGACAATCTGGAGACTAAAGCTGAAATTGGGAAAACTAAATAGCGTATTTTACTCCTGGAGTACCCAGGATTATCCACCTAAAATATCTTTGCGATCGGTTGAGCAGTTTTTACGGTACCTTCGAACAGACAGACAGACGGACGGACATTTGGTGAATTATAGTAAGATTGTGACGATGTTGCTTTCCCGGGTGCCGCACAAACGGCTGCACCGATCGCTGCACGGACTCGATCGGACTCCGTGACGTCGGACAAAGACCTTTTATAAGGACACGGGTTGAATCCCTGCTTGAGAGAATTCCAACCCATTTCAACTGAAGGAAACACGTATCAGGAGGACATACGACATCGCGATTGTGAACACGATTATCGATCACAATCACCACGATCAGAGTGTATCGATCACTGTGGGACATTTGGTGAATTATAGTAAGATACTGTTTAGATTTTGATTTGCGTGTGATATGATTTAACGGATGTTTATATGAATCGTTAAAAATTTAAAAAAGCCTTCAATTTCTGATATTTTACCTTTTCATTTGGGCCTCCCAATCGAAGCCCCGCCCGCAGGGCGGGTACCGTTGCTAGTCATATAAATTGATGGTCAAGAATAAGATAGTAGAATCCAGGCTTTCAAAGACCTTTATCTTGGATGCTGCTATTCCTGTCTGTGGTGAGGATGTTGAGGTCACAGAGAGATTCACTTACCTTGGCAGTGATATTCATGTCTCCGCATCTCGACTTCTGGGTCGGGCCTGGGGAGCCATGGATTCACTGGATCATGGGGTGTGGCGCTGTCATTACCCTCGCCTGAGGAGCGGGTATTACATTTGAGTGCGTTTGTTTGTCTGTCTGTTTGTCTGTTTGCCTGTCTGTTTGTCCGCACAGAATAAATATGATTTTCTCAGCAAACATTGGTCCGATTGACAGGAAATTTTCACCATAGGTGCAACTCCACCTGTATAATTTTTTTAATGATAATTATGACGTCATAGGTCACGTGGTTCGGCTACCATCTTCGAAAACTTAAAAACTTTGCACCTCTATATCTCCGAAAGCGCTGAATAGAAAAAATTGAGACTTGGCTCATTGTAAAGAACTCTCCATAGGTTTTGCAACAACATTAATATTATGCTTTTGTTGTTTGAAGCGTCCTTGGAAAACCCTCATGATAAAGCTCTCTTAACATTGATTTTCACCTCAACACGCAATCCCAGTGGTGGGGAAAACCCCCTCAAAAAGGAAAACCCTTTGCTACAACCTTCATTGTGTGACCCTTAGTCCTCCTGCGAAGTTTGGTTGAGATTGGAAAAGTAATGACGACCAAATGTATCGCGACAGACACCAAATTGTGTAGTTTAGTCTGATTATCTATCTATAATTCCAGCAATCTCTGTGTGTCTGTCTGTGTGTCTGTGTGTCTGTGTGTCTGTGTGTCTGTGTGTTTGTCTGTGACCGCTGTTTCTCGACAACCACGGGTCCGATATACTTGAAACTTGCCAGGTATATTGCTGGGGACCCGAGGATGTGCCTTTTCAAGGTTTGTAATTAATCGGACAAGTACCTACCGAGCTATGTCCAAAAAACGCTTCAACCAATCAGAGAGCAGCGAGCTATCACGTGTGCCGAACCGTTAATGCAATGCAAGCGTTAATGCGTTAATGCAAGGCTTTTCTTTTTTTCCCTCTTCTCTTTCTACTTTTCCTTGCGATTAAATTGCAAACAGCCAAAATACGTTGGCGCTAATTGAATAATTGGCCATTAACACTAAAATAATCGTAACTGCGATATGCCAACTTCCGGACAGTGCAGCCTTCCATGCTGTTGTTGTTTGCAGCAGCTGTTTGCAGCAAGGCAAGGCTTTTCTTTTTTCCCCTCTTCTCTTTCTACTTTGCCTTGCGATTAAATTGCAAACAGCCAAAATACGTTGGCGATAATTGAATAATTGGGCATTATGTTTTACAACTAATAAAAACGAATTTGCGATTCATTCGCTTTCCTGCGCGTTTGTGTACGCGATGGCGATTTCTTTACCAAACTCCGGAAGCCGTTCGCTTTGGACCGAACCATTGCATGTAAATAGAGGGGGGGGATTGTCACCACTCGCAAGCCGTTCGCTTTGGACCAAACCATTTCATGTAAATAGGGGGGGGGATATAATTTTAGATATATATATAGTACGGGCATGCCCTAGTAATTACAATTACAATAGATCTCTTTGACAGAGTCCTGTCATTGGTTAATTTATCAATCATTGAAATACCCACAACCTCTCATGGGGTCTCTGATGTCCTATGAGGGGTGTGGGACACATGGACGGAATAATTACCTGGTTGTTGTGAGATTATGTTTCAGGTTCATAACGACGAACGCATTTCTTCTGCAAGGTTTAAATATTTATTTTTATTTTGAACATCGAATGTTTATTTGAAAAGTTAAAAATGAACTCATTTTGCACAAACACCCAAGGAATGAGTTTGTGAGATGAAGTTGTTTGAAGTGGAGAGGAGGGAGATCTGAACTTTCATTACTGTGTTTGTAACACCGAGTGGTGAGTTTATATTGTACTTGGTGATCATCTCCTAACTCAGCTCCTCACCCTCTGAACAGAATCTCCATCTGCAGACATAATGGAATATGTTGATCAAGTTCGAGCTGCGGCCCAAGAGTTGAAGACTCTAAAAGAGTGAGTTCTGCTGGTTCTGTGGTACACAAGGTGCTGATAAAGCATCCTGTACATCTTGTAATCACCATGGCAATGAATCAATAATCACCATTGTACAAGTCTCTCACTAGAATTTTAATGGGGAGGGGGTGGGGGGGGGGGGGTCTTGTCACCAGATATGGTCAGGGAGGGGTTGTCCCCTTCGAAGTGGGAGACTGGGTCATTTCCCCCAAAAAAAGGAACTTTGATATTATTTGGCCTTATCTCACCAAGGGGCTGTTAATGCTACATAAAGGAACAATGTGAGAATTATAACAAAACAAACATGGATATACTTATGGCAGGAAGTGATTGGGGGTGGAGGGGGGGTAATCTACCCCCATGAACCATAAACCCCTCCCTCACTATCCCCAGCTGTGGGCTTGCTTTATCACAAAACCTCCTTAATCTCGAACCTTGTTTTACCTTTTAATGTATTTTTTTAATCTCGAGGTTCCACCAAGATTTCCACAAAAACCCAGGTTTGAGTTTCTTTCCTGTTTAGACCATAAACCAGAATCTGACAGAAGGCTAGAAAATGACTCGTTGCACCACCTGGTCTCCAAGTGAAGGTAAACATTTCCGGGGGTTTACGATATGCTGATAACGAATCTGCAGTTTCACACGATATTTCAAAGGGAGTCAAACATGGCCTTGAACTTCTGACGAGGCTCTGAGGGTTCACAGCAGTCGGAGACGTTTTACTCGCCATCGACCCGAAATGTACACATGGTATCATTGGGTGAGGTGGGCAGCTTCCTGTTCACCAGTGGGGGGTCTAAGCGGACTCGAGGAGGGACAGGTCTCCAGGGTCACACCATAGTCGGGTTCACTATGTTAACAAATATAATTTCGTTCACAATTTTGGGATTAGCAAACCTGTACATTTTTAGAATATTCAGAGCATGGAGAATCCGAAAATCAATGTTGGCATTTGCACAGACACCTGCATGGCCGCCATTTTGGATTTTGAAAATGGCCGCCATAAAATACATATTTTGCGCTATCTCGGCTTCTCGTCAACCTAGAAACTTCATTAAATATGCTAATCCTATGTTTTCTGGGTCAAGGAATCCAATAAAGGCCTCAAAATAGTGCTCAGGATTATAGAAAAGCAACAAACTAAGGTAATTGAAAACCATTGTCTTTATATTTGTGATATAACTGTATTACATAATACATGATATTGCAAGTCCTTTGAAGTTATAGGTTGTTATAGGAAGTTATAGGTAGTATCAGATTGAACTACAAAGTCCTATACACAGGATCTACGAGGTCTATACCGTTCAGGAATATGCTTTTACAGATCTTCATCACTGTCCTGAGTGTCATTTTCGTAAAGGTGTCTACGCAAATGTAAACATTAATTTTTGGATTCCTCATGCTCTGAATATTCCAAAAATGTATAGTTTTGCTAATCTACCAAAATTTTGAAAGAAAAAACATAGTGAACCTGACTACCAGTCAGTCGGCTAACTTGTGAGTCGCACATCCGTAAGCTACACGTGTGGTGTCGTTGGAAAGTGGAAACGATTTCCTGTTCATTGGGACCAATGGAGGGACCATTGCTGCTTGTGGGAGGGTCAAAGGGTCATAGTCCGATTGGGAAATTCTGAGACAATACTCGGACCAAGGCCAAAGCGAAGGAGACTTGATTTAGACATGTACAACACACAATTTATTGGTATTTATCATGATGCAGATGTAGCCTCAAATCCAGTGGGAAAACACCGTTCAAGGAACTGTGCAGTCGTGATGTGGTATGCGGTATGCAGCATGAGAAAAGGACCTGTCACCAAAGGAAGGGATTTCAGAGCGCAGATTATGAGAGCAGGATGCGTATCCAATGAAGGTGATGCAATGAAGCAGTGTGGTCAGGTCAGGTTCAGGTCAGGTCAGTCTCTTGACTGCCACTGGTAACATGTAACTCAGTGCTACCTGCCACATGTTCGGGTAGTCGGCGACTAAACTGACTACCTACACTGGCTCGCCAGTGGGGAGGGTGGCTGTGACACCTTGTGAGACTAAAAACAATACCTGATAAAGGGTGGATGAGCTCACTTTGGGAGCCAACAGCCATCCAGTAAGGAGATGGTGTCTCCTAAAAAACACTCATCTGACTGGACCGTTTTTTTAGGTAGTTGGATGGAGACGGCAACCACTCAGGGTAGTACTACTGTTCAGACTTAGGAGCGTTAAAGTGGTGCCCGGAACCATCTTACACTCTCCGTGTCAGGATTGCTGGTCTTACTTTCTGTCTCACTCAAACCATAGCTACCACACCTTCAATCTCTCTTTCTTCCAAACAAACCTCATACACTTCTCATCATACACTTTTTGTACACCGCTCCTTTCCTGTGCCGTCTCCAGGCATTGCAAATCGTCATTGCCGGGCACCAAAGGGGGCTCGGCAGTGACGCACGCTGAAAGAGAGTACTCAGTTTTCACTCTGGTTTCTTGTTTGTTTGTTTTCTTGCTTTCTTGGTTGTCCGGACGATATCTCAGCCATCCTTTGAGCTAGGAAGCTGAAATTTCGGCACAGTCGTGAGCAAGTCCTTTGTCAAATACGGTATTTTTTGTTTTTTGAATAATCAATTAATTGAGGAGTTATTTAATTATTAGCGTTTAATTAAGTACTTATTTAATTAATTAAATTTCATTTCTCTTCTGACCATTATTAACTCAGGCACCTTTTGAGTTAGGAAGCTGATATTTGGACATGCCAATGACCAGGTGATTTGGCTGCAAAGGATATTTTTGATTTATTAATTAATCAATTAATCGATTAATTATTTAATTATTCGATTAATGACCCAAAAAAAATTTTTTTTTAAGTTACAGATTCTGATGAAATAGTGGTAGTTTATGTGTTCTCTGACCAAATTGATTACCAATTTAATTTTTTTATGATTATTATTTATTTATTTTCATTATTAATCATTTATTTATTTTCTTTCTCATTTGGCCAATATCTCAGGCACCTTTTGAGCTGGGAAGCTAATATTTGGACATAAGTGACCAAGTGATGTGGCTATCAAGGATATTTTTGATTTATTGATTAATCATTTCATCTATTAATTATTTATTGATTAATCGATTAATTATTTATTGAGTAATCAATTAATTATTTAATTTTTTATAAATGACTTATTTAATTAAATTTCTAAAAGATACATCTTCGGATGAAGCACTAGTGGTTTAGTTATGCGATTAGCCAATTGATTATGAAAATATTTTGTGATAATCTTTTATTGATTTTAATTATACAATTAATCAATCAATTAGTGTACACCTCTCCCTCCCAATGCAGCCTTAATGAGCTGCACTGCGGTATTGCCGGGCGCCAGAGGCGCCCCGGCAATGCCGCGCTGCAGCATATTTAATTATTTGGCATGGGGCGGTGTACTTTGAATGTATGTGTACTTGTCTTATTCATTTTCACTCCTCACCTTTACATTCTCTCTTTTATTAACGCACAGGTTGTAAACCTGGTGCGTTATAGCGTTTGCCTGGGAATTTCTGTCGCTCCAAAAGTGAAGCTCCAACAGTGTAGACGTTTCTGTCGCTCAGATGTGTAGACAGTTTCTGTCGCTCAGATGTGTAAACATGACGTCATCAAATCTATATTTAGGCTAACCATGGGCTACCCCTTTGGCTGGTACGCGGCCGCTCGCTAGTACATAATATAGGATATATTTGTTATATGTTATGTTATAGGATATATAGGATATATGTTATATGATATAGGATATATATAGGATAGGTTATAGGATATATATGTTATAGGATAGGAATATAGGACCCAAATGACCCAGAGGACCCAAATGACCCAGAGGACCCAAATGACCCAGAGGACCCAAATGACCCAGAGGACCCAGAGGACCCAAATGACCCAGAGGACCCAAATGACCCAGAGGACCCAAATGACCCAGAGGACCCAAATGACCCAGAGGACCCAAATGACCCAGAGGACCCAAATGACCCAGAGGACCCAAATGACCCAGAGGACCCAAATGACCCAGAGGACCCAAATGACCCAGAGGACCCAAATGACCCAGAGGACCCAGAGGACCCAAATGACCCAAATGACCCAGAGGACCCAAATGACCCAGAGGACCCAAATGACCCAGAGGACCCAAATGACCCAGAGGACCCAAATGACCCAGAGGACCCAAAGGACCCAAATGACCCAGAGGACCCAAATGACCCAGAGGACCCAAATGACCCAGAGGACCCAAATGACCCAGAGGACCCAAATGACCCAGAGGACCCAAATGACCCAGATGACCCAGAGGACCCAAATGACCCAGAGGACCCAAATGACCCAGAGGACCCAAATGACCCAAATGACCCAGAGGACCCAAATGACCCAGAATTTCTGTCTCTCCAAAAGTGAAGCTCCAACAGTGTAGACGTTTCTGTCGCTCAGATGTGTAGACAGTTTCTGTCGCTCAGATGTGTAAACATGACGTCATCAAATCTATATTTAGGCTAACCATGGGCTACCCCTTTGGCTGGTACGCGGCCGCTCGCTAGTACATAATATAGGATATATTTGTTATATGTTATGTTATAGGATATATAGGATATATGTTATATGATATAGGATATATATAGGATAGGTTATAGGATATATATGTTATAGGATAGGAATATAGGACCCAAATGACCCAGAGGACCCAAATGACCCAGAGGACCCAAATGACCCAGAGGACCCAAATGACCCAGAGGACCCAAATGACCCAGAGGACCCAAATGACCCAGAGGACCCAAATGACCCAGAGGACCCAAATGACCCAGAGGACCCAGAGGACCCAAATGACCCAAATGACCCAGAGGACCCAAATGACCCAAATGACCCAGAGGACCCAAATGACCCAAATGACCCAGAGGACCCAAATGACCCAGAGGACCCAAATGACCCAGAGGACCCAAATGACCCAGAGGACCCAAATGACCCAGAGGACCCAAATGACCCAAATGACCCAGAGGACCCAAATGACCCAGAGGACCCAAATGACCCAGAGGACCCAAATGACCCAAATGACCCAAATGACCCAGAGGACCCAAATGACCCAGAGGACTCAAATGACCCAGAGGACCCAAATGACCCAGAGGACCCAAATGACCCAGAGGACCCAAATGACCCAGAGGACCCAAATGACCCAGAGGACCCAAATGACCCAGAGGACCCAAATGACCCAGAGGACCCAGAGGACCCAAATGACCCAGAATTTCTGTCTCTCCAAAAGTGAAGCTCCAACAGTGTAGACGTTTCTGTCGCTCAGATGTGTAGACAGTTTCTGTCGCTCAGATGTGTAAACATGACGTCATCAAATCTATATTTAGGCTAACCATGGGCTACCCCTTTGGCTGGTACGCGGCCGCTCGCTAGTACATAATATAGGATATATTTGTTATATGTTATGTTATAGGATATATAGGATATATGTTATATGATATAGGATATATATAGGATAGGTTATAGGATATATATGTTATAGGATAGGAATATAGGACCCAAATGACCCAGAGGACCCAAATGACCCAGAGGACCCAAATGACCCAGAGGACCCAAATGACCCAGAGGACCCAAATGACCCAGAGGACCCAAATGACCCAGAGGACCCAAATGACCCAAATGACCCAAATGACCCAGAGGACCCAAATGACCCAGAGGACCCAAATGACCCAGAGGACCCAAATGACCCAGAGGACCCAAATGACCCAGAGGACCCAAATGACCCAGAGGACCCAAATGACCCAGAGGACCCAAATGACCCAGAGGACCCAAATGACCCAGAGGACCCAAATGACCCAGAGGACCCAAATGACCCAGAGGACCCAAATGACCCTCTGGGTCAATAAAAGTTGAAACTGGGCAAATGTCAATGAAAATTTGCCAGACCCAGACCAGAAAATGACCCAGAGGACCCAAATGCCCAGAGGACCCAGAGGACCCTGTGAATGTGAATGAATGTGAACATAATGTGAATACTAGTAGCAATTTTACAAAAACCATGGCATAATTTCAAATCTTGACCAGAGATGATAATTATGCTACATCATAATTTCCATGTGCCAACCTGGGCGGAATCCAAGTGGATTCACTTGTTTCTCTTCATGCAGTTCTTTTATTTAAGGCCTGGCCTCGATGAGGACGATACAGTCCATGACTGGAGCCTTCAACATAAAAAAAGACCCAGATTATTATTATTATTATTATTTTTTGTATACTGAATTGAGGCTCGTGAAAGAGCTGACATTTACTTCACAAACAAATCAACCAGACAAACAAAATATATAAAAAGAGGGAGCGGAAGACAAGAGAAGGGGAAGCACACAAACACTTGAGAGCACACAACATTTAAGAGCAGGGAGATGTGTGGGAGAGAGAAGGCTTGGGGGGAGGAGGCGTGGGAAGGGGGGGGGGTGGGAGAAGTATAAAACACAAGGACACCAAGGACTTCCAGGACAGAAGTTGGTATTTCCAAAAAGTGGAATTGGGGTGAAATTAGTGGGGATAGAAAAGATAAAGGTTTTGGATGGGGGAAGATAAGAGATGGTGGTGAACAGCTGTTTTAAAGACCTGGAGGGTGGAGTGGGATTGAAGAGAGTGAGGGAGTTTGTTCCAGAGGCCGGAGAAAAGAGGATTGAAGGAGTGAAGGTGAGCAGAGAGTCTTGATTTTGGCAGTTTAACCATAAGAGGGTTGCAGGCAGATCTTATGCGACCTGTAGGAATATTTGCGGGACAGAGCCCAGAGAGAGCTGGGGGGGGGGGGGCAAGGCCAACGAGGAGTCGGTAGAAGACGGAAAGACCACCAACCTGCCTGCAGTGAGTGAGTGAGAGGCCCTTGGAGTTAGTTCATCGCGGGAGATTCCATTGATTCTGAATGCTTTGGTTTCAACAGCGTGAAGACGAGCTAGGTGTGAGGCAGGAGCACCAGCCCAGAGGGGAGAGCAGTATTCCATTGAGCTGCGGATGAAAGCCTTGTATGTGGTGAGGAGCTCGGGTGTGCCAAGGAAGGACTTCGCACGGCGACTGGCTTTGGAGGCCAGATTTGAAATGTGGTTTTCCCAGGAAAGATCATGGCAGTTAGTGAGACCCAAAAGCTTGAGTGACAGAACTTCTTGGAGAGGATTATTCAGAAAGTGGATGGGAGGGTTGTCCAGTCGGTCTTTTCGGAGAGACATCGTAAGAGTGTGAGATTTGTCAGGATTGAAAGACATGTTCCACTTGTTTGCCCAGTCTGTGATTTTGTCCAGGTCTGCAGAGAGTGAGGAGGCTGCAGACAGCCGATCTGAGGGATGAAGAATGGAGCGACAGAGAGTAGAGTCATCAGCAAAGAGATAGAGAGGATTTCCAAGAGAGTCAGAGAGATCATTGATGAAGACCAGAAAAAGCACAGGCCCAGAACACTGCTTTGGGGAACTCCAGCCTGAACAGGAAGAGGAGATGAGAGAAACCCATTCAGGGCCACACGTTGACTATGACTAGAGAGGAAGTCCGCCAGCCATGCGTGGAGATTTCCATGGATACCAAAAGAGGAGAGTTTGGTGAGCAGAGCGGGGTGCCAGACTGTATCGAAGGCACGTGATATGTCAAGGGAGACAGCTCTAATTTCCTGTTTGGCATTGAGGACCTCCATCCATTGTTGAGAAAGCAGCAGCAGCATGTCCAGAGTAGTGTCCAGGTCTGAAACCAAATTGATGATCAGAGATCAGGCCATTGGAGAAGAGGAAAGGTTTCATATCTGAAGCAATGATAGATTCCATGACTTTGCTGATAATTGGGAGAAGGCTGATTGGTCTGTAGTTGCTGGGATCTGTTTTTGCACCTTTTTGTGCAAAGTGGTGATGTTGGCAGATTTCCAAGCAGATGGCAGATGACCTTGAGCAAAAGAGAGGGTGAAGAGAACAGAGAGAGGGAGTGAAAGAGCGGAAGAACAGGATTTTAGGACCCGTGGGCTAATGGCGTCAGGTCCAGTTGCAGAATCAGAGTCGAGGGTTGACAGAAACTTTTCCACCTTGTCAGGAGGAAAGGACAGAGTCCAGGAGCAGCTGGGTACGACTGGGTACAGTGGGTACAGAGAGGGATGGGTTTGGGACAGAAGATTTTGAGGCAAACACAGAGTTGAAGCATTCGGCTTTGTCACGTGCGGTGTCAACTGTGTAGCCATTTGAGGCAAGGGAGGGGATGGAGGGGGAACAAACACTAAAAATGGATTTGACCAGACGCCACCAGGATTTGGAAGAGGGAGACAGATAAGAGAGTTCTGTCCTGAGAACGGAGAGATATTGTTTCCTGGCTCTCCTGAGGGTGGACACTGGACACACACTTGTTTCGGGCTTTGTGAAAGGAAATGAGATTTCCTTCCGTTGGATTTGCTTTCCAGGAGACGAAAGCAAGTTGTTTCTGGGCAATAGCCTCACCACAAGATTCCGTGTACCATGGATGGGAGGAAGGGTATGACAACTGAAGACGAGATGGGATAAATCTGTGCATGAGAGAGAGCAATTTACTTTGGAAGAATTCCCAGGATGAGTTGATGTCAGAGGTGGTAGAGATGGGAGACCAGTCCAGATGATTGATGGCTGCTTGAAGACCATGCCAGTTGGCCTGAGTGAAATGCCAGACTCGTCGACGCTGAGGAGGCTCTCTGAGAATGGTCAGAGAGATGTCCACTTTAACAAGCACATGATCAGATAAGCCGATTGGAGCAGAAGAAGAGCAGCAGACATTTTCAGGGAAGTTAGTCATAACCAAGTCCAGAAGAGAAGATGCTCCGTTGACTGAGATCCGGGTCGGGAAATTGACAGATTGTGTCAGTCCCAGTGAGTCACAGAAGTCCTTTGCTGAAGAGCCATGGCTGGTGAGAGAGGTACCCACACCCAGCCAACTGGCATGGTGACAATTGACATCACCACATATGAGGAAGAGAGAGTTGGGATGGGTAGATAGAAGTTGGTCCATATTATCAGACAGCGAGATGTAGATGGAGTCATCACTGTTTGGTGGACGGTACAACACATGTATGAACAAAAGGTGGGAGTGAAGGGGAAGCCGTAGCCAAAGGTATTCCTGGGGGTGAGGTGGAGAGAGGGCAGTGCAGGGCGAGTGAGGAAGAGTTTTTTTATAAAGATAGCAACCCCCCCCCCCCCCCCCCCCTCCAGGACGAGGCTCAGGTCTATCATACCGGAGGAGGGAGTAACCTGGGAGAGATACCAAGGAATCAGAGACATCATGAAGGAGGAAAGTTTCTGTTAAGCAGATCACGTCTGGTTTGTCAGAAGCAACCTGTATGGAGAGATCAGTCAAGTTTGAGCGAAGGCCCCGGATGTTTGAGGCCCATACTGTTAAAGAAGAGGAAGGGGGAGCATTGGATACAGAACAGGGGGGGGGGGAGCGGTAGGGTAAGATGGGGAAGAGGAGGAAGAGGTAGGGAAAGCTGTTGAAGGTGTGTCAGAGATTTCAGAATAGCTTGGAGAAAGGGAAGAATGGGGTGGACAAAAGGTTTGGTGGTGATTGGGTGAGGCGCAGTGAGGTGTTATTTGAGGAGGGGGAAGAGTGAGGCAGACGGTTGAGGGAGATGAAGGTGAAAGTTGGAAGGGGGAATAAGCGGGGAGCATGCTTTGAGGAGGAGGGGTGAGAGGGGAGTCTAGGAGGGGAGGGGTGTGGGGGGAGTTTAGGAGGGAAGGGGCAAGGGAGGAGATCTGAAAGGGATGGGTGATGGGGAAGATTTGGAGGGGAGGGGCAAGGGGGAAGATTTGAGAGGGATGGGTGATGGGGAAGATTTGGAGGGGAGGGGCAAGGGTGGATTTGGAGGGGAGGGGTGATGGGCAAGTTTTGAAGGGGAGGGGTGATGGGGAAGTTTTTGAGGGAAGGGGTGTGATGGGGAAGATTTGGAGGGGAGGGGTGAGATTGGATTTTGAAAAATGTACGATTAATGGGAAACGAACATTTGTTGCAAAATGAGTTTCTTGAGACCTTCGAGTCAAAAATACGTTTGAGGACGCTGAAGGATGGGTGGAGTTCTGGAGAGTTTAGGGAATGTATGAAAGAGGCACTGTAACTGTAAGAGATGGAATTTTTTTTTGGAATGAATAGGTTTGGTGAGCAAGTTGAAAGCATCCTTTTATAGAAGAAGAAGAAAAAGGTGTTATATAGGTTTTCCCGCTCACTTTCATATTTTTTTCAATCAATTTCATAAGTAGGCGTTCAATTTAATGTGGCATGCGCCCGCCAATGAAAACAAGCATTCAATTTTTTAATATGGTCAACCAAATTCCCACTCCGAGCGTTCAATATTTAAAAAGCGTCATTCAAATGTTAATTACGAGCATAAGTCTTCAAGGAGCATCCAAATTCATCCGCAGCTGTTTTCAGCCGTCTTCGGTATCTCTTCGGTCATTCATATTCACGAATGAGCAACCATATTTTAAATAAGTACATTGAATTTAAAAGGTTAGTAAATACTTGCTCATAGCAAAATCACACCCATTCCATGTGCTTTAGGTACAGGACGTAAGTCTTGAACAAATTATACATCTAACCCGATAGCTCTGAGTCTGTCGAGCTCTATTTAAAAATGGTGGCAAGGCGTGCTCGATACAGGCGCATTTCGAATGAAGACAGGGGGAGACTGATTGACGCATTCGAAAGCGAAAACATGGACTATATGCAGTTGGCAGACAACCTTGGCATCAACCGAGCAACGGCCAGGTCCATCGTCGCGACGTACTTGAGAGAGTTACCAAGCGGGGAAGTGAAGCGGAAAAGTACAAAATACACACACACACACACACACACACACACACACACACACACACACACACACACACACACACACACACACACACACACCGCAAACGTTACTCTAAAAGTTACAATAAACTCCATGTCAATAAATGCATCAAAAGATTATCAGAACATCTTGTGCTAGGGAATTAATGTCTGCAATCCTTGAAATTGATTGCACTTAACATGAAAATGTTTGCTTACAAATGAAATCGTTTGCACGAAACGCAGGTGTCAGAGAATCCATGTGAAATTGAATGCTCCAATATTCAATTGATGCTTTAATGAAATCGATTGCATATCTTGTGAAGATGGTTGAATGCATTCTCAATTTGATTGCTCCTTAACGAATTTGGATGCTCCGATTGTGTAATTGAATGCACACAATGTTCCGTTATCGGTTTATGCGTGAAATTGATAGCTCGTAAACGAAATTGAGTGAAAAAAGTATGAAATTGAGCGGGAAAACCTATAGTATATGACAGAATACAGTTCTTCAGGGGACAGTTGAAACATTTTTTTAACGACGTGAACACGTGATCACGAACAACGTGGTCGAAGAACGAATGAACAAATAAGAACGAACAACGAATAAGAACAGAGAAGGGAATTTTTTTTTTTTTGAGTTGAGATGAAAACAGAGACAGAGACTGAACGTGAAACGTGAAAAATAGAGACCGAAAGAATTGCGAGCGCAATCGAAGAACCGCTGAGACAGAAAGAAAGCCTCAAGCCAAGGTCAGACACGGTAGCCTACTAGTACTACACTAGGCCTCAGAATACGCGACACGAACTAACCGACGATTCTGTACACAGGTATGAAAAACCAACACCAAGAATACTATTAAAGACACACCAATAGTTACACACACCGAAAGAAAGATAGTTTCGACAAAAACACAATTGTGAAAAGTTACTTAACTTCGAAAGCGTGCGCGCATGGACAGCTTTGAAGAGACGTGACGTGACGAGAAGAGACGTGAAGAGACTTTGAAGAGATTTAAAACGTTAGACAAGTGGTCGATGTTCGGGGAAGTTAGGGGGAGAAGAGAAAATCTAAGAAATAAGCAATACAGCGAAGGAAAGAACTTGAATTCACAGAACACCTACGGGGGTAGGGAAGCCGAGAGAAACCAGGCCGCGCACGTGGTGGGAAAAGAAAACGATTAAATTATACAAAAGTTTGCAAGAATTGCAAATTAACACCAACTGGAAAACACACTGCAACACATGCACAATAAAAAGCGAGTAGAAATTGACGAAGACACGAATCGAAAAAATACTATAACTTTTGCTGCAGTGCAGAGGTCGAAGACCAGGTCGAAGATGAGCGTTTAGAGGATCTAGTTTCAAGGCTGCAGCAGTGTTAATCTGTTTCTGGCCAAGGTTCAAATAACAAATACAAATAACATTTCTTTCTCAATTATCTAACAAAGATTCTATGGCTTCATCACATTTGCTTGGACAGCATTGCTAAAGTCAAGTTTCAGGTCCAGCTTACCTGCATCAATTGTCTCTCCTTGAGCAAGCTTATCCCATCTGAAGATTTGGACAGATTTAACCATCTTCACTTCTCTCTTACAAATGATGAAAACATGAGGCAGCACATCAATGATGCCTTGAAATAGACTTCTTCCCAAAGGCAGCTGCAGCTGGATATGACCTGAGTCTCTTGCAAGGGATGAAATACCAGGATTGTGGAGTTTTCCAGTTTATGCTTCTGCTTGAATTTGCTTTTCAACCTTCTGACGGCGTTCTATGGCCTTCTCGTCCTTCTGGCGATCCGTGAATTTCCTGTAGCAGGTGAAATGATACCCGCGATATCCATATACTGCAGTAGTAGCTTTGATTACAATGCCTGATGATCCACTTGTCATGTATGTTAGAAGTAGAATGGACGGCACTCTTTGACTTCGACCGATATGCCTCCGCCCACATGATGACCTCATTATACATACTTGGACTAAGTTTGATTTAGATCCCTTCAGCAGTTCTCAAGTATCACATTTTTACCTAACATGACCTTTGACCTTTGACCTATTGATGCCAAAATCGAATCAGTTTGTCGTTGCATCATAATATATACTTGTATCATGTTTGGTCAAAATCCCCTCACTGGTTCACAAGTTAGTGTGGTAACAGAATTTTTACCTGACATGACTTCTGACCCTTAACCTCTTGACCCCGGAATCAAATCAGTTGATCTTTCCAACCAGCTGATCTTTATATACTTGTACCAAATTTGACTTAGTTCCCTTCAGCCGTTCTTAAGTTATCGCGCAAATCAAAACCTATCACGGACAAACGGACGCACAGACGGACGCACGGACGCACAGACGCACAGACGCACAGATGGACAGACGGACAGACGGACGCACAGACGGATGCACAGACGCACAGACGCACAGACGGACAGACGGACGCACAGACGGACAGACGGACGCACAGACGGACAAACGGACACATGGATAGACGAACGGATGGATAACCCAAAAATATAATGCCTCTGGCGACTTCATCGGCGGAGGCATAAAAACACCTGTAAGTAATCCTTGCTTGGTACCAGGAACCAGGATCTTTTTTACTGCCATAGTTTCTTCTGTTTGAATTCCCAAGCTATGGTCTACCTACCTATCTACCTACTGGCAGGGGCCGGATACACAGGCCTACCTTCTCTCCATTCAACACGGATCTACTTTTTGTTTTCAAAGATTTCTCCACAATCATGTGATCCGTGTGGAAATTCACCTGAATCATTGTCAGGTCACACAAAACGGATTCCAAACGCCAAACCGGTAACTACATTGTTGTAGGAACTGTTTCAGATGCTCCAATGTAACTTTTTATTGTGAAACTCCATTAGTCCCACGGAATAAACAGTAGGTAATGAATAAACAGTAGGTAATGAATAAATAGTAGGTAATGAATAAACAGTAGGTAATGGCCGACGAAGGAGGACGTGATCATGCTGCTCTTTGTGCTGGATGTGCCTAAGAGATGGGCAGAGCTCGGTGCAGCCGAACGAGAAGGACAAAGGGAGGAGCTCTTGCCTGTTTGCTTCGCACCGGCGGCTGGCTGTGGACACGACTTCGCGCCAACGCGTGTTTTCCCACGCAGGGACGCGGGACCTGTGAACCACACCAAACGTGATCACGTCCTCCAGTAGGGACTTCCGCTTCCGGTCCGGTATGAAGAGGACGCAGGCGTCACATGCTCGGCGCTTCTTCGACCGGGCCACTGTCAGTTGCTTGCTTTTTTTTGGTGGTCGTGCGGATTTTTTGGCCATCGAGTCTGCCCTCTGCATAGCCCCGGCTCTGCTCCCTGCTTTGCCTGCCCGGCTCCTTCGCCTGCTCGCTGTTTCCTCGGGCACGCTCTCGTGGGTTGTGACCATCGCAGCGGTTTGGTGGCGGTTTCCCGCCGTGATCTTGATTTATAGCAGCGACGGTCGATTGCCGCTGCATTTGCCGCTTTGCCGTGATCAACCTTGGCCTCGTGATCGTCTCTTTGCTCCTGCCTGCCCTCTGCTTGGTCCCGGCTCTGCTCCTGGCTTCACCTACCTGGCTCCTTCGTTTCCTCGGGCCCACTCCCGTGCGTTGGGACCATTGTTTCACCTCCTCAACCTTGGCCCCGTCTCGTCTCTCCGCTCCTGCCTGGTATGGCTCTGCGGTACTCCGCCGCAAGGCTCCTTCTGCTCAATACCCGCTCCACCCCATCATGCATCTCTGCCATCAAATCAAATGGACTCCTCCGTCGACCCAGGTACATTCACCGTGGCTCCGGTCGTAAGTTTGTATATTTGCAATCAGGTCACTCCATCCCCGTCCTCTGGTCGGCTCAGCGCACTCTCACTCTTCGTCCCAGCACACCTGGTCACAGCAATGCACACAATCGCACCTCCTGCCTACGAACCCTGGCTAAATCACCTGAATTCATCCCTGCTGTTTAAAACAACATCAAGCTCACCCTGTTCAACGCCCGGTCCCTCAACAACAAATGCCTCATCCTGAACGAATACATCCTGGATAACAAACTGGACTTTCTCTGTCTCACTGAAACCTGGCAAAAACCTCTGGACTACTACACACTCAACCTCACCACACCCAATGGATATTCCTACGTCAATAAACCACGCTCGGAGTGGTGGAATTGCCGTTATCCACCGTCAAGACATCAGGACCAGCCTCATCCCCATCGCCTCATCCTCATCATTTGAACACCTGGCTTTTAAACTCTCTGGTCGCACGCAGTCATTCATGGCTGTCGTCTACCGCCCTCCCAAACCACACCCATCATTCCTGTCTGACTTCTCCTACTTTCTGACCCAGCTATGTTCCCTCTCCCCCTCAATCCTCTTCCTTGGTGATTTCAATATCCACATGGACTCCACTGACTCCACAATAACCACTGACTTCACTGATTTACTCACCTGCTTTAACCTCACTCAACATGTCAACTTTCCTACCCATATCCGTGGTCACATTTTGGACCTTGTCTGCTCTACTGGACTAATTTTGCACCATCTCTCTGGCTCCGACCTCACCCTCTCTGACCACTTAGCTATCACGATGACCATGAACATCCCCACCCCAACACCAAGACATTATCGCACTATCAACTTCCGTAAGCTAAACGCTCTTTCACCTATCTAATTCTCATCCACCCTCTCTGAAAAAATGTCCACTTCTCCCTTCGTTGACCTCCACACCCCTTCCGACCTCACTGACTATTACAACCACACTCTCTCCTCCTGCCTTGACCAGCTTGCGCCTGTAAAAACCAAAACGGTTTCTTTCACCCATTCTGCTCCCTGGTTTACCCCTGAACTCCGCCTGATGAAAACTCGTGCTCGCCAACTTGAAAGACTCCGCAATAAAACAGGTCTCACAGTTCACTCCCAGGCCTACAAGGACCACCTACAACACTATAAAGATGCCCTCTCCCGCGCCCGCTCCGCCGACTACTCTCAAATTATCCACTCTGGCTCCGGAAACCCAAAAGCACTTTTCTCGACAATAAACAAACTCCTCCGCCCCCTGAACACCACCACCCAGTCATTCACAGTAGACAACTGCATCTCCTTCCTCTCTTTCTTCCAACGCAAAATTGACAACATCTACAACAGCTTGACCACCGCCGCACCCGCTCCCCCTCCAACCACCTGCCCCCCCTTGTCCTGCCATCTCCTGTCTCGGTTCTCCCCAATCTCCCCTACTGACCTCTCTGAACTCCTCATAGGAATGAAAACTGCCACCTGCACTCTTGACCCCATCCCCTCCAGCTTTGTCAAGGCCTCCCTCCCTGCTCTCTCTCCACTTATCATTGCAACAATAAACTCCTCCCTGTCTACAGGCATCGTCCCACCTTCCCTCAAAATTGCTGCTGTTACCCCCATTCTAAAAAAACCTGGTCTAAACCCTGACACCCTAAACAACTTCAGACCCATCTCCAACCTACCCTTTCTGTCAAAAGTTTTGGAACGTGCTGTAGCCACTCAACTCAAACATCACCTCTCTGCCAATAACCTGTATGAAACATTCCAATCCGGATTCCGCTCCAACCACAGTACTGAAACTGCTCTCCTCAAAATTCCTCCTCTGATGCTGGCAACCTCAACATTCTCGTCCTCCTCGACCTCAGCGCTGCCTTTGACACCATCGATCACACCATCCTCCTCACCCGACTTGAAACCACCTTTAACGTTACCGGCACGGCCCTCTCTTGGATTAAATCATACCTCTCTGACAGACGCCAGTTCATCTCCATCAATAACTGCAAATCCCCCACTGCTCCCCTCCCCCAAGGTGTCCCCCAAGGTTCAGTTCTTGGCCCCCTCCTCTTCATCCTTTACCTGTCCCCCCTCGGTCACTTAATCCGCCGTCATGGTCTCCAATTCCACTGCTTCGCCGATGACATCCAGCTTTTCAACTCCACCAAGTCCGTCTCCACCGACACCCACTCTATCCTGACAAACTGCATCACTGAAATAAAATCCTGGCTTCAAATCAACTGCCTCAAGCTTAACTGTGATAAATCTGAAATAATCATCATTGGCCCAAAAACGCTCACAAAATCCACCCATAACTTTGCCCTCAACATCGACGGTATCCCAGTATCCACCTCCCCTCACATCCGGAATCTTGGCGTCATCTTTGACCAAACCCTCTCCTTCGACAAATACACTAAACAGATCACAAAGTCAGCCTTCTTTCACCTGAAAAACATCGCCCGTCTCCGCTCATCCCTCTCCTCCACGGCTGCAGAAACCCTCATCCACGCCTTCACCTTCTCGTCTGGAACACTTCAAATCAAACTCTTCACTCGTGCCCAACTATTCTATTTGAACGGCACCAAATGACCGGTGTGTTTGGTACATAAATGGATAAAACATCATCATGTCTCCTGGCATTTCACCTGACACACGCCTCCCATGGAGGTCACCATCCTCCAACAAGCATCCTCAGGTAATAATCCATGGATGATTTGAAGGCTTCTGATTGGTTGTGCGCACCGGAGAATGCTGCTCAAAAACGAGCATGATCTTCTAAGAGTGCCGAAGGTCGACGCCGATAATTGTGCATCTGAAATGAAATCTCGAATGTGAAACTACTTTTTCATGCTGAGCATAACCTGTGGCTTAGAAAAACCTAAATTTCAGGTAGAGGCTCGACAGGTGCATCGAGCTTGAAGGAACCATCCACTCGGCGGGTTTTGGCCTAGTTTCTCCACACGAGTGTAATTGATCAAATCCACAAAGTTATTTTAATCCTCAAACCCAAACATTTTATAGACTTTTAAGATCTTATTCACTCCCCATGGTACTTTGAATCATTCCATGCCTTGAACCTTAAACCATCCATAAGGGAGCAAAATTAGATGGATCTGAACCATTTACATCATTGTTCAGGTGAGGGAAGGGGTGGATGGATGGATGAGTGGTGGGATGGATGGATGAGTGGAAGGATGGATGGATGAGTGGGAGGATGGATGAGTGGAAGGATGGATGGATGAGTGGGAGGATGGATGAGTGGAAGGAAGGATTAATGATTGGAAGAAGGGATGGAAGAGTCGATGGAGCGTTGGATGAGTGGAAGGAGGGATGGATGAACGGAGGGATGGATGGATGAGTGGGAGGATGGATGAGTGGAGGGATGGATGGATGAGGAGGGATGGATGGATGATTGGAGGGATGGATGGATGAGTGGAGGGATAGATGGATGAGGGGAAGGAAGGATGAATGATTGGAACAAGGGATGGAAGAGTCGATGGAGGGATGGATGAGTGGAAGGAGGGATGGATGTGTGGAGGGATGGATTGATGAGGGGAAGGAATGATGGGTAATCTTTAAGGAGGGATGGATGAGTGGGAAGAATGGATGGATGAGTGGGAGGGATGGATGGATGAGTGGGGGATGGATGGATGTGTGGAGGGATGGATGGATGTGTGGGAGGCTGGATGAGTGGAGGGATGAATGTATGAGTGGAGGGATGAATGTATGTGTGGAGGGAGGGATGGATGTGTGGAGGGATGGATGGATGAGTGGGAGGATGGATGAGTGGAGGGATGGATGGATGAGTGGGAGGATAGATGAGTGGAGGGATGGATGGATGAGTGGAAGGATGGATGGATGAGTGGGAGGATGGATGAGTGGAGGGATGGATGGATGAGTGGAGGGATGGATGGATGTGTGGAGGGATGGATGGATGAGTGGGAGGATTGATGAGTGGAGGGATGGATGGATGAGTGGGGGGGATGGATGGATGAGTGGGGGATGGATGGATGAGCGGATGGATGGATGAGGGGAAGGAAGGATGGGTAATCTCGAAGGAGGGATGGATGGATCTCTCAATGGAATGAATAATTTCAATGGCTGCTGAATCTAATAATAATAATAATACATTTATTTTATATAGCGCTTTTCAAGAAGCCCAAAGGCGCTTTGACAGAGTACATAAAACAAGTGCAAAAAGACAAAAATCAATAGGTGAATAATCAAAGCAAAAGGAAGGAGAAGGAGAAGAGATAGTACAATGACCCAATCGGAGGAGCGGCGAACAAGTAACGCCAGCGTCGTCTCCAGACGGGACCGGAAGCGGAAAAAAAAATGCAAGTTAACCTTGATCAACCTACGATGAGGAGCAACGTGCTGATTCCCCTCCAACAATTGTCTGTTGGTGGTTTTGTTTTCATGCAGGTGCATGTTTTCAATTGGATGTTGGAGATATGATCGGGGGTTTCACGGGTTAATCGGCTGTTTACACACGCACAACTAAATGGATGTTAATCTCCCTTCATAAATTGCTATTTAAATGGGTAATTAGTTGTGCGTGTGCAAAGATGTTTTTGTCGGTGTTTAAGGGTTAGACATGTGTTAGCAAGACTCTCACCAACACCTTTCGTAAATTCGACCCTAAATATTCAATATCCTGATGTTGGTCATATCAATGTTGTACCTGTGATAGTTCATTCCATTTATTTATTATATTTTTTCATTTTAAATTGAATCTCAAAACGTTTTACAAAGAAAAGTAAAAATATAAAATTAGACAAACAATTACACAAAAAGATGTAAAAAGATTGGGAATTTAAAAGTTTAAAAAAGTGAATTTAGTGAATCTCTAATTAATCCTCTGATGATTGTAGATGTTGTGGGAGCTGTGCTCGCACGATAAAGCCAGACAAAATGGACGACACAGGAACGAAGTTTCACCGAGCTATTTATTTAGCTCAAAACCAAAGAACTCAAAAGCACTCTGAACCCGCCCCTCGAACGGGCGGCAATTTATATCGCAAACTGAACACACAAAAGCCACGCCTCTCAGGCGGGGCGTGGTATGCAAAATAGGTAAGTCACGCCTCTCGACGGGGCGTGGTATGCAAGGCAAGTGTTCGCCCGAGAAAGACAAGTCTGGACAAGCCCGGGCGAGTCCGGACACGTGACCGCTCGCCGGTTGCGTCATCGGCCGGTGCACGGTAATTGTGTCATGCTTCCGGTAACCGCTACATGCGCCCCCCCAGAATTAACCTGCACCGGGAGAGTTAGTTTGAGGGGGGTCCTGATGACCCGGCCGAAACGACCCCTGGCGATCCGTGTGGGGGTGGTAGGTGGCGTGGCGGTGGATGGTCGGGCGGGGGGCTTGGTTGACGGGGGACGGCCCCGTCGTGGAGGAAGCGCCAACCGTGGAGGTTGGTCGAGGTCCAAATGGGCCGGCTTGAGGCGGTCCACAGAGATGCGGTCCAGCTTGCCGCCGATGTCGACGATGAATGACTTGTCGTCCCTCTTCAGGACCCGGAAAGGTCCATCTTACGGCAGCCGGAGCGGTCCCCGGTGTGCGTCGTGCCGGATAAAAACGTACTCCGCAGTGCGAAGTGCTGGGGGGACGTGGGGTTGGGGGCAGCCGTGGTGGGACGTGGGCACGGGGGCAAATCTCCTGGCGGCCTCCTGGAGGTCCGAGCGTTGGCGAGCCGCGGACCAGGGGCCGGTGGCGTCAGGGATGAATTCGCCCGGCACGCGCAGTGGCTGGCCGTAGACCAGCTCGGCGGTGGAAGCCTGGAGGTCCTCTTTAGGGGCCGTTCGGAGGCCCAATAGGACCCACGGGAGCCTGTCGGCCCAACCGTCGTCCTGGAGGCTGGCTCTGAGAGCGGCCTTCATCGAGCGGTCGAACCGCTCGCACAAGCCGTTGGCTTGGGGGTGGTAGGCCGTGGTGCGGTGCAGCTTGACCCCCAAGGCCTGGGCGACTGCGCCCCAAAGCTCGGAGGCGAATTGCGGGCCTCTGGTGGAGGAGATGTCCGAGGGGGCGCCGAAACGGGCAATCCAAGTGCCAACGAAGGCCTGCGCCACGTCGGCGGATGTTGTTGATGCCAGCGGGATGGCCTCCGGCCACCTGGTGGTCCTGTCCACCATCGTGAGGAGGTGGGTGAAGCCCCGCGAGGAGGGAAGGGGTCCCACCAGGTCCACATTGACGTGGTCGAAGCGCCGCGCGGGCACGTCGAATGGTGCCAACGGGGCCTGGGTGTGCCGGTGGACCTTCGCGCGCTGGCAGGCGACACAGGCATTGGCCCAGTCGCGGACGTCCTTACGGAGCCCGTGCCAGACGAACTTTGCTGCCATGAGCTTCTGTGATGCTTTCCGGCCCGGGTGGGACAGGCCGTGGAGGGCGTCAAAAATGTGCCGCTGCCATCCGGTAGGCACGATGGGGCGAGGTTGGCCCAGGGAAACGTTGCACAGGAGAACTGTGCCTGTGTCCTCGAAGGGGACGTCGGCCAACCGCAGGCCTGTGTCCGCTGTCCGGAGGGCTTGCACCGCGGGGTCGGCGGTCTGGTCGGCCGCCATGCGGGCGAAGTCCACACCCAGGTGGACGGCGTTCGCGCCGGACCGGGAGAGGCAATCGGCCACAGCGTTGTCCTTGCCCGCGACGTGCCGGATGTCCGTCGTAAATTCGGACAAGGCGGAGAGGTGGTGCTGCTGGCGGGCCGACCACGGCTCCGTAACCTTGGCCATAGCGAAGACCAGGGGTTTGTGGTCCACAAACGCCGTGAACGGGCGGCCCTCCAAACGATGGCGGAAATGGCGAACAGTCAGGTAAAGGCCGAGGAGCTCGCTGTCGAAAGCGCTATACTTGCGCTCGTTAGGGCGAAGCTGCCGGCTGAAGAAGGCCAGCGGTTGCCAAGCCCCGTTCACCCACTGTTCATGCACGGCGCCCACCGCGTAGTCGGAAGCGTCCGTGGTGAGGGCGATGGGTGCGTCGAACACCGGGTGCGCCAGCATGGTCGCGTTGGCGAGGGCCAGCTTAGCACCCGTGAACGCCGCGTCCATCTCTGTGGTCCAGGCGACGTCGTGCTTGGCCGGCTTGCCCCGGAGGGCTTCGTACAGGGGGCGCATGAGTTAGGCGGCGCGAGGCAGGAACCGGTGGTAGAAATTTACCATCCCCAAAAATTCCTGTAGGCCCTTGATGGAGCGGGGGCGCGGGAAACTTGTGACTGCCTCCACCATGGTAGGCAGCGGGACGGCCCCGCGCTTCGTGATGCGGTGCCCCAGGAAGTCCACGGCCGTTACGCCAAACTGGCATTTCGCCGGGTTGATGATGAGGCCGTGCTGGCCGAGGCGCTCGAAAAGCGTGCGCAGGTGGATGAGGTGCTCCGCCCGGGAAGTGCTGGCGATGAGAATGTCATCCAGGTAGACGAACAATGCCCAATCGCTCCAGCGCGTCGAATTCCGCCTTCGCCACGGCGAGTTTGGCCGGGTCGAGGCGGAAAGCCCTGGCGTAGACCGGTGGACCTGTGGTCGGGATGTGGTGTTCGACGCCGTGCTTGACGGCGACGGCTGAAAACGTCGGCTGCGTGAGGGCGGGAAACTCGGCGAGTAGGCGGGTGAACTCGTCCACGGCCGGGAGCGCGCAGGCTAGCTTGGTCGGAGCGGAGCCGCTCAATGAGCAAGCGAGCGAGCTGAATGTCTCTGCGTTGATGAGCCGACGCCGTTTGACGTCGACCAAAAGCCCATGCGCACAAAGAAAATCTGCACCCAGCAAGCCCATGGGCACGTTCACCGTGATGAAGTCCCACCTGAAGCGCTGGCCCCCGAAGCAGAATGCGACGCTGCGCAGACCGAAGGTGCGGATGGAGGAACCGTTTGCGGCGACCAAGGCGGGGCCACATAGGGCGGCCTGTTTGTCCTGCACCGAGGCGGGTATCACGCTCAGCTGAGCGCCGGTGTCGCAGAAAAAACGCCGCCCGGACTCCGTGTCCGTGATAAACAGAAGGCTGCCTGAATGGCCGACGCTCATGGCAGGCAGCGAGCGCCGGCCTGGTCGTTTCCCGATCTGCCGAAAGTGCGCGGTGGGCGGCACGTTCTGGCTTTCTGCCTGAACCTGGCGTGGTAATAGCACATGGTCCGCTCTGGTGGAGGCTCCGGCGGTCGCGTCAGGTTCGGTCGGTCGAAAGCCAGACAAAATGGACGACACAGGAACGAATAGAGTCCCTGTATAAAGAGAGTTGCGCCATGCGCTGACCCGAGATTTCTGGTCACGTGATTTCGTGGCGCCATTTTGTGTCTAACTTCACCGTGCGTGAACGTCAGCTTGGTACGGGAATGTTGTTTATTGCCAAACAAAATGACTGGTTGTTCTGCTTTTGGTTGTTCAAACCAATCTGGGAAATATAAGATGTATAGATTTCCAAGTGATAAAGTCAGAAGACAAATTTGGGAAGCGAAAGTCAGACGAAAGAGCTGGAAAGCGATCGACTCCTCGAGACTCTGCCAGGTAGGCCCACGCCGCTTGATGATCGATGTTCAAAAGCAATTCTATCTGCTCGGTTTTTTTTTGGTTGTCTGTCCGTTGAAAACCCTTTTAAAGGGAAGTGATTTGTGTTTGTTTATAATCTTCAAGGAGCTGACCAAAAATGCATTTCCGTGGGAAGAACCCTGCTCAATTTTTTTCGGGTAGTCCTAGCGGACCGCATATTGTCATTGATTGATGAAATGTCCCGGTACAGTGACATTGCCTGGTCTGCGGTTGGGTAGTCTGCGGGAAATGTCACTGTACTTTTTCAGAGGGAATGAATTTTGATTTTATAGGGGTGGGAAACCCATGGTCCATTTTGTTTTCAGTTGTCTGTCCGTCCATTCAAAACTTATTCCGAGGCAAGTTATTTTTTTGGTTTAAAATCTTTAGCCTAATCGGCAATCATAAAAGCAATTTTAGGGGGGGACCTGCTCAATTTTTTTGCGGATTGTGCAGCCATCCATACGTCCAAAATTTGACGAGTTATTGTTTGCTTTGTACAGTGCTCATGCGTCTTGTGGCATATTTGCTCAAATATTTCCCACCCCGGGATTTATGGCCAAATTGTAGTGATGGAAGATTTTGCACATTGGACAATCCCTATATATTTAACCTGGTGACAGCTATCGTTCCCAAAACATACAATATGAGAGTAGTGAACAGAGTAGTGATGAGTCTCACTTGTGAGGAGTGAACGGAGTAGTGATGAGTCTCACTTGTGAGGAGTGAACGGAGTAGTGATGAGTTTCACTTGTGAGGAGTGAACGTAGTGGGATGAAGTGTTGGTCTGGTCAGAGTGTTGTATTACGGGCAGAGTTTTCTTACGGTCTGAATGTATGAATCATGTTCTGTACTGAATGTATGAACCAAGTTTTGTACTGAATGTTTACTGTGTTGGCCTCATCGTGTTCCTGGTGAAATTAAACAAGTTATGGTGAATACGACGTCTTATCTGTGCTTTTCCATATCTGTTCGACTAGACGAACCGTGAACACTGCAGGTATTTTTAAAAGTTTTTTCTCTGTTTAATTACGGCTTGGCGCAGTCGAAAATTAAGTGTTAATTAAGTCGCCAGCTATGAAACATATTAATCGATCAGGCAATATCCATCAGAGTTCTGGGCAAGGGTGTAGTAATAAATGAACGTTTCAATCTTACTAGATGCCGATGACGTTTTCCTTATGTCAGAGACAGAAGCTGACTTGCAGCTTGTTAAATCATTACAATGGAAATTGAATATAAATGTCGATAAAACTAAAGTTGTACACTATAGAAATATGGCAATACCACGTACAGAATTTGTTTTAAGTGTGTTAAACTATATGTCGGCTGGAAGTCCTACACCGGAATTGCTCTCGGCACCCTTTAAAAAATATTGGATATGCCCACACTCCTTTCTAAAAGTTATTAAAATTCAGAGAACGACAGCATTGGTTTGTCTTACTTATAACGTTAGCTCTTATATGCAGTGTTGGCTTGTAATATGCATTGCCATACCACTTTTAATATCACCACACAGCTCTTTTTCACGGCAATAGCTGAGTTTTTGACAAAACAAATATCACCTGTATGTAATAATAAGACTAAATATGTGTAGTAAATTTTTTTTTAGCAGGTTTAGAATATATCACCCCATATCGCGAATGTACATGTATATCTAATCCGACACACTTAGACACAAAATGGCGTCCAAATTTGAGTTGACACAACTCTATATACAGGAACTCTAGGAACGAAGTTTCACCGAGCTATTTATTTAGCTCAAAACCAAAGAACTCAAAAGCACTCAGAGTCTGAACCCGCCCCTCGAACGGGCGGCAATTTATATCGCAAACTGAACACACAAAAGCCACGCCTCTCAGGCGGGGCGTGGTATGCAAAATAGGTAAGTCACGCCTCTCGACGGGGCGTGGTATGCAAGGCAAGTGTTCGCCCGAGAAAGACAAGTCTGGACACGCCCGGGCCCGGGCGAGTCCGGAAACGTGACCGCTTGGCGCTTGCCGGTTGCGTCATCGGCCAGTGCACGGTAATTGTGTCATGCTTCCAGTAACCGCTACAATGTGGAGATTATCCCGTTGTTCCAGTTTATCCCGTTGT
This sequence comes from Myxine glutinosa, assembly GCF_964187855.1. Taxonomy (NCBI): domain Eukaryota; kingdom Metazoa; phylum Chordata; class Myxini; order Myxiniformes; family Myxinidae; genus Myxine; species Myxine glutinosa. The sequence goes on along the minus strand of NC_136263.1, from coordinate 45,585,685 downwards.
TCCAGTTTATCCCGTTGTTCCAGTTTATCCCGTTGTTCCAGTTTTTCCCGTTGTACCAGTTTATTCCGTTGTTCCAGTTAATCCCGTTGTTCCAGTTTAATCCGTTGGTCCAGTTTAGGCCGTTGGTCCAGTTCATCCAGTTGTTCCAGTTTATTCCGTTGGTCCAGTTTATCCCGTTCTTCCAGATTATCCCGTTGTTCCAGTTTATCCCGGTGTTCCAGTTTATCCCGGTGTTCCAGTTTATTCCGTTGGTCCAGTTCATCCAGTTGTTCCAGTTTATCCCGTTCTTCCAGATTATCCCGTTGTTCCAGTTTATCCCGGTGTTCCAGTTTATCCCGGTGTTCCAGTTTATCCCGGTGTTCCAGTTAATCCCGTTCTTCCAGATTATCCCGTTGTTCCAGTTTATCCCGGTGTTCCAGTTTATCCCGGTGTTCCAGTTTATCCCGGTGTTCCAGTTTATCCCGGTGTTCCAGTTTATCCCGTTGGTCCAGTTTATCCCGTTGGTCCAGTTTATACCGTTGGTCCAGTTTATCCCGTTTCAGTTTAATCCGTTGGTCCAGTTTAGGCCGTTGGGCCAGTTCATCCAGTTGTTCCAGTTTATTCCGTTGGTCCAGTTTATCCCGTTCTTCCAGATTATCCCGTTGTTCCAGTTTATCCCGGTGTTCCAGTTTATCCCGGTGTTCCAGTTTATCCCGGTGTTACAGTTTATCCCGGTGTTCCAGTTTATCCCGTTGTTCCAGTTTATACCGTTGTTCCAGTTTATCCCGTTGGTCCAGTTTATCCCGTTGTTCCAGTTTATACCGTTGGTCCAGTTTATCCCGTTGGTCCAGTTTATCCCGTTGGTCCAGTTTATCGCGTTGGTCCAGTTTATCGCGTTGGTCCAGATTAGTCCGCTGGTCCAGTTTATCCCGTTGGTCCAGTTTATCGCGTTGGTCCAGTTTATCCCGTTGTTCCAGTTTATACCGTTGTTCCAGTTTATCCCGTTGGTCCAGTTTATCCCGTTGTTCCAGTTTATACCGTTGGTCCAGTTAATCCGTTGTTCCAGTTTATCCCGCTGTTCCAGTTTATCCCGTTGTTGCAGTTTATCCCGTTGTTCCAGTTTATACCGTTGGTCCAGTTTATTCCGTTGGTCCAGTTTATCCCGTTGGTCCAGTTTATCGCGTTGGTCCAGTTTAGTCCGCTGGTCCAGTTTAGTCCGCTGGTCCAGTTTATCCAGTTGGTCCAGTTTATGCCGTTGGTCCAGTTTAGCCCGTTGGTCCAGTTTATCCAGTTGTTCCAGTTTAGGCCGTTGGTCCAGTTTATCCAGTTCTTCCAGTTCATGCCGTTGGTCCAGTTTATCGTGTTGTTCCAGTTTATCCCGTTGGTCCAGTTTATCCCGTTGGTCCAGTTTATCCCGTTGTTCCAGTTTATACCGTTGGTCCAGTTAATCCGTTGTTCCAGTTTATCCCGCTGTTCCAGTTTATCCCGCTGTTCCAGTTTATCCCGTTGTTGCAGTTTATCCCGTTGGTCCAGTTTATACCGTTGGTCCAGTTTATCCCGTTGGTCCAGTTTATTCCGTTGTTCCAGTTTAGCCCGCTGTTCCAGTTTATCCCGTTGGTCCAGTTTATTCCGTTGGTCCAGTTTATCCCGTTGTTCCAGTTTAGCCCGCTGTTTGCAGTTTATCCCGTTGTTGCAGTTTATCCCGCTGTTCCAGTTTATCCCGTTGGTCCAGTTTATCCCGTTGTTCCAGTTTAGCCCGCTGTTCCAGTTTATCCCGTTGGTCCAGTTTATCCAGTTTTTCCAGTTCATGCCGTTGGTCCAGTTTATCCCGTTGTTCCAGTTTAGCCCGCTGTTCCAGTTTATCCCGTTGTTCCAGTTTACCCCGTTGTTCCAGTTTATCCCGTTGTTCCAGTTTATCCCGTTGTTCCAGTTTATCCCGTTGTTCCAGTTTATCCCGTTGTCCCAGTTTATCCGGTTGTTCCAGTTTATCCCGTTATTCCAGATTATCCCGTTGTCCCAGTTTATCCCGCTGTTCCAGTTTATGCCGTTGTTCCAGTTTAGCCCGTTGGTCCAGTTTATCCCGTTGTTCCAGTTTATCCCGTTGTTCCAGTTTATCCCGTTGTCCCAGTTTATCCCGTTGTCCCAGTTTATCCCGTTGTTCCAGTTTATCCCGTTGGTCCAGTTTATCCCGTTGTTTCGGTTGATCCGGTTTATTTGATTTTCATCCAAATCCCTTTCTAACTTCGTGCAGTAAATGCGGTAATTTTGGGTTTAAGTTGTTTCACTCACAAATGTTTATTTTATAATCAAAATATATTTATCAAATGAAACATTTATATTATTCGTGTAATCATCCCATTCGGTGAGTATATTTAGTGAGTTTCGTGTGTTCATTAACACTGATTTACTCTTCCTGTAGGTTCGATGTGGAGCATTACATACCAATTGGGCAGAAATTAATGGATATTAAAGGAGAGCTGTATCCAAAACCCAAGCTCATTGCAGATGCTGCAGGGAATGTAATGGCAGACGAAGGAACAGCAGGTGGGAACTCATCATTCATTCATTCATTCATTCCTTACACCTCGTGTTCACTCTGTCGTTTCTCTCACTGTGTGATTGGTTTGTATAATGTACCATGATCAGTACTGTGGTACAACATAATATTCTTATACATATTGTGCAATATCAACCATTTTTTTAAAAACATAATTTACACTACTTTTACACCCTTTACCTGCATGTTGTTGAGTACCTATTAACTACACCGAGCATGAGTACAGGTGATGTGCAGCAGAGGGGACTGTGTAGTTACACTCAGAAAATGACACATTTGGGCAAACTTGGACACACTTGGACTCACTTTTGGACAAACCTGGACACACATGGATCCACTTGGAAAAACATGGACACACATGCACAAACATGGACCCAATTGGACAAACATGCAAAAACATGCACAGACATGAACACACATGAAAACACACACACACACACACACACACACACACACACACACACACACACACACGGACACATGGACACACATGGACACACATGGAAACACATGGATACACATGGACATGAACTTTGAATAAACTCTCTGTGAATGTTTATTTGTCTGTTGATCGAAGTTTCTAATCTCAGATTAAAAACAAACAATCAATCAATTGGACACAATCAATCAAACACCCGCTCGTGCAGATAAATGTAAATAACTTCAAATGAAACGTTTTAGAAACGGTAATTACACTCCTGGGATAATAATGGTTTTGTTACAATTGTTAAAGCAGGTACAATGACGTATGGTACCTTTATCATCGAACATTTAACAATGTTGGTACCATGCCATGGCACGGAGGAGGGGAGGAGGTAAGGAGGTACGGAGTGAGGGGAGGAGGTAAGGAGGTAAGGAGTGAGGGGAGGAGGTAAGGAGTGAGGGGAGGAGGTAAGGAGTGAGGGGAGGGGGTAAGGAGTGAGGGGAGGGGGTAAGGAGTGAGGGGAGGGGGTAAGGAGTGAGGGGAGGGGGTAAGGAGTGAGGGGAGGGGGTAAGGAGTGAGGAGATGGTGAGGGAGGGGATGAGGTAAGGAGTGAGGGGAGGAAGTGGGACGATGTGGGAGGTCGGTGAGCAGATGGAGGAATGGTGAGAGCGGGGGGTGGGGGTGGGAGGTCCGTGAGCAGGTGTGATGTCATTGTAACCCATTATGACCTTCGATTAAAACCACTTTGGAGTGTATCATTAACCGATCGTTAACCACACAAAACCAACCACTCTTTCGGATGGAGATTCTGCGACAAGGTCGGCATCGTTGTCTTCAACCTCCGACCCATCATCACCTGTGCAGGACTAAAACCTGTAGACTCAATAGGAGTATTACGGCTGAAACCTGTAGGCGAATTATGGAGTATTATGGCAACCTCCCTGGTGTTAATTCAGCGATCGACCGGGATTCGAACCCAGGATCCGAGGATCCCAAGCCGGCACCCTAACCGCTAAGCCAACACCAGGCTATGTCGGCTCAATAGGAGTATTATACTATTATACTACTCAATAGGAGTAGTAATCATTGAACAGGGCAGCATGTAGTAATCATTGAACAGGGCAGCATGTAGTAATCATTGAACTGGGCAGCATGTAGTAATCATTGAACAGGGCAGCATGTAGTAATCATTGAACTGGGCAGCATGTAGTAATCATTGAACAGGGCAACATGTAGTAATCATTGAACAGGGCAACATGTAGTAATCATTGAACTGGGCAGCATGTAGTAATCATTGAACTGGGCAGCATGTAGTAATCATTGAACAGGGCAGCATGTAGTAATCATTGAACAGGGCAACATGTAGTAATCATTGAACAGGGCAGCATGTAGTAATCATTGAACAGGGCAACATGTAGTAATCATTGAACAGGGCAGCATATAGTAATCATTGAACAGGGCAGCATGTAGTAATCATTGAACAGGGCAACATGTAGTAATCATTGAACAGGGCAACATGTAGTAATCATTGAACAGGGCAGCATATAGTAATCATTGAACAGGGCAACATGTAGTAATCATTGAACAGGGCAGCATGTAGTAATCATTGAACTGGGCAGCATGTAGTAATCATTGAACAGGGCAACATGTAGTAATCATTGAACAGGGCAACATGTAGTAATCATTGAACTGGGCAGCATGTAGTAATCATTGAACTGGGCAGCATGTAGTAATCATTGAACAGGGCAGCATGTAGTAATCATTGAACAGGGCAACATGTAGTAATCATTGAACAGGGCAGCATGTAGTAATCATTGAACAGGGCAGCATATAGTAATCATTGAACAGGGCAGCATATAGTAATCATTGAACAGGGCAGCATGTAGAATCATTGAACAGGGCAACATGTTGTCATCATTGAACAGGGCAACATGTTGTCATCATTGAACTGGGCAGCATGTAGTAATCATTGAACTGGGCAGCATGTAGTAATCATTGAACTGGGCAGCATGTAGTAATCATTGAACTGGGCAGCATGTAGTAATCATTGAACAGGGCAACATGTAGTAATCATCGAACAGGGCAGCATGTAGTAATCATTGAACAGGGCAACATGTAGTAATCATTGAACATGGCAGCATGGAGTAATCATTGAACAGGGCAACATGTAGAATCATTGAACAGGGCAGCATGTAGAATCATTGAACAGGGCAACATGTTGTCATCATTGAACAGGGCAACATGTTGTCATCATTGAACTGGGCAGCATGTAGTAATCATTGAACTGGGCAGCATGTAGTAATCATTGAACTGGGCAGCATGTAGTAATCATTGAACAGGGCAACATGTAGTAATCATTGAACTGGGCAGCATGTAGTAATCATTGAACAGGGCAACATGTAGTAATCATCGAACAGGGCAGCATGTAGTAATCATTGAACAGGGCAACATGTAGTAATCATTGAACATGGCAGCATGGAGTAATCATTGAACAGGGCAACATGTAGAATCATTGAACAGGGCAACATGTAGAATCATTGAACAGGGCAACATGTAGAATCATTGAACAGGGCAGCATGTAGTAATCATTGAACAGGGCAGCATGTAGTAATCATTGAACTGGGCAGCATGTAGTAATCATTGAACAGTGCAACATGTAGTAATCATTGAACAGGGCAGCATGTAGAATCATTGAACAGGGCAGCATATAGTAATCATTGAACTGGGCAGCATGTAGTAATCATTGAACAGGGCAACATGTAGTAATCATTGAACAGGGCAACATGTAGTAATCATTGAACAGGGCAGCATGGAGTAATCATTGAACAGGGCAGCATGTAGTAATCATTGAACAGGGCAGCATGTAGTAATCATTGAACTGGGCAGCATGTAGTAATCATTGAACAGTGCAACATGTAGTAATCATTGAACAGGGCAACATGTAGTAATCATTGAACAGGGCAGCATATAGTAAGCATTGAACAGGGCAACATGTAGTTATCATTGAACAGGGCAGCATATAGTAAGCATTGAACAGGGCAACATATAGTAAGCATTGTACAGGGCAGCATGTAGTAATCATTGTGCAGGGCAGTATGTAGTAATCATTGTACAGGGCAGCATGTAGTAATCATTGAAGAGGGCAGCATGTAGTAATCATTGTACAGGGCAGCATGTAGTAATCATTGAACAGGGCAGCATGTAGTAATCATTGAAGAGGGCAGCATGTAGTAATCATTGAACAGGGCAACATGTAGTAATCATTGAACAGGGCAGCATATAGTAAGCATTGAACAGGGCAACATGTAGTAATCATTGAAGAGGGCAACATGTAGTAATCATTGAAGAGGGCAACATGTAGTAATCATTGAACAGGGCAGCATATAGTAAGCATTGAACAGGGCAGCATGTAGTAATCATTGAAGAGGGCAGCATGTAGTAATCATTGAACAGGGCAACATGTAGTAATCATTGTACAGGGCAGCATGTAGTAATCATTGAACAGGGCAACATGTAGTAATCATTGAAGAGGGCAGCATGTAGTAATCATTGAACAGGGCAACATATAGTAATCATTGAACAGGGCAGCATGTAGTAATCATTGAACAGGGCAACATGTAGTAATCATTGTACAGGGCAGCATGTAGTAATCATTGTACAGGGCAGCATGTAGTAATCATTGAACAGGGCAACATGTAGTAATCATTGAAGAGGGCAGCATGTAGTAATCATTGAACAGGGCAACATATAGTAAGCATTGAACAGGGCAACATGTAGTAATCATTGAACAGGGCAACATGTAGTAATCATTGAACAGGGCAACATGTAGTAATCATTGAACAGGGCAGCATGTAGTAATCATTGAACAGGGCAACATATAGTAATCATTGAACAGGGCAACATGTAGTAATCATTGTACAGGGCAACATGTAGTAATCATTGAAGAGGGCAGCATGTAGTAATCATTGAACAGGGCAACATGTAGTAATCATTGTACAGGGCAGCATGTAGTAATCATTGAAGAGGGCAGCATGTAGTAATCATTGTACAGGGCAACATGTAGTAATCATTGTACAGGGCAACATGTAGTAATCATTGTACAGGGCAACATGTATTAATCATTGTACAGGGCAACATGTAGTAATCATTGTACAGGGCAACATGTAGTAATCATTGAAGAGGGCAGCATGTAGTAATCATTGAACAGGGCAACATGTAGTAGTCATTGTACAGGGCAGCATGTAGTAATCATTGAAGAGGGCAGCATGTAGTAATCATTGAACAGGGCAACATGTAGTAATCATTGAACAGGGCAACATGTAGTAATCATTGTACAGGGCAGCATGTAGTAATCATTGAAGAGGGCAGCATGTAGTAAGCATTGAACAGGGCAACATGTAGTAATCATTGTACAGGGCAACATGTAGTAATCATTGAAGAGGGCAGCATGTAGTAATCATTGTACAGGGCAGCATGTAGTAATCATTGTACAGGGCAACATGTAGTAATCATTGAAGAGGGCAACATGTAGTAATCATTGTACAGGGCAACATGTAGTAATCATTGAACAGGGCAACATGTAGTAATCATTGTACAGGGCAGCATGTAGTAATTATTAAAGAGGGCAGCATGTAGTAATCATTGAACAGGGCAACATGTAGTAATCATTGAACAGGGCAACATGTAGTAATCATTGAACAGGGCAACATGTAGTAATCATTGTACAGGGCAGCATGTAGTAATCATTGAAGAGGGCAGCATGTAGTAATCATTGAAGAGGGCAGCATGTAGTAAGCATTGAACAGGGCAACATGTAGTAATCATTGTACAGGGCAACATGTAGTAATCATTGAAGAGGGCAGCATGTCGTAATCATTGTACAGGGCAGCATGTAGTAATCATTGTACAGGGCAGCATGTAGTAATCATTGAAGAGGGCAGCATGTAGTAATCATTGTACAGGGCAACATGTAGTAATCATTGAAGAGGGCAGCATGTAGTAATCATTGTACAGGGCAACATGTAGTAATCATTGTACAGGGCAACATGTAGTAATCATTGAAGAGGGCAGCATGTAGTAATCATTGAACAGGGCAACATGTAGTAATCATTGTACAGGGCAGCATGTAGTAATCATTGTACAGGGCAGCATGTAGTAATCATTGAACAGGTCAACATGTAGTAATCATTGAACAGGGCAGCATGTAGTAATCATTGAACAGGGCAACATATAGTAAGCATTGAACAGGGCAGCATGTAGTAATCATTGAACAGGGCAACATGTAGTAATCATTGAACAGGGCAGCATGTAGTAATCATTGAACAGGGCAGCATGTAGTAAGCATTGAACAGGGCAGCATGTAGTAATCATTGAACAGGGCAGCATGTAGTAATCATTGAACAGGGCAGCATGTAGTAATCATTGTACAGGGCAACATGTAGTAATCATTGAAGAGGGCAGCATGTAGTAATCATTGTACAGGGCAACATGTAGTAATCATTGTACAGGGCAACATGTAGTAATCATTGAAGAGGGCAGCATGTAGTAATCATTGAACAGGGCAACATGTAGTAATCATTGTACAGGGCAGCATGTAGTAATCATTGTACAGGGCAGCATGTAGTAATCATTGAACAGGTCAACATGTAGTAATCATTGAACAGGGCAGCATGTAGTAATCATTGAACAGGGCAACATATCGTAATCATTGAACAGGGCAACATGTAGTAATCATTGAACAGGGCAGCATGTAGTAATCATTGAACAGGGCAACATATAGTAAGCATTGAACAGGGCAGCATGTAGTAATCATTGAACAGGGCAGCATGTAGTAATCATTGAACAGGGCAACATATAGTAAGCATTGAACAGGGCAGCATGTAGTAAGCATTGAACAGGGCAGCATGTAGTAATCATTGAACAGGGCAAAATGTAGTAATCATTGAACAGGGCAACATATAGTAAGCATTGAACAGGGCAGCATGTAGTAATCATTGAACAGGGCAACATGTAGTAATCATTGAACAGGGCAACATATAGTAAGCATTGAACAGGGCAGCATGTAGTAATCATTGAACAGGGCAGCATGTAGTAATCATTGAACAGGGCAACATATAGTAAGCATTGAACAGGGCAGCATGTAGTAAGCATTGAACAGGGCAGCATGTAGTAATCATTGAACAGGGCAAAATGTAGTAATCATTGAACAGGGCAACATATAGTAAGCATTGAACAGGGCAGCATGTAGTAATCATTGAACAGGGCAACATGTAGTAATCATTGAACAGGGCAACATATAGTAAGCATTGAACAGGGCAGCATGTAGTAATCATTGAACAGGGCAGCATGTAGTAATCATTGAACAGGGCAACATATAGTAAGCATTGAACAGGGCAGCATGTAGTAGGCATTGAACAGGGCAACATGTAGTTATCATTGAACAGGGCAGCATGTAGTAATCATTGAACAGGGCAACATATAGTAAGCATTGAACAGGGCAGCATGTAGTAATCATTGAACAGGGTAGCATGTAGTAATCATTGAACAGGGCAACATATAGTAAGCATTGAACAGGGCAGCATGTAGTAAGCATTGAACAGGGCAGCATGTAGTAATCATTGAACAGGGCAGCATGTAGTAATCATTGAACAGGGCAACATATAGTAAGCATTGAACAGGGCAGCATGTAGTAATCATTGAACAGGGCAACATGTAGTAATCATTGAACAGGGCAACATATAGTAAGCATTGAACAGGGCAACATATAGTAATCATTGAACAGGGCAACATGTAGTAATCATTGAACAGGGCAGCATGTAGTAATCATTGAACAGGGCAACATATAGTAAGCATTGAACAGGGCAACATGTAGTAATCATTGAACAGGGCAACATATAGTAAGCATTGAACAGGGCAACATGTAGTAATCATTGAACAGGGCAACATATAGTAAGCATTGAACAGGGCAACATATAGTAATCATTGAACAGGGCAACATGTAGTAATCATTGAACAGGGCAACATGTAGTAATCATTGTACAGGGCAGCATGTAGTAATCATTGAACAGGGCAACATGTAGTAATCATTGAACAGGGCAGCATGTAGTAATCATTGAACAGGGCAGCATGTAGTAAGCATTGAACAGGGCAGCATGTAGTAATCATTGAACAGGGCAAAATGTAGTAATCATTGAACAGGGCAACATATAGTAATCATTGAACAGGGCAACATGTAGTAAGCATTGAACAGGGCAACATGTAGTAAGCATTGAACAGGGCAGCATGTAGTAATCATTGAACAGGGCAACATGTAGTAATCATTGAACAGGGCAACATATAGTAAGCATTGAACAGGGCAACATATAGTAATCATTGAACAGGGCAACATATAGTAATCATTGAACAGGGCAACATGTAGTAATCATTGAACAGGGCAGCATGTAGTAATCATTGAACAGGGCAACATATAGTAAGCATTGAACAGGGCAACATGTAGTAATCATTGAACAGGGCAACATGTAGTAATCATTGAACAGGGCAACATGTAGTAATCATTGTACAGGGCAGCATGTAGTAATCATTGAACAGGGCAACATGTAGTAATCATTGAACAGGGCAACATGGAGTAATCATTGAACAGGGCAGCATGTAGTAATCATTGAACAGGGCAACATATAGTAAGCATTGAACAGGGCAACATATAGTAATCATTGAACAGGGCAACATATAGTAATCTTTGAACAGGGCAACATGTAGTAATCATTGAACAGGGCAGCATGTAGTAATCATTGAACAGGGCAACATATAGTAAGCATTGAACAGGGCAACATGTAGTAATCATTGAACAGGGCAACATATAGTAAGCATTGAACAGGGCAACATGTAGTAATCATTGAACAGGGCAACATGTAGTAATCATTGAACAGGGCAACATGTAGTAATCATTGTACAGGGCAGCATGTAGTAATCATTGAACAGGGCAACATGTAGTAAGCATTGAACAGGGCAACATGTAGTAATCATTGTACAGGGCAGCATGTAGTAATCATTGAACAGGGCAACATATAGTAAGCATTGAACAGGGCAACATGTAGTAATCATTGAACAGGGCAACATGTAGTAATCATTGAACAGGGCAACATGTAGTAATCATTGAACAGGGCAACATGTAGTAATCATTGAACAGGGCAACATGTAGTAATCATTGAACAGGGCAACATGTAGTAATCATTGAACAGGGCAGTCACAGTTCCTCTCTCAATGATTAAATAATTATTATAAACTATTGTATTTGTTTGTTGTTGTTTGTAAAGTTGTGAGGATTTTTATTCAATCACTGGTTTGTTTCTAAAGAATGAGGGAATGTTCGTTGTTATTCTCCATCCAGTGAATGAATGATGATTCCTTCCCACAGAGGTTTTTGCTCGAGCTCTGAATGAACTCTCAGGGAAGGACTCGCCGGTACCGGATGAGAACCTGAGACTCATTAGATGGACTGTGAGGATCCTGTTGGAGTACACAGACATCAGCCTCAAGTTCGGTAAGATCACCTCCTCGCACTGGTCGTGTCTCACAAACCGCTAATAACACTGTGGAACTTCCTGTGAACTACACTAAACTATACAACGTGTAAACTATTGTTAATATTGTTTTGTAAAGTTAAAGCGTTGTTAAAGTTTAAACATTAACGTTGTGTGTGTAAATGGTACCATGGTCATGGTAAGAGCGATCATTCATTTACACCTTTACCGTATTTTAGTTTGAAAGGATTTTTTATCAAATAATAATAATAATGATAATAATAATAATAATAACAGCTGATCATAAATGAAATGTTAATAATCAAATTGAATTCCTCGTGTTATTACAATTCAGATCTCATTGCTGAGTTCGTCATTACCGGGAAATGAACACGTTTCATGAAGTGATAAACAATGGGAGGTTGTGATGAGTTCCCACACGTGGAGGTGTTGTGGGTTGGTGGTGGTTATGTTGTAGGTTGGTGGTGGTTATGTTGTGGGTTGGTGGTGGTTATGTTGTGGGTTGGTGGTGGTTATGTTGTGGGTTGGTGGTTTGTTTGTGTTGTGCTTTGGTGTTGTTGTATTGATTGGGTTGTGTCCTGAGTGAGTGGATGGGTTGTGTGTTCATCTCTCTCTCTCTCTCACTCCTCTTCTTCTTCACCAGGTACCGCACATCATTGTGACACGCCCTCATGCGTCCAAAGTGTAATTAGCATTTACATCGTAAATATATAAAACTATGAACTACATGTAAATATATAAATTCATACAAGTAAATACATGAACAGGACACAACATGTTCCCTTTTTTTGAAAACATTTCGGTGATGCAGATTTGAACTTTGAAATGATAAAGAAAAGAACAAGTCGCACAGAATGAACACGCAGCACGTGTCTCATGACGTGGAACCTTCACACATGAACTCCAATCAATGTTTCGTTTAATTATCATCATGTTGGAGAACATTTCCCACAATCCCTCATAATCTCCTCCAAAAAGGGAATCTGTGTCGTGCCTCAGCTCCGATGTGATTATGGAGCCAATGCGACAATTCAGCATCTCACTGTGTTCAGCAATCTTGATGCAACTAAACTCAGGGAACCGGAAAAAGGTTTGAGGTGTCGATGGTTTATTATTGAGAATATTCTAGAGGAAATATCCGGGGAAGAGAATTTGAGACTTTGTTCTTTATTCGATGAAACCAGGTGCAGTGTGATGCAGGTTTATTACATGAGACACAAAGTTAAATACTCGTGTTGCCGCAACTTGAAGGACTCGGGGTCCACATTGTGCCCACACCGCCTGCTCAATGAAACACGTGACTTCGGCTCACCTTCTCGGATGTTTTTCCGGTAAACATATTCTCAATTTCCTCTATGTTCACTTCCATGTCATAGTGGACATGTTGGAGAGCGAACCCGTTCATGCGGTCTTCACCCACAGTTGTCTTCAACAGTCGTGTCTCGCTGTTTGCTCTTTCATCCTCACAAGATGTTACACCGATTCAGCATACAATCTTGAGCATCTTGTGCATGTTATCGTTGCCAGCACCTCTGCTCATTGCTCCAGGTGCGGATTTCACCCAATCTGGAGTATCTTGTGCACGTTATCGTAGCCAGCACCTCTGCTCATTGCTCCAGGTGCGGATTTCACCCAATCTTAAGCATCTTGTGCATGTTATCGTTGCCAGCACCTCTGCTCATTGCTCCAGGTGCGGATTTCACCCAATCTGGAGCATCTTGTGCACGTTATCGTAGCCAGCACCTCTGCTCATTGCTCCAGGTGCGGATTTCACACAATCTTGAGCATCTTGTGCATGTTATCATAGCCAGCACCTCTGCTCATTGCTCCAGGTGCGGATTTCACACAATCTGGAGCATCTTGTGCATGTTATCGTAGCCAGCACCTCTACTCATTGCTCCAGGTGCGGATTTCACCCAATCTTGAGCATCTTGTGTATGTTATCGTAGCCAGCACCTCTACTCATTGCTCCAGGTGCGGATTTCACCCAATCTGGAGCATCTTGTGCACGTTATCGTAGCCAGCACCTCTACTCATTGCTCCAGGTGCGGATTTCACACAATCTGGAGCATCTTGTGCATGTTATCGTAGCCAGCACCTCTACTCATTGCTCCAGGTGTGGATTTCACCCAATCTTGAGCATCTTGTGTATGTTATCGTAGCCAGCACCTCTGCTCATTGCTCCAGGTGCGGATTTCACCCAATCTTGAGCATCTTGTGCATGTTATCGTAGCCAGCACCTCTGCTCATTGCTCCAGGTGCTGATTTCACCCAATCTTGAGCATCTTGTGCATGTTATTGTAGCCAGCACCTCTACTCATTGCTCCAGGTGCGGATTTCACCCAATCTTGAGCATCTTGTGTATGTTATCGTAGCCAGCACCTCTACTCATTGCTCCAGGTGCGGATTTCACACAATCTTGAGCATCTTGTGCATGTTATCGTAGCCAGCACCTCTGCTCATTGCTCCAGGTGCGGATTTCACACAATCTTGAGCATCTTGTGTATGTTATCGTAGCCAGCACCTCTGCTCATTGCTGCAGGTGCGGATTTCACACAATCTTGAGCATCTTGTGTATGTTATCGTAGCCAGCACCTCTACTCATTGCTCCAGATGCGGATTTCACACAATCTTGAACATCTTGTGCATGTTTTCGAAGCGAGCACCTCTACTCATTGCTCCAGGTGCGGATTTCACCCAATCTTAAGCATCTTGTGCATGTTATCGTAGCCAGCACCTCTACTCATTGCTCCAGGTGCGGATTTCACCCAATCTTGAGCATCTTGTGCATGTTATCGTAGCCAGCACCTCTCTCTACTCATTGCTCCAGGTGCGGATTTCATCCAATCTTGAGCATCTTGTGCATGTTATCGTAGCCAGCACCTCTACTCATTGCTCCAGGTGCGATTTCACCCAATCTTGAGCATCTTGTGCATGTTATCGTAGCCATCACCTCTGCTCATTGCTCCAGGTGCGGATTTCAGACAATCTTTAGCATCTTGTGTATGTTATCATAGCCAGCACCTCTACTCATTGCTCCAGATGCCGATTTCACACAATCTTGAGCATCTTGTGCATGTTATCGTAGCCAGCACCTCTGCTCATTGCTCCAGGTGCGGATTTCACCCAATCTTGAGCATCTTGTGCATGTTATCGTAGCCAGCACCTCTGCTCATTGCTCCAGGTGTGGATTTCACCCAATCTTGAGCATCTTGTGCATGTTATCGTAGCCAGCACCTCTACTCATTGCTCCAGGTGCGGATTTCACCCAATCTTGAGCATCTTGTGCATGTTATCGTAGCCAGCACCTCTGCTCATTGCTCCAGGTGCGGATTTCACCCAATCTTGAGCATCTTGTGCATGTTATCGTAGCCAGCACCTCTACTCATTGCTCCAGGTGCGGATTTCACCCAATCTTGAGCATCTTGTGTATGTTATCGTAGCCAGCACCTCTACTCATTGCTCCAGGTGCGGATTTCACACAATCTTGAGCATCTTGTGCATGTTATTGTAGCCAGCACCTCTGTTCATTGCTCCAGATGCCGATTTCACACAATCTTGAGCATCTTGTGCATGTTATCGTAGCCAGCACCTCTGCTCATTGCTCCAGGTGCGGATTTCACACAATCTTGAGCATCTTGTGCATGTTATCGTAGCCAGCACCTCTACTCATTGCTCCAGGTGCGGATTTCACCCAATCTTGAGCATCTTGTGCATGTTATCGTAGCCAGCACCTCTACTCATTGCTCCAGGTGCGGATTTCACCCAATCTTGAGCATCTTGTGCATGTTATCGTAGCCAGCACCTCTACTCATTGCTCCAGGTGCGGATTTCACCCAATCTTGAGCATCTTGTGCATGTTATCGTAGCCAGCACCTCTACTCATTGCTCCAGGTGCGGATTTCACCCAATCTTGAGCATCTTGTGCATGTTATCGTAGCCAACACCTTTGCTCATTGCTCCAGGTGCGGATTTCAGACAATCTTTAGCATCTTGTGTATGTTATCATAGCCAGCACCTCTGCTCATTGCTCCAGGTGCGGATTTCACACAATCTTGAGCATCTTGTGCATGTTATCGTAGCCAGCACCTCTGCTCATTGCTCCAGGTGCGGATTTCACACAATCTTGAACATCTTGTGCATGTTATCGTAGCGAGCACCTCTGCTCATTGCTCCAGATGCGGATTTCACACAATCTTGAGCATCTTGTGTATGTTATCGCAGCCAGCACCTCTGCTCATTGCTCCAGATGCGGATTTCAGCCAATCTGGCGCTTGGGTGCTCCTCCACCTCACAACCCACATCCCAACCTTCGCCTGAACTTCAGCTTTTCCTTCCAGATCCTTTTTGTATGTTTCGTAGAAATCTTTTATGCCGTCCTTCCAAATATTGACCGAGGGTGCCGCATCTGCTAGAAATGATGGAACAACAATGAGAGCCTTCACGGCTATGCTGGTTGGACCTTCAAAGCGGTCGTGCAGTTGTGCAAGAAGATGATCCAGGAACGGTGTGGCCAAAGCTTTTTTGTAGTAGTCTGATGGTGAATCGGCCACAATATTCACCCTCAACGTTTGCCGACTACAGTTTCGTGTCATGGAAGCTTGTCCATCCACCTTGGCTGCCAGATTTTCTGCTTGAATGAACTATTCGTTGAATGTCTCATTGATCTCATTTCGGGCAGCACTAACCGTATTTATGACCGTTCTGACCATACTGTCGGCACTGATAACATCTTGATAACGGGCTTGCAAATTATGGCTCAGAATCTTGGTGTAGACATGACAATTGTGCAGTACCACCATGCCGATGATGAATTTGAACTGAGTTATTGCAGCGTGTAATGGCCCTGCTTGTTTGCACGTGTCACCATTGGAGGTGACATCTGATAATATGTCTGCTAGAGATTCCTCAATGGCTTCGTAGTTGTCCATGAACTTAGCGATGGCATCATGTCGTTGGACAAACCTGGTGAGTGGTGGTGCACGTATCTACGAGTTTAGTGTTTGCAATATAGTTTTATACTCCATTGCACAAGATTAGAGTTTCGTTTTGGTGAATACTTACAGAAGATTATCACCTCCTCTGACACATCCATGACGTTTTTGATGAAGACATTTTCCATTGACTTTCCCAAGACAAGATTCAAACAATGGCTGTTGCAGTGAACATACTGGGCTAGCTTGTCTTCCTTTGTGATGATAGCAGCTGCTCCTTTCTTGGGTCCCGACATGTTTGATGCTCCATCATTGTTTGGCCTTCACACAAACCCAATTCTAACCCCCAGCTTGATATGGCACTCTTTATGCTGTTAGCAATTGCTTCTCCGCTGGTGCTTCCACGAACATCAATGAATCCCATGAAAACTTCACGGATTCTGTCCTTATCGTCCACAAAACGGATGGCGATGGCGAGCTGTTCGTTGTTTGAGACGTCCCCTTTCTCATCAGCCGGTAGCGTGTAAATACCAGCATCATGGATTTGGTTTCCGAGCTTATCAATAATGTGCGTTCATAGAACATCAATGATATCATTCTGGATGGTTTTGGACACATATTGTGCATTTTTGAGTCCACTACTGAAGTGGTTCTAGAGTACAGAATCACCAGAATCCACTCGAAATTTCACCAGCACATCAAAGTTACCTGCATTTCCTCCAAGCTGTCGCACACTGACATCAACTCGATGCCCGAAGAGTGCAACATTTTCCCGGCCACAGAACAGCACACACTTTCGGACTGACTTCAAAAGTTCTGTTTTTTCAAGTCTGCACCCGAAAAGGTTCGCTCACATTCTCCTGAACATCCAAAGTTTTTCGTTCCATCACATTAATGAAGGACAGAGCGAGTTCCCAAGAGTTCAGGGGACTACTTTTTGTAGGAACTTTTCCTTTCCCAAAATGATCAATGAGTCGATTTGTAGCGTGTACCATATCAGTGAGGGGACACGACACAAGGATACCAGGTTCTTCCATGCCGAATAGAGCGGAGTAGAGGCAAAATGCTCCAGAACAATGAGGTGAATAACCCAATCCCTTGTATATGGTAACTATTCTGTGTGGAACATGTGTGATCGTGATGTGCCATCTTTTTCTCTGTACACCTGAGCAGGGAGCTTGGAACTTGTGCTTGGAGTGAAATGCTGCTTCAGGAGAGTGAGTTTGATGTCACCTGGAAGGTGACGACAGTTTTTATTGGTCCCGGTAAACGCAGCGCTCAAGTGCTCACCAGTTTGAGCTGATAAAACGATCTCGGACATAATATCAAATTGTGATCGGGAACATCAGAACTCACTGGAGGTATGTTGACGAGGGTCATGCTCGGGGACTCGTCAATTGAACTCGGATCAACTGCAGTAATGCTCGTCGGAGGACTTTGGTCAGCTACAACGCTGGACAACTCACCACTCAAACTTGGGTCGTTAACAGTGCTTGCTGCATCACCACTCAAACTTGGGTCGTTAACAGTGCTTGCTGCATCACCACTCAAACTTGGGTCGTTAACAGTGCTTGCTGCATCATCACTCAAACTTGGGTCGTTAACAGTGCTTGCTGCATCACCACTCAAACTTGGGTCGTTAAGAGTGCATGTTGCATCACCACTCAAACTTGGGTCGCTAACGGTGCTTGCTGCATCACCACTCAAACTTGGGTCGTTAACAGTGCTTGCTGCATCATCACTCAAACTTGGGTCGTTAACAGTGCTTGCTGCATCACCACTCAAACTTGGGTCGTTAACAGTGCTTGCTGCATCACCACTCAAACTTGCATCGTTAACAGTGCTTGCTGCATCACCACTCAAACTTGGGTCGTTAACAGTGCTTGCTGCATCACCACTCAAACTTGGGTCGTTAACAGTGGTTGCTGCATCACCACTCAAACTTGGGTCGTTAACAGTGGTTGCTGCATCACCACTCAAACTTGGGTCGTTAACAGTGGTTGCTGCATCACCACTCAAACTTGGGTCGTTAACAGTGGTTGCTGCATCACCACTCAAACTTGTATCGTTAACAGTGCTTGCTGCATCACCACTCAAACTTGGATCGTTAACAGTGCTTGCTGCATCACCACTCAAACTTGGATCGTTAACAGTGCTTGCGGCATCACCACTCAAACTTGGATCGTTAACAGTGCTTGCGGCATCACCACTCAAACTTGGGTCGTTAACAGTGCTTGCTGCATCACCACTCAAACTTGGATCGTTAACAGTGCTTGCGGCATCACCACTCAAACTTGGATCGTTAACAGTGCTTGCGGCATCACCACTCAAACTTGTATCGTTAACAGTGGTTGCTGCATCACCACTCAAACTTGTATCGTTAACAGTGCTTGCTGCATCACCACTCAAACTTGGGTCGTTAACAGTGCTTGCTGCATCACCACTCAAACTTGGGTCGTTAACAGTGCTTGCTGCATCACCACTCAAACTTGGGTCGTTAACAGTGCTTGCCGCATCACCACTTGTCCTTGGAATCGAGTTATCGTCCCGTGCACTTGTACGCTTTGCCTCCACTCTGACATGTGGGACAGAGTTCTGTTAATTGGCGCCGATAACTTTACTGTGAATAAAACAAATCCACATCTTCAGCACAGCAAAAGGGAAACGGCCGAATGTGTCCGATCACCGTAATCTCTGCTGTCACGTCGAGTCACACCGAGCTCCTTGAACTAAGGAAGCTTTTTTCGATTTGGCACAAATGGAGATTTCGGCCCAATTTTAACGTTCCCAGCTCAGCGAGTGAGCGCCTAAATAGGCCTATGCCTCCTTCGGTTGGTCGGCTTGTCCCGGCCCAGCCAGCGTACGCTACGATAGATCGATCAGGATAACCTATTCGGTCGATCAATCCATCCATCCATCTACGAATCGCAAGCAAACCTCGTATTTACCTCAACATATCTGATATTTTGCTGCACTTTGCTGCTTCAGCCTGCAGCTCCAACTCTTTCTTCTTCTTCAACCATTGATGTCGTGACGTGATTTAGGACAATAATGGCAATTAAATCGTCTTGCTGACAGAAAACAGAAACTGTAACCGACCTGTAATCAACCTCCATGAGTTCAACTCCAACGAGCACCAATAAAAAGGAGGAATTTGATTGATCGGTGGGAACGTGGCTGAAAGCACGTGATGCATGGCCAGGTGACCATTCATATCGCTCGTTGCAGCCGGTGATCCACTGGGGTGGCCTGAACACTAAATCAATTAATTAAATGGCGTCTGAGCTGCGGAACCCCATGGCTATATTTTTAACATATAATCAATGTTTAACCACATTTTCCGCAGCCATGGATGCTGTTAAGCTCTCGGTTACAGAAAATATGCCGGGGTTTTGCAAAAAAGTGCACTTGTGGTCCAAGAGGGGCGTGCCATGGCACCACTCGCCCTACCCACCTGGATCCACGCATGGTTTACGTTCTCATTCCATATTCTGTACACACTCCTTCAACACCACGTTAAACCTCTCCACAGCACCTTTGGGAGTAGTAGACGCTGGAGCAACTTTGCCGTATTTCTTTCTTCCAAAAACGAAGAGAAGGCGGTACAGGTGAATGGCGGTACAGGTGAATGGCGGTCCACGGTCCATTGTCAGCAACAACCCATTGGATATTTCTGTTTCAACTGAAAACGGAGCACAGGAAAGCAGTGACGATCTCTGTGGTGACACGAAGTAAATGCCATGTCAGGCCACTTGCTGTAATAGTCGATCAGGGTGATGGCAAAGCGGCAATCCCATGTGCCAAGTTCGAACGGTCCAACAAGGTCTATTGCCACTTTCTGCCTTGGTCCCTCGGGTAGTTTGACCGGCTGCAGCGGAGCAGGGAAGGTTTTCGCGGTTTTGTCGCTCATTTAACAAGACATGCAAGACGATATAATGGATTGCAAAAGACAGACTGTCCATCTGGGGCCACCAGTGTAGGTCACGGAGGTGCTGTGT
This sequence comes from Myxine glutinosa, assembly GCF_964187855.1. Classification (NCBI taxonomy): domain Eukaryota; kingdom Metazoa; phylum Chordata; class Myxini; order Myxiniformes; family Myxinidae; genus Myxine; species Myxine glutinosa. The sequence continues at coordinate 45,565,253 of NC_136263.1, read as the reverse complement.
GGTGTGCACGATGCGCTGGTGACTTTCATGCGCCAGGTTGACGACTTTGGTGCACAACGACAACGGTACAATCAAACAGGTCCCTCACAACACATGTGCATTGTCCACTGTCAGATCATGACAGACAGGGAGGGATGAAGCAAGTACAGGTGCAACTGCTTTCTTTGAGTTTAGCCAGCCTTTCCCGACCTGGGCACGCAGCAGACAAGTTATTTTATTATTTTTTGTATACAAAGTCGAGGCTCGTGTAACAGCTAACACATAAAACACATAAACACATAAACACATAAACATAAACACACATGCAACATATAATAAAGAGAGCGGGAGACAAGAGGGGGTGGGGGAGAGGAAAGCACAACAACAGTAGAGAACAGGGACATCGGGAGATCTGTGGAAGGGTGAGGGCTGGGGTAAGGTACAGAGGATAAAACAAATGGACACTACGAGGACTTTCAGGAAAAAAAAAAGGAATTTGAAAAAGAGGGATTTGGGGTGTATTAACTCCATCCTTTGTTGAGACGGCAGAAGCAGCATGTCCAGAGTAGAGTGGCCTGGTCTGAACCCAAATTGATGATCAGATATTAAGCCATTGGAGAAGAGGAAAGATTAAATATTAGAAGATGATTGGGAGCAGGCTGATTGTTCTGGAGTTCCAAGGATCTGTTTTTACACCTTTTTGTGTAAAATGGTAATATATGCTAATTTACAAGCAGATGGCAGATGACCTTGATCAAAAGAGAGGGAGAAGAGAACAGATAGAGGGTGTGAAAGAGTGGCAGAGCAGGATTTTAGGAACTGTGGGCCGATGCCGTCCATTCGAGATTTGACAGAAATTTCTCCATCTTGCAGGAGATAAGGGCACAGAGTCCAGGAGCAGCTTGGTTCGAATGGGTACAGAGAGAGATGGGTTCGGGACACAATATTTTGAGGCAAACACAGAGTTGAGGCATTCAGCATTTTCACGTGCAGTGTCAGCTGTGTAGCCATTTGAGGTAAGGGAGGGGATGGAGGGGGAACAAACACCAGAAACAGATTTGACCAAACGCCACCAGGATTTGGAGGAAGGAGACAGGTTTGAGAGTTCATTCTTGAGTGTGGAGAGATAGTGCTTCCTGGCACTCCTGAGGGTAGACACACACTTGCTCCGAGCTTTGTGAAAGGAACTGATATTACCTTCAGTTGGATTTGCCATCCATGAGGCAAAGGCAAGTTGTTTCAAGGCAACTGCCACACCACAATATTCAGTGTACCATGGATGGGAGGTAGGGTATGACAACTGAAGACGAAACCACCTGCTTGGCTCAAAGATGAATTTGTAAATGAGAGAGAGAGAGCAATTTTCGTTGGAACAATTCCCAGGATGAGTTGATGTCAGGGGCAGTTGAGATGGGAAACCAGTCTGGTAGTTTGATGGCCACTTGAAGACCATGCCAGTCAGCATGAGTGAAATGCCAGACTCATCGGTGCTGAAGAGGCTCTATGAGAACGGCCAGAGAGATGTCCACTTGAACAAACAAGCAAATGATTAGATGAACCGATTGGAGCAGAAAAAGAACAGCAGACATTTGCAGGGAATTTAGTCATAACCAATTCAGGAAGAGATGATGTACCGTTGACTGAGATCTGAGTCGGGAAATTGAGAGATTGTGTCAGTCCTAATGAGTTGCAGAATTCCTTTGCTGAGGTGCCATGGCTGGTGCGTGAAGCACCCACACCCAGGCAGCTGGCATAATGACAATTGAAACCCACACCCAGCCAGCTGGCATAATGACAATGGAAGTCGCCACATATGAGGAACAGAGAGTTGGGATGAGTGGATAGAAGTTGGTCCATGTTGTCGGACAGCGAGATGTAGATGAAGTCATCACTGTTTGGAAGGTTTCAACACTGCGGTTTCACAGGCAGCAGAGAACTCTGTTACAGACAGAGCAGTCAGGACAGCCAAAATAGCAGCGATCAGCTCAGGTTCATCCTCTGCATCACAACTGGAAAGTAGAGGCAGTCTAGATAGATTGTCTTCAGTGTAATTTCATTTTCCAAAGTGATACGTCACATCGTAAAAGAAGCAAAGCAGTCGAGCAGACCATCTGGCAATTCGCAGTCCAGCACAACAAAAGACTTTTGTAGCCAATCGTGTGGACAGGGCTTGGGGGTCAGTCTGAAGGGTGAAGTGACGTCCCCAGAGATATGTCCTCCACTTTTCCACAGCCCAGATGCAGGCTAGAGCTTCCTTCTTAAGTGTCGAGTATTTCCTTTCGGCAGGAGTCAATGTTTGGGACGTGAAAGCCATCATGCACTCAGTATTGTTAGAGTGCAGCTGAGTTTACACTCCCCTAGCTCGTATTCAGATGCATCCGTTGAAACGAATGTGGGCAGGTTTGGATTGAATAGAGCAAGAGCAGGGCTCTCAACAATCAGTGTCTTCAAAGCAGTGAAACTCCACTCGGCTTCAGCAGTCCAGGTAAACTTTACATCACTCCCAGATCTAAGCAATGCGCTCATTGGTTCAACAACAGTGGCATAGTGTGGCAAGAATTTAATGTACCAAGAGGTAAGTCCCAAAAAGGAGCACAGGAAGACCATGTCGAGAGGAGCAGGTGCCTCAGCTATGGCTGCGATGTGGTCAGGATCAGGAAGGAGACCATCTTTTGAAATGGCAGAAAACGCAGGTGGTCTGATTGAATGAACACTTTTGAGTGTTGAGTTTTAGTCCAGCCTCATGCATGTGGTACAGAACAGCACTGAGGTTTGTATCATGCTCAACTTTGGAATGACCATAAATAATTAGGTCATCCAGGTAGTTTTGTATACCTGGTAATCCCTGAAGAATCGTCACCATACGTTTTTGAAATGCAGCAGGGGCTGATTCCAAGCCATATGGAACTCTGCAGTATCGGAAAAGTCCCTCAAGCATAATAAAAGCTGTCAAATCGCGCTGTCCTCATGCAGGATAACCTGATGGTAAGCTCCAGCAAGGTCAATTGTTGAAAATACTGTAGCACCTCTCAGTTCAACAAAAGGTTCCTCCCTGTGAGGCAATGGGTAACATTCCACGATTATTGCTTTGTTGGGCTTCCACAGATCAACACACATCCGAATCCACCCTGATTTCTTCTGAAGAACAACTATTGGAGAAACACAGGAGACGCATCAACTTTCTCAATTATTCCCATCTCTAGCAGTTGTTTCAGTTCGTCTGAGACAGCTTATCTCACAGAGAGTGGAAGCCGTCGTTATTTTTGTTGTACAGGAGCAGCATCATTTCGGAATTTAACCTTATGGACGAGACCTTTTGCACATCACACAGGTGCCACAGACTCGGGATGGGTTTCTCGTACAGGAATGCTTTGTTGTGAGGTTAGTACAGGTACAGAATCACCTACAATATGACATCGCAACGCTTTGATTAAGTCCATTCGTAGCAGTGGTGAACCAGACTTAACTATGTAAAATATGGCTGGAGCCGTAACACCATCATGAAAAACGGTGACATGTAGACATCCAGTACAGGACATCCCGTCTCCTGAGTAATTGATGAATTTGCCGTGACTATTGAAGTCTTGATCAAAGGACAGTCGGCAAAATGTCTCTGGTACAGCTGTTTTGGCAGAATCGAGACTGAGGAGCCAGTATCCACGATGAACTTCACATTGCAGGTATGCCCAGTTGGTGCCTTCATTTGCATATTACAGAGAATTTTGACCTTTGCAGGGAAAGCATCACACAGGTAAACCACGGTCAGTTCAGGAAGTACAACCTCACAGGAAGTAAAACCTCACATACCTCTTTCTGGGCAGAGCAGCAGACATTTGAGAAGTGTCCCACTTTCCCACAAGCATTACATTTCACCTTTGAAGCAAGGCAAGAAGGTGCATTTGCAAGGTGGTTTGCAGACCCACACCTGGAGCAGGAACGGCGAGTTTTCACAGATGAAGAATCCACAGCACGGGTTAAAGGTGAAGGAGCAGAATGTAATTCCTGCGTTGCTCGCTCGCTTGGACAGAAGCTGAATTCGACAGAAAGGTTGCATTCAGCAGTGCAGAATCGCTTTTGATCGCTTGGACCGAAGGTGAATCGGACCGCAAGATTACATTCAGCAGTGCAGATTCGCTTTGGCAGGCCATATTAAATGCTTTTGTCAGAGTAAGGTTTGGCTCCAACAGCAGTCTTTCATGAATCCTGGTGTTTGAAGCAGGTTCCACCACTTGGTCACATAGCATCTCCTCCTTCTCCATTCCTTCGAACTTACAAGAGGCGGATAGTTCGTGCAAGGCCACAACATATTCATCGATAGTTTCATCAGGCCTCTGAGCCCTCTGACGGAATTTATAGCCAACTTGATTTGCGGTATGAAGTGCTTTTCTAAAACAGTGACGGCAGATTCGAAAGTACTACCTGCATCCGGTAAGTTGTAGAAAAGTCATTGTCCCTCCGTCTCCAAGCACTGCAACAGAATTGCATGTTTTCGGCTTGCAGGCCCAGGCCTCACCAGCGGCATCAATCACAAGTAAATAGTTCTTAAACATTTTGTGCCAAGAAGAGAACGGAATAGCAGGTTTTCCCAAGCAGGACAGAAACATTCATCCTCGTCGCCAATTTTGTTGTGCTTGAGAAGATTCAGGTCCGGATCCCAGGCGTACAAACAACCGGCTTTATTCAATTTTTTTTTTTTTTTTTTTTTTTTTGTATACAAGATCGAGGCTCGTGAAAGAGCGAACATTAATCACACAGAAAGACAAACAGACACACAAAACAAATAACATCGGGAGCGGTAGACAAGATGGGGAGAGAGGGGGAAGGACACAAACACAACATTTGAGAGCAGGGACCGAGAGACATGGAGACATCGAGAGAACTGTGGGAGGGAGAGGGCTTTGGGGGGAAGGCATGGGAAGGGGGGGGGGAGCTGGGAGAGGTATAAAACATATGGACACTGCCAAGACTTCCAGGAAAGAAGTTGGAATTTCAAACAAGGTGGATCTGGGGTGAATTAGTGGGGGTAGAAAAGATCAAGGTTTTGGATGGGGGAAGATAAGAGATGGTGGTGAACAGCTGTTTTGAAGACCTGGAGGGAGGAGTGTGATTGAAGTGAGTGTGGGAGTTTGTTCCAGAGGCGGGAGAAAAGAGGAATGAAAGAGTGAAGGTGAGCAGAGAGCCGAGATTTCGGCAGTTTAACCATCAGAGGGTTGCTGGCAGATCTTGTGCGACCTGTAGGAATATTTGGGGGACAGAGCACAGAGAGAGCTGGGGGAGCAAGGCCGGAGAGGAGTCGGTAGAAGACAGAAAGACCACCTACCTACCTGCCTGCGGTGAGTGAGTGAAAAGCCCTCAGAGATGGCTTCATCGCGGGAGATTCCAATGATTCTGAAAGCTTTGGATTCAACAGCGTGAAGCCGAGCCAGGTGTGAGGCAGGAGCACCAGCCCATAGGGGAGAACAGTATTCCATTGAGCTGCGGATGAAAGCCTTGTATGTGGTGAGGAGCTCAGGTGTGCCTAGGAAGGACTTCGCACGACGGAGGATGCCCAGTCGGCGACTGGCTTTGGAGGCCAGCTTGGAAATGTGGTTTTCCCAAGAAAGATCATGGCAGATGGTGAGACCCAAAAGCTTGAGCGACAGAACTTCTTGGAGAGGATTGTTGAGAAAGTAGATGGGAGGGTTGTCCAGTCGATCTTTTCGGAGAGACATAGTAAGAGTGTGAGATTTGTCAGGATTGAAAGACATGTTCCACATGTTTGACCAGTCTGTGATTTTGTCCAGGTCTTCAGAGAGTGAGGAGGCTGCAGACTGCCGATCTGAGGGAAGAGGAATGGAGCGGCAGAGAGTGGAGTCATCAGCAAAGAGATACAGAGGATTTTCCAGAGAGTCGGAGAGATCATTGATAAAGACCAGAAAAAGCACAGGGCCCAGCACACTGCCTTGGGGAACTCCAGCCTGAACGGGAAGGGGAGATGAGAGAAATCCATTCAGGGCCACACGTTGACTACGACCAGAGAGGAAGTCCGCAAGCCATGCATGGAGATTTCCATGGATACCATAGGAGGAGAGTTTGGTGAGCAGAGCTGGGTGCCAGACCGTATCGAAGGCACGTGATATGTCAAGGGAGACAGCTCTGATTTCCTGTTTGGCATTGAGGACCTCCATCCATTGTTGAGACAGCAGAAGCAGCATGTCCAGAGTAGAGTGACCTGGTCTGAAACCAAATTGATGATCAGAGATCAAGCCATTGGAGAAGAGGAAAGATTTCATATCCGAAGCAATGATGGATTCCATGACTTTGCTGATAATTGGGAGCAGGCTGATTGGTCTGTAGTTGCAAGGATCTGTTTTTGCACCTTTTTTGTGTAAAGCGGTAATGTTTGCTGATTTCCAGGATGCTGGCAGATGACCTTGAGCAAAAGATACGGTGAAAAGAACAGAGAGAGGGTGAGATAGAGCGGCAGAGCAGGATTTTAGGACCCGTGGGCTGATGCCATCTGGTCCAGTTGCAGAATCAGAGTCGAGGTTTGACAAAAACTCCTCCACCTTGTCAGGAGAGAAGGTCACAGAGTCCAGGAGCAGTTTGGTTCGACTGGGAAAGGTGGGAACAGAGAGAGATGGGTTTGGGACTAAGGATTTTGAGGCAAACACAGAGTTGAGGCATTCGGCATTCGGCTTTGATCTCCACCATATCTCTTCTGCTCTTCTTCTTCACCTGATACTATATCGCAATGTGAAACGCACTCATGCATCCAATGTGGAATTAGCATTACCATTGTAAATATACGAAAAGGACACCATGTAGCGTGGAATTTCTCTTGGACACGATCATGTTGTATGAAGTTTATCACATTCTGTTGTCCTTGTTGTTTATTTACCTTTTGTGAATGACAAAGAAGGAGGAATTGCAAAATATTACAAGAGAAACACAAAGTACGTGATGACGATATTGTTAATGTCACGATGTATGACACTGATGTCAGTGGTGACTTGTGATATCAGTCGTGACTTGTGAGGTCAGTAGTGACTTGTGAGGTCAATGGTGACTTTTGATATCAGTCGTGACTTGAGGTCAGTGGTGACTTGTGAGGCTAGTGGTGACTTGTGACATCAGTCATGACTTGTGATATCAATGGTGACGTCATGCTGTACCCAAAAGCTGATAAAGCTGATGTGTGGTTGGATTTTACAGCTTTGGCAAAGTTGTCTAGAACAGTGTTTGTCTGTCCGTATGCATGTATGCCCCTCATAAACGTACACCAAATCAGAACTGAGGATCTGGTCACATGACGGGTGATGTGATTACATCTGTCATGTCATTACGGCATACCACGGCTGACTTCACACTCCGCCATTTTGATTTATATGCCGTTCAGGCCGAACATATCGTCGAACCTGTCATATATCACAATTGCCATTCTCTACCTTTACGTTTTTCATTCAGTGTGAAACACAAACAAACCGATTGTTAAAATGACCATCAAATATCAAAAGCATTGGTGTTACCGGTCTTCAACAACATAGTACATATAGGCCTTATGCTTCATACCTCACCTTCCAGCCACTTCAGACAAATTAGCCTGGATTTCTAAATACAGTAGTATAGTTTTCGTAATAATAATAACAATAACGTTAATTATAATAATATGGTAAATATAATCATAACACTGCAATCCCTTTGTCATGACTGCAAAGTTACTGGATTGAACGGTGTATGGTTCATGGATGACTTGGTGAGTAGTGGTGTACTAATTATCACGGGAGTAAGGAATTAGCATTGGTTTATTAATACAGTAACATTGTCTTCGTAATAATAATAATAACGTTAATAATAATAATATAGTGAATATAATGTTAACACTGCAATCCCTTTGTCGTGATCACAAGGTTAGTGGATTGAAGCGGTGTATGGTTGGTTCATTGTTGACACGAAACATGTGGAATAAACCATTGTCTCAATGCAATCTGTTCACTTCCATGGTGACAGATAGTTTAGAGACTTGCAGTACTTCAAAATAATTTAATACTTACATTATTTGCGAACTGGTATCTCCACCCAGGTCATACTAACTATCCTCTTCAACTAAAGTAGTAAAGTATCAAACAATCCCGGCTACACCACTGTTAGACTTTTGGTCTTGTTTGTGATGAGATTGAGACCCAGATTATGGTCAATGGAGATGTAACTGGACTTGTCCTGAATTGCTCGAACCCACTCATGGATACAAGACTAATACCTCAGATGAATGAAAATAATATGAAAAACAAACTCATTTGTTTTATTTTGGGAACTTCATGGAGTTTTGCTTCACTAGTTTGTCCATAAAAACACTGTGGCCTAAACTCAGTATTACCGACATTACCATTTTTATTCACAGCAAAAATGTATTTACCGGACAATGCTGAGACATGAATTAGGAAAACTACATTTTGTTACCCTGTTTGTGGACAGCAAAACAACACATTTGTATGTCTCCGCCGTCGAATGAGCCAAAGCATTGGTTTGGGGTTCCCAGTTGGTCCGTGCTCAATTTTTGTTTTCACGATAACTTGTGAACCACTGAAAGGATTTTTAACAAACCTGGCGCAAAGGTGTATCATGATGCAAAGATGAACTGAAAAGGGTCAACGGTCATGTGACCTTTCACTGAAAGTAGTAGATTTTTCTGACTCCGATAACTTGTGAACCGCTAAAGGGGATTTTTTAACCAAACTTGGCATAATTATGGAATGTCATAAAAAGACGAAATTATTAAATTTGGTGTTTTAAAGGTCAAAGGTGACGTGCCCTTAGATTGAAGATCTGTGTTACTGCAATAACTTATGAACCACTCAAGAGATTTCAACACATGTATGGACTGTAATACAAAGGTGAATTGATTAAATTTGATATTGAACAGGTCAAAGGTCAAGTGCCCTGAGCAGCACAACATTTGAGAGCAGGGACATCGGGAGATCTGTGGTAGGGAGAGGGCTTGGGGGGGAGGAGGTGTGGGAATGGGGGGTGGGGGAGAAGTATAAAACACATGGACACTGCAAGGACTTCCAGGAAAGAAGTTGGTATTTCAAAAAAGTGGATCTGGGGTGAATTAACGGGGGTAGAAAAGATCAAGGTTTTTGATGGGGGAGGGAGATCAAAAGTAACAGTGGGTTGACATCTAACGTGGGCGGAGGCATATTATCCATTGACAAATTTGTGACAATTTCTACTTTCTAGTTCAGAGTATCTTGACTTAAATATCTGAAAATGGATAAAAAGTAAACTAAATTTGTACTCATTTGTTTCGTTTTCTTCAATCATACGTACACTTCTGGTCATGGACAAAAATCCTCTGCTACTTTGTCAGACGCCTCTCCATCTCTATGGAGATGGTCTTTAGCTGCTCCACATATTGCCATCCTTCTCGCTGGGTTGACCATGGACCATTTTTAGCCCAAGTCTTTCACGAACTGGTGACAAAGCACCTCGTCTTCGTGAAAGAGACCCTTAGGGAACATTTTTACTGTCGTGTTTATAAATGATTTTTATGCAGTCCGTTGAACCCATGTTGGTGTAGTGCAAACTTGTAATTTTTGATCCCCCTCCTCTCCTGCTCATTCCGTGTCCGCCCAAGAGGAGTGTTTGCGCCTCAGGATCTCACGTGTGCATGCCGAAACTGTACCGCTAACTTCGAGCTGCTCTTCAATAAACCGTCAGACATTAAAGGATCCCGGTGTCTCGTTCTATCGGCCACGCCACTTTATTGAGGAATGTTCTTGAAGCTGCTGTTCTTTGTTATCCTCCGTGCTAGTTAGCCTTCCCGTAGGATTCCCGAGCCGACTTTAGTGGCACCATGAAATGTTTAAACTCCACCATCGACCAATGCTGCCAGGCGAATCCCCACCTTAATAATCTTGTGATGGACGGGACACCCAGAGATTCCAGAGTGACAGTTTAGATCTAGGTCGAGATTCAAACCCATGCCAGATAGCTTAAAGGTACCCTTAAACCTTAAACCCTTAAACCCTAAACCCTTAAACCCTTAAACCTTAAACCCTTAAACCTTAAACCTTAAACCCTTAAAGGTACCCTTAAACCTTAAACCTTAAACCCTTAAAGGTACCCTTAAACCCTTAAACCTTAAACCCTTAAACCTTAAACCCTTAAAGGTACCCTTAAACCTAAAACCTTAAACCCTTAAAGGTACCCTTAAACCTTAAACCCTTAAAGGTACCCTTAAACCCTTAAGGGATGCACGCACACCTCAAAGGTATCCCTCCCAGCCCTCTCCATATACTTGAAACAAATTCTCATGAAATGAAATAGTTATACATTACTCCGATGTACTTTTTCTCCATAAACTACTGCGGGGGTCACTACTCCCTGTATTTGAAGGAGTTATCACAGCATTGACAACCTCGGGTCTTTCGGACTCACCTCAGGAAAATAATTTTGGCAAAACGTGGTCTCATCATTTTATTGCAATAACATTATGTACATATCAAATTGAAACCCTTTGCAATATTGTAAGTTCAAAACGAGATTAATCTACCATTAGTAACTATTTTTATTTTTTTCGAAGAAACGTCTTTAGAAAAAAATATGCTCTTAAATTTATTTATTTTAACAGAAAAAACCAGCTTACCTTGGGGTCCTCAAAACGTCGTGTTACCTATCAAGGGTTAAAGCGTTGAACAAGTAAACATGGAGATCATATTTAATTAATTAGTTGTTCAAATTTACTTATTTGTTTTTTAACACGTAAATCTCACAGACCTGACTAGAACACGATGATAAAATGTTTACGAAACTATTTTCCAAGCCTGACCGCTCCAGTAGAAAAAACATGGAATTCCACTCTGGCACAAATAAACATGGAATTATACTCCAATAGAACCAAACATGGAATTCCACTCTGGCACAAATAAACATGGAATTATACTCCAATAGAACCAAACATGGAATTCTGCTCCAGAAGAAACAAACATGGAATTTGGATTGCAAATGGAAACATGAGCAGATCCGTGTGCAACATGTTCATGTGACTTGGTGATGTGGTCACGTGACTTCATCCACCATAGCTCCCGATCCATCGGTACCTGGTGGGATGGATCAAACTCTCCTGATTGGTGATGGATCACAGATCGACAAGACTGGTCATGCCGGTCTTCCTCCGATGCACTTGCAAAGTCCTTGTTTATTGTTCCAACACCTATTTTGCGGAAACTTTCCAGGTGGTTTACCTCGTGGCATACCTGCCATTTTAACCACAATAAAGTAATTTGTACCAGAGATTCTGGAGCAAATCCTCCAACACCATCAGATAATTATTACCTTTGCCACCGGAGGTGGATGGACGTTATGTTTTCACTCCTGTCTGTCCGTTTGTCTGTACGTTTGTGAACAAAATATCTCAAAAAGTTGTGGACGGGTTCGGACGAAATTTGGCAGAGATGTAGCGAATGTGACAAGGACGAAATGATTAGATTTTGGTGAAGATCCGGATTCGGATCCGGCTACGAGAACTTTTTAAGTGAATCTTCACCATTGGGAGATCGGGCTAAAAACGATACATAGCAGGATATCTCAAAACGTTGTGGACGGATTTGGACGAAACTTGGTGGACAGGTTGGGTGTCTGACAAGGTCTAATCGATTCGATTTTGGTGAAGATCTGAATATGGATTCGGATACAATAATTATTTAATTATTAAGTAATTCTTCACCTTTGGGAGATCGAGTGAAAAGCGACAAACTGTACATGATATTAAAAAAAGTTATGGATGAGTTATAACTTAACTAGGTGAATGAGTTGGTTTGGTGACGAGAACAAGCCGATTAGATTTTGTTTCAGGTCCGAATCCGTATCCGGCCTATCATTGGGATACAAAGCAAAGTGTTCAGCCTGGTGGAGGTGTGCGCTCCACAGAGTGACCTTCTCGTTTCTGATGTTTTGTTCAGATTCCAGTGGAGCAGAAAATCCATGCAGGAAACTGTTTGGGATCTTTCGTGGAATCTTTCAAAATATGTAAATCAGTTTGAATGCATCAACATCTCCATGTCAGGTTGTTTGAGTTAAACATTTCATCATGACGAGAACCTTCGGCATGATAAGTGGCTTTATGATTGCATCGTGATCCCCACACCTGTCCCCCACCCCACACCCCATTCCCCGATACACATTCCCCCTCTCCACATCACACAGACCGACTAACCACATAGAATGCGGTTTCACCACTTGTCACCCCAAAGATTCAATAACGATCCGGTCAATTTAAGTCAAATTGGGCCCAATCTAAAACTTATTGCGATGAGGAAAAATCATCTTGTGCCTCAGAGAGATCATTGCCAAACTACATATCAAAAGTGGAGATGATGAGGAGGATACAAGTCGGTGTATAAATATACCTTCATAAGAACCTTCATCAGGTATTGTCCAGAAGTGAATTACATTTTAATGTCACAGCGATCACAAATGTTACGTTTCACGTGTCATTTGACATCACAGTAATTGTGATATAATCGATTTTATTGTCACAGCAATAGATTCTGTCTTTGTACAAAACACAGAATCATTGGCCGTCAACTTTGATGCCGAAGCGGTTCATCTAAGAGTTTGTACAGATTACTCCCTGCACTCACTACACCCACATGGACAGTCCAGGCCGTGATTTCTGCAGCTGCACCTTGATGAACCAGTCAGTTTTACAGTTACAGCGGAAAACTCTGAGTAGCTCAACCAGTGCTGGTGGGAAGACTGACAGGAGCTGGTGGGAAGAATGACAGGAGCTGGTGGGAAGACTGACAGGAGCTGGTGGGAAGATTGACAGGAGCTGGTGGGAAGACTGACAGGAGCTGGTGGGAAGACTGACAGGAGCTGGTGGGAAGAATGACAGGAGCTGGTGGGAAGAATGACAGGAGCTGGTGGGAAGATTGACAGGAGCTGGTGGGAAGACTGACAGGAGCTGGTGGGAAGACTGACAGGAGCTGGTGGGAAGAATGACAGGAGCTGGTGGGAAGACTGATAGGAGCTCGTGGGAAGACTGATAGGAGCTGGTGCGAAGACTGATAGGAGCTGGTGGGAAGACTGATAGGAGCTGGTGGGAAGAATGACAGGAGCTGGTGGGAAGACTGATAGGAGCTGGTGGGAAGACTGATAGGAGCTGGTGGGAAGAATGACAGGAGCTGGTGGAAAGACTGATAGGAGCTGGTGGGAAGACTGATAGGAGCTGGTGGGAAGAATGACAGGAGCTGGTGGAAAGACTGATAGGAGCTGGTGGGAAGAATGACAGGAGCTGGTGGGAAGACTGATAGGAGCTGGTGGGAAGACTGATAGGAGCTGGTGGGAAGAATGACAGGAGCTGGTGGAAAGACTGATAGGAGCTGGTGGGAAGAATGACAGGCGCTGGTGGGAAGATTGACAGGAGCTGGTGGGAAGACTGACAGGAGCTGGTGGGAAGACTGACAGGAGCTGGTGGGAAGAATGACAGGAGCTGGTGGGAAGACTGATAGGAGCTCGTGGGAAGACTGATAGGAGCTGGTGCGAAGACTGATAGGAGCTGGTGGGAAGACTGATAGGAGCTGGTGGGAAGAATGACAGGAGCTGGTGGGAAGACTGATAGGAGCTGGTGGGAAGACTGATAGGAGCTGGTGGGAAGAATGACAGGAGCTGGTGGAAAGACTGATAGGAGCTGGTGGGAAGACTGATAGGAGCTGGTGGGAAGAATGACAGGAGCTGGTGGAAAGACTGATAGGAGCTGGTGGGAAGAATGACAGGAGCTGGTGGGAAGACTGATAGGAGCTGGTGGGAAGACTGATAGGAGCTGGTGGGAAGAATGACAGGAGCTGGTGGAAAGACTGATAGGAGCTGGTGGGAAGAATGACAGGCGCTGGTAGGAAGAATGACAGGAGCTGGTGGGAAGAATGACAGGAGCTGGTGGGAAGACTGATAGGAGCTGGTGGGAAGAATGACAGGAGCTGGTGGGAAGAATGACAGGAGCTGGTGGGAAGACTGACAGGAGCTGGTGGGAAGATTGACAGGAGCTGGTGGGAAGATTGACAGGAGCTGGTGGGAAGAATGACAGGAGCTGGTGGGAAGAATGACAGGAGCTGGTGGGAAGAATGACAGGAGCTGGTGGGAAGAATGACAGGAGCTGGTGGGAAGATTGATAGGAGCTGGTGGGAAGATTGATAGGAGCTGGTGGGAAGAATGACAGGAGCTGGTGGGAAGAATGACAGGAGCTGGTGGGAAGATTGGCAGGAGCTGGTGGGAAGATTGGCAGGAGCTGGTGGGAAGATTGACAGGAGCTGGTGGGAAGATTGACAGGAGCTGGTGGGAAGATTGAGAGGAGCTGGTGGGAAGAATGACAGGAGCTGGTGGGAAGATTGATAGGAGCTGGTGGGAAGAATGACAGGAGCTGGTGGGAAGAATGACAGGAGCTGGTGGGAAGATTGGCAGGAGCTGGTGGGAAGATTGGCAGGAGCTGGTGGGAAGATTGACAGGAGCTGGTGGGAAGATTGACAGGAGCTGGTGGGAAGAATGACAGGAGCTGGTGGGAAGACTGACAGGAGCTGGTGGGAAGACTGACAGGAGCTGGTGGGAAGACTGACAGGAGCTGGTGGGAAGAATGACAGGAGCTGGTGGGAAGACTGATAGGAGCTGGTGGGAAGACTGATAGGAGCTGGTGGGAAGACTGATAGAAGCTGGTGGGAAGACTGATAGGAGCTGGTGGGAAGAATGACGAGCTGGTGGGAAGACTGATAGGAGCTGGTGGGAAGACTGATAGGAGCTGGTGGGAAGACTGACAGGAGCTGGTGGGAAGAATGACAGGAGCTGGTGGGAAGACTGATAGGAGCTGGTGGGAAGACTGACAGGAGCTGGTGGGAAGAATGACAGGAGCTGGTGGGAAGAATGACAGGAGCTGGTGGAAAGACTGACAGGAGCTGGTGGGAAGACTGACAGGAGCTGGTGGGAAGACTGACAGGAGCTGGTGGGAAGACTGACAGGAGCTGGTGGGAAGAATGACAGGAGCTGGTGGGAAGACTGACAGGAGCTGGTGGGAAGACTGACAGGAGCTGGTGGGAAGACTGACAGGAGCTGGTGGGAAAACTGACAGGAGCTGGTGGGAAGACTGACAGGAGCTGGTGGGAAGACTGACAGGAGCTGGTGGGAAGACTGACAGGAGCTGGTGGGAAGAATGACAGGAGCTGGTGGGAAGACTGACAGGAGCTGGTGGGAAGAATGACAGGAGCTGGTGGGTAGAATGACAGGAGCTGGTGGGAAGATTGACAGGAGCTGGTGGGAAGAATGACAGGAGCTGGTGGGAAGATTGAGAGGAGCTGGTGGGAAGAATGACAGGAGCTGGTGGGAAGAATGACAGGAGCTGGTGGGAAGATTGACAGGAGCTGGTGGGAAGAATGACAGGAGCTGGTGGGAAGATTGACAGGAGCTGGTGGGAAGAATGACAGGAGCTGGTGGGAAGAATGACAGGAGCTGGTGGGAAGAATGACAGGAGCTGGTGGGAAGATTGACAGGAGCTGGTGGGAAGAATGACAGGAGCTGGTGGGAAGAATGACAGGAGCTGGTGGGAAGAATGACAGGAGCTGGTGGGAAGATTGACAGGAGCTGGTGGGAAGAATGACAGGAGCTGGTGGGAAGAATGACAGGAGCTGGTGGGAAGATTGACAGGAGCTGGTGGGAAGACTGACAGGAGCTGGTGGGAAGATTGACAGGAGCTGGTGGGAAGACTGACAGGAGCTGGTGGGAAGATTGACAGGAGCTGGTGGGAAGACTGACAGGAGCTGGTGGGAAGACTGACAGGAGCTGGTGGGAAGATTGACAGGAGCTGGTGGGAAGAATGACAGGAGCTGGTGGGAAGAATGACAGGACAGCGACTACTTGACCTTCCATTAGCTCTCATCCCCAGTCCTGTGGAATCATGTCACGTGGTGGCTCTCCTTTCCTACCTGTGCTTGATAATATATACACCTGTAGTGTTACTTTGTAGCTGCAGGAGGTAAAATCTGAGACGGAACTAATGTTGTGCTTCCCCTCAACTTTTCACAAAAACATATCTTTAAACATCCAAATTCATACCAGGCCTGCCCCCACACACTCACACCAAAGACCTTCTCCCTATCTGAAATGACGTAATCTGTAGTTGATCATTCAAGGAAGATTGAAACGAGTGATCTCAAACTCTGATCAGTCCTCAGTTTCTTCATTGAAACACCTTTTCCAACTCCAAATAACCAGGAAGTTTTACCACATCCAAATAGTTCATGTACAAACAAAACATTGTAATCCATGTCTGGACCAAGTTGTCTCTGTACTTCCCTGATATTCCATGTCCTTCTCTGTTTCTTCCAAGATGCATTTTATTCAGGCAAGAATATGACGTCATGATTTGAGGTTTGCATTAAAACATAAAATCTGTGTCAATGTTTTCAAGTGTTTATGTGTTTGTACTTTATACTTTCATGGCTGAACCAGAGCACATGGAGACCCTAAATTATTGGTGCAGAACCTGGGAAAGCCCCTCCCCCCCCACCCCCTCCACCTTCCCACAAGGTGCTGCATGGAGGAATAAAAACTTCATGGGTTTTTTGTCACCTGTGGATTGAAAACGTTGGATTGTTATTAATAATTTGTCTGAAGTGCACTCAACAGGTGCTGCTAATCTTCAGGTATCCATGGTCGAGGCTCCTGGAGAGCGAGAGCAGAATGGGACAGAATAGAAAGAGGGAAACAGCAACAGCAGAGTATAGGTGAGGGTGAGATCGAGGGAAGGGGGAGAAGGACCAAATCTTCATCTACTTCCAATCCTGATTTTGAAGGTGATGTTCCACCTGGTCTTTTTCCTGAAGGAGAAGTTTATTACATTCCTTCCTGTCACTGAATCCGTAATCCATGTTTCATGTTTCACACCCTCGTCCACATTTACAGGTGTATCTGGTACTTGTCCCGTGTCAATGTTGCACAAAGCTCGATCTTCAATAAAAACTTCCACTGATCAACAAACTGATGAAGAGTCAGAATATCTACCTGGTCACTATTGGTGTGCCTTTGTGCTGCTCACCTGTACTCAAGTTCACACCTGTCACATCTTGCATGGAATTATTCACTGCAACACAAGCAGGTGTTGAGATTAGCCAGGTGAGGCCCTGCATTTCTCCCATTCCTTTTCTCCAGGTGAGACCATCAGATGCTTTCATGTTCTTCATCAACACCTGTTCAATGATCAAGTTAGATGAGAGACGAGCCCAGAATCGCTCAATGTGGCATCAACATGAAATCCCTTCTGAAAACTTGTGAATACATCACGATGTACCTTTGCAGTTCCACCATATTCTGCAGGTAAAGATGAACTGACTTGGTGTAAATATTGTCCTGAAGCAGAAAAATAGGGAAGTGTCTGTGACAGTGACAGAAGATGCAGTTTCCGGTTACCTGTTCTCTCGGCGTTGATGAATCTTCGACGAATATCAAACATGTCGATGTACTGAAGCCGAGCAAGCACCTCATTCCTCCATGCTTCTTTCACTGGCAATCACTTCATTCCTCCATGCCTCCTTCACTGGCAACCACTTCATTCCTCCATGCCTCCTTCAGTGGCAAGCACTTCATTCCTCCATGCCTCCTTCACTGGCAAGCACTTCATTCCTCCATGCTTCCTTCACTGGCAATCACCTCATTCCTCCATGCCTCCTTCAGTTGCAAGCACTTCATTCCTCCATGCCTCCTTCACTGGCAAGCACTCTTCGTTCCTCCATGCCTCCTTCACTGTCAAGCACTTCATTCCTCCATGCCTCCTTCACTGGCAAGTACTTCATTCCTCCATGCCTCCTTCACTGTCAAGCACTTCATTCATCCATGCCTCCTTCACTGGCAGTTATTCTTTCACAACCATTTCAAAGACATTTACACTTTCAGATCTGGATTGTTGATAGCCTCGTCAAGTTACCACTTCAAGCACCAATTTCATATTCAACGTCAGTTTCGTCAAAATACTTCTCTGTTTTCTGACAGAATTCCAGGTATCCTGGAATCCTTGTTCAAGCAGAAGAACATTCAGAGCAGCGCCAATGTGGAAATTGTCTCATGGATCATGGTACTTGAGAGATGAGAGACCATTCCATCCCAACTTACAGAAATAGATCCAAATTTGACCAACAACATCTGACGAGAATAGAACCATGTTCCACACCTTGAGTTCAAGAGATAACAAGATTTATTGATGAACCAATATCACAGCGCTGTGGAGGGTGTAAGAGTCATACCATTCACAATTGAACAGCATGGCCACATACACTCCTAGAAAATTGGCAACCCAGAGTCTCTTTATATACACAAAATTATACAAAAAATCTCCGCTGAAAAATGAGCACGGACAAAGGAAAACTGGCTCGACCTCGACATCTCCCACCGAAACCCTATCTTCTTTGGCATGGGGAGAAAGAGCACAAGAGCACTGTGACATTCTCAAAACTTATCTTCCATGTTGGCTTTTGGTCAAGGACAGACAGACGCGTTTTCACGAGGGGGTCTAACGGAGCAAGCGGTTTCACTATCTTTCTACATTTTTTGGCACAGTTGGACAATAAAACATAGTTAAAAAGCAAGAGGGAACATAGTAAGCTTAATCCTTTTCACAAAGCAACCATTATTAAATGCAAACCACAATTACATAAGGCACAATAAAAGGCATGATCTCGACATTCCCCCATTTGGTCTCTACGAGACTACGTATCACAGAGACCAGGCCACATCGGCTTTATTTGCAAAGCAAAAGAGAATAGTGTTATATGTGGCCACATCGGGCTTTATTGAGTGTTGTATGTGTGTCCTCCAAGGGCATGCCACGCACATAAAGTACCTCGCATGCACGCTTGAAAGGTGTGTCATGTTGTGCGTGTTTGGAACATTAAGATCTATTAACTTTTCAGATCCGCAACGAAGGCGCCTGGTCCGGCCAAGGATATTGCCCGGGGGGGTCTGACAGCCCACCCTTGGAGCAGCGTAGGTGCGGCTGAAATCCCCCCCAATCGAAGGGCTCCCCGTCCTCGCACAGACCCGGTCCTTGCCGATCTTCGAAGTTAATCGACATCCATGCTGTTGTTCTGAGGAATACATAATGTAATTAATATCTTGTGTCACGTGTTCCTGGTCAGAGTACAGAGCATTACAATTCAAAGTAAAGAGAGAGACTTCCTTTTGTGTCAAAGACGTTCATGGACGCATAATCAGCTTGTGGAACCAGAGTATCAGTGTCAGGTCCTTTGGCAGCCAGACCCAGCGTTGCAGTCAGATCCATAGTCGAATCAAGCGGAGATGTGCAGCTGTGTGCTTATAATACATAAGAAGCATTAGCCAATTCCCGCAGGGGATTTACAACAAAATCATCACAATAAATCAAATAAATCAACAGTCTTCTGATGCGCCGGTCACATCGGCATCGCCCAGGGGCTCATTCAGGTCGACGGCCTCGGCGGTCAAGATCATGGTCTTCCGACGGCGGTTTCTTCATCGTCCATCCTGAAAAATACTTTCTTACACACACCATGATCAAATTCCTAGCCCCCCGTCCCACCAATTGGCATTTAGTTACCTTATCTCTCAGATGGTTGGCTTATTCATAGCCGCATTTCCTGTGTCGTGTCTGGAAATTCAAATGCCATATTTACTTTCACCAATTTCCGAAAATACCTTCCTTTTAATCATCTTCCCTACATCTAATAATACATGATTTACCAACCATTTCCCCCCCAACCATAATCGGTCAATGGAAATAATCGGTATTCTCCCCTTCAAAATTTCACTGTTATCCTATCAATACCTGGACATTTTTTCCCTTCCTTCCTAGATACGCGAATTTCACACCAGTATATACCCACTGGAAAAATTATCTGAAAAATAACGAAATCGTCTCCAAGTTCTCTAGCTAATCTCCGTCCGCAATCACCAACTCTACCCTCCTGTGCATTTTGCCTTAGGTTTTAGAACCTAGAGTCTACCAAAACAACAACAACTAGCCTCCCAAAGCCATTTCCCTGCAAGAGCGGGGGTTAGCCTTGCGGTCCCCATGACAATCTTCTTCATTTTGCTCTATCACCTCCCTTTGAGCAATAATTCAATTGATGTGATTCCCACATACCTGGTGGAGTTCTGTTCACCTGGTCTGCAGAGCCGTGATCCAATCTTCACCAGCCCCCAATCACCTCCTTGATTGGGGTCATTCTGCATGTAGCAATCTAACACAACGTTTTTAAACGAAATTCACAACTTTACATTCATTGGTCCCCCCAGTGCAAGCCAACCCCTTGCATCACCTTCTTATCACAAAAACAACAGTCCATAACTAACCACTTTCCTTTATTTCCTGTCTTTTCCATTAACTTTTTACAACCTTTTCCCCTACTTCCTCAACAATTCCCAACAAAGTCACCTGTCATTGACAAATAATCCATCTGAGTCGACTTTCCAATCCAATCATCTTTGCACTTTCCACGACCTTCTTCACACTTCCTCCCAAACCTTTCCTTCAGACACAACCCACATGAGTTATGAATACAATTTCCCCTTTCAGGCGCGTGTCTAGCCACTCACAAAGTGTCCACAAGACAACGTCACCATATTTCACACCTCGGACCAGCCTGGGGTCCATCGAGAGATGCATCCTCAGGTTAAAATCACCTCAGCTCTTGAGAGCTCAATTTTGTTCCATGGCCTATTCTGACCCATCTTGGCCCACCACCACCTCTACCTTCTGCCAAGCAAGAGGCAGGAGCATCATTACTCCCTCTTCCCTCTGCCTACCATAACTGGCAGACAGACAATGGCGAGCCACAAGCCCCAATGTTCTTAAACAGACAGATTCAACAACATCCAATAAGTGAATTCATTTTCCCAGAACTCATTCCCCTTTCCAACCAACATTTACACCTAAGCTTTAGGAACATGCCTTGTTCCAGGTGTGTGCGCATCCACATCCTTAAATTGGCCGACCCCCATTTGTATCCCGGCTGCCCCACCACCTGGAGCATGGTTACCCCCAAAAATACTGGAGCATGGACATTGCACGAACCCTTTCAATACCTGTCTAAACCTATTACCATTTAACGACGCTTCCCCATACACTGTTATGGCCCCATCTGGATTTTTCAATCTTCATTTCAATTTAAATTCAACCCGATTTCCTCCAATTCCTTCCTACAGCATCACATGCACCTGTTACAGTGAATATATTTCCCCTGCCCCCTCCCCTTACTCAGGAGCCATCATTTTGATAAAATCATTTGAAAAATAGCCAATGGCAATCCATTCTGTTCAGATTGCGTGCTCCCAACAGAATACTGGATCCCAACCTCCAACCAAGCCACTGTTTCTCCGAAACAGCTCCAATTTTTTTCTTTTTCCCCCGCACACAAGTCAGTCCAAGCCAGCAACTGTACACAAAGATATCCCAGCACGCCGTGACCTTCACACCCCCACCAAGCTAGCATTCCCAAAAACAAACCCATATTGTCTTTTTTTCCAGTCATACAAACCAAAGTACACTTTTGTTTGCACATGTACTTTAACCACGATTATATGAGACTCAACACCAGGACTGCTCCGTGGAGCAAGGCACCAGAGACAACTCCCCTCTTCACCTGGACTTACCCCAGGTAGAATTTGGCTACCTACAGAGAAAGTACTTGCACAACACATTTACAAACCAATTCGTCCCCTCGTTGTATTAGGGGACATCTCGAATGTTCCACCACAATTCACAGCAGGTGACCACCCACCTGCCCTTGAAGTCCTTCTCAGTCATCTTTCCCATGAAAATGTAATCGATTTGTCTGACGCACCACGTCTGTTCAGCAAATTTTTGAGACACCCAAGCATGTCATAACACATGGGCTGTCCAATTCTGAAATCTCACGAAACCTTTTCTGAGGGTCAAATGTAGCAGACAGACAGACCGGCAAATAGGCAGGGGCAAACCCCGAGGCCCCAGACACCATCACCACACACATACCCCGCATCACATAGGAGTATCAACATTTGTCATAGGAGTATCAGCTTGAAATATACACCCGCTCTGATCCTCCAGAGCTGAGGAAACCAGCCAACCTGAGCCGGACAGCAAATGCCATATGTCTTCGTCTCAAATCGAGGGCAAAATTTTCATAATGGCAAACAATTAATATATTGCCCACATTCATCTTGGTCACCCCAACCCATCCTGGCTCTCCCCAAGAGCTCCGTGTCCGGACAGACAGACAGACAGATAAACGTACCCCCAACGTCCTAACAGGAAGGTCTCACCGAGACCCATTCAATCCACTCTGTAGGCTGCCACGATTCTTCCCGCAGGTACACACCACCCCTTTATAGTCACACTCAGTCATGCCTGCAGACGCAGTGAATGACATTCGACACCATAACAGACACCATAACCATAACACCACCATAACACCATAACAGACACAGACAGACATAACATAACAGACACCGCTCCTTTCGACAGGCACAATCCAACCCACAGCATCCATATGCCAACCTCTATCTGGAGCCTCACAAGGCCAAAAGTCGGGCATGTTCTCTGCACTCCACGCAACTAAAACCTCCAACCACACGAGGTGCCACCCAGATCCTTAGCAACACGCTCTAACTTCAACACAAGGCCTCCACCACGAACAACCAACGAAACGACAACAACAAATTGCAGAAATCCATATTTTCTGTTCACAAATTACGTACACAATCTTAGTTTAACCAACAATATGTTTCCCTTTGTCCCGATTTAAGTCCCTGTCATGGACACACACACCTGTGTCAGAGACACACACCTAGGGACCCAACCAGGTGGGTTATCGCCGGCATTCTGAACAAATCCCTATTCCTGCCATGATTCCTGTTGCAAAGGAAACAGCAGGCAGCCCATCGAGTGTCAACTAGAATTACCAAGAAACCGCTTCATATCAACTTTGTCGCATGTCACAGCCCACAACATGCCTTCGCCTCAACCTCCGTCGAGGCACTATCAGCGGTACACACGGCATTGAGCCTGCTTCGTTGCCAGCCCGAGCCATTTCGTCCCTCCGACCTGGAGGACGACCGAGAGAGCTCAGAGCTCCCATCCTCAAGTGCGCATCTCTCTTCATTCAACGCATTCCCAAGTCAAATCCCAAAACAAATTAAAACAGACGTCATCTTAAAAAATACAACTTGCCTCTGCAAGAGGGGTCTCACTAAAATCCGAAATGGACCTCAAAATAACCAATAACTTCCCCACAGCCTTCCTAGGGAGGCGTGCTCTATCATGCAGCACCCTTTACCTGGTGCACACCTTCCGCACACACTCGTCGTTCGCACACTCCATTCCAGGTGTGCATTCCTTCTCACCTGCCACAACCAACTCGTACTCCGTGCCACTCTCAGCACCTTCCCTGTGTCTTTGCACCAATGCATCTCCAGGATGCATTACGCAACCCATCCACACATCATTCGCACGGTGTGAGCCACATCATATACCGACAGTTGAAACCTCGACCGTTTTCATCCCTCGGATGAGCGTTCGACCCACATTATCTTCTCCAATACTTTCCCCCATCCGCCTGTGGGGCAGCTTGTCTCGCATTATCTGCCCTGAGACCCATATGCATTTTCATAACTAAATCATACCACCATCGCTTGCCTGGAAAGCCATTGTCCGGCGCATTGATCAACACAAATGTGCCGATGCATCGTCCAGCTGGCATTCCGCATCACATCCGTACCTCGGTCTTGTAACTGCCAATCTCTATTTCATCCGCTGTAGACAACCTCATTCACCTCATTCAGAGAGACCTCATCCACACTAT
This sequence comes from Myxine glutinosa, assembly GCF_964187855.1. NCBI lineage: Eukaryota > Metazoa > Chordata > Myxini > Myxiniformes > Myxinidae > Myxine > Myxine glutinosa. Next base: position 45,541,443 of record NC_136263.1, on the reverse strand, counting down.
ACATCATTCATTGTATGGACAATGGACAAGAACAAGACTTCCTGTTGGCACCGGAAATTCATTATTGTCTTGAAATCCTACATTCAACCACGTCAATCGCCTCATTTAATATACTTCGCGTTACTATCAACGTTAATTCAGCATTCCTCTTATAATGCCATTATCAAACAATGTATTCCTCATGATATTGCATGGCAGGATTCACAGGCGACCACAATACCGACATGGCGCATAGCACACCGCATGAAGTACCTTGCTGGCAAGGCATGAACGACTCACGTGTAGGAAAGTTGAAGTGGCCCACAATGCATTTGGGCACACATCCTCCAGCTCCAAGCAACCTCATAGCAGGGTTCTCCCCCGACCCCCGTACTCACGCATCTTCCTGTTCCATAATGCGCCTTTCTCTCCAGACGGCTCTCCCACACTCGTCCGTCTCAATCCCAACTGCACCTGTTCACAGGATTTTTGGGTCTCTCCCAATCTTCTGCTTATCTCGCCGGCCTCCATGCTAGCCGGCCTGCATCCCCATGCGGCAACTCCGCACGTTATTCTTTCCCTCATCTTCAGTTTTTCATAAAGGTGCAACCACCCGATGCGGCTGGTTGCATCATTTTCTTTACCTGGCTCATTATAATCCTTTTTCCGCCTGACTCGGCCACCCGAATGCATTGAATACACGCACTCCGTCTCCAGAACTCAAATCATTCTAGTTTACTTCAGATTGAGTATTACTCCGACATACCTTAATCTCCCTCAAGATATTTAATTAACGTGCACGGAACATTTTCCCGTCCATGCGCCCAGGCGGTCGCTCCCAGCGCACGGCAGCACGACCACTATTTGCAAGAAGCAGCTCGTGATGCGTAGAAGGCGCAAGGAAGCGCCCCGAGGCCATCCACCGAAAAATCCTGCCTTTTGATTTACCGCGCCGATATTTCCCTAATCCGGTCCTCCCGCGACGCTAACTCGCGGTCAATGCTTGTATAGCGCTTCTAACTTGTCTAACTTATCACCCATGCCAGGGCTTTTCTAAAGGGGTTCTCCCTTCTTAATTTAGCTTAACACTTATCCTGGCCATCCTCCTTGGGTCCCCTCCGTTAGTCCGCAGCCAATACTTTCTCTGGTTACTATCAACCCCATCAACTCCATCTTGTCTCTAGACTGCCCTGCCTGGGAAGTTCTTGGCTTTACCAAGAAGTCCCCCCTTTTTGCTAACTGACCCCCATTTCTTGGTTCATCAATAGACGACTTGTTACCCGAGCCAAATAGGCCTGTACTTACACACCAGATTCCAATTTGTTCGTGATCCAAGCACGGAACGACAAAATAGAAGACAGACAGCCTGGGTGAGTAAACGGAGCTCAATTTGGAAAGACCCCTCAGTATGAAAGCTCACGTTAATCGAATCAGTGCTGGCCAGCCTCTCCGCTGTGTCCCCACAGGGTCTGCCTCCCAAATATCACTCAGAGTCGGATCCCACTTCTGACACCAAAACTGACGAGAATAGAACCATGTTCCACACCTTGAGTTCAAGAGATAACAAGATTTATTGATGAACCAATATCACAGCGCTGTGGAGGGTGTAAGAGTCATACCATTCACAATTGAACAGCATGGCCACATACACTCCTAGAAAATTGGCAACCCAGAGTCTCTTTATATACACAAAATTATACAAAAAATCTCCGCTGAAAAATGAGCACGGACAAAGGAAAACTGGCTCGACCTCGACATCTCCCACCGAAACCCTATCTTCTTTGGCATGGGGAGAAAGAGCACAAGAGCACCGTGACATTCTCAAAACTTATCTTCCATGTTGGCTTTTGGTCAAGGACAGACAGACGCGTTTTCACGAGGGGGTCTAACGGAGCAAGCGGTTTCACTATCTTTCTACATTTTTTGGCACAGTTGGACAATAAAACATAGTTAAAAAGCAAGAGGGAACATAGTAAGCTTAATCCTTTTCACAAAGCAACCATTATTAAATGCAAACCACAATTACATAAGGCACAATAAAAGGCATGATCTCGACTTTCTCTTTCTCTGTTCCTTGTTCCTTTCTCAAGGTTTCCTTTCTCAAGCACCAATTTCATATTCAACGTTAGTTTCGTCAAAATACTTCTCTGTTTTCTGACAGAATTCCAGGTATCCTGGAATCCTTGTTCAAGCAGAAGAACATTCAGAGCAGCGCCAATGTGGAAATTGTCTCATGGATCATGGTACTTGAGAGATGAGAGACCATTCCATCCCAACTTACAGAAATAGATCCCAATTTGACCAACAACATCTTCCAATGTGACACTTACCTTTGGTACAGGTTTGAATATTCCAGTTGCTGGAATCATCGCTGCTCTGATCCCGGTGCCATGGAATGTTACGATCATCAGGTGTTTTGGTATTACGATCTCCATTGTCTGTAACATACTGAACATGGTGTTCTTGAGTAAAGCCTCGTGTTACGTCTGTGACCTTTTCTTTACTCCCCCTTCACCCCCTGGGTTTGACTTGCCCTAAATGTGGACCTTTCTTTTCTCTCTGATGCTTCTTCCTCTTCTCCCCTCCCCCCCCCCCCCCCAACCCCCCCTGAGTTCGACCAAGTGGTTCTCAGCCCATGAGTATAAAGCCTATGATTGGCTGTGGGGTGGGAGAGAATAAGGAAGTTGATGCAGAGGAGGAGAGGGTGGCCATTTTGAGGAGGAGAGGGTGGCCATTTTGAGGAGGAGAGGGTGGCAATTTTGAGGATGACTCATTGCTGAGTGCCTTTTGCTTGTTGGGGGGTTGTGTTCGATCGAACTAGTGCTGCCGTATTTCTACCTTGCGGACTATATGAGGTAGGGCCTGCATTGGGGCCTATGGTGGGCCTGCATTGGGATCTACTGTGGGGCCTATGGTTGGGCCTGCATTGTGGCCTCCTGGAAGGGGGGGGGTGGCCTCCTGGAAGGGGGGGGGGGGGCATGAAGACTATGTTTGCTCAAACTCTTGCTGCGGCTCCTCCAGTTAGGATCCCCGATCTTGCATTGAGCTTGACACTGGAGGATACGGTGCCGCCCACCAACTCATCGTCTGGGTCTGTCCTCTTTGGACATTTTCCGGACCATCGGACTGCAGGTCCTCCATTGGAACTGGCCGGATTCCAAGTGGTTCCTTAAGGTCACCCTGTCCTTTACATTAGCAGCACCCTCCAGCTCCCTGGCTGCCTATTCCTTCACCCTCGTGCTGGCCTAACCTAGTTTTTCTTTTTCCTTCTTTGTTGCCTCCTTCTTGATGTGTATGAATATATTTCCGATTGTTATAATCCACAAATAAAGGTGGTTTGATCACATGTGCAGGCAGGTGTGCTGCAAGCTGTAAGCTGGTACCTCTGTTCCTTGAGAGGATGCTCCATCCATTTCAAATTTCTTCACTTCTCAATAAGATTATCACTCCCCATGGCGATTCAATGATTCTATCAAAGATTTTCAGCAAAATGTTAGTTCATTTGGACCCCAAGACCTATCTGTAGTGAAGCAAGTCGAGTTATTGGCCTGGTTGTTTGCGTGATTGGCTGTTGAGTATCTGAACCAACAAACGAGCTTACATTAACGCTTTGTGGAAAAATAAAATATTTATATTCTGTTCCATTCGTCAGGTTCCTTATGCTCAGATTTTAAGGTTCGTTCCGATTTTATTGAGTTTTGTAACAATTTACATTTTTGAAAAGTTTGAGAGATTCTGACTCCATAAACCAATGTTTCCATTTGATTTGAAATCATTTATTTTAGAAATAAAATCAAAACAAATTGGAAATGACATTTTTTTCATTTTGGTTCTTTATTCCAACTTTATTAGAACATGCAGAACCTCAGTCACGTGATAAACTGAATGATGAGTAAATCAGTCCCTTACATATTCCAACCTTGTTAGAATGTGCAACCCCCTCCCACCCCCCCTCCCCCCCCAGTCACATGATAAACTGAAAACTGAATCGAGAGTAAATTAGTCCCTTACATATTCCAACCTTGTTAGAACATGAAGACCCCCAGTCATGTGATGAACTGAATCAAGAGTAAATCAGTCCCTTATATATTCCAACCTTGTTAGACGTGCAGACCCCCAGTCACGTGATAAACTGTATCAAGACTAAATCAGTCCCATAGAGTCTTACATGTCCCAAACTTGTTGGAATCCTTCATTGTTTGGATTGAAAACTCCATTTTGCTGCAAATCTGAAAAAAATAGATTATGACAAGTCAGGAGACGACGATGGTTCACGAGCGAGCGGTATTCAATGACAAAGGACGGACTAAAACCGAAACAGGCCCGGACTGGGGGTCGGAGGCCCACGTGGCAGGTGTCGGCCCCCAACATGCGGTGTACATGCCTATTTACAAAGGGCCCCAATGCGCTGCGTGCGTAGGCCTTTAAGAGCCAGCTGGACGTAATTGTGTGTGGTGCTGGCCCGGAAATGTCAAAACGAAGGTTACTGACCTTGAAATGAGATAGAAAATAATGTATAATCAGTTATGAGGTTAGTTAGCCACACAACAACGAAAATTCGGTTTGATTCCGACAACTTTGAAAATTTGACCTTTGTGACCTTCAAAGGTCGAAGATTCTGAGATTTGTTGGAAAACTTATATTTTATGATGTATGTGATAATATAAAAAGATGTACGACATTTCACCCGATCAGGAAGCGAACAATGTAATAAAACCATCAAAAATCTACTTTTCTAAATTTCATGACCTTGTGACCTTGACCTTGGGCGAAAATGAAAAATCGAGCTCCGTGCGGCTAGACACATGACATTGGCCTCACCAAATACTGAAACCCCTGTCAGGTTCCACCAACTCCCTCGGAGAAGATGTCGCTTGAACTCGATTACCCCCTAAAAAGACATATTTTTCGGGCGTGGCTCCGCCCACAATGGGCGCAATACGCCCACTCTTGGCAGGACACAACTAGATAATGATATCAACCTCCCACCCAAGTGTCATCAAGATCGGATGGTATCATCGGGTAGTTATGCTGCGGACAGTCAGACACAGACAGACAGACACACACTCATGACGAATATAGTGGTCACTCTGTTTGATAACTCGTGAACCAAAAGACTCAAAGTTATTTTCTACAAATGTGTACATAAATCAGTCCCTTACACATTCCAACCCTTACATCAGTCCCTCACAATAAATCAGTCTCTTACAATCAGTCTTGATAAGTACACAGCACGTTTAGCAGTGGCCATTAAAAAACGAAATAATATAAAATCAAGCTCATGTTTAGCAGGGAAACCAAGTAAAAAAACCTTCAAAGTAAAGGTTCCCCGAATGCATTTTCGCGGAAGTGTAGTTTAACTTTAACCAATGAATCAACGGAGAGTCTTTCACAATTAATTAATTCATGAAACAAGGCCTGACCAGCTACCATTTTATTTGATAATTTGGCCTGCGGGGCTTTAATTTCAGCCTGACCGGCTTCAATCTTTGGAACAAGACGAGCCATCATGGCCATTGAAGGGCACAGACACTGAATTTGTTTGATGTGATTAAACATATTTTTAAAGTAATAAACAAAGAACTGAAGTTTTTTTTTTAAGTCATCTAATTTCTTTGAGATGCTGCTCTTTAAAAAGCCAACCTGTCGGGTACCGCCCCTATCAAAATATGGAAAGATGGAGTCATCAGGAGGAACCCGAATAGGCAAAGATTGATTCATCAGGAGGAACCTGAATAGGCAAAGATGGAATCATCAGGAGGAACCCGAATAGGCAAAGATGGAGTCATCAGGAGGAACCCGAATAGGCAAAGATAGATTCATCAGGAGGAACCTGAATAGGCAAAGATGGAGTCATCAGGAGGAACCCGAATAGGCAAAGATAGATTCATCAGGAGGAACCTGAATAGGCAAAGATTGATTCATCAGGAGGAACCTGAATAGGCAAAGATTGATTCATCAGGAGGAACCTGAATAGGCAAAGATGGAGTCATCAGGAGGCACCCGAATAGGCAAAGATGGAGTCATCAGGAGGAACCCGAATAGGCAAAGATGGAATCATCAGGAGGAACCCGAATAGGCAAAGATGGAATCATCAGGAGGAACCCGAATAGGCAAAGATAGATTCATCAGGAGGAACCCGAATAGGCAAAGATTGATTCATCAGGAGGAACCTGAATAGGCAAAGATGGAGTCATCAGGAGGCACCCGAATAGGCAAAGATGGAGTCATCAGGAGGAACCCGAATAGGCAAAGATGGAATCATCAGGAGGAACCCGAATAGGCAAAGATAGATTCATCAGGAGGAACCTGAATAGGCAAAGATTGATTCATCAGGAGGAACCTGAATAGGCAAAGATGGAATCATCAGGAGGAACCCGAATAGGCAAAGATAGATTCATCAGGAGGAACCTGAATAGGCAAAGATTGATTCATCAGGAGGAACCTGAATAGGCAAAGATGGAGTCATCAGGAGGCACCCGAATAGGCAAAGATGGAGTCATCAGGAGGAACCCGAATAGGCAAAGATGGAATCATCAGGAGGAACCCGAATAGGCAAAGATGGAGTCATCAGGAGGAACCCGAATAGGCAAAGATAGATTCATCAGGAGGAACCTGAATAGGCAAAGATGGAGTCATCAGGAGGAACCCGAATAGGCAAAGATAGATTCATCAGGAGGAACCTGAATAGGCAAAGATTGATTCATCAGGAGGAACCTGAATAGGCAAAGATGGAGTCATCAGGAGGCACCCGAATAGGCAAAGATGGAGTCATCAGGAGGAACCCGAATAGGCAAAGATGGAATCATCAGGAGGAACCCGAATAGGCAAAGATGGAATCATCAGGAGGAACCCGAATAGGCAAAGATAGATTCATCAGGAGGAACCCGAATAGGCAAAGATTGATTCATCAGGAGGAACCTGAATAGGCAAAGATGGAGTCATCAGGAGGCACCCGAATAGGCAAAGATGGAGTCATCAGGAGGAACCCGAATAGGCAAAGATGGAGTCATCAGGAGGAACCCGAATAGGCAAAGATTGATTCATCAGGAGGAACCTGAATAGGCAAAGATGGAGTCATCAGGAGGCACCTGAATAGGCAAAGATTGATTCATCAGGAGGAACCCAAATAGGCAAAGATTGATTCATCAGGAGGAACCTGAATAGGCAAAGATGGAGTCATCAGGAGGCACCCGAATAGGCAAAGATGGAGTCATCAGGAGGAACCCGAATAGGCAAAGATGGAGTCATCAGGAGGAACCCGAATAGGCAAAGATTGATTCATCAGGAGGAACCTGAATAGGCAAAGATGGAGTCATCAGGAGGCACCCGAATAGGCAAAGATGGAGTCATCAGGAGGAACCCGAATAGGCAAAGATGGAGTCATCAGGAGGAACCCGAATAGGCAAAGATAGATTCATCAGGAGGAACCCGAATAGGCAAAGATTGATTCATCAGGAGGAACCTGAATAGGCAAAGATGGAGTCATCAGGAGGCACCCGAATAGGCAAAGATGGAGTCATCAGGAGGAACCCGAATAGGCAAAGATGGAGTCATCAGGAGGAACCCGAATAGGCAAAGATAGATTCATCAGGAGGAACCTGAATAGGCAAAGATGGAGTCATCAGGAGGCACCCGAATAGGCAAAGATAGATTCATCAACAGGAACCTGAATAGGCAAAGATGGAGTCATCAGGAGGCACCCGAATAGGCAAAGATAGATTCATCAAGAGGAACCTGAATAGGCAAAGATAAGATTCATCAGGAGGAACGTGAATAGGCAAAGATGGAATAATCAGGAGGAACCTGAATAGGCAAAGATGGAGTCATCAGGAGGAACCCGAATAGGCAAAGATAAGATTCATCAAGAGGAATCCGAATAGGCAAAGATAAGATTCATCAGGAGGAACGCGAATAGGCAAAAATGGAGTCATCAGGAGGAACTAGAATCGGATTTGGGTTTCAGTTGCAACTCCTCTACCCCCTAATCTATCCAGGCACAGCTAAGTGAGCCTCACAAAAACAATTTACAAGAGTTCACCTCTCCGTAGACACATCATCATACTAAAAGACGCAATTTGGTGTCTGTCTGATGATTTTTGACCGCGATACATTCGGTCATTATTCATCCAATCTGAACGAAACTTAGCAGAAGGACAAAGGGTCACACAATGAAGGTTGTGGCGAATGAAATTGCCCCCCTCCCCAAGGGTGTTTTCCCTGCCAATGGGGATGTATGTTGAGGTTTGTATCCGTGTTAAGTTAGCTTTATCGTTCCGTTTTTCCAAAGACGCTTTGAATAATAATAATAATAATTCATTTATTTTGTATAGCGCTTTTCCAGAAGCCCAAAGGCGCTTTGACAGAGTGGCAAACATAATGCATAACAATACATGAAAACAACAATTGCAAAAAGACAAGAATCAATAGGGAAATATTTAAAGCAAAAGGAGGGAGAAGGAGAAGAGATAGTCAGGGGTTAAATGCTGTGGGTTGAATGTTGAATGCAGTGTTGAACAGGTGGGTCTTTAGTGATGTTTTGAATGTGGTGAGTGAGGAGGAGTCTCTGATGGTGTGAGGTAGTGAGTTCCAGAGGGTGGGAGCAGCGATGGAGAAGGCCCTGTGAATAACAAAACTAATGATAATAGCACAATATTAATGTTATTACAAAACAATATTTGTACTAATAATAATAATAATAATACATTTATTTTATATAGCGCTTTTCAAGAAGCCCAAAGACGCTTTGACAGAGTACAAAAAAACAAGTGCAAAAAGACAAAAATCAATAGGTAAATAATCAAAGCAAAAGGAAGGAGAAGAAGAGATAGTCAGGGGTTAAATGCTGTGGGTTAAATGTTGAATGCAGTGTTGAACAAGTGGGTCTTGAGTGATGTTTTGAATGTGGTGAGTGAGGAGGAGTCTCTGATGGTGTGAGGTAGTGAGTTCCAGAGGGTGGGAGCAGCGATGGAGAAGGCCCTGTCCCCCCAGGATCTGAATTTGGTCCGGATGGGGGGGGGGGGGGGGGTCAGGAGGTTGGTACCAGCAGAGCGGACGTTGCGGGTGGGAGTGTGTCTGGAGAGGAGGTCAGCCAGGTAGGATGGGGCCAGGTTATGGAGGGCTTTGTAGGTCAAGAGGAGGATTTTGTACTGGATTCTCTGGGGGATGGGGAGCCAGTGAAGCTTGTAAAGGACGGGGGTGATGTGGTCACGGGTCCGGGAATGGGTGAGTAGACGGGCAGCGGAGTTCTGAATGTATTGGAGTTTATTGAGGGTGAACCATAGAGGAGGCTGTTGCAGTAGTCCAGACGGGAGGTGATGAAGGCGTGGATGAGGGTTTCTGCAGCCGTGGAGGAGAGGGATGGACGGAGACGGGCGATGTTTTTCAGGTGAAAGAAGGCTGTCTTTGTGATCTGTTTAGTGTATTTGTCGAAGGAGAGGGTTTGGTCAAAGATGATGCCAAGATTCCGGATGTGAGGGGAGGTGGATACTGGGAAACTGTCGATGTTGAGGGCAAAGTTATGGGTGGATTTGGTGAGCGTTTTTGGGCCAATGATGATGATTTCAGATTTATCATAGTTAAGTTTGAGGAAGTTGATTTGAAGCCAGGATTTTATTTCAGTGATGCAGTTTGTCAGGATAGAGTGGGTGGCGGTGGAGATGGACTTGGTGGAGATGAAAAGCTGGATGTCATCGGCGAAGCAGTGGAATTGGAGACCATGACGGCGGATTAAGTGACCAAGGGGGGACAGGTACAGGATGAAGAGGAGGGGGCCAAGAACTGAACCTTGGCGGACACCTTGGGGGAGGGGAGCAGTGGGGGATTTGCAGTTATTGATGGAGATGAACTGGCGTCTGTCAGAGAGGTATGATTTGATCCAAGAGAGGGCAGTGCCGGTAATGTTAAAGGTGGTTTCAAGTCGGGTGAGGAGGATGGTGTGATTGATGGTGTCAAAGGTGGCGCTGAGGTCGAGGAGGATGAGAATGTTGAGGTTGCCAGCGTCAGAGGAGAGGAGAAGGTCGTTGGTGATTTTGAGGAGAGCAGTTTCAGTACTGTGGTTGGAGCGGAATCTGGATTGGAATGTTTCATACAGGTTATTGGCAGAGAGGTGATGTGTAAGTTGAGTGGCTACAGCGCGTTCCAAAACTTTTGACAGAAAGGGTAGGTTGGAGATGGGTCTGAAGTTATTTAGGGTGTCAGGGTTGAGTCCAGGTTTTTTCAGAATGGGGGTAACAGCAGCAATTTTGAGGGATGGTGGGACGATGCCTGTAGACAGTGAGGAGTTTATTGTTGCAGTGATAAGTGGAGAGAGAGCAGGAAGGGAGGCCTTGACAAAGCTGGAGGGGATGGGGTCAAGAGTGCAGGTGGCAGTTTTCATTCCTATGAGGAGTTCAGAGAGGTCAGTAGGGGAGACTGGGGAGAATTGAGACAGGGGTTGGCAGGATAAGGGGGGGCAGGTGGTTTGAGGGGGAGCGGTGCGGTGGTGGTTAAGCTGTTGTAGATGTTGTCAATTTTGCATTGGAAGAATGAAAGGAAGGAGATGCAGTTGTCTATTGTGAATGACTGGGTGGTGGTGTTCAGGGGGCTGAGGAGTTTGTTTATTGAAGAGAAGAGTGCTTTTGTGTTTCCGGAGCCAGAGTGGATAATTTGAGAGTAGTAGGCGGAGCGGGCGCGGGAGAGGGCATCTTTGTAGTGTTGTAGGTGGTCCTTGTAGGCTTGGGAGTGAATTGTGAGACCTGTTTTATTGCGGAGTCTTTCAAGTTGGCGAGCACGAGTTTTCATCAGGCGGAGTTCAGGGGTAAACCAGGCTGGGGTATTAATAATAATAATATCCTCCTTCCCCAATGGGTGTTTCCCCCTTAAACAAACGACATATGTTAATAGCTTATCGTGTATAAACATCTTATCGTGCCGTTTTCATGGAAGCAAAGGCCTCGAAAAGAAGTAAAAAAATTATAATCCACAAACACATATGATTACCTTTTCAAACAGTCGCTGATGCTGTTTAACACGAAACAAAGAAATTTGGAGGAATCCGGCCATCAATCTATGCATATCACGTCAAAAAAACAAAAAGGCACATGATCGTCGATCTACTGCAGTCTATATACCCCACAAGCTGGCTGACCAAGTGTCCCGCATTTTACGAGATCATCCTGTTTTTTACTCAATGGTCCCGCATCCCATTTCAACCCTTCTCGGGACGTCATTTGTCCCGTATTTTTCATCCTCCGAACAATATTTGAAAAGCGAAAGGAAAGGTGGCATGTAGCGCTGGCGCGTACGCTTCCATCATGGCAACAATATGCCATCAATAAGGCCAAGCAGCAGCCGAAAATGAAACGCAGTCATGACGTCATTGGACGTCATGGGTTACACGGGACTGATGAAACTTTGAAGGGCCAAAGTTCACTGACAAAGAGGAAGGCGACCACAAAAAGGATGTGTGTTCGTGAGGAATGGCTGCTTTCCACCAGTTATGACTGGTTGATGAAGGAGACTGAAAATTGTCATGGAGCTTACTGTACAGATACAGTGTGCTCTCGGAGTTTTTCGGCGGCTTCTCTGATATCAAGCAGCACGCTTCAGGAAGCAAGGAAAGTCTAAATTGATTGTTACCGCAACAGCCAAGGGATCAAAACCTTCTTCACAGTAAAAGAGTTCAGAAGCAGAAAAGGTCACCTGGATAATAAACATTGTAATGAAAGTTTGGTAATTATTTACTTTTTCACGTAAACATGTTGTGATTCTCATTTTCTCATCAGACTTTTTAAATGAACTTCCAGCATTTTCCCAACTTTTAGTGCAAGTTTCCATTTGGAAACACGAGTGTTTGTGCCTTTATTTAATTTCCGCTCAACTCCATACGCTCTACAAACTCTTAACCTCAACCGATTTTCAACATTTAAACAGCAGAATTGAGATTAACAGCAGTTCCGACAACTTAAAAATTGTTCATTTGCTAAAAACGTGTCCGCGCGTCTCCCAAAAAGAGATAACACAGTTCATCGACATGAGGGGGAATGAATTTATTTATTTATTTAACCTCGAATGTTTCTCCCTCTGATTGTGAATCAGAATCCCTCATCGGTTCCTCATCATTTGTATATGTGGATCTCGGACAGTATCACATGTTCCTTCTCAGCAAAATGAGGTTTTTTATTTTGAAAATTCTCCCAGGCAAATGACCATCTCCCATTATCCTGTTTAAACTTGGGATCGCAGGATCGCAAATGAGGTGAGGTCTCAGTTGGAATCACCAAACAAGCCCTCTGCATTATGGGTAATGTGGTTGTGTTGTACTGTAGTTGGTGCTGTTCTGATATTTTCTGTCTGACACCGAACTGTTCCGCACCGTGTGTGCTGCAGCCAAAGCCGTGGGTTCGTGTGGCCTCGTGAAACATCTGGTGAACATCCTCAACTCCAAACCACTGCAGGAGAGACTCCATGAACCGGTACGGAAATCTCTTGTGTGGACCCTTATCATGCAATTCTACAACGTTTATACAACATTTATACATTGATACAACATTTACAATAAACAAACTATTGTGTAAAGCACCCTGTGGGTTATCTTGGGGGGTTAATAACTCGTGCACATCAAGTGCTGCACCAAGGATCCTTCAGTGAAGTGCCTTGGAGATGAGGAAGAGGACACCACCCGGTTGTTAAAGTTTTGTAAAAAGCAAAATGTCCGAGTCAAACAATCAAATTATGATAAACTTTTTCCATGATGACGAACTCGGCCTGAACCCTGAACTTGACCTTTCCTCCCCCTGTCCTCACACATCATCTGCATGTTGTACATGGCACAGAGGTTAATAAATAGGATTAGTTAAACACGCCCACATTACTGATGATGAGTTAACCAACACACTTGTCCCATTGGATCGGGGGCTGAACAAGCTGTCCCATTGGTCGAGGTACCGTCTCTCACTTCCCTTGTAAACATGCGCAGCACCATCAAGATCTCACACAGGATTCCCGCCTTGAGGATTCGGTTCCGTATTTTCACACAAATAACCCGCGGATTCAACATTAAAGCTCCAAAAATACCAACTGCAGACGATACTCGAGTGCGGGTTTTACGGTACAGATTTTTTGTAGTAAATTATCCGAATCAACTCAGGAGATCATGACGATCATTTCGATGAATCACATTCCACATCATAAAACTCCAGTTGTTCTCCACAAAAACCATGCACAGCAGCTCGGAGTCGGCAAGTGTGGGTCTGTCGCACTCACTGACGTCACTCTCGTCCTCTTCTTCTTCAGACATTAATTATCCCACCTTTCTTGAAATCGTTCACAGTGGTTGATAAATTAACAGCAATCCATGTTCCCACAACCCGTCGACAAACTTCGGCAGAGCTGCTCTTCTTCATTTTCCTAGAGGCTGTGTATTCGTGCAGGCCCTCTTTCATCCATTTCTCCCAACGCTCGCAGATCTTCAGTTTGAACACTCTTTATGCTGATATCAGGAGGTTGTCGCTTTTATGTGAGGCCTACAGGGATGGCAGCAATTTCGGTGTCGATTTTTATCGCTTTTTTACCGAGTCGCACTTATTGATAAGGTGGCTTACAGGAAATACCGTTACAGACCAAACAAAAGCACCAAATTTTCCACAGAATTTATTTGGGTACATTGATTAATTTCAGAAGTGGAGCCATAAAACATGGAAAACAAAAAATTTCCAGAAAGTGATGCTGCTCTTAATTATACATGATTTATTGTTTACTAGGGCATGCCCGTACGTGGGTGCCCGTTCCTTGCCAAAAAAAAAAAAAAACGCTACCCGTACGCTCTACCCCGCCCGTACGCCCGTACGCCCGTAAACAAAAAAAACAACGCTCTTCGCTTCCGCCCTTCGCTCTGACTGAATTGGGAGAAATAATGCGCATAAGAAATCGAGAAATTATTATTTTCTCCGGAAGAAATCGAATTACGAACCGTAATGGCGCAGGCTCTCGGGCTCGCAACAACGCGTTCTGTGATTGGCTGCCGGAAGTGAAGTCTTCACTGTCGCAAATGTGAAGCGATGAATACGATGAATCGCAAATTATTTTTTATTAGTTTTAAAACATAGTTTAACGGCAACATAGTTTTCCAACGTGAAATAAATGAATACGCTCTCGAATGTGCCGTCCGAGGCAGAGTCTGTTCGCCACGTTCGGCACACGTGATAGCTCGCTGCTCTCTGATTGGTTGAATCGTTTTTTGGACATAGCTCGGTAACTACTTCTCCGATTAATATGAAACCTTGAAAAGGCACATCCTCGGGTCCCCAGCAATATACCTGGCAAGTTTAAAGTATATCGGACCCGTGGTTGTCGAGAAACAGCGGTCACAGACATACAAACATACAAACATACAAACATACACACAGAGATTACTGGAATTATAGATAGATATATGATTACTTCATACATGTTATAAATCACATAGTTATTACTAAAGATCCAACATTTGCCCAAGATAATTGAAATGTTAAGGAGAATTTTTTTTTTTTTCCTTTTTAGGGCCATTTCCCCTGTTCGAGCGGGGGTTAGCCTTGCGGGCCCCATGACAATCATCATGGTTCCCTTTTTGAGGTTTTTTACCTGTTTTTTTACCATGTTTTTATGGCTGGATGCCCTTCCTGACGCCAACCTTTTTTTTTTTTTTTTTTTTTTGGATACAATATCGAGGCTCGTGAAAGAGCTAACATTTATCACACAAAAAGACAAACCGACACACAAAACACAAAAAACAAGGGGAGCGGCAGACAAGATGGGGAGAGAGGGGGAAGGACACAAACACAACATTTGAGAGCAGGGACATCGGGAGGACTTGGGGGGAGATGGTAGAGGAATAAAACATATGAACACTGCAAGGACTCTGGGGTGAATTACCGGGGGTAGAAAAGATCAAGGTTTTCGATGGGGGAAGATAAGAGATGGTGGTGAACAGCTGTTTTAAAGACCTGGAGGGTGGAGTGGGATTGAAGAGAGTGAGGGAGTTTGTTCCAGAGGCGGGAGAAAAGGGGAATGAAAGAGTGAAGGTGAGCAGAGAGCCTAGACTTTGGCAGTTTAACCATAAGAGGGTTGCAGGCAGATCTTGTGCGACCTGAAGGAATATTGGGGGGACACAGCACAGAGAGAGCTGGGGGAGCAAGGCCGGAGAGGAGTCGGTAGAAGACAGAAAGACCACCAACCTGCCTGCGGTGGGTGAGTGAAAGGCCCTCGGAGTTGACTACATCGCAGGAGATTCCAATGATTCTGAAAGCTTTGGCCTCAACAGCGTGAAGCCGAGCAAGGTGTGAGGCAGGAGCACCAGCCCAGAGGGGGGAACAGTATTCCATTGAGCTGTGGATGAAAGCCTTGTATGTGGTGAGGAGCTCAGGTGTGCCAAGGAAGGACTTCGCACGACGGAGGATGCCCAGTCGGCGACTGGCTTTGGAGGCCAGCTTGGAAATGTGGTTTTCCCAAGAAAGATCATGGCAGATAGTGAGACCCAAAAGCTTGAGCGACAGAACTTCTTTGAGAGGATTGTTGAGAAAGTAAATGGGAGGGTTGTCCAGTCGGTCCTTTCGGAGAGACATTGTAAGAGTGTGAGATTTGTCAGGATTGAAAGACATGTTCCACTTGTTTGACCAGTCTGTGATTTTGTCCAGGTCTGCAGAGAGTGAGGAGGCTGCAGACTGCCGATCTGAGGGATGAGGAATGGAGCGGCAGATAGTGGAGTCATCAGCAAAGAGATAGAGAGGATTTTCCAGAGAGTCGGAGAGGTCATTGATGAAGACCAGAAATAGCACAGGGCCCAGAACACTACCTTGGGGAACTCCAGCCAGAACAGGAAGGGAAGATGAGAGAAATCCATTCAGGGCCGCACGTTGTCTACGACCAGAGAGGAAATCCGCAAGCCATGAGTGGAGATTTCCCTGAATACCATAGGAGGTGAGTTTGGTGAGCAGAGCTGGGTGCCAGACCGTATCGAAGGCACGTGATATGTCAAGTGAGACAGCTCTGATTTCCTGTTTGGCATTGAGGACCTCCATCCATTGTTGAGACAGCAGAAGCAACATGTCCAGAGTAGAATGACCTGGTCTGAATCCAAATTGATGATCAGAGATCAAGCCATTGGAGAAGAGGAAGGATTTGATATCTGAAGCAATGATGGATTCCATGACTTTGCTGATAATTGGGAGCAGGCTGATTGGTCTGTAGTTGCAAGGATCTGTTTTTGCACCTTTTTTGTGTAAAGCGGTAATGTTTGCTGATTTCCAAGATGCTGGCAGATGACCTTGAGCAAAAGAGAGGGTGAAAAGAACAGAGAGAGGGTGAGATAGAGCGGCAGAGCAGGATTTTAGGACCCGAGGGCTGATGCCATCTGGTCCAGTTGCAGATTCAGAGTCGAGGTTTGATGAAAACCTCTCCACCTTGTCAGGAGAGAAGGACACAGAGTCCAGGAGCAGTTGGGTTCGACTGGGAAAGGTGGGAACAGAGAGAGATGGGTTTGGGACACAAGATTTTGAGGCAAACACAGAGTGGAGGCATTCGGCTTTGTCACGTGCGGTGTCAACTGTGTAGCCATTTGAGGTAAGGGAGGGGATGGAGGGGGAACAAACACCAGAAACGGATTTGACCAGACGCCACCAGGATTTGGAGGAAGGAGACAGGTTTGAGAGTTCAATCTTGAGTGTGGAGAGATAGTGCTTCCTGGCACTCCTGAGGGTAGAAACACACTTGTTTCGAGCTTGGTGGAAGGAACTGAGATTGCCTTCAGTTCGATTTGCCTTCCAAGACGCAAAGGCAAGTTGTTTCAGGGCAACTGCCTCACCACAAGATTCAGTGTACCATGGACGGGGAGGAAGGGTAAGACAACTGAAGACGAGATGGGATAAATCTGTGCATGAGAGAGAGCAGTTTGCTTTGGAAGAATTCTCAGGAAGAATTGATGTCAGAGGCATTAGAGATGGGAGACCAGTCCAGTTGATTGATGGCTGCTTGCAGACCGTGCCTGTCGGCCTGAGTGAAATGCCAGACTCGTCGGCGCTGAGGAGGCTCTCTGAGAATGGCCAGAGAGATGTCCACTTTAACAAGCACATGATCAGAAGAACCGATTGGAGCAGAAGAACAGAAGCAGACATTTGCAGGGAAGTTAGTCATAACCAAGTCCAGAAGAGAAGATACTCCATTGACTGAGATCCGGGTCGGGAAATTGACAGATTGTGTCAGTCCCAATGAGTCGCAGAAGTCCTTTGCTGAGGTGCCATGGCTGGTGAGAGATAAACCCACACCCAGCCAGCTGGCATGATGACAGTTGAAGTCGCCACATATGAGGAAGAGAGAGTTTGGATGAGTTGATAGAAGTTGGTCCATGTTGTCCGACAGAGCAATGTAAATGGAGTCATCACTGTTTGGAGGACTGTACAGAACACATATGAACAAAAGGTGGGAGCGGAGAGGAAGCCGTAGCCAGAGGTACTCCTGTGGGTGGGGTGGAGAGAGGGCAGTGCAGGGAGAGTGAGGAAGAGAGTTTTTGATAAAGATAGCCACCCCACCACCAGGACGAGGATCAGGTCTATCGTACCGGAGGAGGGAGTAACCAGGAAGAGATATTAAGGAATCAGAGACATCTTGAAGGAGGAAAGTTTCTGTTAAGCAGATCAAGTCTGGATTTTCAGAAGCAACCTGAATGGAGAGATCAATCAGGTTTGAGCGAAGGCTCCGGATGTTTGAGGTCCATACCGTTAGTGAGGAGAGAGGGGGAGCATCGGGTGCAGGACAGGGGAGGGGAGGGGTAGGGTCAGATGAAGGGTGAGAGGGGGATGTAGGAAGAGCAGTTGATAGTGTGTCAGAGATTACAGAAGAGGTACAAGAAAGGGAAGGATGAGGAGGACGAAAGGTTTGATGGTGATGGAATGAGGCACAGTGAGAGTTTGTTTGATGGGGGGCAGAGGAAAGTAGAAGGTTGGTGGAGGTGGAGGTATGACATAGGAGGAGAGGAAGTGGGGAGGAGGCAGCTTTGAGAAGGAGGTGGGAGGAGGGAGAATTTGGGAGGGATGGTTGGGGGGGAGATTTGAAGGGGAGGGGCAAGGGGGGAGTTTAGAAAATGGATGATTAATGAAAGATGAACATATATAATAAATTGGGTTTGTTGTGATTTTCAAGTTAGCGATTCGTTTAAGAACGATGGAGGAGGGATGGAATGAATGAGAATTTAGAGCATGAAGTGATTTGGAATCATAAGAGATTGAATATTTTTTTGAAAAGGAATGAGTTGAAGAGGAAATTGAAAGGAGCCTTTTAAATAAGAAGAAAAACAGCGTGTTGTAATAAACCACTGAAAAAACACTGAAGGGGATAGTTGAAACATATTTAAACAGAACTGTGAAGAACAATCTTATATTCACAAAAATACCAATGGGGAGAGGAGGCCTAGAGCGACGACCACGAGTCACTTGAACAGGGCAAAAGGTGGAAGGCAAGGGGAAAATGGGGGCGGGGCGAGACAGCGCACGTGGGCAGAGGCAAAAGCACACGAGGAGAAAGGGAAATAAAAGTTTTTTTTGTTTGTTTTTTTGTTTGTTTTGGGGGGGGAGGGTGTGGGGGTTACAACGTTAGACAAATAGTAGATGTTTGGTGAAGCTTGGTGGAGAAGGGGAAATCAAAAAAGCTAGCAAAACAGCGAAGGAAGGAACAACCTTCGACGGGGGAAGCCTGAGGCTGCAAGGCCTTGCTCGCGACGCGGCAAACAAACGATTAATTTATGAAAGATAAACACTGAGAAACTTCCAAGGGGGACACCATAAGTTCACACACCGAACGATAAATACAGTTTCGACAAAATACAATTGTGAGATTTAGTCAGATTTAGTCACAAAATACAATTTAGTCACCTCTTACGACACACAGGGATACAGTGTACCTATTCTAAACCGGGGCACACACCAGCGCATTCATCCCAGAAAGCTGGTACTTAATTTGCCGACCTTGGAAGGATGACAGGCTGTCAAACCCCCTGGTGTTAATTCAACAATCGACCAGGATTCAAACTCAGGATCCTAGGATCCCAAGCCGGCACCCTAACCGCTCAGCCAACACCAGGCTCTAAATGTTGAAGAGGAAGTATGAATAAAACTGTGCAAAACATTAAGACAAGACATATTGTCCTACATTTTCCCCTATTTACAAGAATCATATATGAAGCACTATCAGGAGTACCCGGCGTTGCCCGGGGAGCGGGGGTGGAAGGGGGGAGGGGGTGGCTTTCACAGGCCCCTCCGTTTTGGGGGAGGGAGGGGGGAAGAGAAGGAGGAAAATATTTCCCGTGCAAAGAGTGCTTCATAACCTCAGTGTTGCACAGGTAAAAAAAGGAAATTGTAATACCCTCTGCCACAATCACCAGGTGGTGCTACATGGTACACATTTACATAGAGAATGTATGCGCCTCTCCCGGTCCCCCACACCCCTGAATGAGGCCGTGGCCCCTGAATGAGCCATAAAAGTGTTTATAGCTGGAGTACCTGGCGTTGCTCAAGCGAAAAATAAACATTAACATATTTGAAATGAGGGCAAATATAATGGAAAAGCAATTACATCCAAATCAGAATCCATCACAAATGTCAAATGATCATTTTACCTTTTCGTTTAATATATGCAGGTGAATGACCTGTTCATCACGTTTCTGAGTTAAGTATGATGACGTTCAGGAAGAAGAAGAAGCCTCACCACCAACTTCGACCTCTTCCAGAATTGTTTTATTATTTGTGTTCAAATGTCTGGTGATTGTTTTGTATTTATTTATGCGAATGTGTACTTGTATATAACTGTCATTCATCAAAAAGGCTTATGTTGTATTCCGAAGTATGAAGGAAGCAAATCAAACGCCATAACTCCAAAGAGCATGCGAAGCGATCATTTAATTTTAACCCATCCGAACTCAAGTCAGCCACATCCCGCTCTACCCCTCTGCGTGATCACGTCATATGGTCATCATTTATTGGCGGAGCATTCGTGCTTTCAAAATCATGCCATTCAACACCAGACTCTTCCTGTTTGGGAAAAGGGGTTCCATAGAATCGAGCTAATCGCTGAACATTCCATGTTTTATCATCTTCGGTTGCATAAGTATTCAAACCTACTCGAGCACTTATTCGAACAGGCTGTGAGAATTTGCTTTCACTTTTCGGAACATGTCCTGGAGTTTTTACTCTTACAACATCTCCTGGCTTAAATACCTTACATTGCACACCTGTACGCTTATCTTCAGAAGCTGTGCTAGACTTTTGTTTCTTCTGGACTCTATTTTGCACCATCTCCTCCCTGCAGAAAGCAGGGATCTTAGTTGTTCCAGCAATATCTAACTTGCTCTTCATGTGACGTCGGTGAAGCAATACAGATGGTTCAACACCAGTATAACTATGGGGAGTACACCTGTACACAGGTAACAAATTACGTACAGAGGGAACCACTGGGCGGTGTGTAGTTTTAGCAGTTTGCACAGCCTCGTTCAGTACCTTGTTAAATCTTTCAATCTCACCATTCCCTTCAGGATGGTAGATCGCAGAATCTGAACGTTTAACACCTTTTTCAGCAAGAAAGGTAGAAAACTCGTAAAAATCAAATTGCGGTCCGTGATCAGTAATGATCTCATCTGGAAAACCTTCTCGATTAAAAACAGAGGTGAGAAACTCAATGACAGTTTCAGTCGTGGTATACTGGGTAAATGTAACTTCTGCCCATTTACTATAGTAATAAATAAGAGTGACAGCAAATCTGTTGTCAAGGGAATCATATGGTCCGACAATATCTAATCCTAACTTACTCCATGCGGAAGAAGGAAGTGGAACTGGTTGCATGGGGCCATTATGGCAAATATCAGTCTCATCATTCATTAGACAAACCTAACAATTTCGAATAGCACATTGAACCTGGGTGTCCATTTTTGGCCACCAATACAATTGTCTCAATCGTTGTTTCGTGCGAACAATGCCTTGATGTTCAGCATGTCCAATTAGTCGAGCAGTAAGGGAATTGAGGATAACAACTCATTCACCACGGAATATAACATCACTGTGAATTGACAACTCATCACGAATGGGGAAGTACAGTTTCGCAGTGTCATTGACCATTTTAGACTGGGACGGCCGCCATTTTGAATGTACTGTTTCATCTGTACTTGAGTGTCATCAGTGCTAATCGCTTTGACTAACTCGTCATGAGAAATACGAACATCTTGTAGCAAGACTTCACAGACACAGTCAACATCATGATCCATGACAGTGTTGTCATCAGCAGTATCGGCAGGTAACCGAGATAAGGCATCAGCAACTTTATTCTGAGAGCCCGGAATATACTGTACTGGGTAGTCTTAGTACAGTAATCGTGCATTCCAGCGTGCTATACGCAAAGGTCTGTGACCTGTACCTGAAGTCGAAAGTAGGGTAACCAGTACCTGATGGTCAGTACGTAGTGTAAATTGTGAACCGTAGAGATAAGCATGCCAGCGTTCTTCAGCCCAAATGCAAGTGAGAGCTTCATGCTCTCCGACGGAATAACGTTTCTCAATATCAGTCAATTTCCTGGATGCACAGGTAATGGTGACCTCAACATCGTCACCGTTAATGTGTGTCGTTATTGCACCGAGTCCGTAACCAGAAGCGTCAGTGGTAATATTTACATCTCGAGAAGGGTCAAAAAGTCCTTACCCGGGGCTATGTATGAAGGTGTGGCGGACACGAAAGCTCACTGGCGTGATGGCATCATTCCGCGCACCAAGTGGGCGGCGGCCACACCCGAGGGTAGGCATGGCCTCGGGGTATTCACGGGGCACACAGCCCCGAGCACGGCAGTGCCACAGTAGGGCTCTTTCAATAAAGACTCTTTTAATTCACCGCGTTGTCCGCTTCCTCATTGGTAAGCAAGTAGCGCGTAGCACCGCGCTTCATTTGGTGACCCCGGCGTGATCAAGGGGCTGCAGGAGTTCCTGGGCATGGTAAATACCATCAGGTCCCCGTCAGGCCGGAGGACATCCCGAAGACGGCCGTCATCACGCCATTCGGACTTTTCGAATTTCTTCGGATGCCCTTCGGGTTGAAAAATGCGGCTCAGGTGTTCCAGCGACTAATGGACAGCGTCTTGCGCGACTTGGATTTTGTGTACGTCAACCTGGACGACATCCTCGTCGCCAGCGCGTCCCACGAAGAGCACCTCCACCATCTCCGCACGCTCTTCGAACGCCTGGGCCAGCATGGCCTCATCGTGAACCCCGCCAAGTGCCGTTTCGGCGTCGCCGACATCGACTTTTTGGGGCACCGCGTCACCAGGCACGGGGCCGT
Source organism: Myxine glutinosa (assembly GCF_964187855.1). Classification (NCBI taxonomy): domain Eukaryota; kingdom Metazoa; phylum Chordata; class Myxini; order Myxiniformes; family Myxinidae; genus Myxine; species Myxine glutinosa. The sequence continues at coordinate 45,519,142 of NC_136263.1, read as the reverse complement.
CCCCCTGCCGGCCAAGGTGGAGGCGGTGAAGGGGTTTCCGCGCCCCCGCACGATCAAGGGGCTCCAGGAGTTCCTGGGCATGGTAAACTTTTACCATCGGTTCCTGCCCCGCATCGCCCAGCTCCTGCGCCCCCTGCACGAGGCCCTCCGAGGGAAGCCGGGCAAAGGTGACGTTACCTGGACCGAGCAGATGGACTCGGAGTTCGCGGGCGCGAAGCTCGCCTTGGCTAACGCCACCATGCTCGCGCACCCAGCGCCCGATGCACCGATCGCTCTCACCACCGACGCCTCGGACTACGCGGTGGGCGCGGTGCACGAGGAATGGGTGCGTGGTGCCTGGCAACTGCTGGCGTTCTTCAGCCGGCAGCTTCGCCAGCCCGAACGCCGTTATAGTACCTTCGACCGCGAGTTGCTCGGGCTTCACCTGGCTGTCAGGCACTTCCGCCATCTGCTCGGGGGACGTGCGTTCACGGCCTTTGTCGACCACAAGCCGCTGGTCTTCACCATGGGCAAGGTCGCCGAGCCGTGGTCGGCCCGGCAGCAGCGACACCTCTCAACCGTGTCCGAATATACGACGGACATCCGGAACGTCGCGGGGAAGGACAACCCGGTGGCGGATTGCCTTTCCCGGTCCGTCGCTCACGCAGTCCACCTCGGCATCAACTATGCCCGGATGGCGGCGGACCAGGCCGCCGACCCCGGCGTCCAAGCCTTGCGGACCGCCGTCACGGGCCTCCGCATCGCCGAGGTGCCGTTCGACGGCGCGGGCACAGCCCTCTTGTGCGACGTCTCCCTCGGGCGGCCTCGCCCCATCGTGCCCGCGGGCTGGCAGCGCCAGGTTTTTGACGCCATCCACGGCCTGTCCCACCCGGGCACGAAGGCCTCCCAGAGGTTGGTCGCCGACAAGTTTGTTTGGCCTGGACTCCGGAAGGCCGTCCGCGGCTGGACCAGGACGTGCCTCGCGTGCCAGCGCGCGAAGGTGCACCGGCACACCCAGGGCCCATTGGCCCCGTTCACGGTGCCGGAACGAAGGTTCGACCACGTACACGTGGACCTGGTGGGACCTCTGCCCCCCTCGCGGGGTTGCACCCATGTCCTCACAATGGTGGACCGCACCACCCGGTGGCCAGAGGCCGTGCCTTTGGCGGCGACGACGGCGGCGGACGTCGCGCAGGCGTTCATCGCCACCTGGGTCGCCCGGTTCGGCGCCCCCTCGGACATCTCGTCCGACCGCGGCCCCCAGTTCACCTCTGAGCTCTGGGGGGCGGTCGCACGGGGGCTCGGGGTCCAGCTGCACCGAACCACGGCCTACCACCCCCAGGCCAACGGCCTGTGCGAGCGGTTCCACCACTCGTTGAAGGCCGCGCTCCGGGCCACCCTCCACGACGGCGGCTGGGTCGACAGGCTCCCCTGGGTCCTGCTGGGCCTCCGGACGGCGCCCAAGGACGACCTGCGCGCATCCGCGGCGGAATTGGTCTTCGGACAACCGCTGCAGGTGCCGGGCGAGTTCCTCCCCGACCCCACGGCACCATGGCCCGCGGCGCAGGAGCGCTCCGCGCTGCAGGAGACCGCCCGGAGGTTCGCCCCGGTGCCGACGGCGCACCACGGGCACCCACCTACGCACGTCGCCCCGGAGGTTCGCACCGTGGAGTACGTCTTTGTCCGGCATGACGCCCACCGGACACCACTGCGGCCCCCGTACGACGGGCCTTTCCGCGTGCTGGAGACCGGGGTGAAACATTTCACCTTGGACATCGGCGGTACTCCCGACCGCGTCTCCGTGGACCGCCTCAAGCCGGCCCACCTCGACGTGGACCACCCACCGCCGGTGGCTCAGCCACCGCGTCGGGGCCGCCCCCCTGCGGGCGGACCCCCGGCACTGCCCGGGCACGACGCCCCCCGGCCCCGCACCCATCCCGGGTGCAGCCGGAGGCATTCCAGCGGGCATCCCTGCACCCCGGACGCCGCCAGTCGCCATAGGGCGCTTCGGCCGGGTCATCCGTTTGCCCCGTAAACTGACCCTCCAGGTGCACGGGAATTCTGGGGGGGCGCATGTGGCGGACACGAAAGCTCACTGGCGTGATGGCATCATTCCGCGCACCAAGTGGGCGGCGGCCACGCCCGAGGGGTAGGCGTGGCCTCGGGATATACACGGGGCACACAGCCCCGAGCACGGCAGCGCTACAGTAGGGCTCTTTCAATAAAGACTCTTTTAATTCACCGCGTTGTCCGCTTCCTCCTTGGTTAGCAAGTAGCACGCGTAGCACCGCGCTTCAAAGGCATCTTTCACGGCGGCGAAAGCGGAAGCAGCTGAATCGGTCCACTTGAAAGGCACGGCAGGTAGTTTTCGTGTCGCGTATCGGTTGGACAAGTGAGGCAAAGTGAGGGACGAATTTCGCGTAAAACTCAGCCATGCCAATGAAAGATTTCACCTGTTCAGGGCTGATAGGTGCAGCAGCATTAGCAATGCCATTTACCAGATTTGGATTTGGTCGGACACCATTTTTATCCGCAATATGTCCGAGCACTTCGATGGGAGGAACACCAAATACGCACTTGGTATTTAATTTAATACCAGAATTAGACAAGTGTCGGAGTGCGGCTCGTAAGCTGGATTCTTGCTCAGATTGTGTTTTGCCCGAGACAAAGACGTCATCAAAGTACCAAATAACACCCGGAAGGTTGCGAAGAGGCGAGTTCATCGGTCTCTGAAAGGAAGCAGGGGCGGAAGTTAACCCAAAGCATAACCGCTTGTACCTGTAAAGACCTTCATGAGTGATAAATGGAGTCACGTCACGACTTTCCTCAGTCAATTCAAGTTGATGGTAAAAGCGGCTTTTACGTGAAGTTTAGAGAAAATGGTGAAACCTCGTAGTTTGTCAATGTTTGTTATGAGGTATTTCTAAACTACCATAGTGAAGTGTGGTGCTGCGCACACAACTTGCTTGCCAAAGAGGTAGGCCACAACGCGTTTGATAAAACCAAGTCTTTATTATAAAAGCTCGCACTGCAGCACTGGGCGGGCCCGAGCTTGGAGCCCAAATATATGTGCCGAGGCCACGCCTCGTCCCCGGGCGTGGCCGATCGGTCGATAGGCGGGGCATGCATCCAGTTCCCCGCCTGGACGTTCGCGTTCGCGCCACCTCCTGGTGCGCTGAATTCGTGTCCCTTGCTTGTGTCCGCCACAATAGAATCATTAACCTTTATAAGATAAATACAAACCCGTGTGGTATTGTCCTTTTTCATGCAACTACGACTGACGATATCCATTCAGAATCTTCGACAGGCTCCATGACGTCCTGGTCCTGAAGGTACTTTAGCTCTTTCGCTTCGGCCTTTCTAACAGCAAATGGAAGGGGGCGAAACTTCTGTTGGACAGAGACGGCATTGGGTTTCAACCTGATTTTATGAGAGTACCTTTTATCAACCAGAAGTCACCCGAGAACAGAGCAGGGAATTCATTATCTCGTTTCATTATGTCGTTAATTTTATTATTTCATTATTTTTAGTTTTTAGTTTTAGTTTAGTTTTTCATTGTTTCATATCATCATTATTTCATCATTTCATTTTTCATTTTCCTATTCATTATCTCGTTTCCTGTATCTCGTTTTGTGTACATACAGGCAGCAGGAGACTGAATATGTACCTGCGATCGGGAGGTTTCTTGTGTAATACCGCTACTTGCAGGTACATCAGCGGTAGTAGCAAAACATGTAAGTGTTTTACCATGGATATTGATACCCAGACCCTGGATTAGATCTTTACCGAGCAGTGTCGAACCTTTCACAACAAACCATTTAGCCTCAACACGTCCATCTTGGTATTTGACAGTCGACTCAAAATAGCCCAGAACATGAACATTATCAGCGGTGTGGGAATTAAATAATTCCTGGCATGGATGTAAAGCATCAAAAACGAAATATTTGGTGAACAGTTCCTCATTCATCAGTAAAGAATCACAAGCAGAATCAACAACCACATTTACTGCAATGTCATTTATGAGAATGTCAAGTCACCGTCGTCTTCACGGGGCGTGAACTTCATGTCGTTCTTCCTCACCTGGTGAAAGGTACAGGTGGATATTCACCTGTTGTACAGTACGTGAGTGTCGACACACAGCAGCAAAATGTCCAACCCTGTGGCAAGATGTACATTGATTGTCCGTCGCTTCACAGACTGGTAAATTGGCAAGGTGGGAGGCAGATCCGGACAGACTGGTGACTTGGCAAGGTGGGAGGCAGATCCGGACAGACTGGTGACTTGGCAAGGTGGGAGGCAGATCCGGACAGACTGGTGACTTTGCAAGGTGGGAGGCAGATCCGGACAGACTGTTCACTTGGCAAGGTGGGAGGCAGATCCGGACAGACTGGTGACTTTGCAAGGTGGGAGGCAGATCCGGACAGACTGGTGACTTGGCAAGGTGGGACGCAGATCCGGACAGACTGGTGACTTGGCAAGGTGGGAGGCAGATCCGGACAGACTGGTGACTTGGCAAGGTGGGAGGCAGATCCGGACAGACTGGTGACTTGGCAAGGTGGGAGGCAGATCCGGACAGACTGGTGACTTGGCAAGGTGGGAGGCAGATCCGGACAGACTGGTGACTTGGCAAGGTGGGAGGCAGATCCGGACAGACTGTTCACTTGGCAAGGTGGGAGGCAGATCCGGACAGACTGGTGACTTGGCAAGGTGGGAGGCAGATCCGGACAGACTGGTGACTTGGCAAGGTGGGAGGCAGATCCAGACAGACTGGTGACTTGGCAAGGTGGGAGGCAGATCCAGACAGACTGGTGACTTGGCAAGGTGGGAGGCAGATCCGGACAGACTGTTCACTTGGCAAGGTGGGAGGCAGATCCGGACAGACTGGTGACTTGGCACGGTGGGAGGCAGGTCCGGACAGACTGGTGACTTGGCACGGTGGGAGGCAGGTCCGGACAGACTGGTGACTTGGTAAGGTGGGAGGCAGATCCGGACAGACTGGTGACTTGGCACGGTGGGAGGCAGGTCCAGACAGACTGGTGACTTGGCACGGTGGGAGGCAGGTCCGGACAGACTGGTGACTTGGCACGGTGGGAGGCAGATCCGGACAGACTGGTGACTTGGCAAGGTGGGAGGCGGATCCAGACAGACTGGTGACTTGGCAAGGTGGGAGGCAGATCCGGACAGACTGGTGACTTGGCAAGGTGGGAGGCAGATCCGGACAGACTGTTCACTTGGCAAGGTGGGAGGCAGATCCGGACAGACTGGTGACTTGGCAAGGTGGGAGGCAGATCCGGACAGACTGGTGACTTGGCAAGGTGGGAGGCAGATCCAGACAGACTGGTGACTTGGCAAGGTGGGAGGCAGATCCGGACAGACTGGTGACTTGGCAAGGTGGGAGGCAGATCCGGACAGACTGTTCACTTGGCAAGGTGGGAGGCAGATCCGGACAGACTGGTGACTTGGCACGGTGGGAGGCAGGTCCGGACAGACTGGTGACTTGGCACGGTGGGAGGCAGGTCCGGACAGACTGGTGACTTGGTAAGGTGGGAGGCAGATCCGGACAGACTGGTGACTTGGCACGGTGGGAGGCAGGTCCAGACAGACTGGTGACTTGGCACGGTGGGAGGCAGGTCCGGACAGACCGGTGACTTGGCACGGTGGGAGGCAGGTCCGGACAGATTGGTGACTTGGCACGGTGGCAGGCAGATCCGGACAGACTGGTGACTTGGCAAGGTGGGAGGCAGATCCAGACAGACTGGTGACTTGGCAAGGTGGGAGGCAGATCCAGACAGACTGGTGACTTGGCAAGGTGGGAAGCAGATCCAGACAGACTGGTGACTTGGCAAGGTGGGAAGCAGATCCAGACAGACTGGTGACTTGGCAAGGTGGGAAGCGGATCCAGACAGACTGGTGACTTGGCAAGGTGGGAGGCAGATCGACAGACTGGTGACTTGGCAAGGTGGGAAGCAGATCCGGACAGACTGGTGACTTGGCAAGGTGGGAAGCAGATCCGGACAGACTGGTGACTTGGCAAGGTGGGAAGCGGATCCAGACAGACTGGTGACTTGGCAAGGTGGGAGGCAGATCGACAGACTGGTGACTTGGCAAGGTGGGAAGCAGATCCGGACAGACTGGTGACTTGGCAAGGTGGGAGGCAGATCGACAGACTGGTGACTTGGCAAGGTGGGAGGCAGATCCAGACAGACTGGTGACTTGGCAAGGTGGGAGGCAGATCCGGACAGACTGGTGACTTGGCAAGGTGGGAGGCAGATCCAGACAGACTGGTGACTTGGCAAGGTGGGAGGCAGATCCGGACAGACTGGTGACTTGGCAAGGTGGGAGGCAGATCCGGACAGACTGGTGACTTGGCAAGGTGGGAGGCAGATCCAGACAGACTGGTGACTTGGCAAGGTGGGAGGCAGATCCGGACAGACTGGTGGCTTGGCAAGGTGGGAGGCAGATCCAGACAGTTACAGACCGAACAAAATCACCAAATTTTCCACAGAATTTATTTGGTGTACTCCGATTAATTTCAGATGTGGAGCCATAAAAAATGGCAAACAAAAAACTTCCAGAAAGTGATGCTGCTCTTAATTATACATGATTTATTGTTTATGTATGATTACTTCATACATGTTATAAATCACATGTATACAGAGGGGGATTAAGATATTTGGGGGGCGCTCAGCCCAAAACCAACAATGCATGTTGTTGTTGTGTTGTTGCTCATCCCAAAACCGCTCCCCCATTAAAAACATGAATGTATCAAAATGTATTAATATTTAAACCCATTGGTTGTTTATTCCATGAAATAATAATAAATTAATTACATCACAAGACACTATTGGGGATGTTGTGCACTCTTGTTTACTAAGAACGAGTGATGAATATGGCTGACATCCCCATTATTGTAGAAACAGTAAAATATAAAAACAAAACATTAAAAACACATTTAACCTTGTACACCGTAAAGTACAATAGTTAGACACACAGGCCCCGCCCATAGCCTCGAGTATCGTCGACACCGAGTACGAGTCGATCAATAACTTCAGTGATTTATTAAATTAAAACAAAGCATCACACATAAAATCCATGGTTTATCAAATGTGAAAATACAAACATATAAAATCTCATGAGAATGTACTGTGGGTCTTCCCTGTTAAATGATCGGTTCTTACAAGGTCGAGGCTCATGGAAGAGCTGGTACAAAGTCTCATGTAACAAATACTGAACGATTCAGGTGCAGCTTTTGCACAGAAAGGCCTTCAGGATCAGAAGAAGTGTTCACACATTGGGGTTTTCCCATTTCCTGTATCAATGGCATTCCATCAAGGAAAGTACAGGTGTGTCATTGTTGCCCATCTTGAGGGCTATCTGGTCCCTCATTTGGAGTTGGGGAATTGTTGTTATTTCGGCCTTCATTACAATCATCAGTTTCTGCTGTCTGTTGTGCTTCAAGTGCAGACATAAGTTGTGTCTTGTCCAATGTAGGAAGTAAATATCCTTTGCTGCCACAAGGGATCTCGGGCATGAAGAGAACTCCAACCTCCCAAGGGTTTCTTTCACATCAATGTTTGGCCTTGATCTTGCAGGAATTATGCACTTTGCAAAGAGTTCATCACGCTCACCTTTCACCTCTATGACGTGGGATCCTACTTTGAAGGATGCTGACTTGTTTGCAGCTTTCCATGTGTGCAGGTTTATTGTATTCATGGGGCTCCACAAATTCAACCTTCCAGAAATCATTTGGTCCTGCACAAAATATTATATGGTTTTTGTCCAAAGTTTGTCATGTTGCTGGATCAGTGGATCATGCACTGATATTCTTGGCATTACTGTTTGGTTCATGAGGCTTGTTAGTTCTTCTCCATCAAACATGACTGGATCTTGGTAAATCTCAATCCCTTTTTACCGCTTGTCCACCTGCTTGTCCTGCTGCTCGTTCAGACTGTGTGACAGGTCACGATGCTGTTGTAGACTTGTTTTTTCCACTTGTCCACCTGCTTGTCCTGCTGCTCGTTCAGACTGTGTGACAGGTCACGATGCTGTTGTTTACTTGTTTTTTTCGCTTGTCCACCTGCTTGTCCTGCTGCTCGTTCAGACTGTGTGACAGGTCACGATGCTGTTGTTTACTTGTTTTTTTTCGTTTGTCCACCTGCTTGTCCTGCTGCTCGTTCAGACTGTGTGGGAGGTCATGATGCTGTTGTTTACTTGTTTTTTTAGCTTGTCCACCTGCTTGTCCGGCTGCTCGTTCAGACTGTGTGACAGGTCATGATGCTGTTGTTTACTTGTTTTTTTCCGCTTGTCCACCTGCTTGTCCTGCTGCTCGTTCAGACTGTGTGACAGGTCACGATGCTGTTGTTTACTTGTTTTCTGAGAGCCAGTCAGGATTGAAGCTTTTTCTGATCATCAAGCGAGCTCTAGATCTGTGAAGAATGGTCTTGTCCAGCCACTTTCATTCAGTGTTCTACCAATCAGACCTCCAGAAACTTTCATCCAGCGATTCTCATGTTCTCTACCACGGTCTGGGTAAATACAGCACAAAACGTAACTTCATTCTTATTCACCAAGAAGTTGCCACTCTTGAATTCCTTCCACACCTCTTCTTCACTTTCTTCCAATTATTTAATGTGGGAAAGGTACAGGTGGACAATCCTGGCATATTTCATTTCGTCGAGCGATAAGTATTTGGAGAGACTTTCAGGTGCAGATACATGAAGGTCCCCATTTCCTTTTCTGGTGCTTTGATCAAAGTTAGAATTGCAAGTACAAGTTCTATGTCGTCATGAAATCCTTGAACATGGGTTTCTCTGTGTTTTTCCTGTGGAATCCTCTGCTAGATTTGAAAGAATGCTTGATCAGATCACAAATGGTGACCATATCTTTGTGAATCCTCACATCTCGATCCTTTTTATCAACACAAGTCTTTGGCCTCACCAAGAGTCATCTCAAAAAGGAATAAAACCCAGGAGGTACATGGTCATCTGTTTCTCAAAGGGATCCTCGAAAGTTCCGTCCCTCACAATATTTACTGTCTATCACTGATCACAAAATTCTGGCACTCTTGAAAACTGCTTCCATGTTGTCCTGTTCTGCAACATGTTCAATAGCTGCATCTGCTGAAGCTTTCACAAAGACTCTCAGACTCATTTCCGTGACAAAGTTTACCAAACTGGATATCGCTGAAGTGTTCTTTCATTTTGTTATATTGTATTCTGTCAATGTCGGCACTTGTGATGTCATTGGCTCTCCTGATATCTACAAATCTCTTCTCCAAGGAGGCAATGTCAAGAATGAGGCCATCTTGGAACAGACTCCTCAACATGCTGACAAATGCAATTCCAGGCAGCACGGCCCTTTGGTTTTCTTTTGATGGCTCTGACAGCTCCTCTGTGCCCTTTGCAGATGAGTTACCGCCCTTGAAATAACATGTTCAACATTTCAACCCAACATTAAAGATGGTATTTCACGTCAATGGCATGTGCATCAATTGCTGTGTTCAGCCAACCTGATCCAGGTGTTTACGGCACTTTTAATTTCTCTCCTGCATTAAACATGGAAACACCATGGAGCCTTTATTTTGGATCAATCTGACAGAAGAAACAGAGAATTTGAGTGAGCAGTTGTTAATGATCTTGTATAGGCCTTGAAGGGACAGTCATCATCCACTGTATTGGAGGATGTTGTTGTTGTTGTTTTTGTTGTTGTTGTTACATGTCTGGGACCTGTCTGCATGAGAGATTCCTTCCTACCTGCATTGATTTCTCTCAGCGTTTCTGTGCAGTATTTAACATTTTCTTGTGACATGTTTTGGTGTAACAGTCTCCATACCAGAAGGCATATCATGGTTGTCTTTGAGTTGTGGTGATGTTGTGCGTTGTAATTGTGCAAAGACTGTTGGAGATGGTTCATCTCCATATTCTGCCCTTTCTTTAATTAATTCAAGAACCCTGTAATATGATTCAGAAGCTGGCCTGTTCACTATTTGCCCGGCACTCTCTTCTTGGCAGATAAGACATTGTTTGTAGTCCATATTCAGTCAGTCAAGGTTTTTTGGTGAGTATCTCTGGCAAGGTTCCCAATCTTGTCGGGCTTATTCACTGTACATGGCACCACATACTGTACACGGCAAGGTGCTCCATCGTGCCAGCTGTATTCACTGTAAATGGCACCACATACTGTACACGGCAAGGCGCAACATCTTGCTCACTTTATTCACTGTACATGGCACCACATACTGTACACGTCAAGGTGCTCCATCTTGCTAGCTTTATTCACTGTACATGGCACCACATACTGTACACGGCAAGGTGCTCCATCGTGCCAGCTGTATTCACTGTACATGGCACCACATACTGTATACGGCAAGGCGCAACATCTTGCTCACTTTATTCACTGTACATGGCACCACATACTGTACACGGCAAGGTGCTCCATCTTGCTAGCTTTATTCACTGCACATATCACCACATACTGTACACGGCAAGGTGCTCCATCTTGCGAGCTTTATTCACTGCACATATCACCACATACTGTACACGACAAGGTGCTCCATCGTGCCAGCTGTATTCACTGTACATGGCACCACATACTGTACACGGCAAGGCGCAACATCTTGCTCGCTTTATTCACTGTACATGGCACCACATACTGTACACGACAAGGTGCTCCATCGTGCCAGCTGTATTCACTGTACATGGCACCACATACTGTACACAGCAAGGCGCAACATCTTGCTCGCTTTATTCACTGCACATATCACCACATACTGTACACGACAAGGTGCACCATCGTGCCAGCTGTATTCACTGTACATGGCACCACATACTGTACACGGCAAGGCGCAACATCTTGCTCGCTTTATTCACTGTACATGGCACCACATACTGTACACGGCAAGGTGCTCCATCTTGCTAGCTTTATTCACTGCACATATCACCACATACTGTACACGGCAAGGTGCTCCATCTTGCTAGCTTTATTCACTGCACATATCACCACATACTGTACACGGCAAGGTGCTCCATCATGCCAGCTGTATTCACTGTACATGGCACCACATACTGTACACGGCAAGGCGCAACATCTTGCTCGCTTTATTCACTGTACATGGCACCACATACTGTACACGGCAAGGTGCTCCATCTTGCTAGCTTTATTCACTGTACATGGCACCACATACTGTACACGGCAAGGTGCTCCATCTTGCTAGCTTTATTCACTGTACATATCACCACATACTGTACACGGCAAGGTGCTCCATCTTGCTAGCTTTATTTACTGTACATGGCACCACATACTGTACACGGCATGGTGCACCATCTTGCTAGCTTTATTCACTGTACATGGCACCACATACTGTACACAGCAAGGTGCACCATCTTGCTAGCTTTATTCACTGTACATGGCACCACATACTATACACGGCATGGTGCACCATCTTGCTAGCTTTATTCACTGTACATATCACCACATACTGTACACGGCAAGGTGCTCCATCTTGCTAGCTTTACTTACTGTACATGGCACCACATAATGTGCACCTGAAACAGAAAGAAAGGTGTATTAGATAAGAAACTGTACATGTGTTTACATGAGAATTTAGTTGTAAATTTACAAATAAACGATGATAAGGGGTTCATATTTGTATGAAAGGGAAGTTTGCGTTGTTGGGGTTTGTTTACAAATTTGCTCATTTTCAAGGCTTTGGTGGTGAGATAAAAAAATTAATTACCAACAAAACAAGTCAGGAGACGACGATGGATCACGAGCGAGCAGTATTCAATGACAAAGGACGTATTCAATGACAAAGGACGGACTATAACCGAAACAGGCCCGGACAGGCCAGGCCCGGAAATGTCAAAACGAAGGTTACTGACCTTGAAATGAGATAGAAAATAATGTATAATCAGTTCTGAGGTAAGTTAGCTGCACAATACCGAAAATTCGGTGAAAAATGAAATAGGGAAAAAAAGAAAAAAGAAAAATCGAGCTCCGTGAGGCTAGACACATGATATTGGCTGAACCAAATAACGAAACCCCTGTCAGCTGCCACCAACTCCCTCGGAGAAGATGTAGCTTGAACTTGATTACGCCCTAAAAAGACATCTCTTTTTCGGGCATGGCTCCGCCCACAATGGGCGCAATACGCCCACTCTACGCAGGACACAACCAGATCATGATATCAACCTCCCACCCAAGTTTCATCAAGATCGGATGATATCATTGGGTAGTTATGCTACGCACAGACAGACACACACAGAGACACACCGACAGACGCACACACATGACGAATATAGTGGTCACTTGATAACTCGTGAACCAACAAGTATTTTAAAGAAGCTCGGATGATGCAGATTGGTATGTGTTGTGTTACGGATTCGTCACTTCCATTGTTGTGGTTTTCACCCACTTGACATATTTCTGATATCATGTACTATTATTATCTTTAAAAGGTTTATTGTTCATGAATCGTTCGCAAAGGTTAAAAGCGTTAATGTTTAAAAGAGACAGGAAGAACCGGAACCGGAACGGGTTCGAGAACCGGAAGATGACGAGAGAGGAGAGGAAGAAGAAGGCGTGGGAGCGAAAGAGTCGGAGAAGAAGCTGGTTGCTTTGCGGTCTGCAACGAACGTTGTCGAGCAAGTGTCACGTACTTTGGGTTTCCTGGGAGAAAGGAATTCCTGCGATAAAGTTGTTATCGCTGTGACTGATCATCCTGCGTGTCAGGTTTGGCGTTAGATTCCGAAGATTCATCGCTGGGTCATGACGACTCGAGAACGAGCCGTCGGCCATTTTGACTCGTGCTCTTCGCGCGTCGAGCAAACTTTCCTTGCTTCGTCAACCTTTTCCACCGCTTTCAGACGTATCTGTGGTGTGTGTGTGCACCGAGGCTTTTGATGATTACTTCGCGGCTCGCCGACCGTGAACAGTGAAAGTTCATACCTGGAGGGTGCCGTTTTAACATGTGACCCTTTCTCCGCTTTGGGCCGCGTGCGCCTTTGTGCCGTTTTGGGCGGCATGTCTGTGCCTGTCCTCTGAACGAGATTCTGGTTTCGATTCAACATCGTTCCGTTGATCACTGGAGGGGACCAACTCTGAGCTCGAAGACGGAAATATAGAAACATTGGGGAAGGTTCTTTTCCACTCACTTGGAGCACGGTGAGTTACCTTATGCATGTTAGCTGATGGTACCATCATCGGAGATATTCATTGTACTCTTTTTTTTCTTTCTTTTTTTTTCTTTTTTCTTTTTGGTATACTGAATCGAGGCTCGTGAAAGAGCTGACATTTACTTCACAAACAAATCAACCAGACAAACAAAATATATAAAAAGAGGGAACGGAAGACAAGAGAAGGGGAAGCACACAAACACTTGAGGGCACACAACATTTAAGAGCAGGGAGATGTGTGGGAGGGAGAGGGCTTGGGGGGAGGAGGGCGTGGGAACGGGGGGGGGGGGGGGGGTGGGAGAAGTATAAAACACAAGGACACCAAGGACTTCCAGGACAGAAGTTGGTATTTCAAAAAAGTGGAATTGGGGTGAAATTAGCGGGGATAGAAAAGATCAAGGTTTTGGATGGGGGAAGATAAGAGATAGTGGTGAACAGCTGTTTTAAAGACCTGGAGGGTGGAGTGGGATTGAAGAGAGTGAGGGAGTTTGTTCCAGAGGCGGGAGAAAAGAGGAATGAAGGAGTGAAGGTGAGCAAAGAGTCTTGATTTTGGCAGTTTAACCATAAGAGGGTTGCAGGCAGATCTTGTGCGACCTGGAGGAATATTTGCTGGACAGAGCCCAGAGAGAGCTGGGGGGGGGGGGGGGGCAAAGCCAGAGAGGAGTCGGTAGAAGATGGAAAGACCACCAACCCGCCTGCGGTGAGTGAGTGAGAGGCCCTTGGAGTTAGCTTCATCACGGGAGATTCCAATGATTCTGAATGCTTTGGTTTCAACAGCGTGAAGACGAGCTAGGTGTGAGGCAGGAGCACCAGCCCAGAGGGGAGAGCAGTATTCCATTGAGCTGCGGATGAAAGCCTTGTATGTGGTGAGGAGCTCAGGTGTGCCAAGGAAGGACTTTGCACGACGGAGGATGCCCAGTCGGCGACTAACTTTGGAGGCCAGATTTGAAATGTGGTTTTCCCAGGAAAGATCATGGCAGATAGTGAGACCCAAAAGTTTGAGTGACAGAACTTCTTGGAGAGGATTATTCAGAAAGTGGATGGGAGGGTTGTCCAGTCGGTCTTTTCGGAGAGACATCGTAAGAGTGTGAGATTTGTCAGGATTGAAAGACATGTTCCACTTGTTTGCCCAGTCTGTGATTGATTCCTGTTATTTTTGTGTGATTTTTAATACAATATTTGTTTGTATTATTGGTGTTTGTATTATTTGCAATTGGTGTGGTTTCACCATTGATTTTTGACACAGGATAGCATATCTTTTCTGCCGTGACTCCTTTCGGGGCTCGGAGGTACACCGTGACCAGGGGGTCGGGGAGGAGCACGTAACAGTTGGCAAAGATTAACAGTAAATGTTTAAAGGACCAATGTTTTGAAATGAAGCTCTGGGCTACTTTCTCGGATGGACGTTAAACTGAGCATTCCGTCTGCCGACATTAGTTGGTGGATGTTAAAGATCCCAAGGTGACCTTCTCGAAGAGTAGGCGAACAATCACTGGTACCATGAACAAATTACAATTTCCTGCCAGAACCTACAGGGGGGCACTGCATCAGCAATGATGGTACCCCACAGCCTTGTCCTGTATACGAAAGAAGATTATTGGTTCACGAGTTATCAAACAGAGTGACCACTACATTCGTCATGTGTGTGCGTCTGTCTGTGTGTCTGTCTGTCTGCAGCATAACTACCCGATGATATCATCCGATCTTGATGAAACTTGGGTGGGAGGTTGATATCATGATCTAGTTGTGTCCTGCCAAGAGTGGGCGAATTGCGCCCATTGTGGGCGGAGCCACGCCCGAAAAAGATGTCTTTTTAGGGGTTAATCGAGTTCAAGCTACATCTTCTCCAAGGGAGTTGGTGGAATCTGACAGGGGTTTCGGTATTTGGTTCGGCCAATGTCATGTGTCTAGCCCAACGGAGCTCGATTTTTCATTTTCGCCCCAAGGTCACAAGGTCACGAAATTTAGAAAAGTCGATTTTGATGGTTTCATTACATTGTTCGCTTCCTCATAGGGTGAAATGTCGTACATGATCTTATATTATCACATACATCATGAAATACAAGTTTTCCAACAAATTTCAGAATCTTCGACCTTTGATCTTTGAAGGTCACAAAGGTCAAATTTTCAAAGTTGGCGGAATCAAACCGAATTTTCCGTATTGTGTGGCTAACTAACCTCATAACTGATTATACATTATTTTCTGTCTCATTTCAAGGTCAGTAACCTTCGTTTTGACATTTCGAGGTCACAAAGATCAAATTTTCAAAGTTGTCAGAATCGAACCAAATTTTCGGTATTGTGTAGCTAACTTGTCTCATAACAGATAATACATTCCTATTTATATATTTTCAATGTCGGTTTTCACTTTTAAAGGTCACAAAGGACGGCCATTTCAAAGTAGTCTGAATATAACTCAGGGTTTTCACCACCACGTGGGCCCCCGACCCCCCAGTCCGGACCTGTTCCGGTTATAGTCCGTCCTTTGTCATTGAATACCTCTTGCTCGTGAACCATCGTCGTCTCCTGACTTGTCATTCTTATTGTCGTCATCATTACTTTTGCCAGCCCTGAATTCTCTGGCTACATCTGGGTGCTTCATTGGGAGTGCAACCATGTCCCTCAGGTGAACAGGGACCCACCTGGCATAGTGTGTGTGGTCTAAGGCATGGAACCATGGGACCAGTTCCGTCAGGGCATCAAGGTACATCGTGAATGAAGCCTGCCGCAGAGAACGCATGTAGACCAGTACCAACATCTCTAGTTCCAGCACAGTTGCCCAGTACTGAAAGTTGGGAATGTCTTCTCCTCTCTGGTGACACCAGTTTTCGAACTCAGGCAGGTCTTCTGCATCATCAGCATATGTCATACAGTGGCGTTCATACGCACGGTGTTGCAGGATGTGCAGTGCCGCTGCAGTGATTTGATGAGCTCTTCTTGTGCGGGTGACGTGGGCAGCTCATAGGAAGGAGTCGGCCGTCCCTGGCGTTGCAATCTCAGCTTGCAAATCTGCAAAATCTGCAAATCTTGCAAAAATCCAATCTCTGAATCTGAGATGGCCCAATATCCAGATCTTTTCATAATATGATAGTCTACTAGTGTGCCAAATATGGTGCTTTCCTCACAAAATGCACAATTGTTATGCTATATTTAGCTTAGCTGCCGGACTACTGGGCAATGAATAACATTTGAACAGCAGATGTTAATCCTGTGAACTAGCAATCAAATTAATTAACAGACATTGCAAGGAACGAGTAAATAAATGGGTTTAATACCTGCAGAACATTGTATCACCCTGACATATTGCTGGCATTGTTATATGATTGCTCGGAAGGTACCCATCCCAAGTGATAGGAAAAGCTAGCATAGGATCTCCCTCCCCTCTCTCCTCCCTCCCTTACTCTCTCTCTCTCCCCCACGCCCCTCTCTTCTCCACTGCCCTCTCCCTCCTCCAATCCCCTTTCCCTCCCCTGTCTCTCCCCCCCTTCTTCCCCCAATCCCCTCACCGCCCCCGTCTCCCTTCCCTTCTCCACACATCTTCACGTGCGTTTGAATTGAATACGTAACCATGTCAACAGTTTTTTCAACCAAGTAAATTGATGATTACATTTTCAATGGCAGATAATTGGGGGAAGGTACAGGGTTGGAGTTCTAAACCATAAACAGACGTTTTTGGGATCGAAATATGTTGCCTGTGAAAGAAGATGTCGTCGTGTGCGGACATACATCGAAGCACTCCGCTGGGCCCTGTGTCAATAACAATCGCTGCATGGATGGCACTCTTGTGTACTTGTGGCACTACTTTATGAACTATATGGAATTGATAGAATACTTACCCTGTACAGTCAACTTGGTGCGAGCTAACTCTTCTGTTTTTGAACGTTTTTTAAATATCCAAAATGGCTGCCAGGCCACGTGAGCGATGACAGTATAAATTTATATTTTCGAATATAATTGTTGTGTAGATCACACTCAAGAAATTTCAAACTGATCAGACTAAGCGTTCTCTCTGTCGAATTATGACATCATAATTAAGGCACCATGACGTCATCATTAACAACACTTATTCCCCATGCGAAGTTCTTTACAATGAGCCACATTTCAATTTTTTCCATGGAGTGGTTTCAGAGATCTAGTTGTGCAAAGTTTTTCCAATATGGTTCCCGTACTACATGACATATGACGTCATAATTATCACTAAAATTCTGTAAAGAAGGAGGTGCTCCTATGTTAAAATTTCGTGTCAATCAGACCAACGGATGCCGAGAAAATGAATTTTAAAAATGCAGACACACGCGATATGTATGCGACCAAATGCCACCCCTGCTTTTTGCTTTGCGAGTGCAGTGTCGTAAACAATAATTGATATTAATAAAGATGGAAAATAAAAGAATAATGGATTTTTTTTATATACATCATCAAGGGTTGTGGAAGAGCAAGAATACAGAATAGACAATGACGTTCACTGGAGCAACAAAAGTTGACACAAAAAGCAAAATCCGAATCCAAAAAGATCGTTACTGGTGTCCATGGCCGGTAATAAAATAAAATCAAAGTATTCTGTTAATTAAAAATCAAATGTATCAGCTTTTAATAAGCATATACGTCACAATCACGACGGGTCGAAAAAACTCAACAAAACACACAGGATTATACACACAAGGTTCTGGATTACATCCAATGAATTATTTGCAATAATGGAATGTCAAATGGGTACGGGTCGAAATGGGAATATAACAGGTCAAAACATTGAACGGGATTTCTTCCTTCCTTCCATGTTAGTGCTGCTTCATCAGGATGAAGATTACCATGAGCGGTGCATAGGTACAGATCACTGGCTTGATTGCTCGATGCTTCAAAAAAATAACAACTCAAATTATGTAATGAAGCCAAAACATTGATATTGCTTATGTGCATATATAATACAGTGCATTCAGAAAGTATTCAGACCCCTTCACTTTTTTCACATTTTGTTATGTTGCAGCGTTATGCTGCAATCGTTTAAATTCATTTTTTCCCTCATCAATCTTCACTCAATACCCCATAACGACAAAGACAAAATAGGCTTTTAGAAAGTTTTGCAAATTTATTTGAAAGAAAAAACTGAAATATCACATTGACATTAGTATTCATACCCTTTGCTATGATACTTGAAATTTAGCTCAGGTGCCTCCCATTTCTCTTGATCATCTTTGAGATGTTTCTACACCTCGATTGGAGTCCACCTGTGGTAAATTCGATTGATTGGACATGATTTGGAAAGGCACACACCTGTCTATATAAGGTCTCACAGCTGACAATGCACATCAGAGCAAAAACCAAGCCATGAGGTCGAAGGAACTGCCTGCAGAGCTCAGAGACAGGATTGTGTCGAGGCACAGATCTGGGGAAGGCTACAAAAAAAATTCTGCTGCATTGAAGGTTCCCAAGAACACAGTGGCCTCCATAATTCTTAAATGGAAGAAGTTTGAAACAACCAGGACTCTTCCTAGAGCTGGGCGCCCGGCCAAACTGAGCAATCGGGGGAGAAGGGCCGTGGTAAGAGAGGTGACCAAGAACCCGATGGTCACTCTGGCTTTGCTCCAGAGATCCTGTGTGGAGATGGGAGTAACTTCCAGAAGGACAACCATCACTGCAACACTCCACCAATCTGGGCTTTATGGCAGAGTGGCCAGACGAAAGCCTCTCCTCAGTGAAAGACACATGAAAGCCCGCTTGGAGTTTGCAAAAAAACACCTAAAGGACTCAGACTGTGAGAAACAAGATTCTGTGGTCTGATGAAACCAAGATTGAACTGTTTGACTTGACTGTTTTGACTGATTGACTGTTTGACCCCACCCAGGTCATACTATCCCCACCCAGGTCATACTATCCCCACCCAGGTCATACTATCCCCACCCAGGTCATACTATCCCCACCCAGGTCATACTATCCCCACCCAGGTCATACTATCCCCACCCAGGTCATACTATCCCCACCCAGGTCATACTATCCCCACCCTTGTGATACCATCCCCACCCAGGTCATACTATCCCCACCCAGGTCATACTATCCCCACCCAGGTCATACTATCCCCACCCTTGTGATACCATCCCCACCCTTGTCATTCTATCCCCACCCAGGTCATACTATCCTCACCCAGGTCATTCTATCCCCACCCAGGTCACACTATCCCCACCCAGGTCAAACTATCCCCACCCAGGTCATACTACCCCACCCTTGTCATACTATCCTCACCCAGGTCATACTATCCCCACACTTGTCATACTATCCCCACCCAGGTCATACTATCCCCACCCAGGTCATACTATCCCCACCCAGGTCATACTATCCCCACCCAGGTCATACTATCCCCACCCAGGTCATACTATCCTCACCCTTGTCATACTATCCCCACCCTTGTCATTCTATCCCCACCCTTGTCATACTATCCCCACCCAGGTCATACTATCCCCACCCAGGTCATACTATACCCACCCAGGTCATATGATCCTCTTCAACTGAAGTATTAAACAAGCCCGGCTATCCGATGTTAGACTTTCGGTCTTCTTTAACGATGCATCAACGATGTAAGAATTATTATTTTTTCTTCTCCCAAACTGTTCGTATTCATTAAATGTTTTGCCTCATTATATTAATTATGATATTAAAAACACACCACACACCACATTTTTAATAGCTCCGTCATCTCCAACCTTTACCAATCGTTTATCTCGTTATATAACTCCTTGTTGTATTAATATAACACCGATCCCAAGTTTCTCACCTGATCCTGTAATTTCAGCCCCACTCTGCTCTCTTCCCTCCTGTAGATGATACGGGAGTTTATGACTGACGTCACCGGTGCTCTTTGTAACATCTCCCGTGTTCCCGAGAACCGCGGCTGCCTCCGCCAGGCCGGTGTACAAGATTCCTTGAAATTTTACTCCAGCCTGGATGACGATCTGTTCAAACTGGATGCTTTGATGATCACAGCCCACGTGGTGGACGCCTTGGATTGTGATCCCCTGGGAAACTCCACAGGTAATGATTTGATCTTCCTTTCTCACTTCCACTGCTCATGCTAACAGGAGAAACTGAGGATTGATTTCATTATTCCATGAATATAATAATGGAATACCTGGATCAATTCATTTTGATATGTTTGGAATACCTGGATCGAATCGTTTTGAGAGGAAAGGAATATCTGGATCAATTCATTTCCATAGCTTTAGAATACCTGGATAGATTCATTTTGATAGGTTTGGAATACCTGGATAGATTCATTTTGATAGGTTTGGAATACCTGGATAGATTCATTTTGATAGGTTTGGAATACCTGGATAGATTCATTTTGATAGGTTTGGAATACCTGGATAGATTCATTTTGATAGGTTTGGAATACCTGGATAGATGCAATTTGATTGGTTTGGAATACCTGGATCGAATCGTTTTGATAGGTTTGGAATACCTGGATAGATTCATTTTGATGGGTTTGGAATACCTTCTCACCTTGAATACCTTGGAATACCTTGGAATTTGGAATACCTTCTCACCTGCACCTGGGGCTTGAGCTCCCAAACAGAGGGTTTTCAGATTTACCCATAATGCCGTGCACATCGCCATGTTGATTGTATTCACTTCCCTGGTAACGATAACATCAGTAGCTCTACAATCTACCACATTTATCTCGTTATTCTGATTTACTGCAATGGAAAGTAACGCTCATTATTTGGTCATGTTCGGTCTTGTTTGCCTTTTCTGCTGGTTTGGCGTGCTAACCAAGATGGCGCCCACGCACTGCATCATGGGTAGTGGAACTCCCATATACTCAGTGAGCCAGAAACCAAATGCCATATATTGGTCCCATTAGAAGGAACCAGACATGTAATTAAGTTTATGATACTGTACTAGGTACAGTACGGTGTATTTAGAACTTGAAGCAATATGATGGACTTTTCTGCAGAGTAGATTCGTGACAGCACACGAGTTGTAATGTGTTGGGATCTTTGGTGGATATTTAAACTGTTATGAGGTGTTTAGTGGATATTTAAACTGTTATGAGGTGTTTAGTGGATATTTAAACTGTTATGAGGTGTTTAGTGGATATTTAAACTGTTATGAGGTGTTTAGTGGATATTTAAACTGTTATGAGGTGTTTAGTGGATATTTAAACTGTTATGAGGTGTTTAGTGGATATTTAAACTGTTATGAGGTGTTTAGTGAATATTTAAACTGTTATGAGGTGTTTAGTGGATATTTAAACTATTATGAGGTAGTTAGTGGATATTTAAACTGTTATGGAGTGTTTTGTGGATACTTAAACGATCATAAGGTGTTTGGTGGATATTTAAACTGTTATGAGGTGTTTAGTGGATATTTAAACTGTTATGAGGTGTTTAGTGGATATTTAAACTGTTATGAGGTGTTTAGTGGATATTTAAATTGTTATGAGGTGTTTAGTGGATATTTAAACTGTTATGAGGTGTTTAGTGGATATTTAAACTGTTATGAGGTGTTTAGTGGATATTTAAACTGTTATGAGGTGTTTAGTGGATATTTAAACTGTTATGAGGTGTTTAGTGGATATTTAAACTGTTATGAGGTGTTTAGTGGATATTTAAACTGTTATGAGGTGTTTAGTGGATATTTAAACTGTTATGAGGTGTTTAGTGGATATTTAAACTGTTATGAGGTGTTTAGTGGATATTTAAACTGTTATGAGGTGGTTGCTGGATATTTAAACTTATGGAGTGTTTTGTGGATATTTAAATTGTTAAGAGGTGGTTGCTGGATATTTAAACTTATGGAGTGTTTTGTGGATATTTAAACTGTTATGAGGTGTTTAGTGGATATTTAAACTGTTATGAGATGTTGTGTGGATATGTGAACTGTTATGAGGTGTTTGGTGGATATTTAAACTGTTACGAGATGTTTAGTGGATATTTAAACTGTGATGAGATGTTGTGTGGATATTTAAACTGTTATGAGATGTTTAGTGGATATTTAAACTGTTATGAGATGTTGTGTGGATATTTAAACTGTTATGAGGTGTTTGCTGGATATTTAAACTGTTATGAGATGTTGTGTGGATATTTGAACTGTTATGAGGTGTTTGGTGGATATTTAAACTGTTTTTAGGTGTTTGCTGGATATTTAAACTGCTATGAGGTATTTGGTGGATATTTAAACTGCTGTGAGGTGTTTTGTGGATATTTAAACTGTTATTAGGTGTTTGCTGGTTATTTAAACTGCTTCGAGGAGTGTGGTAGATATTTAAACTGTTATAAGGTGTTTGGTGGATATGTAAACTGTTATGAGGTGTTTGGTGGATATGTGAACTGTTAAGAGGTGTTTGGTGGATATGTAAACTGTTAAGAGGTGTTTGGTGGATATTTAAACTGTTATGACGTTTTTGTTGGATATGTAAAATGTTCCTTCTGGGTGAAACTGTGTTTTACTTATCATATTATTGCAGATTACATTCACTGTCCTTCAAACCAACTTGCAGGTGTATTATTTGTGGGTAGATAGCCACCTGTGTCCTTTTATTGTGATACTGTCCTGGGCCATAATTGTCCATGAGCTGATATATTGTTCTGAAGTGTTTGTTTACCTTTCTAAAGACCACAATAGGTTGTGAATCTGTGTAGTTTGAACTTCTGACTCAAAGTAAAGAGTAAGCGGTTTTATAATTTTCCGGCCCAATCTTTTTCCGGATTTCTAAACTGGTATTTCTAGGGGACCAGGGGGTGATACTGTGTTTCTTCTCCGCAGCGCTCCGGGTATCACCATGGAGAGTTGAGTGGTGGATAATTGTGGTTTTACTTTGATGCCATTGACGTGATGTGAGGTCCCGCTCCCGCTGAGTGTGTTTTCTGGTCGATCTGTGTTGTTGGAGGCGAGGGTTGTGGGGATCCGTGGATGGCTACAGGATATCACAATAACACCTTGCGAGTCAGTTTCTGTTGTTTGCTTTTGAAGGCACAAAGTTGTGTCCATCTCTTCTACTTTTGAATCGGAAATTCCATGCCCAAAACGATATCGTATTTTTTCAGCTCAATATTTCCCGTCAGATATTTTGTACTCCATGGTAACAGCATTTGCTTGGCAGGTGTTACTGCTCCACCTCTCACAACATCCACACAGTCCTGGCCCAATGATTGATTCAGTCTTCGTATTCCTGTATTAGGACTTGTTTCTGCTTGTGATGTCTCCCATGAACGTAACATTTCGGAAACTAGCAAGTTGCCTGTGCCTGCACGGGATTCTAAATGGGGTAGGATGCAGGAAGCAAAAATGCAAATGGTGTCGTCTGTCATGGAGCCAGGAAGCTGGGAGCATTTCTACATCTGATGAAATTAAAATGCTCTAATGGTGGCGAGGTGCTCCATTTGAAACTTTTGTTCGAAATATGGAAATTTGTTTGTGCTCCTTTCACATGAGGCTTTATGATCTCCTTCAAACACCCGGGACCTCCTCTGCATCTTCATCCTCCTCCTTGTCTCCAGGTCTCTCTTGAGTTCCCTCTCTTCTTCTTTCTCCTAGCTGTCCTGCCCACGGGGTGGCGCCAATAAAAATAATGCACATTGGTTCTTCTGGCTCAACAGCACATTATACCTCCATGGCTGACACACAATGGCCAGACAGATTGTGATGGCCTTTCACACACATGTGACACATGTGCCTCTCATGTGAAATCATCACGTAGTGCTGCCCACAAACAAGAGGTGTTTAAGCTGTGAAATTAATGTTTAACCTGTCTATAAATTACATACACAGCTTCCTCAATAATACGTGCAACAAACGACCTACTCTCACAGGTCCCTATTACATGACAATCTGACCTACTCAAAACACACGGACCATATTGCACTTACCATGGTCCAGCTATAGAACCCTTTACCCACTTTACACGTAACAATACTTTATCACAGTTAAAGCGTGAGAAAAAAAATACATGAAAATTCATACATTTTAACTTTATATAATGTACAATCTTTTAACCCAATCCATTTATCAAGGAATAACATCATTTAACCCCCTTCACAACATTCATTTCCCTCGAACAAAAAGTGTAACGATCTCATAAACAGGTGAAATTAACAATGTTCTCTTTGCCGCAGTTTCTCTCTCTCTCTCTCTCTCTCTCTCTCTCTCTCTCTCTCTCTCTCTCTCTCTCTCTCTGTCTCTGTCTCTCTGTCTCTCTGTCTCTCTGTCTCTCTGTCTCTCTGTCTCTCTGTCTCTCTCAGTCTCTCGCGCGCCCCCTTCTGGATGGTTGTGAGTCGTGCGTGGGTGTGGTAATCATGGCGGCTGTGGGTGTTGAGCTGTGAGTACGGTGCTGTGTTGGTGGTCTTTCCTATCCTCCTTTCACTCCATTTGTGTCCTTGTACGAGTTTGTGAAGTTTCTCCGTGTTTCCCTTCTGCTCTTGAGACAAGAGAGGGAGAGAGAGACAGCACGGTAACGGTTAGCCACCTGTATTAATTTCTAACGTGGGTTGGTTATATCGTGCCGATTATTTATTTATTTACTTATTTAACTAAATTTGATTTGTTTGGTTAGTTTATTGCATTGTTACTGTTTAGTTTGTTTAGTTTATTGCCGATAAATGGCTAATAGGAATAGTCAAAGGACTGCTGATCGTGTTAGTGATGAGGTGTTATCGCGTAAGCACGGGCTGTGCCTTGTTCCGCCGGAAGACGTGCAAATGGACGATGTTCTACTTGCAATCGGGGATTTGATCGGGGTAAATAACATTCGTGCTGCGTCTCGAATGAACCACAAAGTGGTGGTTTTCGTGTCACAATTTAGCCTTGCAGACATCGTGGTGCAAAACGGGTTAACGTTGGGGAACGACCAATTTGTTCCGGTATCGTCCATGGACACGCCGGCGGTTAAAGTTATTTTAAGTAACGTTCCGCCCTTTCTGAGGAATGAAGAAATCCTATGTAAATTAGGGGAGCATGGGACTGTCGTCTCACGAATTATCACGGTCCCCCTGCGAACCAGGAACGGAAGGCTGAAGCATGTAGAGTCGTTTAGACGTTTTTGTTTCGTCGTACTAAAGGATGAGGCAAAACAGCTGAACATATCTATAAATTTTAAAATAGGAGATCATGATTACCGGATCTTTGCAGCTACTGAGACCTTGATTTGCTATACATGTGGGGCATACGGACACACTCGGCAGTATTGTCCTGATGTGAGGAAGAGTTATGCCACAGCAGCTGGGGCAGCCCCCCCTGTAAATGACTTGAACGACCCTGTAGATGAGCCAGGTGTCGAAAAAAGGTCAACACCGGAATACGAGGGTGCGGGTGACAGTGGTGCTGGTGGAGAAGCCCATACGGTAGTGGAGCAACCATATGTGGAGGAGAGGCTGCAACCTCAAGAACAAAGGGACTTCGAGGAGGTGAAGCTGATGGAGACCGAGTCGAGGAGAAACTTGAAACGCTCTCTTGCGAGCGATGAGAATGGAGGAAAAGGAAACAAAATGGTTCTCGTGCAGGAAGATGGTAATACAGACCAACCTGATGACCATGAGCAAAATGGTAATGCAATAGGTAGAGATGCGAATCTGCCCATTTCACAGGATGAAGAGAATCGAAGCATTACCGAGCGTGTCACCGTGTGTGATGGTGGACACCCTGCACCATGCGACGAGCAGTTAAGGACCCTCATCTCAACGGAAGATGATGAGAAAGAGATTGATAAGTCGGTGGCAGACAACAACGATGGGGTAGTTGGTGCCATGCAGACGCAACAAAAATACCATGGTGACAATGACACAGATGAGGTGCCAGTACCTGACACACCACTGGGTGAGAGTGGGGTCGAGGCTGATGAGGAAGGATGCAGTCTTGCTGCCCTGAGTGAGTCTCAGAAGGAGCAGGTGAGGCAAGCAGAGGTGACAAAAGGGAAGGTCATTGATTTCTTAAACGAAACGTTTAGACAACGTCATGTTGTAATTAGAGATCATTTCCTTGATGTTCAAGCTTTCATTAAGGTTTCAAAACCTCTTTTACAGAAAAATGACCCCATGCTCTCAGAGCCTCAATTTCAACGTCTTCGTAAAGCAGTAACAAAGGCGAACAAGGAATTGCAGGCGGACGGTGAGCTACCACCTTAGAATGACAACGCGAGAAATACATATTGCCTCCCTGAACATCAATGGGGGATGTGCCCCCTTACGAAAAATTCAAGCAATCCAGGCAATGGAGAGGGTAAAAGCAGATGTCATTCTATTGCAAGAGACCCATGCCACAAACAATTTGGCAGCTGTATGGTGTAAACTTTTTAAAGGGCAATGGTGGCTGAGTGGGGTTTCCACACCCAAGGCTGGTGTTGCCATCGCCTTAAGTCCCAGGCTTCCCACTCAGAGTGTTATTTATAGGGAGGTCTATAAGGCACATTTGATAGCGGTGGAGTTCTACTGCAATACACAAAAGCTTATTATAGTAAATGTGTATGCACCAAGTGAACCTATAGAAAGAAGAACATTCTTTTCCACATTGCGGGACTTTGTAGAGGGACTGGATCCAGCTGCTCTCACCTGTATCGCAGGGGACTTTAACTGTACAATTGATCCTTCAGTTGACAGGAATGGACATGAACCCCACGGCGCTTCTGCAAAGGTGTTAGCGAGCCTCATCAAGAACTATTGTTTTGAGGATGTGTGGAGGTTGCAGCATCCAACTTCACGGGCCTACACATGGTGCAGATGTCATGATGGCGTCATATCAAGGGCAAGGCTGGACAGGATCTATATCAATAAGCCAATGCTGAATGTGGTGTCCACTACCCAAATACTCCCAACAGGGTTTTCAGATCATAATTTAGTGGCAATGTCCTTTAAATTACCCCTGACATCAGGAGGTAGCGCATACTGGTCACTCAATACTCGGTTGTTAAGTGATAAGAAATTTAAAGATGCCTTCCGAACCGTGTGGGGGAAAATCCGGTCCTCTAAGCTTGAGCATGCCAACCTTCGCATATGGTGGGACCTTGCAAAGTGTCAAGTTAAAACGTTTTGTCAACAGTATAGTCTGTTTACTACTAAAATGCAAAGTCTCTCAATTGACTCATTAAAGGCCGAAATTGCAGAATTGGAACAGAATCGTAATGGGGCTGGGAAAGATTTTGGATATGATCAGTTACTATGGACAAAAAGGTCATTACTGACCGAAATGGTGAGGCAGCGGGCAATGGGTACCTTGGTGCGTATGAGGATGAGTTACTTGACTTTGGATATGCCAAATAAGGACTTCTTTAGCTTGGAGAATTCGGTGAAAAACTCGCAGCAAATTCATAAGCTCTGTACTGCTAATGGGTCAACGGTTACCTCCCAACTGGAGATTAAAGCGGCCTTGAAAGCATTTTACTCTGACCTGTATTCTGCCCAGAGTATCAACAGTGAGGCGATACAGGAGCTGATTGCTGGGCTCCCAGAAGTCGAGGAGGACAAGCAGCACACACTGGAATCGTCAATTTCACCTGATGAACTTGAAGCAGCCATGCGAGGCTTGAAAGATGGTAAAGCCTCGGGGATTGACGGGCTGCCTGGAGAGTTTTATAAGACATTTTGGAATCTTGTGGGACCGGATCTGCTTGAAGTCCTTGACGAAAGCCTTCGTGCTGGAGAACTTCCTCTGTCCTGTAGAAGGGCGGTCGTATGCCTTTTGCCGAAGCCTGGGAACATTCAACTCATTGAGAACTGGCGACCTGTTTCCTTACTGTGTACTGACTACAAAATCTTGTCTAAAGTATTAGCGAATCGGCTGAAAGAGGTGATCAGCTCTGTCATACAGCCGGATCAAACCTACTGTGTTCCTGGACGGTCCATGCATGATAACCTGTTTCTGGTAAGAGATATTATTTCCTGTAAAAAGTATGTGCCTGCCAGTTTTGGGTTATTGTTTCTGGATCAAACAAAGGCTTTTGATCGTGTTGATCATGCATACTTGTTTTCGGTTCTTAAGGGGATGGGTTTTGGTGAAACCTTCACAGCATATGTTAAACTGTTATATACAAACACTTTCTGTATGTTGAAAGTAAATAATAACTTATGCTCCCCCTTTCCCTTTCGACGGGGTATCCGCCAAGGCTGTCCTCTCTCGGGACTGTTGTACACAATTGCCCTTGAACCACTTTTGGCATCCTTCAGGAAACGATTGCCTCAGGATATGGGGGTAGAGGGGTTAAAATTTGTCGTAACAGCTTATGCTGATGATGTTTGTGTTTTACTTAAAGGCCCGGGCAGTGTAGCTGCAGTACAGCAGTGCTTAAAAGACTTCTCTGCAGCCTCTTCTGGTGAAGTAAACTGGAGTAAAAGTGTAGCCTTGTGGTGTAGTTCAGGTAACCCCTCAGTCATATCACCACCATCACTCCCACAAAATCTGGTATGGAAAACAGACGGGGTCAAATATCTTGGAGTTTATCTTGGAAACCATGAAATGGAAATGAGGAATTGGGAAGGAGGTGTGGAACAAATCGCATATCGTTTAAAATCATGGAAAGGACTACTGCGGTCTCTTTCATACAGAGGCCGCGCTCTTGTTATCAATAACCTGATTGCAGCGAGATTGTGGCATAAAGTCATTACCCTGCAGCCACCCAAGGAGCTGATCCCTGCCATCCAGAGGAAGTTGATAGACTTTTTTTGGAGCGGCTACCACTGGCTGCGGCCCAGTATACTGTACCACCCTCGGAAGGAGGGGGGCCAAGGAGTCATTGATGTCTCTGGGCGGCTTATGGCTTTTCGCCTGCAGTCTGTGCAGAGACTACTATATGCGGAGGAGCTGCCCTGGCGCCCATTTGCACATTTTCTATTACAACAGGCTGGTGGAATGAACTATGATCGGCACCTTCTCTTGGTGGACCTTGATTGTGTCAGCAGTGCTTCACTTCCCGCTTTTTATCGGAGTTTGCTGGATGCATGGAAAGGCCTTGAGGTTAAACGTTGTCTTGAGGCATATAATTGTCGTAATTTCCTCCAAGAGCCTCTGTTCTATAACAGCTTTTTCCCATGTATTCCTCGTAGCCATGCTTTAATTAAAAAATTCATTAAAGGAGGCGTAAGCAAAGTGAGTGATCTAAGGGATGCATCTGGAACCAAGTGGAGGTCTGCTGGGGTGGTGGCGACAGGTGTTTGTGTAGCATCTGTTCGAGTTGTTCAACAAATCAAACAGGTAGTCGTAAAAAAATTCAGGCAGCTAAACATTGGCTGGGAAGGTGCCGGAATTGTCGAAGATTTTCGACTATCTTTCCCCGAAATCAAGGTGCTGCCCTCTGTCCAGTCCAATGATGATGGGTTTCCCTCCCCCTTTCACTTAGTAACTAAGGCTGGTGTCCTTAAACTCGTGAGGGGGAAAGAAGTCTCATCCCTGTCTGGAGCGATGCGTGTGGCCTTGTGGTCAGAACGGTTAGGGCCGGGGTTTCCCTCTACTCCACTGTGGCATAATATGTTTGTTCCACCCATCTATGGGTTCTTAGCGGATATCCAATGGAGGCTAACACATTGGGCTCTCCCCTCAAACACTTTTATCCACCATCTTAATGCCTCGGTGCCTGTAAATTGTCCCTTCTGCGAACAGGAGGAGGATCTTTTTCATGCATATGTCCAGTGCAGGAGGTTAGCACCTCTATTTTCTGTGATTGCACACCTTTCTTATAAATTATCCTTCACTTTTACCTTGCATATGTTTATTTTTGGTGTACCCTTTACCTCCTCTTGTAAAAATGCTGGTGCCTTGATGAATTTCCTGATTGCCATTGCAAAATATGCAATTTATAAGTCAAGGAAAATTAAGATTGATAAATGTTATGGTGATGACGTCATTCCAATATTTAAAGGGCTGGTGTCAGCAAGATTAAGGCTGGAATTTGATCACCATATGAGTAACGAGAATGTTGAACTTTTTGAATGGAAATGGTGCACTCACGAGGCCTTGTGTGTGGTTCAGGACTCGAAACTCGTCATGATGTTTTAAGAATTGCATCAAGAGTGTGATGCTTTGGTGTTGTTGTACCTTTTTTTTCTCTGCCCCTGCTTGTAAATACCCTTGCGGTATAGGTTGACATCCTTGTGCATTTTGTGGAAATAAACGGTGTTCAAATTCAAAAATTCTCTCTCTCTCTCTCTCTCTCTCTCTCTCTCTCTCTCTCTCTCTCTGTCTCTGTCTCTGTCTCTGTCTCTGTCTCTGTCTCTGTCTCTGTCTCTGTCTCTCTCTCTCTCTCTCTCTCTCTCTCTCATCCTTGGGTATCCTTCAATGTAATGCAATTTCCATTATGAAAGTGAAAATTCTGGATTATATTTAAATAATAACTCTTTTCAAGCTAATGAGCCCCAAAGGATGAAACATCCATTCTTGGGAAGATTATTCATTGATCTGATGCATGCTCTGCACATCTCTCCTTGAGGTGCATTTCCATTAGTATTGCTTTGTGCACAGGTGAGGGAGCTCAGCCACAGGAAGTTGTGCTAACATTTTTGATCTCATAAAACCCAAGAGATACGAGTGTAACAGGGAGGGCGTGGCTATGTAACATTTGTAACAGGGAGGGTGTGGCTATTGTTACGGATTCGTCACTTCCGTTGCTATGGTTTACCTCCACTTGAAATATTTCTGATTCTATGTACTATTATTGTCTTCAAAAGGTTTATTGTTCATGAACTGTTTGCAAAGGATAAAAGCGTTAATGTTAAAAAGAGACAGGAAGCCGGATCAGGAGCCGGAAGAAGAAGAGGAGGAGAGAAAAAGGGCGGAGCGAAGGAGTCGGACAATAAAGCCGAGTTGCTCCGGGTTCTGAAGCGAACGTTCGGGTTATCCGCGACAGGGATTCCTACGATCGAGTTGTCATCGCTGTGACCGATCACCCGCCTGTCAGGTTTGGCGTTGGATTCAGAGGAATCATCGTTGTGTCGTTTCGACCCGAGTTTCGGGCCGTCGGCCATTTTGACACGTGCAGGATTTGTGCTTCGCTCGCTGTTTCGTTTCTTTTCGACAATTCTCACCGCATTCAGACGTCGATCTGGGGCGTGTGTGTGACGTGGATTTTTGAAGGCTAATTCGTCCTTCCTGAGGGTGTGATCTCTCGGTCGCCTGTAGGGCGCCTTTGGATTTACCAGTCGCCTTGAGGGCGCCTTTGTACCGCTTCGACTGTGTGACTGCCCTGGCCATCCGCACGGGTTTCTGGTCGTTTGGACCTCGTTCTGGCGATCGCTGGAGCGAATCAACTTCGTCTTGGAGCCGGGAATAAGAGACATTGGGGAATGTTGTTGTTACACTCACTTGGAGCACCGTGAGTTATATATTGCAAAACTGATGGTACCATCATAGGACATATTGATTGTACTTTTGAATACTATTGTTGTTGTAACGTTATTCTTGTGTGATCTCAATACAATATTTGTTTGTGAGTAACAACTGGGGTGGCTTCTCCATTGATCTTTGACACACAGAATAACACATTTTTCTGCTGTGACCCCTCTCGGGGGCCCGGAGGTACACCGTGACCAGGGGGTCGGGGAGGAGCACGTAACACTATGCTGATGATGTCAGCAACATGGCGTGAGCATCTGGCCTTCGGCAAGTGTTGAACTATTGGCGCCGTTTGGAGCTTCCCGGTCCGCGTGCTTACTGCGATGTTTGGAGCTGCCTGGTCCATGCACTTACTGCCCTGTTTAGAGCTTCCCGGTCCACGTGTTTACTGCGCTGTTTGGAGCTTCCCGGTCCACGTGCTTACTGCGATGTTTGGAGCTGCCCGGTCCACGTGCTTACTGCGATGTTTGGAGCTGCCCGGTCCACGTGCTTACTGCCCTGTTTGGAGCTTCCCGGTCCACGTGCTTACTGCGCTGTTTGGAGCTTCCCGGTCCACGTGCTTACTGCGCTGTTTGGAGCTTCCCGGTCCATGTGCTTACTACGCTGTTTGGAGCTGCCCGGTCCACGTGCTTACTCTGCTGTTTGGAGCTTCCCGGTCCACGTGCTTACTGCGATGTTTGGAGCTTCCCGGTCCATGTGCTTACTACGCTGTTTGGAGCTGCCCGGTCCACGTGCTTACTCTGCTGTTTGGAGCTTCCCGGTCCACGTGCTTACTGCGATGTTTTGGGCTGCCCGGTGCACGTGCTTACTGCGATGTTTTGGGCTGCCCAGTCCACGTGCTTACTGCGATGTTCGGAGCTGCCCGGTCCACGTGCTTACTGCGATGTTCAGAGCTGCCCGGTCCACGTGCTTACTGCGATGTTCAGAGCTGCTCGGTCCACGTGCTTACTGCCCTGTTTGGAGCTTCCCGGTCCACGTGCTTACTGCGCTGTTTGGAGCTTCCCGGTCCACGTGCTTACTGCGCTGTTTGGAGCTTCCCGGTCCACGTGCTTACTGCGCTGTTTGGAGTTGCCCGGTCCACGTACTTACTGCGATGTTCGGAGCTGCCCGGTCCACGTGCTTACTGCGATGTTCGGAGCTGCCCGGTCCACGTGCTTACTGCGATGTTCGGAGCTGCCCGATCCACGTGCTCACTGCGATGTTCAGAGCTGCCCGGTCCACGTGCTTACTGCGATGTTCTAGGCTGCCCAGACCACGTGCTTACTGCGATGTTCGGAGCTGCCTGGTTTTCCCCCTTCCATGGGGTGATGAGGTGAGATTGCTGAGATTGCCGTGATCCTTTTGTCTATTCCACGTGTTGGCGAGGAGAGGCTTCATTCATCGTCACGGATTCTTCTTTCATTCCAACGGATCGCAGGAGCTGAGCCTCAAACGTGACATTGTGAAGGGATTCATTTGTTATTGAAGGAGATGTTGAGCAGCATCCGGGTTTTCAGCTTTGGTTCTCTGCTTTTTTGACTTTACATAATATGTACATGAATAGTCATTGTATATGATTGTTATTATTAGTATATGCATTTGTAAGTTTTACGAAATATTGTTATTGTAAACTTGACAAATTTCAGTCTTCGGACTGCCTTGTCCGGTGTTTAGTGATTTCAACAAACCGAAATGAAATCCGAGGTGTACAAAAACAAACTTGTTAGTAATCCTGTAAAAACAAGGAGAGTTTGGATTTGTACCGAAACTGTGGAAGGGAATTTCATTGTGACATCTTAGCATTATAAACTACATGTTATTTGTGTAAAGATTAAAATATAAACTTTACATAAGACAATACAAATGAAGGATTGTAATTAGAGAGTGATTTAAATAAAAACAAATTCAAGTATAATTTTTATGAATATTTATAATTCATTATTTAATCCTATATCAGTGAACATTGCTGGATATTCATGATTTAATCCTATATAAGTGTACATTGCTGGATACTCTTCAAACATCTCTGATTCCCATCACTCTTTGTCCCACAGACGCGCTCAATGTGCTTCTCAACACCCTGAAGAAGCGCACCGTGTACGGGAGATACAAGTTACTGGATATCCGTGTATTCCTGACAGAGGAGCTGATGGAGGCTCTGTGGTTGCTAACAAACTGCGGCAGTGAGAGGAGGAGGGTAATGGAGGGAGGAGATGAGGAGAGGGAACAAATTAATAAAATAAACAAACACAGAAAAGGTTTTTATAAACAAATAAGTCAGAAATATTATGTTTATCATGAACTATAAAGTATGAACCTCACAGGAAATGCTTTGTAATGTTTGTAAATATCCACACAAACTAGTATAACCTGTCATTACAAACTAGTATAACCTGTCATTAGACTCGAGCTCAATCAATCACAGTTTAGTCCCATTAAGATAAACATGTTATATTTTATATTTTTCACAACAATCGGTCAATCCCTCCCCCCTCCCTCTCCACACCTCCCCCACCTTCCCATGCCTCCTCCCCCCAAGCCCTCTCCCTCCCACAGATCTTCCGATGTCCCTGTTCTCTGCTGTTGTACTTGTGTGTTTCCCTCTCTCCCCATCTTGTCTCCCGCTCCCTTTTGTTGTATGTTTTGTGTGTCCGTTTTTGTTTTTTTGTGATTGATGTTAGCTCTTACATGAGCCTCGATCTTGTATACAAAAAAAAAAGAGCTGTCTTTAAAAACAAGATTTACCCCTGAGCATCAATGATGCTCCAACCATTATTCTTGTCTTTCTGCTTGTACTCACATCTGTGTTCGTGTATGAAGATTTCTTTCTTGTGTTGTGGTTTGTGTTTACATTTTGCCTCTGAACTATAAAATATTTATTTATTTATGTTGAGGCTCCAGTCACGGACTACATAGTCCTATTCGAGGCTCGGCCTTGAATAAAAGAACTGAATTGATAGAAAAGAGAGAATAGTCTCAGATTTTTGAGGAAGTAAACAATCTGCTTTTTGAAAAGGGGAATGTCGTGTTTGGAAAAACATGGGAAGCTAAAGAGTTCCAGACTTTGGCAGTTGATGGGAAGAAACAAACATCATAACGACCCACCCTTGATTTTCCGATGGTCACAAAATAATCACGTGATGTTGTGGCTTATCGAGTAATTCCGTGGTCTCGCTAATGGCGGAGGTACACAAGCAACAAGTTCTCGGGATCAGAAACCGAAGTAATATCTGTAGAAAAGAGAAAGACAAGCAAATTTGTGCAGTAATTCGATCGGGTCGAGTTTTCAGGTCAGATGGGGAGAGTTGATAAGTATCTGTAATACATACGATTGGGAGAGTTGATAAGTATCTGTAATACATACGATTGGGAGAGTTGATAAGTATCTGTAATACATACTCACGTTTGGGAGAGTTGATAAGTATCTGGAATACATACGATTGGGAGAGTTGATAAGTATCTGTAATACATACTCACGTTTGGGAGAGTTGATAAGTATCTGTAATACATACTCACGATTGGGAGAGTTGATAAGTATCTGTAATACAGACTCACGATTGGGAGAGTTGATAAGTATCTGGAATACATACTCACGCTTGGGAGAGTTGATAAGTATCTGGAATACATACTCACGCTTGGGAGAGTTGATAAGTATCTGGAATACATACTCACGCTTGGGAGAGTTGATAAGTATCTGGAATACAGACTCACGATTGGGAGAGTTGATAAGTATCTGGAATACATACTCACGCTTGGGAGAGTTGATAAGTATCTGGAATACATACTCACGCTTGGGAGAGTTGATAAGTATCTGGAATACATACGATTGGGAGAGTTGATAAGTATCTGTAATACATACTCACGATTGGGAGAGTTGATAAGTATCTGTAATACAGACTCACGATTGGGAGAGTTGATAAGTATCTGTATTACATACTCACGTTTGGGAGAGTTGATAAGTATCTGTAATACATACTCACGATTGGGAGAGTTGATAAGTATCTGTAATACAGACTCACGATTGGGAGAGTTGATAAGTATCTGTAATACGTACTCACGCTTGGGAGAGTTGATAAGTATCTGTAATACGTACTCACGCTTGGGAGAGTTGATAAGTATCTGTAATACGTACTCACGCTTGGGAGAGTTTATAAGTATCTGTAATACGTACTCACGCTTGGGAGAGTTGATAAGTATCTGTAATACATACTCACGATTGGGAGAGTTGATAAGTATCTGTAATACGTACTCACGCTTGGGGGAGTTGATAAGTATCTGTAATACGTACTCACGCTTGGGAGAGTTGATAAGTATCTGTAATACGTACTTACGCTTGGGAGAGTTGATAAGTATCTGTAATACGTACTCACGCTTGGGAGAGTTGATAAGTATCTGTTATACATACTCACGATTCGGAGAGTTGATAAGTATCTGTCATACATACTCACGATTGGGAGAGTTGATAAGTATCTGTAATACATACTCAAGTTTGGGAGAGTTGATCATTATCTGTAATACATACTCACGTTTAGGAGAGTTGATAAGTATCTGTATTACATACTCACGTTTGGGAGAGTTGATAAGTATCTGTAATACATACTCACGATTGGGAGAGTTGATAAGTATCTGTATTACATACTCACGTTTGGGAGAGTTGATAAGTATCTGTAATACATACTCACGATTGGGAGAGTTGATAAGTATCTGTAATACGTACTCACGCTTGGGAGAGTTGATAAGTATCTGTAATACGTACTCACGTTTGGGAGAGTTGATAAGTATCTGTAATACATGCTCACGTTTGGGAGAGTTGATAAGTATCTGTAATACATACTCACGATTGGGAGAGTTGATAAGTATCTGTAATACAGACTCACGATTGGGAGAGTTGATAAGTATCTGTAATACAGACTCACGATTGGGAGAGTTGATAAGTATCTGTATTACATACTCACGATTGGGAGAGTTGATAAGTATCTGTAATACAGACTCACGATTGGGAGAGTTGATAAGTATCTGTATTACATACTCACGTTTGGGAGAGTTGATAAGTATCTGTAATACATACTCACGATTGGGAGAGTTGATAAGTATCTGTAATACAGACTCACGATTGGGAGAGTTGATAAGTATCTGTATTACATACTCACGTTTGGGAGAGTTGATAAGTATCTGTAATACATACTCACGATTGGGAGAGTTGATAAGTATCTGTAATACAGACTCACGATTGGGAGAGTTGATAAGTATCTGTATTACATACTCACGTTTGGGAGAGTTAATAAGTATCTGTAATACATACTCACGTTTGGGAGAGTTGATAAGTATCTGTAATACATACTCACGTTTGGGAGAGTTGATAAGTATCTGTAATACATACTCACGATTGGGAGAGTTGATAAGTATCTGTAATACATACTCACGTTTGGGAGAGTTGATAAGTATCTGTAATACATACTCACGATTGGGAGAGTTGATAAGTATCTGTAATACATACCCACGTTTGGGAGAGTTGATAAGTATCTGTAATACATACTCACGATTGGGAGAGTTGATAAGTATCTGTAATACATACTCACGTTTGAGACAGTTGATCAGTATCTGTAATACATACTCACGATGGGGAGAGTTGATAAGTATCTGTAATACGTACTCACGCTTGGGAGAGTTGATAAGTATCTGTAATACATACTCACGATGGGGAGAGTTGATAAGTATCTGTAATACATACTCACGATTGGGAGAGTTCATAAGTATCTGTAATACATACTCACGTTTGAGAGAGTTGATCAGTATCTGTAATACATACTCACGATGGGGAGAGTTGATAAGTATCTGTAATACGTACTCACACTTGGGAGAGTTGATAAGTATCTGTAATACATACTCACGATTGGGAGAGTTGATAAGTATCTGTAATACATACTCACGATTGGGAGAGTTGATAAGTATCTGTAATACGTACTCACGCTTGGGAGAGTTGATAAGTATCTGTAATACGTACTCACGCTTGGGAGAGTTTATAAGTATCTGTAATACGTACTCACGCTTGGGAGAGTTGATAAGTATCTGTAATACGTACTCACGCTTGGGAGAGTTGATAAGTATCTGTAATACGTACTCACGCTTGGGAGAGTTGATAAGTATCTGTAATACGTACTCACGCTTGGGAGAGTTTATAAGTATCTGTAATACGTACTCACGCTTGGGAGAGTTGATAAGTATCTGTAATACATACTCACGATTGGGAGAGTTGATAAGTATCTGTAATACGTACTCACGCTTGGGGGAGTTGATAAGTATCTGTAATACGTACTCACGCTTGGGAGAGTTGATAAGTATCTGTAATACGTACTCACGCTTGGGAGAGTTGATAAGTATCTGTAATACGTACTCACGCTTGGGAGAGTTGATAAGTATCTGTTATACATACTCACGATTCGGAGAGTTGATAAGTATCTGTAATACATACTCACGATTGGGAGAGTTGATAAGTATCTGTAATACATACTCAAGTTTGGGAGAGTTGATCATTATCTGTAATACATACTCACGTTTAGGAGAGTTGATAAGTATCTGTATTACATACTCACGTTTGGGAGAGTTGATAAGTATCTGTAATACATACTCACGATTGGGAGAGTTGATAAGTATCTGTATTACATACTCACGTTTGGGAGAGTTGATAAGTATCTGTAATACATACTCACGATTGGGAGAGTTGATAAGTATCTGTAATACGTACTCACGCTTGGGAGAGTTGATAAGTATCTGTAATACGTACTCACGTTTGGGAGAGTTGATAAGTATCTGTAATACATGCTCACGTTTGGGAGAGTTGATCAGTATCTGTAATACATACTCACGATTGGGAGAGTTGATAAGTATCTGTAATACGTACTCACACTTGGGAGAGTTGATAAGTATCTGTAATACATACTCACGATTGGGAGAGTTGATAAGTATCTGTAATACATACTCACGATGGGGAGAGTTGATAAGTATCTGTAATACATACTCACGTTTGAGAGAGTTGATAAGTATCTGTAATGCATACTCACGTTCTCTCCATTTCTTCCCCCAAGATTGTGGAAGCCGGTTCGGTACCGATCCTGGTCCAGGCTGTGAAAGATGGACGTTATGCAGAGAAACATCACGCGGTGAACACTCTGCACCGCCTCGTCCAGGATCCCGAGATCCGTCCCCAGCTTAGAGAGAGTAAGTGGTGAAGAGCAGGAACAGAACCTGAGCAGTCATCCTGAGTTTCCTACATCAGATTCCCAACACCTCCTCCATCACATTCTCTTGGCTACAAATCAGAGTTTCTATCTTTTAGATAAATTATCGTTTTCCTTTCTTGTTAATTAATCTTTGTCCCTTTATTTCAGATTAATTTCCCTGCTGAACCTTTCTGCTCCTTCTCTTCCTCTTTCTTTCCTTCCCACATTTTTTTGTCATGACAGGAATGTCACGTGTGCTAAAATGTCTTCTTCCTCTTAACAAACCACTATCATAACCAATCAGTGTAAACTTAGTGATTTATTTTCGTTTCATCAACACAAATCCCATAATCAGCTTTTACACTTTAATTCAGATTTTCAAATCACCAACATTTGGGTTCTTTATTTAAATATCTTATTCTCCATTTTTTACTGCTTGGTCATGCTCGATAATTCCGACATACTTTGGGTTCCAATAAATATACAAGTTTAAATCCAGGAATGTAGGCCGTGTGATAGAATGAGTGTAGTGATGGTTCAGCAGAGATATCAAATTATCATTTTAAATCAATAATAATACAATTTGAAGCTTCATTAATTGATTCCTCTCTTTGCACTTTCACCCTTTTCCCAGTGGGGCTGAAATATGGAGCTTTTAACTATGAAAAGGAGAGGTCGTCCCAAACCACCCAGTGTGGTTTCAAGGTCAGTCTGGGGTTCACTCAGGATTGAGGATTCACTCACCTGAGAATGATTCACTCACCTGAGAATGATTCACTCACCTGAGAGTGATTTGAAAAAGGATTTGTTTGTTATTCGACCTGAGTTATTGCAGATTAACTTCATTTTGTCCATAATGATGAATCGTGAAATTAAACGGTCAACATTGCTCTGTTGATGCTCAGACATCTTGGACATCGCTCTGAAACGTTTCAATGAGATCACCTGCCAGGTAACTGCTTCAGCTATAAAGTTAAGGTAAAAAAGGTATTGTAACAATGATGAATCAACATAATTATATAATCTTCTGATGGTTAAAGAACCCAATATGAAATGTAGTTCAGCATTGAAGATCCAGGAAAGCTGTTTCGATAATCATTGCACCACACCTGTAATACCTGTTGAAGTCACTAGTCTGAAATATTATAATGATTCTCTCTTTAAATCGTGTTTCTAATGTAGAAATATAATGCACACTTTAAGTACCCAGATGGTTGTTAAGCTATTTTCATGAGGAAGACTAGAACATGTAACAGGAGCGTGATGAGTAGCAGCAGCAAGGCCACGTGGAGATTGTGAGGGAAGGGACAGGTATAAAACGACTCACCTTTACACAAACTCATAAACAGACGAGCAAAGTTACTGTCAGGTTACTGCATCAACATCGACACAACTTCTGCTGTGAAGTTTGTGATGACATCCACCTGTCTATGTCTAAAGGTACTTGTTTGGTTAAATATATACAGCACCCTGCGGAGAGAGACAACCAGTTATGATCAGAACACCCAAACAAAGACGAGAGATACTCAGAGTACAAATCACTTGTGTGCAGACAAGGTTCGGTATGTGGACACATTCCACACTTTAACCCTGGCACCTCCACATGTCTTCCTTTTGGGGCAGACTTTTGTGAAGGCCGTGTGGGGCCTGTTCGGGGCCTGTGGCTCAACCCAGGGCAAGGAGGTACCTTCCAATGATCCAGGTATGAAATTACCCACAATACCATTGACTGCAAGTGTTTGTACCTGTTTTGTGTGTATCTGTCTCTCCAGATGTTTTGTGTTCACATTCATCTCGTTTATCATTGTGAAGCAGTAATCAATGACTGATTGTGAATGATGGAAGTTGCTGCACAAGTTGAATCTTCACTTGAAAAGATTAATCCTCCTCCTCCATGAGCCTCGACTTTGTATATTAAAAAAACAACACATATGCAAAAATTGAAGGTGATTGACCAGCCATGTTTTTATGTTTGATTTGCATGCTTGCATACAGATAATTGCTGTGTGTGTGTGTGTGTGTGTGTGTGTGTGTGTGTGTGTGTGTGTGTGTGTGTGTGTGTGTGTGTGTGTGTGTGTGTGTGTGTGTGTGTGTCAAAACTCCCGTTGTTGTTTAGTTTCAATGTACAGCAGATGCGGATGGCATTTACATTTTGACATGCTTTCTAGTTTTATATCGTAAAATGATGATTCAATTATTACAATTAAAAGTGTTTTTGATCACTGATACCATTGTCATCCCTGTGAGTTTTGCGATTATCAACCATTTCACAGATACATCAAACATTAAATCAACCATTCACAGATGTTCATTAAATATTTAAAATGTGAATATGATGCAATATTTGAAGGAATGTTACTGTCAAACCTGGTTTAATCGACCAGTCAAGGGAACCGCACAAAATGGGGTCTTTGAACAGAGGTGGTCTCTTAATCCTGCCAAGCCGGGAACGTACCCCACAAAATGGGGTCTTTGAACAGAGGTGGTCTCTTAATCCTGCCAAGCCGGGAACGTACCCCACAAAATGAGGTCTTTGAACAGAGCTGTTCTCTTAATCCTGCCAATCCAGGAACATACCCCACAAAATGGGGTCTTTGAACAGAGGTGTTTTCTTAATCCTGCAAATTCGGGAACGTGCCCCACAAAATGGGGTCTTTGAACAGAGGTGGTCTCTTAATCCTGCAAATCCGGGAACGTGCCCCACAAAATGGGGTCTTTGAACAGAGGTGGTCTCATCATCCTGCCAAACCGGGAACGTACCCCACAAAATGGGGTCTTTGAACAGAGGTGGTCTCTTAATCCTGCAAATCCGGGAACGTGCCCCACAAAATGGGGTCTTTGAACAGAGGTGGTCTCTTAATCCTGCCAAGCCGGGAACGTACCCCACAAAATGGGGTCTTTGAACAGAGGTGATCTCTTAATCCTGCAAATCCGGGAACGTACCCCACAAAATGGGGTCTTTGAACAGAGGTGGTCTCTTAATCCTGCAAATCCGGGAACGTACCCCACAAAATGGGGTCTTTGAACAGAGGTGATCTCTTAATCCTGCAAATCCGGGAACGTACCCCACAAAATGGGGTCTTTGAACAGAGGTGGTCTCTTAATCCTGCAAATCTGGGAACGTACCCCACAAAATGGGGTCTTTGAACAGAGGTGGTCTCTTGATCCTGCCAAGAGATGGAGGAACTCGTATTCCAAGCAAGCTGAGACTTCTCTACTCGAGACAAAATACAAAGTATCCCAAGCCGTGGTTGTCCTGGACATTCCCCTCTCTCATCACTCCTTTTTCTGAACACTATGTTGTGCTTTCTCAAAAATGACTCCAACCATCCTCCGTTCAAAACCTTGAACATTGTGAAGTTTATATCGGTAGCGCATTAATGTCTTATCCCTCAGCAGTTCTCCTATAACATTTAATTTTCTGGTCAGTACGTCTTGAAAGCACTTGTCCTGAATCTGTCTGTTCGCCACTGGAGACATTTTTTCAGACGTCACTCAAAATTTCACTTTTTCTCTTCAAGATGTTCTTAATTTGAGCTTCACTGAACCTGAGATCCTCCGCTATTTTAACAGTTCAATATCTTCCAGTTCCTCGTCAGCATCATTGACATGGGTGGGTGGGATAATGGGAGATTGGAAGTGTCTGTGTGAATCTAGAGGTTTGCAATGGACAGTGGTGGCACGTCCAATCTCCTTGATTACAACATGATATTATATTAGTGAAACATTTCAATCAACATTTTGTCAATTCATTCCTGTGATCTACCTGAACACGTACAGGGAATGAAACTAGCCTTCACAATTAAGACTAGTTTTCAATTTGTAATTTGATTAATTGTTTCTCAAAATGTTTCACTCTCACCTGAGTTGACAGAAAATGAAATAAAACAAGCATTCTGAGTATTGCGCTGCAATACATGGCCCCTACCGGCAGTCTGTCGTCCGGAAAACTGTTGGGGAAATTACCAAAGTTCAAAGTGCCATAACTTTGTCAAAAATGATCGAAACGTCGTGAAGTTCGAACTTGATCTGAAACTTATCATGAGGAAACCACGTACCAAGTTTGAAATCATTAGCATTAAGAGTTTAGAAAAAAAGTCCGGAAAACTGTTCTTTGCGTGACGGACTGACAGACGGACAGACTGACAGACGGAGGGACGGAGTGCAAACCTATAGTCCCCTCCGGTGTACACCGGTAGGGGACTAATAACAAGTGCTTCCATAAACCTTAATTTATAACCACAACTTACCCCCTCCCCTAACCCTCCTACTTTCTTTTTCATTCCCCCCCCCCCCCCCCCCCCAGGAGTTCGGAAGTGGGGGCCACCAGAAGTGGCCGAGTGGCTCCAGAACAACCGTCTGGATCAGTATGCACGTCACTTTGCTGAGTTTGATGGAAAACTGTTCCAGAAACTTCTTCACATCTATGAACTGGTATTGGCTTGATGGGGGCTCTCAGTATCCATAAGTAAAATACATCAAACTTATTGAAGAACCTGATGCTGATTATGAGGCACAAAACGGGATTTTATAGAGTGAGATGTTAAACAATACAAACAAGAAAGAGCAATCGTAGATTGCAGACCCTTGTCAGGTTGTGTTTTCAGAGGTTTTTAAGGCTTTTGTGTGAAAACAAATATGGCGGCTGAACTACCTGACCGATGTCATCATTTTTTTTTTTTGTCCACCAATTTATTCAGAGATTATGTTCAAGAAATTTCATCTTGATCGGATGAAGTTTTGTACTTGTCAAATTATGATGTCATGATGGAGGCACCTTTGACATCATAATTAACAGATGTTATTCCACATGGAGAGTTATTTTCAATGAGCCATGTCTCAATTTTTTCTCTGCAGCGCTTTCGGAGATGTAGATGTGCAAATATTTTCGGTTTTTCCAAGATGGCGGCCGAACCACGTGACCTATGACGTTGTACTTATCATTTAAAAAATTCTACAGGTGATGTTGCACCTATGGTGAAAATTTCTGTCAATCGGACCAACGGTTGCAGAGAAAATCATATTTATTCTATGCGGACAGACAAACAGACTCAACTGCAATACCCTCTCCTCAGGCGAGGGCAACTAGAGAATTCATAGAATACAACACCCCACACAGTGTTCAGGTATATAATCAATTTAAATAAAACAATGATTTGAAAGATAGTTTCAAATTGGAAGTTACTGCATTAACTTGTGAACCAGTGATGGGATTTTGACCAAATTTGGTATAAGTATATATTATGATGAAAATATGAAGT
This sequence comes from Myxine glutinosa, assembly GCF_964187855.1. Lineage (NCBI taxonomy): Eukaryota > Metazoa > Chordata > Myxini > Myxiniformes > Myxinidae > Myxine > Myxine glutinosa. The sequence continues at coordinate 45,475,231 of NC_136263.1, read as the reverse complement.
AATTCATATGAACACATGAAAGCTCACAGAATCATGTTTCTCACAGTCTGAGAGTCCTTTAGATGTTTTTTTGCAAACTCCAAGCGGGCTTTCATGTATCTTTCACTGAGGAGAGGCTTCCGTCTGGCCACTCTGCCATAAATCCCAGATCGGTGGAGTGTTGCAGTGATGGTTGTCCTTCTGGAAGTTTCTTCCATCTCCACACAGGATCTCTGGAGCTCAGCCAGAGTGACCATCGGGTTCTTGGTCACCTCTCTTACCAAGGCCCTTCTCCCCCGATTGCTCAGTTTGGCTGGGCGCCCAGCTCTAGGAAGAGTCCTGGTTGTTCCAAACTTCTTCCATTTAAGAATTATGGAGGCCACTGTGCTCTTGGGAACCTTCAATGCACCAGAATTTTTTTTGTAGGCTTCCCCAGATCTGTGCCTCGACACAATCCTGTCTCTGAGCTCCGCAGGCAGTTCCTTCGACCTCATGGCTTGGTTTTTGCTCTGATATGCATTGTCAGCTGCGAGACCTTATATAGACAGGTGTGTGCCTTTCCAAATCATGTCCAATCAATTGAATTTACCACAGGTGGACTCCAATCAAGGTGTATAAACATCTCAAAGATCAAGAGAAATGGGAGGCACCTGAGCTAAATTTCAAGTGTCATAGTAAAGGGTCTGAATACTTATGTAAATGTGATATTTCAGTTTTTTCTTTTTAATAAATTTGCAAAACCTTCTAAAACCTGTTTTCTCTTTGTCATTATGGGGTATTGAGTGTAGATTGATGAGGGAAAAAATGAATTTCAACGATTTCAGCATAAGGCTGCAGCATAACAAAATGTGAAAAAGTGAAGGGGTCTGAATACTTTCTGAATGCACTGTTCGTCAAACTTGGCACAAAAATGTATAATCATGTAAAGATAAAAGGATTAAATTATGGGGTCAAGCGGTCAAAGGTCAGAGGTCTCAATAGTTAAAAATTCTGTTACTGCACTAACTTGTGAACCAGTGATGGGATTTTGACCAAATTTGGTACAAGTACACATACATTCAAAGTACACCGCCCCCATGCCAAATAATTAAATATCCTACAGCGCGGCATTGCCGGGGCACCTTAGGCGCCCGGCAATACCGCAGTGCAGCTCATAGAGGCTGCATTGGGAGGGAGAGGTGTACACTAATTGATTGATTAGTTGTATAATTAAAATCAATAAAAGATTATCACAAAATATTTTCTTAATCAATTAGCTAATAGCATAACTAAACCACTAGTGCTTCATCCAAAGATGTATGTTTCAGAAATTTAATTAAATAAGTCATTAATAAAAAATTAAATAATTAATTGATTACTCAATAAATAATTAATCGATTAATCAATAAATAATTAATCGATTAAATGATTTATCAATAAATCAAAAATATCCTTCATAGCCACATCACTTGGTCACTCATGTCCAAATATTAGCTTCCCAGCTCAAAAGGTGCCTGCGATATTGGCCAAATGAGAAAGAAAATAAATAAATGATTAATAATGAAAATAAATAAATAATAATCATAAAAAAATCAAATTATTAATCAATTTGGTCAGAGAACACATAAACTACCACTATTTCATCAGAATCTGTAACTTAAAAAAAAAGAAAAGATTTTTGTCATTAATCAAATAATTAAATAATTAATCGATTAATTGATTAATTAATAAATCAAAAATATCCTTTGCAGCCAAATCACCTGGTCATTGGCATGTCCAAATATCAGCTTCCTAACTCAAAAGGTGCCTGAGTTAATGGTTAGAAGAGAAAGGAAATTTGATTAATTAAATAAGTACTTTATTAATCGCTAATAATTAAATAACTCCTCAATTTATTGATTAATCAAAAAAAAAAAATTCCGTTTTTGACAAAGGACTTGCTCACTATTGTGCCGAAATTTCAGCTTCCTAGCTCAAAGGATGGCTGAGATATCGTCCGGACAACCAAGGAAACAAGAAAACAAGAAAGAAAACAAACAAGTACACATACATTCAAAGTACACCGCCCCATGCCAAATAATTAAATATGCTGCAGCGCGGCATTGCCGGGGCACCTCCGGCGCCCAGCAATACCGCAGTGCAGCTCATTGAGGCTGCATTGGGAGTGAGAGGTGTACACTAATTGATTGATTAAATGTATAATTAAAATCAATAAAAGATTATCACAAAATATTTTCATAATCAATTGGCTAATCGCATAACTAAACCACTAGTGCTTCATCCGAAGATGTATCTTTTAGAAATTTAATTAAATAAGTCATTTATAAAAAATTAAATAATTAATTGATTACTCAATAAATAATTAATCGATTAATCAATAAATAATTAATAGATGAAATGATTAATCAATAAATCAAAAATATCCTTGATAGCCACATCACTTGGTCACTCATGTCCAAATATTAGCTTCCCAGCTCAAAAGGTGCCTGAGATATTGGCCAAATGAGAAAGAAAATAAATAAATGATTAATAATGAATATAAATAAATAATAATCATAAAAAAATTAAATTCTTAATCAATTTGGTCAGAGAACACATAAACTACCACTATTTCATCAGAATCTGTAACTTAAAAAAAATAATTTTTTTTTGTCATTAATCAAATAATTAAATAATTAATCGATTAATTGATTAATTAATAAATCAAAAATATCCTTTGCAGCCAAATCACCTGGTCATTGGCATGTCCAAATATCAGCTTCCTAACTCAAAAGGTGCCTGAGTTAATGGTCAGAAGAGAAAGGAAATTTGATTAATTAAATAAGTACTTAATTAACCGCTAATAATTAAATAACTCCTCAATTTATTGATTAATCCAAAAAAAAAATACCGTTTTGACAAAGGACTTGCTCACTACTGTGCCGAAATTTCAGCTTCCTAGCTCAAAGGATGGCTGAGATATCGTCCGGCCAAACAAACAAGAAAGAAAACAAGAAAGAAAGCAAGAAACCAGAGTGAAAACTGAGTACTCTCTTTCAGCGCGCGTCACTGCCGAGCCCCCTTCGGTGCCCAGCAATGACGATTTGCAATGCCTGGAGATGGCATAGGAAAGGAGCGGTGTACAACAAACAAGAAACCAGAGTGAAAACTGAGTACTCTCTTTCAGCGTGCGTCACTGCCGAGCCCCCTTTGGTGCCCGGCAATGACGATTTGCAATGCCTGGAGATGGCATAGGAAAGGAGCGGTGTACAACAAGAAAGAAAACAAACAAGAAAGAAAGAAACCAGAGTGAAAACTGAGTACTCTCTTTCAGCGTGCGTCACTGCCGAGCCCCCTTTGGTGCCCGGCAATGACGATTTGCAATGCCTGGAGATGGCATAGGAAAGGAGCGGTGTACAACAACCAGAGTGAAAACTAAGTACTCTATTTCAGCGTGCGTCACTGCCGAGCCCCCTTTGGTGCCCGGCAATGACGATTTGCAATGCCTGGAGATGGCATAGGAAAGGAGCGGTGTACAACAAGAAAGAAACCAGAGTGAAAACTGAGTACTCTCTTTCAGCGTGCGTCACTGCCGAGCCCCCTTTGGTGCCCGGCAATGACGATTTGCAATGCCTGTAGATGGCATAGGAAAGGAGCGGTGTACAACAAGAAAGAAACCAGAGTGAAAACTGAGTACTCTCTTTCAGTGTGCGTCACTGCCGAGCCCCCTTTGGTGCCCGGCAATGACGATTTGCAATGCCTGGAGATGGCATAGGAAAGGAGCGGTGTACAATAAGTATATATTATGATGAAATTATGAAGCAATTCGATTTTGTCATCAAAGGTCAGAGGTCATGTGATGTGAAAATGTGATACTTGAGAATAGCTGAAGAGATTTAAATGAAACTTGGTACGAGTATTATCATGATGTAAAATGTGAGCGGAGGCATATCGGTTGATGTCGCGACGTGGAGTGCCATTTTAGTTTGTATAGAGTCGAGGTTTGTGGAAGAGTTAGAACACTAAACGGATCTGGACGCAACAGGATGCAAAAGGAACAGTAGATAGATGGGGGAAACACCAACAGCAGAGTTGAAGGATAAAAGAGAGGGAGACTTGGACAAACAAAAGGTGTGGGGCGGAATGGGGGAGGTGCAGGAGAAGATGCCTGGGGTGGACATGATGCATACATAAGGCAACTTTCAGGAAGGAAAAACTGGAAATTTGGAAGTCGTAGGCCCTGGGGCGGGGGTTACCATCGGCAGAAAAGATCCTATGGGGGGGCCCATAGGCAGAAAAGATCATGGTTTTGGATTGGGGTCATGGCTTTGCTTTTCACTTCATTCCTCTTCGTCTCAGAATTTCATCCACCTCCTCACTCCTCTCCTCCTTTCTTCTTTATTTCCCAAACAGGCTCCAGAAATGTTCCAAGTGGTGATCAGAGAAGTGGCTCCACTGACTTGTCAGGATCTCATGCGTCTCTTGAGGGCCGTTGATCGTCTCCTGGAATGAGCTGAACCTGGCGAGGCAGATAGATATAAGGTGAGGCCTGGCCTCTGCTCACCACAGCTTCTCTATCTTCTGTTTATTTCACTTAAATTCCTTTATAATCGGTTGTTGTTATCTCCACCACCGAAAGTGGATGGAGGTTATTTTTTTCACGTCTGTCTTTCTGTTTGTTTGTTACTTGCGAAAATCTAAGATTTTTCAAGTATATTGGTTCGTCTTGTGCGTTATTCTGTCTGTTTGTCTGTATGTCAGTCGCCTACAGGTCACAATTTTCAACCAATCTTCACAAAACTTCACCAAATGGTAGAGTTGGTCATAAGCAAGAAGCCTATTGTTTTGGGGGTCAAAAGGTCAATAGGTCAACATAGGCCAAATGTCACAAACTTTGTCAATTTTCCAGTGGGGTCTTTGTCAAGAGGCATTCGTTTTAAACACACCAAGGACTTGTGGTCTGCGACGATAGTAAATGGATGACATGCAAGATAGTGGCGGAAGTGTCGCACTGACCACACAATTGCGAACAATTCACGGTCAAAAGTGGACCACTTCATTTCTGAAGCTGTTAGCACATGACTCACTTAGGATATCACCTGCTCCTTGGAGTCCAGTTTCTGAGCAGGGCCTGAACCAATCGCATGCTCGAAGGCATCCGTGTAAAGCAAGAATGGAACCCCAAGATTTGGGAATGGCATGATGGGAGGATTGGACAGTATTTGCTTCAGAGTGTGGAAGGCCTCCTCGTCGTTGTCACTCCAGACAAATGGTACATACTTGTGGGTGAGGTGGTGAAGTGGCTCAACAATGCGAGCAAAGTCCTTGATGAAACGTCTGTAATGGGAACATAGACCCAAGAAAGCCCCGACCTGTGTGGGGGATTGTGGTGTTGGCCAGGTCTGTATCTTTTCAGTGTTCGATGGATCAGGCCGCACACCATCACTGGAGATCAAATGTCCCAAGAAAGTGACAGTGGATTGAGCAAGGTGACATTTGGAGGGTTTGAGCTTTAATCCTGCAGGGTGAAATCTGTGAAAGCCGTCTCTGAGATGTTCCTGGTGTTGCTCGAAACCTGCACTGAATACAATATCATCGTCCAAATAGATTAGACAGATGCTCCAGTGAGGTGCACACAAGACTAACTCCGCTAGGCGCTGAAATCTTGGTGGTGCATTACAAATTCCTATTGGCATCGCGTGAAACTGGTACATTTCCGATCCTGTCGAGGAGGCGGTTTTCTCCCTGTCAGCCGGATTGAGGGGAATTTGCCAGGACCCAGAAGTAAGATCAATGGTGCTGAATATTTGTGCAGCATAGAGCCTGTCCAGGGTATCATCAACCCGTGGTAGTGGATGAGAGTCTTTGATGGTAACCGCATTGAGTCTCCTGCAATCCACACAGAAGCGATATGATCGGTCCTTCTTCTGAACGAGACCCACAGGAGATGACCATGGGCTCTAAGACTCTTCGATGATGCCCTGCTGACATCGTTTGTTGATTTCACCCTGCATGATGGCTTGTTTTGCAGGTGATGTGCGATATGCACGCAATTTGATTGGTGTGGCATCGCCTGTCCTGATGTTGTGCTCGATGAGGTTTGCTGACCTCTGACCATATCTGACAATAGAGTTGGTCATAAGCAAGAAGCCTATTGTTTTTGGGGTCAATAGGTCAGCATAGGCCAAAGGTCACCAACTTTGTCAGATTGCTAAAAGCCTCAATTTTTATCCGATTGACTTGAAATTTGAAGAGGATTTGCATATCTCGTCAATGAATTCAACCACCAAGTATTTTTGAGGTCAACATCGGCCAAAAGGTCAACATAGGCCGAATTTCTAAAATCATCCATTTTCATCCAATTGACTTGAAATTTGAAGAGGATTTGCATATCTCGTCAATGAATTCAACCACCAAGTATTTTTGAGGTCAGCATCGGCCAAAAGGTCAACATAGGCCGAATTTCTAAAATCATCCATTTTCATCCAATTGACTTGAAATTTGAAGAGGATTTGCATATCTGGACACTGAATTCAACCACCAAGTATTTTTGAGGTCAACATAGACCAAAATGTCAACATAAGCCAAATTTCTAAAATCGTCATTTGTCATCTGATTGACTTGAATTTGAAGAGGATTTGCATATCTTGTCACTGAATTCAACCCCAAACTATTTTTGAGGTCATCATAGGCCAACAACTTATTTTAGGGATTTTGCAAGTATCGTGCCATGCACGAAATATTTCTTTGTCTGTCTGTGAACACGATATCTCAAAAAGTTGTGGACAGATTCGGCCGAAATTTGGCGGAGATGTAGTGTATTTTACAAGGACGAAATGATTCGATTTTGGTGAAGATCAAGATTTGGAAACGGATACTAGAATTTTTAAAAAGTGATTCTTCACCATTGGGAGATGTGGCCAAAAACGATACATAGCAGGATATCTCAAAAAGTTATGGACGGATTTGGACGAAACTTTGTGGACAGGTTGTGAGTCTGACAAGGAAGGAGCGATTAGATTTTGGTGAAGATCTGAATATGGATTTGGATACTATAATTATTTAATCCTAAAGTGATCCTTCACCATTGAGAGATCGGGCGAAAAGCGTTATACAACATATTTTTTAAAGTTACGGACGAGTTATGACTAAACTAGGTGAATAAGTTGGTTAGGTGACGAGAACAAGCGATTAGATTTTGGTTCAGATCCGAATCCAGATCCGGCCCATCAGTGGGATACAAAACACAAAATTTTCAGCCTGGCGGAGGTGTGCTCTCCACCGAGTGCCGTTCTAGTTTGTCTTGTGATTGACCAATAGATTGCTGTAACACCTTCCTAAAGCTGTTCTTTATTAATATTTATTTGTTTACTCTTTTATTACTATTCACACTCGTTTTCAGTTTGTACCCATTTTAATTTATTTTTCTCCTTTCTCTTTGTATCTTGCAGAAAACCACTCTCTCTCATCTCTTGAACCAACCTCATCCTCACTGAAACCCTTTCTGCATCTCATCCTGCCGTTCGAGCTGCATGCACTGCTGTCCTCGTCATTCACACACAATGCCACGCCCACGTCCTCGTCATTCACATGCAATGCCACGTCCACGTCCGCGTCATTCACACACAATGCCACGCCCATGTCCTCGTCATTCACACACAATGCCATGCCCACGTCCTCGTCATTCACACACAATGCCACGCCCACGTCTGCGTCATTCACACACAATGCCACGCCCACGTCCGCGTCATTCACACACAATGCCATGCCCACGTTCTCGTCATTCGCACAATGCCACGCCCACGTCCTCGTCATTCACATGCAATGCCACGTCCGCGTCATTCACACACAATGCCACGCCCATGTCCTCGTCATTCACACACAATGCCACGCCCACTATTTACACTCCACCCACATTGTTCTGACCACACCCCATTACCTTTTTCACGCCCACATTTATGACCACCCACGTTCACGCACAATACACAAGCAGGGAGAACAACATGTACTTGGAGTGGGATTTACTCTATAAATCACAAAACAATAATTGATTGATTACATTTAATTCAGTTTTAACAATTGTTCGACATATTCATTGATTTTGATTCATTCTTTGATTACAGTATCACAGGTATCATTATTGCGAGGCTTTTATGGTGGTTTATTTTGCATTGATTTTAATTTTTAATGAAAATGATTGATCACACATCACCTTTGAACTCTCCATGACATCCAGATTGTAAAATCCCAAATTCCCATCCACAGTGAAATCCCATCTCTCGGTGTGTTTCTCAGGGTACACACCCCACTGTTCACACATTCTGATCATATTTGTGGGAAGATTTCCACGGCTCACAGTTTGTCATTCTCACAAATACATAACTTTTGATGATTCGGATGATCTCATATTGGAGTAAAAATGCAGGTGTGGGAGGGCACAGCTTTCGGAAGGTTGATGTGTGTACACAGGTGAAGGTACAGATGGAAACGAGTAAAATTGAAAATGCAGGAAAACTTTTTTATAATTGGTCCTCGTTCACATGGGGGAGAAGAAGATGTTGAAAACAGTTATTTTTCTGTGTTTGTTGTTGAATTTTAACTCGTCCAGGAGGATTCGTTACGAGGTTTGGTTTCTGTGAAGATTCAGCACAATCAGCAGAACAACCTAGAATGAGATTAAATAATTATTTTAACTGAACCAGGTGAGATCTTTTACACAATCCCCCTTCCCTTTGGTCCACGTGCCTTGCCATGAACCAACCTGTGATTTGGGTCATGTGATGTGTGACCCCTTGAGTGATGTGTTGTTAGAGCTGTTGCTTAAACACACACTTCATGTCGGTGTTTTGGTTCTGCCTCAAAACACGGACTCGTTTATAACGTAGAATAGTCGTTTGCACTTATTATTCTTACATGTGCTTCCCGTTGGAGCCGGCAATGCTTTCTTATCTTTCCTGAAATAATAAAAGACATTTTACTTCAATTTAACCCGTAATTCCAATGATTATTTGCTTAAGTAAACATGGTTTTATTATTACTTTTTTCAATTATTCAATAAAGATTAAAATCTGGAAATTGCTGAATTTGAGTGTCTTTGAACGAGAATGATGGGTGTGATGAAGTCAATACGCAACTTTTGAAATGACATAATCAGCCCCAGAATGCTCAGCGTAATCCACCCCAGAATGCTCGGCACCAATGAGCAGAAACCCCAAGCAACGGGGGTCATCAGGGCAGCTGAATGTATATCATGTGGCGAGATGAGGAGTGTTCACTAAAATGGTTCACAAAGCTCCTAAAATAAGCTGAAAATATTTAGGAACCTACCAGTGAGAAAAGTTGGAAACATACTGTTACGGATTCGTAACTTCCCTTGTTGTGGTTTTCACCCACTGGACATGTCTCTGATTCTATGTACTATTATTATGTTCAAAAGGTGTACTATTCACGAACGGTTATCAAAAGTTAAAAAGGATAACTAAGTGAAACAGGAAACTGAGAGAGAAAGACAAGGAGGTGAAGAGGAAGAAGCGGCGCAAGCGAAAGTCGAAGGAGAAAGCCGAGTTGCTCCGGGTTCTGAAGCGAACGTTGGCGAGCCAGAGTCACTCGCGAACTTTTGGGTTTCCGGGAGAGGAATTCCTACGACGGAGTTGTCGTCGCTGTGACCGGTCAACCTGCATGTCAGGTCTTGTGATCGATTCAGGCGAGAATCATCGCCGTGCCGTGCGCCACGAGACTGGGTCGTCAGCCATTTTGACTCGCACAGGATTCGTGCTTCGCTCGCGGTTCCGTTTCTTTTCAACAATTCTCACCGCATTCAGACGTCGATCTGGTGTGTGCGTGTGACGTGGATTTTTGAAGGCTACTTCGTCCATACCCGAGGGTGTGATTTCTCGGTCACCTGCAGGGCGCCTTTGGAGTTCCCAGTCGCCCTGAGGGCGCCTTTGTACAACTTCGGCTGTGTGACTGCCCTGGCCATCCGCACGGGGTTCTGGTCGTTTGGACCTCGTTCTAACGATCGCTGGAGCGAAGCAAATTCGCCTTGGAGAAGGTTACAGAGACATTGAGGAGGTTCTTTCCATGTACTGGGAACAGTGAGTTCGATTACTTTAACAGATGGTACCATCCTAAAATATTGATTATATGGTGGCTGGCAATCCTGGTTGTATCATTATTCCTGTGTGATTTTGAATATATTCTTTTCCTTTCGAATCATTGGTGTGGTTTCACTATTGATTTTCAACACAGGGTAACATATTTTTCTGCCGGGGTTCGGAGGTTTACCAAGACCAGGAGATCGGTGAGGACCCCGTAACAATACCAGTGAGTAAAGAGCATGCCTCTGCACAAGGAAGAGTTAGAAAACGTTCTGAACTCACCCAAAAAGCTGATAGTTTGAGGTTTCCTGTCCGGCAAACTCCCGAGGATGCTTGGATGGGTGCAAAGCTCGAAGATTTGCAGACAGGCCCATTCTACCCAATCCTTCGATCATCATTAAATGCATTACATTTTCCCACTTTGTAAGTTATAAAGAAAAACTTTTATCTTACTATAATTCACCAAATGCCCGTCCGTCTGTCTGTCTGTCCGTTCGAAGGTACCGCAAAAATGGCTGAACCGATCGCAACAATATTTTGGGTGGGAAATCCTGGGATCCCCTCGAGTAAAATAGGCTATATTGTTTTGCCAATTTCAGCTTTGGACTCCAGCATTTTCAGGTTTGGACTCCCGCATAACGTTATTTATCCTGGGTGCCGCACAAACGGCTGATTCGTATATAAACATCATTAAAAGTAAATAATGACCTCGGACAAAGACCTTTTATAAGGACATGGGTTGAATCCCTGCTTGAGAGAATGCCAACCCCCTCCCCGCCATCACGGCCATCTCTCCAACTCACAATCCCACGAGATATGCGGAAAGGACAACCCAAAACCAATTATCTTCTTTTTGATTAGTATATAAACATCACTAAAAGTAAATAATGACCTTGGTCAAAGTTCAAATGACGTGGGTTTAATCTCTACATGAGAGAATTCCAAAAGCTATTTGGGCGGTGTATACGTTAACAGATTGCTGTCTCCATCGATCTTGCCAAGGCCGTAACACCTATCGGCTCTAAATCCTTTTAACTGTTGACTTCGTAGTTTTTACAATGAAGGAAACATTAACAATGTTGCTAAAAGTTTATTTTGTGATTAATTTGTGATTGGAGTTATGTTGTTTGTAATGAAAAAAGAGAAATCGAGTTCAAGTAAATGACAACATGCCATGATGGTTTCTACTTTCTGAACGTGAACGTCGTGGATCGCCATATGCAAATTCGCCAAGGTCCCACGATCGATGTTTCCATACATGTGTGGGGAGTCCCCCCCCCCCCCCCTGGAACTCAAGAAGAGGCACCTTTGAAGCAGCAAGTGAGGTTTAATAATCGAGCAAACACAATTGTGGAGCACGTCTTGAAATCGCAGGGCCCTGTCACACAAGACCGTGCAAGTCCAAGCTGGACTGAAAACTCAAGAAAAGACAAGTTGTTTTATAGATGGAATAACAGAAAAAACGCTGCGCTGAAGTAATGACCTCAGACAAGAGAGATTAAGTTTGAAGGCACAGATGTGTGAAAGTAAGATATTTCTCAGGCTATTTTTCCCAACAAGCTGGGCTTTCAAGGCCCAGGGATACGTTTCTCATAATAAAGTTCAATGGTGTGAACATTTGGCAGTAAAACATATTGAGCCAAGCACATACAAACCAAGGGAACAAATCAAAGGATACATCTTACATCATACTCTGTTCGAGGTTAACTGGCATCTATTCCCATAACTTTCTCCGTTTAGAAGATGCTGAAAAAACGTCTCCCAGGCTGGATCTGACCGAGCCATGGGACAACAACATGTTTTGCAGTTCAATCTAGCTTTTTTGAAGCAAGCAAAAGAAAGACACAATTAAATATATATTTCAGGTGCCCTGTGTCATGTCGTGTGTGTCCCCCCCCCCCCCCCCCCCTGCTGCTGACCGACACATGAACGTACCCGTTTGTTTCCAAACGGGCACGTTTTTCATGGAAGTCCTTCAAGAACTTGTTGTCCATGTCTGACGTGCGACTCAAGGTGCTCCAGGAATGTGGAATTTATTGTTTTCATGCTTTAGCATTCGCGGTTTCTGCATTGTCTGTTTGCTTCTGGCCTCCCACCCATGCGGAGCACGGGTACCTCACTAGTAACAATAATACACCGAGTTTAGTAACAATGGGAGAGATCAATATGTATTTTGATTTTAGCTTAACATTAATAACACAAAACATTAATCATGGTCATGTAACAACATTCTATCTCACCATAACAATCTATATCTAATCTACCCAATCATCATTTCTTCCCAAATCTTATCAAAGTTTGCCTTTTAACCCCATAATAAATGTATCAAAGAAATGTGACGCGCCAATTTTACAAGTCAGCACAACGAGTCTGTCATCTCTCGTAGTAATGGGTTGTTGAGTTGGGATCGTGTCATCGTGAGTTGAGTTTTGACACCCTGACTGCTTGGCCAGATTGTGTGCGACGTCCTCATTTTGGGAATTGTCAATTTAGGAACAGGGTGTTTGTGCATTGGGCAGGGGTTAATTTAGCAACAGGGTGTTTGTTCAATATGGCTGGGGTCAATTTATGAACAGGGTGTTTGTGTATTCGGGCGGGGGTCAATTTGGTGGGGATTTCTTCACAATCCGTTTTAGTCCTGATGCCCTGGCCTGTGCAACTCGTTTGCTCACACTCTAATCGTGTTGGGTTGCAGTCTCACCCCACACGAGGATATAATCCTCTACAATTTGAACTCCCTCCGAGTTTCCAAACTCGTCTGTTATTGCGCTGCCAAATCTCGCTCATTGAGGATGTGCCGAATGAGAGAATGAGGTATCGGTACATCCCAAAGGTTTACAATACCATGTTATGAGTACCGCGCACCCAGAAGATAAAAACGGAATCGGTAGCTCCAAATCTAAACAATATCTAATTTGCCATTATGAAATGGCCATCTCGATGAAGCAATGAAACATGCATGGTGATCGGGACACGTTTAAGCAACAAAATGGCTGCCAGTCGGCCATCTTCGATCAGATCTCGAAAAATACATGACGTGCATATGTAAGCCATCATTCCTTATCTGTGTGCCAAGTATGAACATGATCGGTAAATGAATTTCCCAAAAATGGTTGAGGACGTGTTCAACATCAGGTTTTTTAGCTCACCTGGAACGAAGTTCAAGGGAGCTTATGTGATGGCGCGTCATCCGACCGTCCGTAAACACTTGAAACTTCCTCTCCGAAACCGCTGATGGGATTGCGACCAAATTTTGCACAAATGATATTTGTTGTGTTGTGATTAAAGTTTGTTCACGGCACTAAAAAAAATTGTGGTCTAAGGGAGTCTACCGGGGGTCAAAGTGGATCCAGGTTTGACCCCCCAAAATAGTTATTTGCTTTCTTCTCAGAAACTACAAATGCAATTCTGACGAAACTTGACCACAACCTTAATCACCTGTGTTGTACCAAAGTTTGTTCCTGACATTTGAAAAATCAGGGTCTAAGGTGGTCTATGGGGGGGGGGGGGGGGCTTTCCCCCTAAAATAGGTATTTGCTTTTTCTCAGAACCAACACACACAATTTTAATGAAACTTCACCACAACCTTCATCATCCGTGATGTACCAATGTTTGTTAAAGGCATTGGAAAAATTGGGGTCTGAGGAGGTGTACAGGGTCGGAATGGGGGTGGGGGGGGGGGGTTGCCCCCAAATTGTTTGTTTGTTTGAAGTCTTATGATTATGTGAGTATGATTTTACATACTGCCCTGTCTACTATAAACCATTGAAATTGGTTTAAAATACCTTTAGTCAGTGCAGTATACTGTTTATTCTACCAGGTGAGCGCCTGGGCTATTGCCCCGATGTTTCATTTACAACAAAAATGGCTGCCAGTCGGCCATGTTTGATCGCATCACGAAGCAAAATGATGTGCATATGTATACCATCATGTATTGTCTTTGCGCCAAGCACAACACCCACAGCTTTTACAGTATTTATACACAATCGATGACACCACTGACAACACCTGCAACCACTGTCAGGCCTCCCACCACACAATACAACACAACATGGAAAATTGCACGGTCCTGGCTTCACTAAGACAAGAACACAGCATTATAGATGTGAGGGATCTCTGGGTCACTCCTTGGAAATCGAGCGGCCATCTCCGTGCCGCGGGTTTGTTCGAGCAAAACTGACCGAGGCAACACAACAACAACAACCTCTGACAGATTTTAGAGATGAAAACAACACAGTGGCATTGATAGAATCCATATGGAGGACAATCACATAGTAGTTGCCAACCACCACAACTACAGATATAACCTAAAGCCTTTAAGACTCGTTGATGTGGTGAGAATCCAAGTTAGCCAAAAGGGAGTAGTGATTCAGCTACAATTAACAAGCAGCTGAAGAGTAGAACTTGAGGTCACCACACCCGATGGGAGAAAACACCAAAGGAACAGACAATTCCTCGCACATCAAGATGCAAGCATCAGCTATGGGGTCTAAAGAACATCCGCTCCCGTTCCACCTCGAAAGCCACCACCAGATGCCCTTCATCGAGGCCTACAGCTTTAGCTGTGGATCCCATGAAAACAATCTCTAACCATAACCAACCAGCAACATTCCAACGCACCTGTGAATATCCATCACCACACTCGGTCTGGAAAAATGATCAAAAGGATCAGGAAACGAAATTTGTAGTTTATTGGAAATTGGGTTGAAAGAACTCCGAGTGTTTTCTGTGAAATGTTTCAACAATTTAGGTTTAATTTGATGTTTTTCTTGATTTTCTTTAACTTCATTTGATTACATTCATTGATGTTTGTGTTATGCCTTATATTCCCCTCTTCTGTCTTTATTTGGTTGTTAACTGACTTCCTTTAAGGGGGGGAGTGTTACGTGATGTTAGATTGACACTGTGTGCCGCTGTCGTCTGATGAGTTTTGTCTGAGTTGTGGAGAGTGCTGGGTGTTGTGTCCTGTTATTACATTGATGATGTAAATGTTCATGTGATCTTGGACATGAGAGGGCACTTATGAAGGGCGCAGAGAAAGGAGCCGATGTTCATAAAAGGAGGAGCCTCAGACGATAATGTTCTTCAGATTTTATCTGGATTTATTGTAAATGGATGACCATCCCACAAAGCCAACTTGCCACCCATCATCAAACCGTATTAAGACACCAGACATGAACCGCACCTGGCCCAGGGTATGCCCAGCATATTATTCTGGGGACAGCATATTAATCTGGGGACAGCATATTGATCTGGGGACAGCATATTGATCTGGGGCAGCATATTAATCTGGAGACAGCATATTGATCTGGGGACAGCATATTCATCTGGGGACAGCATATTCATCTGGGGACAGCATATTAATCTGGGGACAGCATATTCGTCTGGAGACAGCATATTATTCTGGGGACAGCATATTTATCTGGGGACAGCATATTAATCTGGAGACCGCATATTAATCTGGGGACAGCATATTCATCTGGGGACAGCAAATTCATCTGGGGACAGCATATTAATCTGGAGACAGCATATTAATCTGGAGACAGCATATTAATCTGGAGACAGCATATTAATCTGGGGACAGCATATTAATCTGGAGACAGTGTAGAAGAAGAATTTCTTTGTTCTACTACTAAAACTTCAAGAAACTCGTTTTAGCAAAATCAATGTTTTATTTACTTTAGAGAATTTGTTGTATACTAAGCCGAGATCTTTAATGAGTCTTTGTTCCAGTCTTTGTTGAAGCTCGTTCGGTAGGTCTTTGTTGAAGCTCGGTCTGTAGGTCTTCAGAACTTCACAGTTGGTCTCCCAGTTTCACTGAACTCCAATAGCAACTTTCTCTTGGTTATAAAGGACCAAACTCCTTTGATGTCACGGAGCATGCCGGGTCAACCCAGGGGTTAATACCCCTTGGGACATGAGATCCTGCAAGCGTCTCTGGTTCCTTTATCCAAAAAGCCTTATTTAGCCATAGTTTGGGATGGAAAGCTAAAAGTACTTCATACCCCTTTGAGAGGTCACTTTCGTATGACCTGTGAGGGGGAATTTTGCCCATTGTTAAAACTGTCAGAGAGGTGACAGATGCATTTTCTAGCCTGTGTTCAGTGGACTGAACATAGGCTATTTTTGATAGACAGATGGCAGTCCAAGAGCGTTACACATTCTGTTACTTAAATTAACTCTCTCTTGACCACCTGGTAGCTCTTTAACAGAAGCTAAATAGTTCAAGAGGCTTCACAGTTTTACCAAACACCATTGGCATATTTACACCAGATCACATTCGGTAGTTTTTAACAATATGGTCAATTGTTAATATGAATATTTTATTCCCCAACAGTCCCCGGTTTTTTTCTTTTATGTTTATATTAACCATTAATCTAAACATTACCACATTAAATATTCAAACCACTAATCTGGTAATTCAATTTCCTAAGGCATACACCGTCATTCTGGAAGAATTTTGATCACAACACATTTCCTTGTTCATTGACTCTTTCTATGTTGATAATTCAATTCAACTCATTTGCATAAAGATCACAAAACATTTCACCTTTACCAAAACGCAATAATTTCAGTTCATCATTAAAATAATAAAGCATCTGTAACATTTGGCAAAATGTTTGCCTTTAATCAAATATTGACTTTCTTTGTTTGAAAAAAGGGGCGGATCACTTGTGTTTGAAATTCCAGCATGAAACATTTTTTTTCTGATGTCTCCATAGCACCTACACTATTTGCGTAGGATTTTCTGCTGTTGTGATAGCTGGGCAGAGTCATAGACTGACCCTGCTCTCCATGCAGCATCCTTGCCACTTTTGCTGTGAGCCATAGTAGATTTGAACAAGGCCTCCATCCAGTTGTAGTCAACGTGCCTCCTCACTCATCGTGAGCATGGAGCAAGTGTTGATGTGATGTTGATTTGCCAGCAAGATGTGGAGCAGGGATGCCGGATGCATCCGCAATGATGATGTTGGGACCATGGTACTCAGTTGTCCATGGTCCACACCAGGGGCACACAGCAGAATCGTGCACAGCTGTTGTGAAGGAAAAGGCGCAGCCGTTCGCTTGCAGCTCCATGCTGGCTCCCCGGAAGTTGGTGAAGTAATGACACACGTCACCGTATCCCGTAGAAGTTGCAGGTAAAATGTCGTCGTCCTGCAATTGCTGATGTGATGAATGTTCGAGGTATTCGAACAAAAGTAAGTGATCGCCCTTTTCCATATGTCGCAATGTGACCCAGACAAATGGTCACATAATTTTCCCTTGGTGAAGGTAAACATCCATCTTACAAAGGAGTATTTCTTCATCATTCTTTGAGAAAGAGGGTGTATGCCAGGATTAACTTCATTTTTCACAAATTGTCCTTTCTCAAACTTCTTCCCAGATGTCGTTATCACTCCATTTGGGATGTGATCTGGTCTTCCCTTTACTCAGCCGCATTTATATCTGCTCTCCACACAGATTGAATCAGATGGGGTACATTGTAACATGAAATCACTATATTTTATAACAACTTCACACGAATAATATTCAAATCAGATATGTGTTTTAAACTACTAAACTAAGAATAGCATCCACAATTCCTTTCAGGTTCATATAATTCATATTAATCTGGGGATAGCATATTAATCTGGGGACAGCATATTAATCTGGAGACAGCATATTGATCTGGGGACAGCATATTCATCTGGGGACAGCATATTCATCTGGGGACAGCATATTCATCTGGGGACAGCATATTAATCTGGGGACAGCATATTAATCTGGAGACAGCATATTGATCTGAGGACAGCATATTGATCTGGGGACAGCATATTCATCTGGGGACAGCATATTCATCTGGAGACAGCATATTAATCTGTGGACAGCATATTAATCTGTGGACAGCATATTAATCTGGGGACAGCATATTAATCTGGGGACAGCATATTAATCTGGGGACAGCATATTCATCTGGAGACAGCATATTAATCTGTGGACAGCATATTAATCTGGGGACAGCATATTAATCTGGGGCCAGCATATTAATCTGGAGACAGCATATTAATCTGGGGACAGCATATTCATCTGGGGACAGCATATTCATCTGGAGACAGCATATTAATCTGTGGACAGCATATTAATCTGGGGACAGCATATTAATCTGGGGACAGCATATTAATCTGGGGACAGCATATTAATCTGGGGACAGCATATTAATCTGGGGACAGCATATTAATCTGTGGACAGCATATTAATCTGGGGGACAGCATATTCATCTGGGGACAGCATATTGTTGCGGTTTTGGGAACCCCTCACTTGTAAATAATTCTTGTAAATAATTCTCTTCATTTAAAAAGGTCGCACCCATAGTTAGGCCACAGCAACACGTAGGACACCATAGGAACTTCTCAGTTATTTCCTTAGTCTGTGTTTAGTTAAGGCTGTGTTCCCAATAGTTGACTCTGCGTTGCATTAATTAAATAAGATAGGTCCTTTTCAGTTCCGTTCATTTTGCGGATTGCCTCTCTCCAAATTGGTACGCGGCTACGCGCCTCTGCCAGTCGCAGCCGCCTTAGCGCTCGCCCCGGCCGCCATTGCGCACGCGGTCAAGCCAGAGGAGAAGGGGGCGGATTGCCAAGAACGAGGCTTGGCCCTGTCGACAAACCAACCAGGGCTGAGGTGAGCTTACTGATAGGCGTGGCTTGATGAAGCACGGCTTGATTTCTAAGTGGGTTATAAAAGCGCAGGCGCCAAGCCCTTTCACGAACTGCCCAGGGGACCGTCGAGTGCATCATTATGGACTGCGCGGGGAGAGCTCGATTGGTTGTGACATTATTGAACGAACTGCGCAGGGAGCCATCATTCATAACGGACTGCGCGGAGGTTGGGTGAGCACGCAGATTGCATCATGACGGACTGCGCCGGGGATGATTGATTGTCACGTTACGGAGAGGACTGCACAGGGGACCGTCGATTGCATCATTGATTACGGACTGCGCGGAGGTTGGGCGAACGAGCAGATTGCATCATAACGGACTGCGCGGGGAGAGCTCGATTGATTGTGAGATTATTGCACGGGCTGTGCAGGGGACGATTGATTGTCACGTTATTGGGAGGACTGCACAAGGGGCGATTGATTGTATGGAACTGCGCATATGGCCTTACGAAGGACCCCCCCACCCCCCCCCCCCCCCGCCACATATAAGGTCAAATCGCGTGCCAACGGTACGCGCTCGCTGCTGCCCGGGTTCTCGCCACGGTACGAGTTAACACCTGGAGCCGGACCTCAACGCCGACCATCTGCCTGGACCTTCTCCTCCTACCACTACCCTCCCGTGTAAGTCTGTCTGTTTGTCCTGGGGTGAAGTAAGACTGTATAGTTAAGGTTGCCCTGTGTCTGCTTCTTCTTCTTCTTGTCTATTCTTTCCCTTTCGTTTCCTCTTCCGTGGGTTATTGTACATAATTAATAAAACATATTTGTGCTTTCTTTACTTTGGTTTCCTCTTATCCGATCGTCTTTGTCTTTTCTCCATTGAGTACCTGTGGCACGATTTCGGAACCGCTTTAATCGGGTTTAGTCTTATTGTTAATGGCTCGGGCTTCGGATTGCTAAACCGCTCAGCAATTTCCATCTTGTCCGCGGTCCGAGCAGGAATTATCTCCCTGCTTTGCGGTCGGATTGGCACTCAGGTATTTGGGACTCCATTGACCAATCACCCTGGCCAATCTCGACCGGAAAGGAGCGTTATAATTTCCAGGATCGGGGGACGGCCAGCTTGAGAGGACAAGGGGACTAACTCCCCCCCCCCCCCCCTGTTAAGGGGAACGCCGACCCCGAATCCGCAACAATTGGTGTCCGGGAGTGGGATTGGACCCGAACCAAATTTTTATACTATCTGAAAAATTTGGTCAAAATTACGAGCGGCCAATTTTTTTTACAATATCCAAATTAAATCGTGCCATGGATAATCAAGGCGATTGGATGCCGGTGGGGGGAAATGAGGGGGCAGAAGAGGAGTTAGAGGCAACCCAGGACCCCAGGGAGGAAGTGGGAGTAATGCAGGAGGATAATAATGAAGGTGCGGTCGAGGGGGTTGCAGGCGCACAAAATGGCGGCGCATCACACATGGCTGCGGCAGCCGAGCCCGAAATGCCGGGGTACATACAGTTATTCCTGGCCCAAATGAGGGAAATGAATGCGACATTGGGCGCCCAAAGAAATGAGGTAAATAACATAGATGGGAGGATGGACATCCAAGAAAAAAAGATGGATGCACAGGGAAGCCAAATTGGGGGATTAAGAAAAGAATTGGGAGATCAAATTGGGGGATTAGATAGTAAATTTGAGGGATTAGACAGTAAATTTGGGGGATTCGAAAATAAATTGGGAGGGTTAGAAAACAAAGTAGGGGACCAATTGGAGGACATAAATGGTCAAGCCCAATAAATTAACGAGGGGCTAGCGAGAGGGCAGGCCCGGTATGAGACGAGGGAAGTTAAGTGGGAGGTTAACCGCAGGTTAAGCGAGGAGGTCGCAATTGTACGTGACGAGGTAACGTGACTAGAGGAACACGGGTTGAGCGATGTTGAGAAGGGCAAAGTGACGTGGACCGGGGTAGAGATCGCGACCCGGGGTATGGGGAAGCCGGCGACCGCCGAGGTAGAAGAGAAAATTTTATTAGAGCCAGCGGTCGTCGAGGGAAAAGAAATTAAAGAATTCATAACAGTGGAAATTGGAATTCAAGAGACCGCGGAATTAGAAAAGCACTCGTGGAAGGAAGAGATGGGAATTGTACAAAGTCTGTGCTCACATCGTGATGCCGTGCTTAACCCCAATGAAAGTTTGCAGGTGCAGGAGCGAGGAAGAAGAAGCGCCAAGGTGAGTAGGTTGGTATATGGTGCTAAAAGATTTTTCGGAAAAGTGTTTGGCACGAGAGGATTGTTCGCGCGCTTGAGACCCAGATAGCACCCGGGCGTTCGTGGAAGGTCCTTTGTGCGCTGTGCTAAAGTGAATGGCGCGAGTGTGAAGAAAAGGTGTATGAAGGTGAATGGCATGCGTGTGCGAATGGTGCCAGAGCGCGAGTGTGTTACCAAGTGCGAGGAAGAGTGCACGACAGAGTATGGGTGTGAAACCGAGAGCGAGGGAGAATGCACAAGAGAGTGTATATGTGAGGGTGAGAGTGACACGGAGTGTGAGTTGGTTGTGGAGCGTGTGCAAGAATGCACACCTGAGTTGATTGTGGAGCACGTGTTTGGGTGTGCGATAGGGGATTGCACACCTGTGGGTAGGTGTGCGCTGAGCGGGTGTGCAAGAGAGTGCACACACGTTAGTGTTACGGAGTACGTAACGGGGGAGAGGTGTGCAACCGAGGAGTGGTGTGTAACAGAGAGTGCGGTGATAGAGTGCAGGGAATGTATGGGTTGTATGAGAGGCGTTGGCGCGCGAGAATGTGTGAGTAACAGGAGGAACGAGTGGTGTGAGCATGCGAGGGAAGCATCGACGTTGACCGGGGCAGCGTTTAGGCCGACGTATAGCCGACGCGAGCTCTCGGGGCGCGGTGTTCTTTGTGTGCTGCGGGAGCCGGCCGGGATCGTGGCCGCGTCGCTCCTCCATGGGGCGCCATGCACGATTCGGGCCGGGGCCCGCCCTGTATGGTCGGGGCCGCGTCGTTCAGGCGATCGGCGCGATTCCGGGGGAGAAAGGCCAGGTCGGACCTGCGCCCCCTGGCAGGGGCGGTGTTCCGTCCAGGTGAGGTTGGGTCATCGGGCCGGAGACCGCAAGGCTCCGCGCCGAGATGGACCGTGGAATCTCGGACCGAGTATGCCTCCTCCCCAGAATCGAAATGCCGGACGGACCCAACCAACAGTAGACCAACCACCAGTGTACATGGCTCGGCTTTTTGAAGCCGAGCAGTAAAAATGTATTTCCCGCACCGAGGCTCGTAGTGTAGTGGACTGATAGTAGTAGTAATGGCGATAGTGATGGCGAATGGTAGTTTAACCATTCACTCACATCATTATTTCGGGCAAAGGAGCAATAGGTTTATGGGGTATGGCGGTGAAAACCTAGCCAGGGAGGGCTTGGTTAATATTGTTACTGATCGCGGTTTAAGATGTTAGTTACCGAGCGGTTT
Organism: Myxine glutinosa; assembly: GCF_964187855.1. Taxonomy (NCBI): domain Eukaryota; kingdom Metazoa; phylum Chordata; class Myxini; order Myxiniformes; family Myxinidae; genus Myxine; species Myxine glutinosa. The sequence continues at coordinate 45,453,081 of NC_136263.1, read as the reverse complement.
GGTATTGCCGCGACCTAACAGGATCCCTGGCTCACCCGATTCACCCAGGACTTTGGCCGGATCGCACCACAGCTAGTCAATAGGGAAAAGACAAAGGCGACACGGATGTAAAGAAGAAGAAGCAGAAGACAAAAAGGTTGGAAATACCACTAAATTTATTCCTACTATTTACATGCTCAAAGTAACCAAGGAGAAGGAAAGATAATAAAATAATATACAGAAGGATTAGAGACACAGTGCAATTATTAACTTATACAGCTTAATTAACCCAGGACAGAACAAACAAAAGACACTGACTCACGCGGGGAATTGCAGGAATGGCAGGATGTGGATGGCTGGAGGGAGAGGGAGGTCCAAGGGGGTCCCGCAGCACAACCGGCGCGTTTAGCAGCCGCCGTTCAGGCCAGGCCCCACGCTGCTGTTTTGGCTGCTGTTTACGTCACGTGCTTTGCCAGGCCTTGTCCCACTCGTCTGGTCCAAACCCTCAACTCTTTCTTGTTTCTCTCACTCCTCACCACCGACTCCTCACCGTGACCAACTGACCACCGACTCCTTACCACCGCAACCAACGCAACCACTGACCCTCCTCTGGCAACCGACTCAGACCAACTCAGACCAACTCCTTGCGACCAACTCCTTGCGCATCCCTGACCAACTACCTACTCACTTCCGTTTTCGCCTTTTATAGCGCCTCCAGCGATTACGCCGCCGGCGTTTTGGACACGCCCATCGGGGTGCTCACCTCGGCCCTGGTTGGTCGCGCGACCCTCGGGCTCCGCCCTGGATGACGACGGGCGGGCACGCCCCTCCTCCCCTCTGACGAGGTGGAGACACGCCTTTCTTCCCCGACTCGAGCCTCGTGGTCAATGGCGGTTATTGGAGGGGAGGTAATATGGGCAATCGAGGCTCGGCAATGACGAGAGGGGATGTAATATGAAATGGAGATTTTGGGGATGGGAAGGAAAGGGGATCTATTCTCTTTCACTGGTGCAATGGAGTATTTCAATTAATGGAAGACACAGCCTTACACTAATACACATAATAAGGATATAACTGTCAAAAAAGATATATCGTGTCCTGCATGTATGTTTTATGGACTAACTACGGGAACGCCCTTTGACCTTTATACAACCACAAACGGAGGGAGGAGGGGTGATATTTTACAACAACCTTTTACAACAACATTTTACCACAACAATAAAATAAAAAAACATTCTCATATCCACAACACTGCACCCTCCTCCCCTTAGGCACGTCCCGGGCCTATTACTTTTACCTTAGTGTGGCACGTAGGTGTAGTTCCCTCTACTTTTAACCTGACCCTGAGTGCGACAGTTTTAAAACATAAATAAATGTGTCCCGCTGCTCCATTGCACCCTGCCTAACAGACTTACGCCCACAGTTAACCGAATTGCGGAATGGTCTTCAAACTATACACTGACGGTGGGAAGCATTATTTACAATGACGCTATTTTTATTTACAAAACTAACCCAGGACCTGTGATTGTTCTTTCTGGGGGGGAGACAGTCTGCTCTGCATCGACGCACCATGAACGCACCCAAAAACGCACCAATACAAGCCCAAGCACCAATCGGTGCAGTCACCATTGTTCATCAATGTTCAACAATAAAATAAATTCAACAACCCCTAACCCTGCAGGTGATCTCTTGCTCTTCGGCTCCCTCTGCTGGTTATTATTTTTGGTCTTCCAGATGTTGTCATTCTTTTGCTTTGCTTACTGGCGGCCTATTTTCAATAAAGTGTACCCAATGTGTCCTTTTTATTTGCTTTATTTATGGCCCACAGGGCCGACTATGTGTGGTTCACCTGTGGGGCATCGGTGCCCTGTGGCCAAGGTCCGCCAGCAAGATTTCGGGCCCTCATGGCCGGTTCCAGCAGAGGGGCCATGCCCCAACCCATGGGGTCCATAAGTGGTGCTCGGCCACAGACATGTGGTCCATAATGTGGTGCATCGATGCAGACAGCTGGTTCTGGGAATTTCGGGCGCACAATGGCCGACCCACGCACGCTCCCCTCGGCGCCCAACGGCGCACAGGTCATGTGGGAGACAAAAGAAAGACAATTGAGCGAGGGGTAAGGTCACAAGGGTACACGTCAATAAGGCAATGCAAGGCGAAATGCGTACGGAGGGCGAAGTGAGAAAGCTCGTCCCTACCGTACGTCACCCCCCCGTCACCTACCCTACCCTTGCCCTTACCCCATATGTACAAAAATCTACCCATTTACAAATTCGTCACTACTGTCACGTCTTCCCCATATTTCCCCTATACCAAATTCGTCTCCACAATCCCTCTACTTCAAAATTTGCCATCACCAATTCATCATCAATCCTCATAAGGAGGGAGAGATGGAATTACGCACAATGTCACACCCACGTCATGATGCGTCTCACAATCCAAACATTTGCATCATAAAAAATAATCAAAACATGGCATGGTGTGGAGTACCTGTCACCTCAGGTGAGTGGATGCAGATGGTGCGAGGAGACTTCATCCTAACTACTTTCTAAATGACATTAACACACTTTACACTACCCGGGGTCTTTCCCTGCCAATCCATTGGCCAACTTACACTATGGGTTCTAACAACCAATTCCCATTGACCAAACTGTGGTGCTTCTCAATTTGGGGTCTCACTCCCCCGATTCATCTCCCGGTGCCCTCGCACAATTTCTGGGCTGCGACGTGTAGCTCTCCCAGCAGGTCTACCCACCTGCACACCTCCACCACTGCAGTTGCCACCCGAGCTTACCTAGCTCCTCACCCTAACCTAACTAACTGGGGACAGCCCCTCTCCTGGCTCTGTCACCCCATGGTGCCCTCTGGCACTGGGCTGCCCGATCCACACCCGGGATCCTCAGGCACCCACTGACACTAACGGCTCCCAGAGCCCACCTGCGGCCTCACCTGGCCGACATCCTCACAGTGGTGGAGTGCCCAAACCAACTACACACACTAACAGGCTACACGCCCAGCCATTTCCACAACACTAATGCACCCATCCACAATACCATTCTGCATCCGCACCACAAATGCCAATATCCAACCACAATTTACCTATACCCTCTACCTAACACTTACACTACCCGCCCCGGGTACTCGTGAAAGGGGTCCACTCTTCCCCCATCCACACCTTCGCACCATGCACACCACTCCGTACCACTTACTCCAACTCTCTCCACACCACTCATTCCAATACTCCATGTATTCCACACACCTGTACTTGCACACCTGTGCACTCATACTTGGTGCCGCCTGCACCCTTCTCTCCCCTAAGCGCTTTCGCGCTGATCCACAACACTCACTACTCATACACTGCTCCACCCACCTATCCAGTTCTCACACAGCATCATCTCATCTAACTACTCCCCTCTGAAACTTGCGCTTCCCAGTCGTCCCTTTAAACTATTGCGCTCCCTCGTCATTATCATCCACACTAATCTACCTGCGTCCCCACTACAGGTATCCTTGTCACTAACTAACCTTAACGTTACCTAATGTCATCTTCGCTAGATCCCTACACACAATATCCTAACCCACCCGGGCTAGTTTTCACTGCCATCAACCCCATAAGCTAGTGCTCCTTTGCCCCCGCCATGGGAAGGGTGGCAGGGATGCCACCCTTACCCACTGGGCCCATCGCTCACTACCAATTTTGCACATCAAATTTCAACAAATCAAAAATTTGCCAATCACTACTCATCATCTGCCAATCATTACTGCCAATCCTTTGCCAATCATCAAATTTTGCTTTTCTCTAATTTTGGGTCCAAAACACTATCACTATCACGATCACCATCATCACAGTCCGCTATATCCTAGCCTCGGTGCGTCATGACATCATTAAACTCGGCTTCGTAAAGCCGAGCAATGAATTCGGGTGGTTTGGTTGCCTGCAGGTTGAATCCGTCCGGCTTTCGGTTCAAGGGAGGTGGTTTGGTTGGACCGAGATTCCACGCACCATCTCGGCGCGGCACCTTGCGGTCCCGGGCCCGATGGCTCAATCTCCCCCGGTCGGAGCCCCGTCCCCACGAGGGGGCACCGTTCCGCTTCCTCCCACTCGCCCTCGAACCGGACCGGTCGCCTCGCCCGACAAAGCCCGGACTCGACCGTGCGGGGCGGGGCCAAGCCCGAATCGGCAACGACGCTTCGAAGAGAAGCGACGCAGCATCGATCCGCGCCGGGCCTCGCACCCAACAAAGCACCCCACGCCCCGAGTGCTCGCATCGGCTATCCGTCGCTCTAACCACTAACCCGGTTAACGTCGATGCTTTACTTGCATGCTTACAAGCATACGCTACCCCTTTCACCCTCACAAAACCTGGCGTTCCAACGCCGTCCGTACATTCCACCAACGCTCTCCCTGTTATACACCACACCTCTCGCGCACACTTTGGTCCACACCTCTCCTCCGTTACGTCCTCCGTAACACTCACCATGGGCGTGCACTCTTGCATCCACCCACGAACGCGCTCACATGGGCTCTCCCACACCCGCGCCATGACCAACTCAGGTGTGCTTCCTCGCACACGTTCCACCACCACCTTACTCTCCGTGTCACACTTCGTACACCCCGACGTGCATTCTCGCTCGCACTCGGTTTCACACTCGCGCTCCGATGTGCCCTCTCGCACCTGCACCATCACCAACTCACTATTCGTGTCACACTCCGTACACCCCGACGTGCATTCTCGCTCGCACTCGGTTTCACTCCCACACTTTATAACACACCCACTCGCCGACGCACACTTTTTCCTCCCACGCGTGCCATTTCCACTCACACGGGACCCTTCACCAACGCCCGGATGCTTCCTCGATCCCAAGCGCGTGAAAATTATTTTGTCGCTAAACATCCTCTTACAAAATCTACCCGCACAATATACAGCACGTCTCACCTTCGGGGTTCTTCTTCCTCCCTGCACCAAAACCTGCAAACTTCCATTTGGATTAGCGAGTACAGCATCAGGATGTGCATTTAGACTTTGAGCAATTTCCATTCCTTCCTCCGATTGTTGCTCTTTTAACTTTAAGTCCCCGGTCTCTCCAATTTCAACTATACCCATAATTTCTTTGTTCACCTCGACGACCGTTGGCTTTAATAAAATTCCCTCTACCTCATCGGTCGCCGGCTTTTCCAAACCCCGGGTCGCGATTTCTACCCCCGTCATTGTACCCGTGCTTTCCTCCGCTTCGCTCAACCAGCGCTTTTCGACCCGCTTTACCTCCTCGTGCACCCCTGGGACCCTTTCGCCCACCATGCGATCCATGGTCTCCCCACATTTTTGCATGCGGTCACCCATTCTGTTGGTTATTGCTTCAATTTGGTTTCCCCATCGCTCACTGTTAGCCCTCCTTTCGTCCCTCATTACCCCCATTTGGTTATTCATTACCCCCATTTTTGCTTCTAGCCTCTCCATAAGGGCCCCCATTTGCAACATAAAAAGGTTCGAATCCACCTGCGGCGCTGCTACGGTCGCGGGCGCGGCTAGATTTGGTGCCGCTGTAACCGCGTGCGCAAAGGCGCCATTTTGTGCGCCTGATACTCCCTCAACCGCCTCCTCATTGCTCCCCTCCATTTGATCCTGGGTTACTCCTAACCCCTCCTCTAGCTCTCCCAGCGGCATCCCGTCGCCTTGACCAGCCATGGCGCGATTTCAAAATTCGGGTTTTGCTTTAAAACAAAACAAATTTCGTCCGCTTCAAATTTTGACCAAAATTTTTTTTTTTTAGATGTTTTTAAAATTTGGTTCGGGCCCCGAATTCCACTCCCAGACACCAATTGTTACTGATCGCGGTTTAAGATGTTAGGTACCGAGCGGTTTGGTATTGCCGCGACCTAACAGGATCCCTGGCTCACCCGATTCACCCAGGACTTTGGCCGGATCGCACCACAGCTAGTCAATAGGGAAAAGACAAAGGCGACACGGATGTAAAGAAGAAGAAGCAGAAGACAAAAAGGTTGGAAATACCACTAAATTTATTCCTACTATTTACATGCTCAAAGTAACCAAGGAGAAGGAAAGATAATAAAATAATATACAGAAGGATTAGAGACACAGTGCAATTATTAACTTATACAGCTTAATTAACCCAGGACAGAACAAACAAAAGACACTGACTCACGCGGGGAATTGCAGGAATGGCAGGATGTGGATGGCTGGAGGGAGAGGGAGGTCCAAGGGGGTCCCGCAGCACAACCGGCGCGTTTAGCAGCCGCCGTTCAGGCCAGGCCCCACGCTGCTGTTTTGGCTGCTGTTTACGTCGCGTGCTTTGCCAGGCCTTGTCCCACTCGTCTGGTCCAAACCCTCAACTCTTTCTTGTTTCTCTCACTCCTCACCACCGACTCCTCACCGCGACCAACTGACCACCGACTCCTTACCACCGCAACCAACGCAACCACTGACCCTCCTCTGGCAACCGACTCAGACCAACTCAGACCAACTCCTTGCGACCAACTCCTTGCGCATCCCTGACCAACTACCTACTCACTTCCGTTTTCGCCTTTTATAGCGCCTCCAGCGATTACGCCGCCGGCATTTTGGACACGCCCATCGGGGTGCTCACCTCGACCCTGGTTGGTCGCGCGACCCTCGGGCTCCGCCCTGGATGACGACGGGCGGGCACGCCCCTCCTCCCCTCTGACGAGGTGGAGACACGCCTTTCTTCCCCGACTCGAGCCTCGTGGTCAATGGCGGTTATTGGAGGGGAGGTAATATGGGCAATCGAGGCTCGGCAATGACGAGAGGGGATGTAATATGAAATGGAGATTTTGGGGATGGGAAGGAAAGGGGATCTATTCTCTTTCACTGGTGCAATGGAGTATTTCAATTAATGGAAGACACAGCCTTACACTAATACACATAATAAGGATATAACTGTCAAAAAAGATATATCGTGTCCTGCATGTATGTTTTATGGACTAACTACGGGAACGCCCTTTGACCTTTATACAACCACAAACGGAGGGAGGAGGGGTGATATTTTACAACAACCTTTTACAACAACATTTTACCACAACAATAAAATAAAAAAACATTCTCATATCCACAACAATATATAGGGATTTATAAATGACTATAGGTACTTGTAGATTTAAGTAGCGACATTATACCTGTAGTGGGGACGTAGGTAGATTAGATGGATAATAACGACGTGGGGTGTGCATAGTATAAGGGATGACTGGGAAGCACGAGTAATACAAGGGCAGTAGTTAGATTAGATGATGCAGTGTGTTTGGAGTGAGAGTGATGAAACGAGAAATTGAACGAGAGTATTTGTGGTGAGCATGATGAATGGCATTGCATTGGGTGATTGGCTTGCAAGGTGTGCAAGTGCAATACAGGTGGCAAGTGAGAATGGTTGGATGGAATAAATGGTCTGGAGTAAATGGAGTATGGAATGAATGGTGTGGAGTGAGTATTGTAGAATACGTGGAGTGGAGTGTATGGTGCGAAGGAAGTGGATGGGGAAAGGATGGACCCCTTCACGAGTACCCAGGGAGGGTACTTTAAAAGTAGGTAGAGGGAGTAGGTAAATTTGGTGGCTATTGACATCTGTGGTGCGTAGTGCCTTTTCCCAGTGTGTACCCTGGACAAGAATAGGTACACCGTATCCCTGCGTGTCGTAAGAGGCGACTAAGCGGGTTGGCGTCAGGAAGGGCATCCGGCCATAAAAACATTGCCTCAAAAAGAGAACCATGACAATTACAACTACATATGGGCAGGGTACAGCCCGAAGTGGAGATCGGTTTCTGAGGTTTGGGACATGGAATGTAGGGACAATGACAGGGAGATCAGGAGAAGTGGTGGAAGTATTGGTCAGAAGAAGAGTAGACATATGTTGTGTGCAAGAGACGAGATGGAAGGGAAGTGGTGTGAGAATGGTGAAGGGTAGGCAGGGACAGAAATACAAGTTTGTGTGGCAAGGGTGCCTGGAGGGCATGAATGGTGTTGGTGTCCTGTTTTCTGAGGAGTTTGTAGACAGTGTGGTGAGTGTGACTAGAGTGAGTGACAGGTCGATGATGGTGAAAATGATGATTGGAAAGCTCTTGGTGAACGTCATCTCGGGATATGCTCCGCAGGTTGGTCGAAGCGATGAAGAGAAGGACAAGTTCTGGTGTGCGATAGAGAAGCTGATGGAAAATGTGAAAGATGAGGAAGTTGTGGTGGTAGGAGGAGACCTAAATGGACATGTGGGAAGGAGTATGGATGGTTTTGACGGAGTTCATGGGGGTTACGGATATGGTGTGAGAAATGGAGAAGGTGAAAGGATTTTGGAGTTTGCTGATGGAGCTGATTTGTTGATTTGTAATACTCAATTCCAGAAAGAGGATAATAAGCTTGTTACATACACGTCAAGTGGGTCGACGACAACCGTTGACTACCTGATGGTGCGTTGGCGAGATAGGGGGCACTTCCGGGACACAAATGTGATCCCGGGGGGAGGAGGCTGTTTCACAGCACCACTTGGTTGTCTGCGACGTAAGGGTGAAAGGTGTGAGGAGAGCTCGGCGGGTGAAGCACCAACCGAGAATGATGGTGTGGAGGTTGAAAGAGGTGACAGTAAGGGAGGCATTAAAAGAGAGGCTGAGTAGGGTCGAGGATGATGTGGTTGAGCTTTAAAGTGGTTGGATGTCAATGAAAGCTAGTCTGTTGGGAGCCGTTGGTGAGGTATGTGGATGGACAAAAGGACCACCGAGGCACTCGGAAACATGGTGGTGGGATGATGAAGTTGGAAAGAGGATTAACGAGAAGAGGAAGAAGTTCAAGGAGTGGCAGAAGGCGAAGGGTACGGGAGCAGAAACAGCAGAGCATGAAAGTTATAAGGCAGCCAGGAAGGCTGCAAAGAAAGAAGTAGCAAAGGCGCAGGAGGCATGTAGGAAAATGTTCGGAGAACGCTTGGATTCGGCAGAGGGTCAGAAAGCAGTATTCAGGATTGCTAAGCAGATAGCGAAAGAGAGGTGTGATGTGATGGGGGTGAGTTGCTTGAAGGATGAAGTGGGACAAATCGTTGTCGACCCAGATGGAATTAAAGGAAGATAGAAAAGATATATGGAAATGCTGTTGAATACAGAGAATGAATGGGATGGCAACATAGAGAGTAACCCAGTTTTAGGACCGGCAGAGAAGATAACTGAGAAGGAAGTTGAGGAAGCGATAAAAGAATGAAGAGTAGAAAAGCGGGAGGGCCGACGGGAGTTGTGGGAGATATGTTGAAGGCAGCAGGAAGTTGGGGTGTGAAGAGAATGACAGAGATCTGTAATCTGGTGGTGAAAGAAGGCCGCATTCCAGTGGATTGGGAACTGAGTACCCTCGTCCCTCTATACAAGGGGAAAGGTGACCCTCTGGAGTGTGGCTCGTACCAAGCGATAAAGTTGTTGGAGCATGGATTGAAGGTATTGGAAAGGGTGTTGGAGAGGAGGATAAGGAAGAAAGTGAAGATCGACGAAATGCAGTTTGGATTAATGCCAGGAAGAGGAACGACAGACGCGCTTTTCATTGTGAGGCAGTTGCAGGAGAAGTACATGGAGAAGAGGAAGAAGTTGTTTCTTGGGTTTTTTGATCTGGAGAAAGCATTCGATTGGGTTCCACGCAAAGTATTGACATGGGCATTGAGGAAGTTAGGAGTGGAGGAATGGTTGATCAGAGTAGTGATGGCAATGTACAAAAGAGCGCGCACAGCTGTAAGGACGAAGGACGGGAACAGTGGTGAGTTTGAGGTGAAGGTGGGAGTGCATCAGGGGTCGGTACTAAGTCCACTACTATTTGTAGCTGTGATGGAGGTGCTGGCTCAGAACGTAAAGGAGGGTTTACCGTGGGAGTTGTTGTATGCAGATGATCTGGTGTTGATTGCGGAAAGTATGGATGGACTGAAGGAAATGATGAACACGTGGAAGGAATGTATGGAGACAAAAGGTCTGAAGGTGAATATCGGAAAGACGAAGGTGATGTCAAGTGGTAAAGCATGTGGTGAGGTGGAAAGAACTGGGAAGTGGCCCTGTGCTGTGTGTAGGAAGGGTGTCGGAGTGAACTCCATTCAATGTACAATGTGCGCTGAGTGGGTTCATCAAAAATGTAGTGGTCTGAGAGGGTCATTAACCAGTGTGGCAGCTACATTCAAGTGTAAAGTGTGCACAGAGGGAGCTGCAGATGGAGGAAATGTTGAGTTGGATCTTGGAGACGGCGTGAAGCTGGAAGGTGTGAAAACATTTTGCTACCTCGGAGACATGCTGAATGGAGAAGGTGGATCAGACTCGGCAACGGTTGCTCGAGTGAGATGTGCATGGAAGAAGTTTCGGGAACTGAGTGGCGTGCTGATGATGAGGGGAGTGTCGTTGAAGCTGAAGGGAAAGGTGTATGCTGCATGTGTGAGAAGTGTTATGATTTATGGGAGCGAGACATGGGTAATGAACGTAGAGCAGCAACGAAGGTTGGAAAGGGTGGAAATGCGAATGGTTCGACGGATGTGCGGAGTATCGTTGAGAGAGAGGAAGACAAATGATGAATTGCGAAAGATGATGGGAATAGAGCCTGTGATTGATGCTGTGAAGAGGAACAGGTTGAGATGGTTTGGTCATGTGTTGAGGAAGGATGAAAGTGACTGGTTGAGAAGAGTGATGGAAATGAATGTAGAAGGAAGTAGAAGACGGGGAAGACCGAGAAAGACTTGGCTAAAGATGGTGGAAGAAGAAATGCGGGCAAGGGGGTTAACAAGGAGAGATGCAGAAAATAGGGGAAAATGGAGAAGATTGTCATGGGGACCGCAAGGCTAACCCCCGCTCTAGCAGGGAAAATGGCCTTTAAAATGCATGTTGTTGTTGTTGTATTGACATCTGTGGTGCGAGAGTAGCAGAGTACTGCTTGGATGGGTGCATTAGTGCGGCTCTTCGGCTCTTCAGCAAAGGACTTCTGCGACTCACTGGGACTGACACAATCTGTCAATTTCCCGACCCGGATCTCAGTCAACGGAGCATCTTCTCTTCTGGATTTGGTTATGACAAACTTCCCTGAAAATGTCTGCTGCTCTTCTTCTGCTCCAATCGGCTCATCTGATCATGTGCTTGTCAAAGTGGACATCTCTCTGACCATTCTCAGAGAGCCTCCTCAACGTCGACGAGTCTGGCATTTCACTCAGGCCAACGGGCACCGTCTTCAAGCAGCCATCAATCATCTGGACTGGTCTCCCATCTCTACCGCCTCTGACATCAACTCATCCTGGGAATTCTTTCAAAGTAAATTGCTCTCTCTCATGCACAGATTTATACCATCTCGTCTTCAGTTGTCATACCCTTCCTCCCGTCCATGGTACACGGAATCTTGTGGTGAGGCTGTTGCCCTGAAACAACTTGCTTTCGTCTCCTGGAAAGCAAATCCAACGGAAGGAAATCTCATTTCCTTTCACAAAGCCCGAAACAAGTGTGTGTCCACCCTCAGGAGAGCCAGGAAACAATATCTCACCATTCTCAAGACCGAACTCTCTTATCTGTCTCCCTCTTCCAAATCCTGGTGGCATCTGGTCAAATCTGTTTCTGGTGTTTGTTCCCCCTCCATCCCCTCCCTCACCTCAAACGGCTTAACGGCTGACTCCGCACGTGAAAAAGCTGAATGCCTCAACTCTGTGTTTGCCTCTAAATCTTGTGTCCCAAACCCATCCCTCTCTGTACCCACCGTACCCAGTCGTACCCAGCTGCTCCTGGACTCTGTGTCCTTTCCTCCTGACAAGGTGGAAAAGTTTCTGTCAACCCTCGACTCTGATTCTGCAACTGGTCCTGACGGCATCAGCCCACGGGTCCTAAAATCATGTTCTTCTGCTCTTTCACTCCCTCTTTCTGTTCTCTTCACCCTCTCTTTTGCTCAAGGTCATCTGCCATCTGCTTGGAAATCAGCCAACATCACCGCTTTGCACAAAAAAGGTGCAAAAACAGATCCCAGCAACTACAGACCAATCAGCCTTCTCCCAATTATCAGCAAAGTCATGGAATCCATCATTGCTTCAGATATTAAATCTTTCCTCTTCTCCAATGGCTTGATCTCTGATCATCAATTTGGTTTCAGACCTGGTCACTCTACTCTGGACATGCTGCTTCTGCTTTCTCAACAATGGATGGAGGTCCTCAACGCCAAACAGGAAATTAGAGCTGTCTCCCTTGACATTTCACGTGCCTTCGATACGGTCTGGCACCCTGCTCTGCTCTCCAAACTCTCCTCCTTTGGTATCCATGGAAATCTCCACGCATGGCTGGCGGACTTCCTCTCTGGTCGTAGTCAACGTGTGGCCCTGAATGGGTTTCTCTCATCTCCTCTTCCTGTTCAGGCTGGAGTTCCCCAAGGTAGTGTTCTGGGCCCTGTGCTTTTTCTGGTCTTCATCAATGATCTCTCTGACTCTCTTGAAAATCCTCTCTATCTCTTTGCTGACGACTCTACTCTCTGTCGCTCCATTCCTCATCCCTCAGATCGGCAGTCTGCAGCCTCCTCACTCTCTGCAGACCTGGACAAAATCACAGACTGGTCAAACAAGTGGAACATGTCTTTCAATCCTGACAAATCTCACACTCTTACAATGTCTCTTCGAAAGGACCGACTGGACAACCCTCCCATCTACTTTCTCAACAATCCTCTCCAAGAAGTTCTGTCGCTCAAGCTTTTGGGTCTCACTATCTGCCATGATCTTTCTTGGGAAAACCACATTTCCAAGCGGGCCTCCAAAGCCAGTCGCCGACTGGGCATCCTCCATCGTGCGAAGTCCTTCCTTGGCACACCTGAGCTCCTCACCACATACAAGGCTTTCATCCACAGCTCAATGGAATACTGTTCCCCCCTCTGGGCTGGTGCTCCTGCCTCACACCTTGCTCGGCTTCACGCTGTTGAGGCCAAAGCTTTCAGAATCATTGGAATCTCCTGCGATGTAGTCAACGCCGAGGGCCTTTCACTCACTCACCGCAGGCAGGTTGGTGGTCTTTCTGTCTTCTACCGACTCCTCTCCGGCCTTGCTCCCCCAGCTCTCTCTGTGCTCTGTCCCCCCAATATTCCTTCAGGTCGCACAAGATCTGCCTGCAACCCTCTTATGGTTAAACTGCCAAAGTCTAGGCTCTCTGCTCACCTTCACTCTTTCATTCCCCTTTTCTCCCGCCTCTGGAACAAACTCCCCCACTCCCTTCAATCCCACTCCTCCCTCCAGGTCTTTAAAACAGCTGTTCACCACCATCTCTTATCTTCCCCCATCGAAAACCTTGATCTTTTCTACCCCCGGTAATTCACCCCAGAGTCCTTGCAGTGTTCATATGTTTTAATCCTCTCCCACCTCCCCCCAAGTCCTCCCGATGTCCCTGCTCTCAAATGTTGTGTTTGTGTCCTTCCCCTTCTTCCCCCTCTCTTTTGTGTCCTCCCCCCTCTCTCCCCATCTTGTCTGCCGCTCCCCTTGTTTTTTGTGTTTTGTGTGTCGGTTTGTCTTTTTGTGTGATTAATGTTTGCTCTTTCACGAGCCTCGATCTTGTATACAAAAAAAAAAAAAAGACGCATCATGACGTGGGTGGGGCATTGTTTATTATTCCATCTCTTCCTTCTTGGGAGGGATTGATGATGAATTTGGCATTAGAGGGAATGGGAAGGACAAGACAGGTAGAGACGGAATCTGTAATGTGTAGACTGTGTAAATACGGGATAGGGGCAAGGGTAGGTTAGGTGACAATGGGTGGTGGGGGGGGGGGGGGGGACGTACGCTAGGGATGAGCTTTCTCCGCTCGCTCTCCAGCGCCCTTCATGTTGCATTACCTTGAATTAACGTGGACTCTTGTGACCTTGCCCCGCTGCTTTGCTTGTCCTTCCTTCCCCACTCATTGGCTTGTTTCTTTTAGGCCCGGGGGGAGTGCGCAGGTGACCGCAGTTGTGTGCCCACACCTCCGCTGCCTCCAGCCTGCACTGGTACACCACTTATGGACCACACGTTCTGTGGCCAAGCACCACCTTATGGACCCCACGTTTTGGGGCCTGGCACCTCTGCTGGGGACCGGCCAATGTGGCCAGCGGTATCTGGTTGCGGACCACTGTTTTCAAAGTGGCACCTATGCCAAGCAGGTGGACCACCGGAGTTGGGCCTGCTGGCAGTAAATAAAAAGTGGACGTGGTTTGTGCCATTTTATTTTTAAATAGGCATCAAGCATGAAGAGGACGACAACCAGAACCAGCGGCCCAGAGGAGAAGACATCCCATCATCCTTGATCATTATTTCAAAATGTGTGTTTGGTGCATTTTTGATGATGGTGCTTATTGGTGCTTTATGGTGCTTTTGGTGCATTTTGTTGATTGGTGCATATGGTATGGTGTATCAGTGCAGTGCAGTGCAATGATTTTCCTCTTATCAAAAGTTCTGCTTTTGTTTCCCAAAAGACAGGTCCTGGGTTCGAGTTCTGTAAATAATCAAAATAGTAGTCTTGTAAATAATGCTCCCCACCAGCTTAAATGTGTAGTTTTGAGAATAATTCCACAATTCGGTTAGTCTGTGGGAATAAGTCTGTTAGGTAGAATGCAACGCAGCAGGTGGGACATACTTAATTGTTAAAACTGTCGCACTCAGGGTGAGGTTAAAAGTAGAGGGTTACTACACCTGAGTGTCACATTATGTTAAAGTTTTGTCGGCACGGGCTGTGCCTGGAGGAAAGGAGGGTGCAGTGTTGCGGTTTTGAGAACCCCTCACTTGTAAATAATTCTTGTAAATAATTCTCTTCATTTAAAAAGGTCGCACCCATAGTTAGGCCACAGCAACACGTAGGACACCATAGGAACTTCTCAGTTATTTCCTTAGTCTGTGTTTAGTTAAGGCTGTGTTCCCAATAGTTGACTCTGCGTTGCATTAATTAAATAAGATAGGTCCTTTTCAGTTCCGTTCATTTTGCGGCTTGCCTCTCTTCAAATTGGAACGCGCCTCTGCCAGTCGCAGCCGCTTTAGCGCTCGCCCCAGCCGCCATTACGCACGCGGTCAAGTCGGAGAAGAAGGGGGCGGAGCGCCAAAAACGAGGCGTGGCCCTGTCGACAAACCAACCAGGGCTGAGGTGAGCTTACTGATAGGCGTGGCTCAATGAAGCGCGGCTTGATTTCTAAGCGGGTTATAAAAGCGCAGGCGCCAAGCCCTTTCACGAACTGCGCAGGGGACCGTCAAGTGCATCATTACAGACTGTGCAGGGAGAGCTCGATTGGTTGTGACATTATTGAACGTACTGCGCAGGGAGCCATCATTCATAACGGACTGCGCGGAGGTTAGGCGAGCACACAGATTGCATCATGACGGACTGCGCCGGGGATGATTGATTGGCACGTTACGGAGAGGACTGCGCAGGGGACGGTCGATTGCATCATTGATTACGGACTGCATGGAGGCTGGGCGAGCGAGCAGATTGCATCATAACGGACTGCGCAGGGAGAGCTTGATTGATTGTGAGATTATTGCATGGGCTGCGCAGGGGACGATTGATTGTCACGTTATTGGGAGGACTGCACAAGGGGCGATTGATTGTATGGAACTGCGCATACGGCCTTACGAAGGACTACCTCCCCCCCACCCCCCCCCCCCCCCCCCGCCACATATAAGGTCCGATCATGCGCCAACAGTACGCGCTTGCTGCTGCCGGGGTTCTCGCCACGGTACGAGTTAACACCTGGAGCCGGACCTCAACACCGACCATCTGCCTGGACCTTCCTCCCCTGCCATCTGCCTGGACCTTCTCCTCCTACCACAACCCTCCCGTGTAAGTCTGTCTGTTTATCCTGGGGTTAAGTAAGACTATAGTTAAGGTTGCCATGTGTCTGCTTCTTCTTCTTCTTGTATATTCTTTCCCTTTCGTTTCCTCTTCCGTGGGTTATTGTGCATAATTAATATATCATATTTGTTCTTTCTTTACTTTGGTTTCCTCTTATCCGATCGTCTTTGTCTTTTCTCAATTGAGTACCTGTGGCACGATTTCGGAACCGCTTTAATCGGGTTTAGTCTTATCGTTAATGGCTCTGGCTTCGGATTGCTAAACCGCTCAGCAATTTCCATCTTGTCAGAGCGGGAATTATCTCCTTGCTTTGCGGTCGGATTGGCACTCAGGTATTTGGGACTCTATTGACCAATCACCCTGGCCAATCTCGACCGGAAAGGAGCGTTATAATTTCCAGGATCGGGGGACGGCCAGCTTAAAAGGACAAGGGGACTAACCCCCCCCCCCCCCCCTTGATAAGGGGAGCGCCGACCCTGAGTCCGCAACAATATTAATCCGGGGACAGCATATTGTTACAGACGCGGCTTTAGATGTTATATTGACCGAGCGGTGGTGTATTTAACCGCGTCCGAACAGTTACTCCCCGATTAGAACCCGATTCCACCTGACGTTGACCAGATCGCCCCACAGATATTCAATCGGGAAACCTCTAAAGCGACCGAAAGAGAATGAAAAAGAAGAAGAAGAAGAATACGGAGGAAGAACAGATTTATTATACACACACAGCAATGGATGGAAGAAGCAGTAACACAGCGAATCGTTAACTTACACTATTCATTTTTACTTAACCCCAAGACAACGAGCAGGACAGGACGTTCACACTTACACAGGGGATAATGCAGGCAGGTAGGGCTTGAGGTGGATTGCTTGAGAGGGAGGCAAAGTCGGGAGGCAGCAGCTCGCAATTCCTCGCGGTTTTGGCGGGAAAACCCTCCGTCGTGTATCCGCTGCGGTAGACGTCACGCGCTGGTTCGGCACACCTGCTCCTCTTCTTGTGGTGGAGCCGTCTCCCTCCTTTCAGCGAGTCTCTCCAAAGCTGGTTTCCTTGCCGAGTACCTCTCCTCTTTGGCTTGGAGCGTTTCGCATCTCACCGCTCCTCTTGGTGCAGCCTCTTTGCTCATCTCCCAGGTCATCTCCCAAGGCCTCTGGTAAAGCAGTCCCTTACAGTTGCTTTTATCACCTCGGGCGAAATCAAGCCGCCGGCTCCGAGGGCACGCCTACCGGGTCGCTTACCGCTGTGCTGATTGGCTGTTAGGGTTGGTTCACTCCTTCCCTCTTATGACGAGGTGGAGACACGCCTTTCTTCTCCGACTCAAAGCACATGGGCAATGGCGGCCTGCGGGATTGAAAACAACTCCCCTTTTGAAAGGAACTTTGGAGAGCGGAGATGTTTGGGGAAATTGGAAGGGCCTACGCTTATTTTGTTTGATACAATGCAAAGTCAATCTAGTGGGAAACACATATTTAGCCTACATGGAATAAGGAAATACACTATTTAAAAGATATATCGTGACCTGCGTGTAAGTTTCATGGAATTAACTAGGAGGACGGCTGCGACCATTATTTACATTACGAGGATGTTACCATACTTTTGTAACGTTCACATTGTAACGTTTCCACATTCGTTACACTTCCTCCAAAATTGTTACACTTCTCAAAAACCGTTACACTTCTCAAATTCGTTACACACTTCTCAAAATCGTTACACTGCACCCTCCTTTCTTCAGGCCCGTACTCGGGCCTACTAAACTTTAACTTAGTGTGACACGTAGGTGTAATTCCCTCTACAATTAACCTGACCCTGAGTGTGACAATTTTAAAACACAAATAAGTATGTCCCCCTATTGCATTGCACCCTGTCTAACAGACTCAAGCCCACAGCTAACCGAATTACGGAATTATTCTCAAACTATACATTTACGGTGGGGAGCATTATTTACAATGATGTGATTTCTTATTTACAACGCAACCCAGGACCTGTGTTTTTTTTTTCTTTTTAGGGAACAAGAGAAAGAAATTCCTGTTGGGAGGGAGGAGACAGCACGCATTGCATCGATGCACCAGTACCAATACCACCAAAGCACCCAAAAGCACCAAAAACACCACAAAGCACCAAAAGCACCACTCGGTGCGCAGTCACCATGGTTCTTAATAAACACAACAAAACAACTGGTGGTGGTCTTCACTTTCTCTGCTGGGCCGATGTTCTTCCCGACGTCTTCTGGCTTCATGCGGCCTATTTGGACATAATAAAAAGCACAGCTTGTGTTCGTTTTTATTTAGGGCCTCAGGGGCCAACTAAGGGTGGTCCACCTGTTTGGCATAGATGCCACCTTACCGAGGTCCGCAAGCAAGATTCCCTGGCCACTATGGCCGGTCTCCAACAGAGGTGCCCTGCCCCAGAACCTGGGGTCCATCAAGTGGTACTTGGCCGCAGAACAGCGGTCCATAAAGTGGTACATCAACGCAATGCATGCTGGTTCTGGGAATCTCGGGCGCACAATGGCCACCTCACGCACGCTCCCCTTGGCACCCAATGGCGCACAGGTCATGTGGGAGACAAAAGAAAGACAATTGAGCGAGGGGTAAGGTCACAAGGGTACACGTCAATAAGGCAATGCAAGGCGAAATGCGTACGGAGGGCGAAGTGAGAAAGCTTGTCCCTACCGTACGTCACCCCCCTGTCACCTATCCTACCCTTGCCCTTACCCCATATGTACAAAATCTACACATTTACAAATTCGTCACTACTGTCACGTCTTCCCCATATTTCCCCTATACCAAATTCGTCACCACAATCCCTCTACTTCAAAATTTGCCATCACCAATTCATCATCAATCCTCATAAGGAGGGAGAGATGGAATTACGCACAATGTCACACCCACGTCATGATGCGTCTCACAATCCAAACATTTGCATCATAAAAAATAATCAAAACATGGCATGGTGTGGAGTACCTGTCACCTCAGGTGAGTGGATGCAGATGGTGCGAGGAGATCCTTCATCCTAACTATCCTCTAAATGACTTTAACACACTTTACACTACCCGGGGTCTCTCCCTGCCAATCCATTGGCCAACTTACACTATGGGTTCTAAAAACCAATTCCCATTGACCAAACTGTGGTGCCTCTCAATTTGGGGTCTCACTCCCCCGATTCATCTCCCGGTGCTCTCGCACAATTTCTGGGCTGCGACGTCTAGCTCTCCCAACAGGTCTACCCACCTGCACACCTCCACCACTGTAGTTGCCACCCGAGCTTACCTAGCTCCTCACCCTAACCTATCTAACTGGGGCAGGCCTCTCCTGGCTCTGTCACCCCACTTGGTGCCCTCTGGCACTGGGCTACCCGGGTCCGTCCTCCGGATCCTCGGGCCCCATCCACAACAACTACTACCGGCTCCCAGAGCCCACCTGCGGCCTCACCTGGCCGACATCCTCACAGTGGTGGAGTGCCCAAACCAACTACACACACTAACAGGCTACACGCCCAGCCATTTCCACCACACTGCTGCACCCATTCAAAGACCATTCTTTCACCCGCACCACAGATGCCAATATCCAACCACAATTTACCTATACCCTCTACCTAACACTTACACTACCCGCCCCGGGTATCCGTGATGGGGGTCCACTCTTCCCCCATTCACACCTTCGCACCATCCACTCCACTCCACAATTTCCACCATTCTCACTCCACGACCATCCATTCCAATACTCCAGATATTCCACACTACCATTTATTCCACACAGCCACATACACCTGTTGTTGCACACCTGTGCCCTCACACCTGGTGCCACCTGCACCCTCCTTTCTTCCTGGACCATTTGGTCAACACAACACGCAATCACTATCACTCACTCCCTCATACACTGCTCCACACACCTGTTCAGTTGCACACCTGTGCAATCACACCTGTTCCATTCTCACCTGTTCAATCCTCACACACACGGCATCATCTCAGCTAACTACTCCCCTCTGAAACTTGCGCTTCCCAGTCGTCCCTTTAAACTATTGCGCTCCCACGTCATTATAATCCACACTAATCTACCTGCGTCCCCACTACAGGTATCAGTCACTAACTAATCTTAACGTTACCTAATGTCATCTTCGCTAGATCCCTACAATTATCCAAGCCCTCCCTGGCTCGGTTGTCATAGCCACCCCATAAACTATTGCGCATTTGCCCCCACTGTGAGGGATGGTGGATTTGCCATCCCACCACATCGGGGGTCTCTCACTATTAATTTTGTTCGTCCAGATTCCAACCAATTCAAAAATTTTCCATTTACTGCCAATTCTACTCACTTTTCTAAATTTCGTTTTAAATCACTATCACTATCACCATCACCCGTCTACTTATTACATCCTCTCGGTGCGCCAATTCACGTCTACAGCCCGGCTTCGTACAGCCGAGCAATGAACGCGGATTCTTTTGTGCCGGCGGCTGGATGCGTCCCGCATTCGGGGCAGGGGCGGGGGCTTACCCGGGCCGAGATCCCACGCACCACCTCGGCGTGGAGCCATCCAATGTCCCGATCTCGACCTGCCGGCACGTCTCAACAAAACGTGGTCGCCATAACGACCCTTCCTATCCAGCTGCCCGCTCCGCCTAGTGGAGCCCGGACGCGGCCGTTCCAAGCGAGGCACAGCGTGGATCGCGTACGGCGGTTCTTTCGAAACCGCCGTGGTTCGGATCCCCGCTGGTCCTCGCGGCACGCGAAGCTGCCCGACGCGCACCGAGGGCCCGATTCGGCTATAAGTCGTTCTAACCTCTAACCCGGTTACCGTCGACGCTTCACCTGGATTCTTACAAGCATACGCTACCCCTTTCTTGCTCATACATGCAGCTGTTCCCATTCTCCTCGTACCTTTCCTTACACACCTCGGTACACTCATTCCGCTCACAGCCTTGGTCACACACCTGACCACCGAACACCTTGGCACACATTCGTCGCTCGCACACCTCACCAATACACCTCTTCGCGCCCCTTTCTCGGTCACCTCCTTTGTGACAATCACAGGTGTGCTCTCACCCGCACACCCAACCACGTGCCTCACTACCAATTCCAGCGTGCATTCCCACTCACGCTCTACCATTCCAGGTGTGCATCCTTCCATTCCAGGTGTACATCCTCGCTCACCTGCCACAACCAACTCACGCTCCGTGTCACTCTCACTACTCTCACCTCCACTCTTGACAACGCACTCACCCTTACTCCCGACAGCGCACTCTTTCCTCATGCACCCGCCCGTTACACACCTTTCTCGCGCACACTTTTTCGTTACTTCCTCCGTAACACTCACCACACCGCGCTTCCCTGTGCTCCCTCGCACACGCGCTACGACCGACTCACTCCTGACGGCACACTCACTCCTCGGCGTGCACTTTTTCCTCACACACCCCATGGTCGGACATTCTCGCACACCTCTTTTTCGCACACCTGACCTGTCGCACACTTCACCAACGGCCTTTCACGAACACCCGGATCCAAAGCAACCCCCAAGCCGACTGAAGCTTTCCTCACATCATATACATTGCCACTCACCTCCGTACTTCGTCGTCGCACCTCCTCTGCCACCTGCAAACTTTTTATTTGGTTAGTGAGCACCTCATCATGATTTGAACACAGACCTTGTACATATTCCATGACTTCCTCCTTTATCTCCCTCTTAGTTTCCCTCCGTCTCTTCTTAATTTCACTCACCCCCTCTTCCACCTCCTCTAATTTTTCCTTTACCTCCTTCATCTCCCGGTGCGCCCCCTCTATCTCTTCCTCTAACGCCACCTTAACCGTTTCGATGTGCGTCCTCACCTCTCGGTCCTTCGTCTCCATCACTTCTGTCACCTCCTCCAACTTCTTCGTCAACCCCTCATGTACCATCTGACATTCCTTTTGTGTTGCTATTAATTCGTTTTTAATGTCCTTTTGTGTCGCTTTCAAACCCCCGATGATTGTAGTGTTCTTTTCCACTTGGTCCGCTAGTTCCCTTTGTCTGACTGTCAGCTGTTCTACTCCCTTCGTCAGATCTTCTATTCCCCCTTGTAACTTAGCCGTATTATTTCTCACCTCTTTCTCCATACGCTTCTCACCTCGCTTTACCTCCTCGCGTAGCCCCGAAACCTCCTCACTTACCCCTCGTCGTATTTCCTCCATCTCTTTTGTAGATGCCACCCTCATCTGTCCCAATTCATCCCTCTGAGCATCCAGTTTGGTTTCTACCCCGATTTTCACCTCCTCTATCTGCTCTCCCATTTGTTTGATTTCCCTGGCAGATTGTTCCCCTATTTCCCGCAATTTGTCCTCCATCCTATTTTCTAACCCCATTAACCCATTTTTCACCCCCTCTAACTGATTCTCCTGGGCAGCCATTCTGTTTTCCACCCCCGTTAACCCATTCTTTACCTCTTTTATCCCGTTGTCTAACGCCTCACCGGTACCCCTCGCTTCGTCCCTCATTACCCCCAATTGCTCACTCTGAGCTACCATCCGGTTCCCCATTACCCCCATTTGGTTTCCCATTACCCCCATTTGGCCCTCCAATCGCTCACTCTGAGCATCCATCCGGTTCCCCATTACCCCCATCATTCTGCTTTCCATTTCTTCGCTATTCTTGTCCATAAGGGCCTTCATTTGTATAAAAAAAAGGTTCAAATCCACCAACGGCGCTGCTACGGTCGCGGGCGCGGCAAAATTTGGTGCCGCTACACCCACGTGTGCGAGGACGCCACTTTGCGCGTCTGATACCCCCTCAACCACATTGCCAATGTTCTCCTCCTCCCTTTCCTCCACATACATTTCCCCGAGGTCCTGGGTCGATTCCACCCTGTCTATCTCTCCCACCGACATCCGATCGCCTTGATTGTCCATGGCGCGATCTCAAAATTCGGGTTTTGCTTTATAAAACAAAATAAATTTCGGCAGCTTGTAATTTTGAGCGCGTTAAGCGCGCTTCGGGTCCGATTTCGGGTCCGATCTCCCTCCTCGACACCAATTGTTACTCTAATAGTACAATTGGTGTTCCAAAATTTGGGCCTAACAAATTTAGTCCCAGGTCCGAATCCAACTCCTCGACACCAAATGTTACAGACGCGGCTTTAGATGTTATATTGACCGAGCGGTGGTGTATTTAACCGCGTCCGAACAGTTACTCCCCGATTAGAACCCGATTCCACCCGACGTTGACCAGATCGCCCCACAGATATTCAATCGGGAAACCTCTAAAGCGACCGAAAGAGAATGAAAAAGAAGAAGAAGAAGAATACAGAGGAAGAACAGATTTATTATACACACACAGCAATGGATGGAAGAAGCAGTAACACAGCGAATCGTTAACTTACACTATTCATTTTTACTTAACCCCAAGACAACGAGCAGGACAGGACGTTCACACTTACACAGGGGATAATGCAGGCAGGTAGGGCTTGAGGTGGATTGCTTGAGAGGGAGGCAAAGTCGGGAGGCAGCAGCTCGCAATTCCTCGCGGTTTTGGCGGGAAAACCCTCCGTCGTGTATCCGCTGCGGTAGACGTCACGCGCTGGTTCGGCACACCTGCTCCTCTTCTTGTGGTGGAGCCGTCTCCCTCCTTTCAGCGCGTCTCTCCAAAGCTGGTTTCCTTGCCGAGTACCTCTCCTCTTTGGCTTGGAGCGTTTCGCATCTCACCGCTCCTCTTGGTGCAGCCTCTTTGCTCATCTCCCAGGTCATCTCCCAAGGCCTCTGGTAAAGCAGTCCCTTACAGTCGCTTTTATCACCTCGGGCGAAATCAAGCCGCCGGCTCCGAGGGCACGCCTACCGGGTCGCTTACCGCGGTGCTGATTGGCTGTTAGGGTTGGTTCACTCCTTCTCTCTTATGACGAGGTGGAGACACGCCTTTCTTCTCCGACTCAAAGCACATGGGCAATGGCGGCCTGCGGGATTGAAAACAACTCCCCTTTTGAAAAGAACTTTGGAGAGCGGAGATGTTTGGGGAAATTGGAAGGGCCTACGCTTATTTTGTTTGATACAATGCAAAGTCAATCTAGTGGGAAACACATATTTAGCCTACATAGAATAAGGAAATACACTATTTAATAGATATATCGTGACCTGCGTGTAAGTTTCATGGAATTAACTAGGAGGACGGCTGCGACCATTATTTACATTACGAGGATGTTACCATACTTTTGTAACGTTCACATTGTAACGTTTCCACATTCGTTACACTTCCTCCAAAATTGTTACACTTCTCAAAAACCGTTACACTTCTCAAATTCGTTACACACTTCTCAAAATCGTTACAATATTAATCTGGAGACAGCATATTAATCTGGGGACAGCATATTAATCTGGAGACAACATATTGATCTGGGGACAGCATATTAGTCTGGGGACAGCATATTCATCTGGGGACAGCACATTAATCTGGGGACAGCATATTAATCTGGAAACAGCATATTAATCTGGGGACAGCATATTGATCTGGGGACAGCATATTAATCTGGGGACAGCATATTAATCTGGGGACAGCATATTCATCTGGGGACAGCATATTAATCTGGAGACAGCATATTAATCTGGAGACAGCATATTAATCTGGGGACAGCATATTCATCTGGAGACAGCATATTAATCTGGGGACAGCATATTCATCTGGAGACAGCATATTAATCTGGAGACAGCATATTAATCTGGAGACAGCATATTAATCTGGAGACAGCATATTAATCTGGAGACAGCATATTAATCTGGAGACAGCATATTAATCTGGGGACAGCATATTAATCTGGGGACAGCATATTCATCTGGGGACAGCATATTAATCTGGAGACAGCATATTAATCTGGAGACAGCATATTAATCTGGGGACAGCATATTCATCTGGAGACAGCATATTAATCTGGAGACAGCATATTAATCTGGAGACAGCATATTAATCTGGAGACAGCATATTAATCTGGGGACAGCATATTAATCTGGGGACAGCATATTCATCTGGGGACAGCATATTAATCTGGAGACAGCATATTAATCTGGAGACAGCATATTAATCTGGGGACAGCATATTCATCTGGAGACAGCATATTAATCTGGGGACAGCATATTAATCTGGGGACAGCTTATTAATCTGGAGACAGCATATTGATATGGGGACAGCATATTCATCTGGGGACAGCATATTCATCTGGGGACAGCATATTCATCTGGGGACAGCATATTAATCTGGAGACACCATATTAATCTGGAGACAGCATATTGATCTGGGGACAGCATATTAATCTGGAGACAGCATATTGATCTGGGGACAGCATATTGATCTGGGGACAGCATATTAATCTGGGGACAGCATATTAATCTGGAGACAGCATATTAATCTGGAGACAGCATATTAATCTGGGTCATCATATTTATCCCTAATGTACAACGTTGCAATGTACTCAGTACGATCTGTGAAGGTCATTTTTGACAATAAAAAAAAGCAAAGCTGGAACCCGTTAAGTCGTCTTCTGGCCGTGAATGAGCAGTGACATTGAGCAACTTGTAGCCAAATGTCCAGTGTGTGTAAAGTTTAGACCAGCTAACTGTAAATAACTGCTCATACCACAGGAAGTTACACAAGGATCGTGGCAGAAAGTCGGCGCTGACTGAGATAAGGCGAAGGGTGGATCGATAAGGCTTGATTCATTGGAGATCATTCAACGTCGGCTTTATTCAGGCAGAACAGGACAACCTGCAACAACACAGATGCAAAGCTCAGCACGACACATCATGCAACACATAATAATACAACAAGAAGGAACAACAATTAATGGACATTCTGTTGTTGACAGACCCCCGAAACCGATCGTGATCGCGGAGCGATATATATATTTTGGACTACTTTCCAGGGAGAGAACGACACGGTGGCCGATTACATGACGGTGGACGGTGGCGATTGAAGAAGCTCTCGTCCACGTGCTCATTTGGGACCTTTCTGAACGAAGCCCTACGAGACAAGCTGGTATCCGGACTCCACCCTCAAATGTCTCGGACGTAGACGAACTTATTGTCCAAGGCGGATTTGTCGTTTGAGGAGGCCAGGGTGAAATGTCTGGCGGACGAGATGGCCAGCAAAGCGAACCGAGAGCACATGGGTCAGACATCTTCGGAGGCGACCATGGACTGGGCAGCGGAGGCGAATCGAGTCCAGCAGGGGAAGAGAAGTTTCGTACAAGGTGGGAGGAAAAGGGAAGCACACAATAAGCCGGCGGTCGGAGTCTGGTGCAAATGTTGCGGTCGGACAAATCATCGCACAGAAAACTGCCGACTCAGGAATGTGAACCGTCATTCCTGCGATGAAAAGGGACATATTCCCAAGGTTTGTCCAGGGAACATCAATCAACAGGATCGAAGACAGAAGAAGTTCGGCTTAAAAACTGTAAGTTCCGCCAAGTACGTGGATTTCCACAGCGATCAGGAATCAGATAGGGAACGAGACCATGAAGGATTTGGGTTGTACCGAAACGGTGAAGACTCTCACAATAAGGTTAAACCCATTAAAGTAAAGGTGGCTGTTGGACATTGTGATGTCACCATGGACCTGGATACTGGGGAGTCACACTTCAGGATTTCAGAGACTGTGTATAGAAATAACCTGTCTAAGTATACCTTGATTGATACAAACATAACTCTTCGTAGTTGCACGGGGGAAGTAGTCCCTATATTGGGTTGTGTGAAGGTACCAGTCAAATACCCGGATAACCCAGAGATGTTGGAACTTGTGGTGGTAGAGGGGGCACGTCCATGCCTATTGGGGAGAGATTGGTTGAGTGAAATCAAACTGAATTGGGAAAATATTTTCTCAGTGTCAGACATCTCCAAAACCAAGGTCCCAGAATCAAAGGATTACCCCAGAGTTCAATAGGTTGCTGGATCAGAACGAGGTACTATTCTCGACTCCCGGGGAGGGATAAAAGGATACACAGCGACACTCAAATTAAAGCCGAATGCTAAACCGGTATTCCAGAAAGCGAGGCCAATTCCATACTCCATGGCAGGAAAAGTAGACAAAGAGTATGATCGGCTGATGAAAGCAGAAATACTGAAACCAGCAGCAGTTCGTGATTGGGCGTCACCAGTTGTACATGTTCCCAAACCCAATCAGTGTATCAGAGTTTGTGGTGATCACAAAGCCCTAAACGAGGCCATTGAGGATGATAATTACAAACTTCCAAACACTCAGGACTTGTTTGCCAACATTACACAGAATGGCACAGCCTAAAGTGTTTTCCAAGGTTGATTTGATGGGAGCATTCAATCAGTTATTTCTTTACGAGGATTCCTCTAAATTACTCGTGCTAAACACACAGAAAGGTCTTCTAGCTCCAAAAACACAAAGTTTTGGTGTAAAAACAGAACCATCTCAGTTTCAAGCAACCATGGACAAAATTCTGTTCGGAATAGAAAATGTCCATTGCTATGTGGATGACGTCGTGGTGGCCATGGATACGGTAGATCAGCATGTGAAGGTGTTGGGAAAGGTGTTGCAAGCATTGAAGAAGCACAATGTGCGAATAAATGGTGTAAAATGTCATAGTTTGAAGACACGACTTGACTATCTCGGTCATAGTTTGAGTGCTGAGGGGATTCGTCCATTGCAAAACAAGGTGGAGGTAATTCGAAAAGTGGGAAAACCAACGAATATGTCCGAATGGAAATCCCTGTTTCGGAATGGTCAACTACGATGGAAAATTCATTCCAAATTTGTCCTCAAACCCGACACTTTATCGGGATGGCCGAGTTATTGTACGGATAAGACGTCACAACCGCACGTCACACGGCGAGACGAGCTGTCGGTCGATGACGGATGTTTGTTGTGGGGACGACGGGTTGAAGTTCCCAACCCGTTACAAACGCGTTTGCTCGGTGAACTTCACGAAAGTCACCCCGGTGTTTGTCGGATGAAAGCGTTAGCGAGGTCGTTCGTTTGGTGGCCCCGGCTAGATGGGGACAAATAAGACAGGGTCAGATCATGTAACAAATGCACAGACGCACAATTAGCACCGAAAGTTGTTCCTCTTTTGTTATGGTCTTGGGCTACAGAACCGTGGCAGGGAATTCATGTGGACGATGCAGAGGTCAAGGGTCAAAACTTTCTCGTGGTTGTAGACAGCTAATCTAAATGACGAGAAGTCTTCCCTGTGTCTAGCGCCACAGCGGGGGGTTTGATCGAGGTTCTACGATCCTTATTTGCAAGATACGGGTTGGTCACTCAGGTAGTCTCAGATAATGGACCACAATTCATTGCGGACGAATTTTTTGCTTTTTTGAAATCCAATAGTATTGAACATACTTTATGTCCTCCCTCCCCTCCCTCTTCAAATGGATTGGCCGAAAAGAACGTACACACATATGTTCAAGAAATCAGATAATTCATGGTCGATACAACACAGGGTAGTAAAAGTACTCCTGAATTACAGGAACACACCGCACACTACATCTGGGATAACACCCGCAGAACTGTTCCTGAAACGCACTCCCAGAACTCGACTTTCGTTCATCAAACCATGTCCACAAGGAAAAGTCTAAAAGAGGCAGAGGGCTTCAAACTTCCAACACGACGGATTACACCGGACGTTCGTCAACATGACATGTATCAGCCGGTACGTGTTAGATATTTAAGGGGAGGAAAGGAGAAGTGGCTACCTGGTACCGTCGTATCCATTAAGGGTCCTAATACGCACCTGTTTAGGATACCGGGAAATAACCGCCGATTTGTACACGCAGATCATTTGATCGCAGATGACCCTCGAGAGCAAACACCAAATCCGGTAGAGAGAGCTTACCTACCGGAGGTGGTACCAAGACTAGACGTCCCATCGATTAGTCTTCCTGTTCGTTTAAAACCTCCAGAGAAGTTGGTAAATCCAATACCAGAACCAGGAGATGACAAAACTGGTGTATATGAGAAACCGGTAGTTTCATCCTCACCAGTCGGCAGTGAGGGTGCAACCATGACACCAACAACCGTCAGAAGGTCCACGAGAGTGATTAAACCTCCATCCCGGTTAGACCTGTCGTTCTTCAACTCGAATGGCACAACAGTGGGGTTTGGGGATTTCTTTGGGAGTAAAATAATTATCATGCTTTAAGTAAATTTTGTGTTGTTCTAAAAAGAAAAGAAAACAAGTACAGATACATTCAAAGTACACCGCCCCCATGCCAAGTAATTAAATATCCTACAGCGCGGCATTGCCAGCTCATAGAGGCTGCATTGGGAGGGAGAGGTGAACAATCATTGATTGATTAATTGCATAATTAAAATCAAAAAAAGATTGTCATAAAATATTTTCTTAATCAATTGGCTGATAGCATAACTAAACCACTCGTGCTTCATCCGAAGATGTATCTTTTAGAAATGTAATTAAATAAGTCATTAATAAAAAAATTAAATAATGAATTGATTAAGCAATAAATAATTAATCGATTAAATGATTAATCAATGAATTAAAAATATCCTTTATAGCCAAATCACTTGGTCACTGTCATGTCCAAATAACAGCTTCCTAGCTCAAAAGATGCCTGAGATATTGCCCAGGTGAGAAAATAAATAAATAAATGATTAATAATGAAAATGAATAAATAAATAATCATTAAAAAAATTAAATGGTTAATCAATTGGCTAATAGAATACATAAACCACCACCATTTAATCCGAATCTGTAACTTTAAAATAATTAATTAATTAAGTCATTAATCCAGTGGTTCCCAACCTTTTCTATCCCCCACACCCCTAGGAAATATTTGATTAATGTTCGCACCCCCTACAAAAGTAATATCACATTTGAAGATGAAGAAGTCAAATTTTTGAACCACAAATTGAACCACATACAATACTGTGGGTGAACAAATTGAACTCAAAAAATAAGATTTTAACTCAGTGCATGAAATGCAAATATAAATTGAGCAATTAGATTCTAATTTATTCAGAAAAAAAATGAAACAGTAAAATCAATCCCAATTGTGAACATAAAATTCAATGACTTCTTTCTTCCTGCTTGTCTTTCATGATTTTGTCAAAACGTGGAACTTTCTTGCTGACTGCGATCCGCAGGTCATTCATGCCTGGGGATTCAGGCGATTCCGAGATTTTGTCTTGATTGACAAAAGAGAACTGAATCCAGATTCACACAAGTATATCGTTGCAAATGGAACGAGGACACGGAGTGCTTTTCCACCAAGTCTTGGGAACATGTCCAGTGCTGCACACCAAAACTCCTCCAAAGTCTTGCTTTCAAATTGCATTTCAAGAGCTCAATTTGTCCGCAAATCAATAAGATCTTCCTTCAGTTCTTCATCATTTGACATTTTCTCCATATTGTAGGAATATGGATTCATGATCCATTCTTCTGAAATCTTCAGGTCTCCAGCAGCAAAATATCCATCAAACGATTCTGACAGCATTTCCAAATGAGCCACAATTTCTTCACGCACAGCAGGAGTTATGGATCCAGCATCACCAACCATCTCTTCAAGTGAAGGAAAATTTGAGAGATTGCCTCTTTCCATCCTTTGACGCCAAAGACGTAACTTTTCTTTGAAGGCGTTCAACTTTTCACAAGCCTTCAATATGTTTATCCGTTTTCCTTGAAGAGAAACACTCAGGTCATTCATACGAGTGAAAATGTCAGCTAGTAAGCCAGCATTTGGGCGAATTGCTGTGATTCCAATGCCCCAACCAGATCACATTCACGCTCTTCCAGAAAAACTTTGATTTCTTCCCGCAGTTCAAAGAAGCAGGTTAAATCACAAAATGATTTGAAGATGCGATGGTTCAAAGCTCGCCCACTGATGCAGTTGATGATCTTCACACAAGTATCAAGGACTTTCTTCAAATTTGAAGGCAATGTTTTTTATGCCAAAGCATGCAGATGAAGAAAACAATGGGTAACTTGTAAGTCTGGAATCTCCTTTTTCATCAATGCAGAAAAGCCAGATTTATTTCCAAGCATTGCAGGTGCCCCGTCAGTGCACACAGAACCAATGACTTTGATATCTAAATCATGTTTGGCGAAGAAATCTTTGACCAGCTGCATCACATCCTTTGCAGTTGTGCTTGTTTTTAAATCTTCACAAAACAGGAAATCTTCCTTCACAGCACCATCATTGACATACCTCACTAATGTGATGAGTTGACAACAACTGGAGACATCAGTTGTCTCATCCAACTGAATAGGATTTTAAGAGGACTAGCTTTGATATCTGAGATGACTTGGTCCATAATATCTTCACTCAAATCACTGATTCGATTGTGAATGACATTATTTTATAGGGGCACCTGTTCAAATTTTTTTCATGCTTCTTTGCCCAGGATAGTTGTTGCCATTTCCAGTGCACATGGCTTGATGAGATCTTCTGCAATTGTATGGGGCTTCTTGGATTTGGCCACTGCATATGCCACTTGGTATGAAGCAAGAAGTAGTGGTTTTTCAACAGAAACGAAACCCAACTTTGGAAGAGTTCCGACAAAATCAAAACGAGCTCTTTTGATTTTCACTGACCCAACATCATGTCCTTCAGCATCAGTTCCGCCATGCTTGTTCTTGAAGTGCTCTTGAAGCTTGGAGGGTTTCAGATTTGAGTTGGAAAACACAATGCTACAAAGAGTGCACTGGGGTTTTTGCAAGCCATCATTTCCCGTTATGCAAGTGAAACCAAAGCGCACATAGTCATCATTCCATTTCCTTCTTTTTGACATGATGAAGGGTTAATCTGCAAAACAGAAAGAAAAAAATATGAGCTAATATGGAACAATTATAAAAAATATGTAAAAAGTATACAATGGTGTATACAGGTTACAAAAAGTTGCTACACGATAAGAGTTTGTTTGTGCTGAAAAAAGACAAAAAAATGAATAACGTATACGGAGTGGAATATGTTTGACGTTTGGTTTGAGACGTTTGCAGTGGTGTGTGGTGATTTTTCGTCATGGGGGAAGCAATTTAAGCTACACATAAAAAAAACTAGAACGCCACTCAGTGGAGCACATACTCCCGCCGTGGGTGGCCGCTGCTGAGAGCTATCTTCCAAAAACAACAACAACAACAACAACATGCATTTTAAGGCCATTTTCCCTGCTAGAGCAGGGGTTAGCCTTGTGGTCCCCATGACAATCTTCTCCATTTTGCCCTATTTTCTGCATCTCTCCTTGTTAACCCCCTTGCCCGCATTTCTTCTTCCACCATCTTTAGCCAAGTCTTTCTCGGTCTTCCCCGTCCTCTACTTCCTTCTACATTCATTTCCATCACTCATCTCAACCAGTCACTTTCATCCTCCCTCAACACATGACCAAACCATCTCAACCTGTTCCTCTTCACAGCATCAATCACAGACTCTATTCCCATCATCTTTCGCAATTCATCCTTTGTCTTCCTCTCTCTCAACGATACTCCGCACATCCACCGAACCATTCGCATTTCCACCCTTTCCAACCTTCGTTGCTGCTCTACATTCTTTACCCATGTCTCGCTCCAATAAATCATAACACTTCTCACACATGCAGCATACACCTTTCCCTTCAGCTTCAATGACACTCCCCTCCTCGTCGGCACGCCACTCAGTTCCCGAAACATCGTCCATGCACATCTCACTCGAGCAACCATTGCCGAGTCTGATCCACCTTCTCCATTCAGCATGTCTCCGAGGTAGCAAAATGTTTTCACACCTTCCAGCTTCATGCCGTCTCCAAGATCCAACTCAACATTTCCTCCATCTGCAGCTGCCTCTGTGCACACTTTACACTTGAATGTAGCTGCCACACTGGTTAATGACCCTCTCAGACCACTCACTACATTTTTGATGAACCCACTCAGTGTACATTGTACATTGAATGGAGTTCACTCCTACACCCTTCCTGCACACAGCACATGGCCACTTCCCAGTTCTTTCCACCTCACCACATGCTTTACCACTTGCCATCACCTTCGTCTTTCCGATATTCACCTTCAGACCTTTTGTCTCCATACATTCCTTCCACTTGTTCATCTTTTCCTTCAGTCCATCCATACTTTCCGCAATCAACACCAGATCATCTGCATAAAACAACTCCCACGGTAAACCCTCCTTTACGTTCTGAGCCAGCACATCCATCACAGCTACAAATAGTTGTGGACTTCGTACCGATCCCTGATGCACTCCCACCTTCACCTCAAACTCACCACTGTTCCCGTCCTTCGTCCTTACAGCTGTGTGTGCTCTTTTGTACATTGCCATCACCACTCTGATCAACCATTCCTCCACTCCTAACTTCCTCATTGCCCATGGCAATACTTTGCGTGGAACCCTATCGAATGCTTTCTCCAGATCAACAAACCCAAGAAACAACTTCTTCCTCTTCTCCACGTACTTCTCCTGCAACTGCCTCACAATAAAAAGCATGTCTGTCGTTCCTCTTCCTTGCATAAATCCAAACTGCATTTCGTCGTTCTTCACTTTCTTCCTTATCCTCCTCTGCAACACTCTTTCCAATACCTTCATTCCATGCTCCAATAACTTTATCGCTCGGTACGAGCCGCACTCCAGAGGGTCACCTTTCACCTTGTATAGAAGGACGAGGGTACTCATTTCCCAATCCACTGGAATGCGGCCTTCTTTCACCACCAGATTACAGATTTCTGTCATTCTCTTCACACCCCAACTTCCTGCTGCCTTCAACATATCTCCCACAACTCCCGTCGGCCCTCCCGCTTTTCTACTCTTCATTGCTTTTATCACTTCCTCAACTTCCTTCTCAGTTATCTTCTCTGTCGGTCCTAAAACTGGGTTACTCTCCATGTTGCCATCCCATTCATTCTCTGTATTCAGCAGCATTTCCATATATCTTTTCCATCTTCCTTTCATTCCATCCGGGTCCACAACGATTTGTCCCACTTCATCCTTCAAGCAACTCACCCCCATCACATCACACCTCTCTTTCACCATCTGCTTTGCAATCCTGAATACCGCTCTCTGACCCTCTTCCGAATCCAAGCGTTCTCCGAACATTTTCCTTCATGCCTCCTGCACCTTTGCTACCTCTTTCTTTGCAGCCTTCTTGGCTGCTTTATAACTTTCATGCTCTGCTTTTTCTGCTCACGTACCCTTCGCCTACTGCCACTCCTTCAACTTCTTCCGCTTCTCGTCAATCCTCTTTCCAACTTCATCATCCCACCACCATGTTTTTGAGTGCCTCGGTGGTCCTTTTGTCCATCCACATCCCTCACGAATGGCTCCCAACAGACTATCTTGCATTGACATCCAACCACTTTCAAGCTCAACCACATCATCCTCTACCCTACTCATCCTCTCTTTTAATGCCTCCCTTACTGTCACCTCTTTCAACCTCCACACCTTCATTCTCGGTTAGTACGTACTTCACCCGCCGAGCTCTCCTCGCACCTTTCACCCTTATGTCGCAGACAACCAAGTGGTGCTGTGAAACAGCCTCCTCCCCCGGGATCACCTTTGTGTCCCGGTGGTGCCCCCTATCTCGCCTACGCACCATCATGTAATCAACAGTTGTCGTCGACCCACCTGACGTGTATGTAACAAGCTTATTATCCTCTTTCTGGAACTGAGTATTACAAATCAACAAATCAGCTCCATCAGCAAACTCCAAAACCCTTTCACCTTCTCCATTTCTCACACCATATCCGTAACCCCCATGAACTCCCTCAAAACCGTCCATACTCCTTCCCACATGTCCATTTAGGTCTCCTCCTACCACAACAACTTCCTCATCTTTCACGTTTTCCATCAGCTTCTCTATCGCACACCAGAACTTGTCCTTCTGTTCATCGCTCTGACCAACCTGCGGAGCATATCCTGAGATGACGTTCACCAAGAGCTTTACAATCATCATTTTCACCATCATCAACCTATCACTCACTCCAGTCACACTCACCACACTGTCTACAAACTCCTCAGAAAACAGGACACCAACACCATTCATGCCCTCTGGGCACCCTTGCCACACAAACGTGTATTTCTGTCCCTGCCTACCCTTCACAATTCTCACACCACTTCCCTTCCATCTCGTCTCTTGCACACAACATATGTCCACTCTTCTTCTGACCAATACTTCCACCACTTCTCTTGATCTCCCTGTCATTGTCCCTACATTCCATGTCCCAAACCTCAGAAACCGATCTCCACTTCGGGCTGTACCCTGCCCATATGTAGTTGTAATTGTCATGGTTCTCTTTTTGAGGCAATGTTTTTTATGGCCGGATGCCCTTCCTGACACCATCCCTCTTAGTCGCCTCTTACGACACGCAGGGATACGGTGTACCTATTCTAAACCAGGGTACAAACCGGGAAACGTTTAAAACATGGAAATTCTGGTGGGGGGGGGGGGGGGGCGGAGTCAGCACCATACCACGTCGGCCCGGTCAGCACCGCACCACGTCGGCCCGGTCAGCACCACACCACGTCGGCCCCATCAGCACCACAACATGTCGGCCCGGTCAGCACCACACCATGTCGGCCCGGTCAGCACCGCACCACGTCGGCCAGGTCAGCACCACACCACGTCGGCCCGGTCAGCACCACACCACGTCGCCCGGTCGGCCTGGAGCCTGGCACGAAGTCCAAGGACATCAGCACGTCATCCGAAAACAGCTCCGGTTGGTGCGAACCACTCGGTCAATGGCGCGAACCAGGCCCTGACACACCCTTGCTCGCTCGGCCCCAATGAAGGCCTCGCTGGGTGTTCTCCAAACAGGGGCAAAATCGCCCAAGCCGCGCTGGATTTCAGCGGCAGAAGCCTTGCTCGCTCGGCCCCGATGAAGGTCTCGCTGGGTGTTCTCCAAACAGGGACAAAATCGCCCAAGCCACGCTGGATTTCGGCGGCGGAAGCCTTGTTCGCTCGGCCCCGATGAAGGCCTCGCTGGGTGTTCTCCAAATTGGGGCAAAATCGCCCAAACCGTGCTGGATTTCGGCGGCGGAAGCCTTGCTCGCTCGGCCCCGATGAAGGCCTCGCTGGGTGTTCTCCAAACAGGGGCAGAATCGCCCAAGCCGTGCTGGATTTCGGCGGCTGAGCCCTATCTTCCAATGGTAAAAAATCCTTCAAAAAATTCCTGGATCCGGAATAATATCCTGAGCTTCACCAAAAACGAATCATTTCTTCCTTATCCCAAGGGCAATCATCCCACCAACCTTCCTCCAAATGCGTCCAAAACTTTTCCAGATATCTTGTTCACAAACACACACACACGGACGAACATGATCGAATGCATTACTCCTTGGCGGGAGTAATTATATAAATACACTAGACAACCCGTGAACCCGTTGGGTTCCCGTTGTGACAGCGGTTGATGAAAAAAAAATCCACAATTTTAATATTATTGAGTGGTCAAACTTTAATTTGAAGAAAATTTGAGCATTTACCTCATGAGTCACCGTTCAACGAAGCACGCGTTTAATGACAACAATCTTAGTTGATCTCCCATCCTTCCTATTTTTTTTTTTCTTGTCGTGTAAAAAGATGGGGGGGGGGAGTAGTAAGGGAAACATATGAAAATCTGTTAACTAAATTGTTACCAAAAAATTTCTTCACCAATATGTTTGTAAAGGTGTGTAATAACATGTGTTAAAATGTTGAAGGTCAACTCCCGTGGGAAACCCAGAAAAAAAGCTGTTGAATTCGGGTACCGAAAAATTATTTTCGAGAATTTTTATTTTTTTTAATCGGCCCTTAAGTAACTTATGAGGGGTCAAATAAGGGTTTTTCATGATTCTGAGTTGATTGTTAACATTTATATTTCACCACAGACACTCCTTTGTGGAAAAATAATTTCTAAATATATCTCATTTTCTACTTTGCAGGACATGGAGTCTCGCAATATGGATGAAGACGTTACTCCACCTGTGCTCAATTGCTTCATCTGTGCACGCTCGGATACACCAGCTGAAAGGCTCATACAGGCAACTCCAAAGGGATACTCAACTTTATTGAAACAAGCAGAAACTGTCGAAATGTTACTGTTGTGGAACGTATGAAGGAGGCTCAAAAGGAAGGAAAACTGAGGTACCACCAGAAGTGTAAAAATGATCTGTACAACAACTTTGTTGCAACCACCAAGAAGTCAGCTCAAGCATCAAAGGCAGAGAAAGAGTCATCAAAGTTGAAGAGAAGACGCACTACTTGTGAGTTCAGTTCATCAACTGGCTGCAGTTCTAGAAGATCACAGTCAGTTGACCTCCTGTATAAGGATGTATGCATTCTTTGCAACCAACCAGCCCAGCTCTACAAAAATAATCCAGCACAAGCTAGAAAGAAATACAGAGTGCCAGATAATTTGACTGCAGATACACTGAAGGCAAGCTTGCTGAAGACAGCACGGAGTCGCGGGGATGACTGGGGCACTGAAGTCACTGGACGCCTGGAAGGGATCAACGACTTGGTAGCAGAAGAAACACTGTACCATTTGCGATGCAAACTTATGTTTGCGAGAGGTGACAGTTTGTCCAAGACTGATGAGGAAGGAAAAAGGAAGAGAGGACAGAGGAGTATTGATGAGGAGCGAGAGGCAGTTTTTATTGAATTCTGCGAATGGTTAGACTCAGAATTAGAGCATGGGGTAATGAACATGGACCAAGTCCATGAAAAGCTGCAGGAGTTTGGTCAGTCACCAGAGAAGAGCCTTTCTTATTCAAAGCATTGGCTAAAGATAAAACTTCTAGAGAAATACGAAGACACCTTGTATTTCACAACACAGGAAAGAAGGGCAGATGTACTCTGTCTCAAAGATGGCACCGACAATATTCTGCGAGAGCATCATGCTAATCTTGACCATGGAGATGAGAAGACTCAGATCATAAAGACGGCACTCAAGTTCATATCCAATGATATTGCCTTGATTGATTTAGGTCCAAAGTCATACCCCACCACACACAGTATGACTGACATCGATAGTCAGCTGACACTTGTTCCTGCAAGCCTTCAGATGTTCTTGAGACCGATTGTCAAGACAGACGAAAGAGTTGCCGTTTGGGGGCAGAATTTTATTAAGGCCTGTCGACCTCGGTCTGGAGTATTGCCACACCAAATGGGGCTTGCCATACAACTTGATCATAGATTTGGGTCAAAATGGATGCTCAACAAGTTCCACCGGCTGGGATACACTGAGTCTTACACGGAGACACAAAACTACAAATACTGCTTCCTTAATAGTAGGAGTGGAGATGATGTTCCAGATACTTCTGGCACTCTTGACACCATTGTGGAGGAAACCGATGAACAGATCAATGATGAGGTTGCGGTTGATGCTGCGCTTGAGGATCAATCAGTGATGACAGCCAAAGTGCCAGCCAGTGAAAGTGAATTGTCAAGTAATGATCAGGTGGTCTTTATGGAGGTTGGGGAAACAAACAATGCAGTCACTCAGTTTGTTGGAGACAATATAGATTTAAACATTGTCTCTATTCACGGAAACACTCCCTTTCACTCAATGGGTTGGATCGAAGTCACCTCTCCGGCACCACCTTTGCCAGATCCACAGACAACAGCAGCTTTCCCCCGGGTGAAGTTGAAGGCACTCGACAAAGCTAAGATCCTGAGAGGAACTGAAGTAAAGATTATTCCATTTACGAACAGGAAACAGATAGGAACGAACGCGATCATGTTTCTCCCCCTCGCTGAGCTTTCCTCCTCCCTGGCTCATGATCAGCCACTCCTCACTCCAGGTGATACACTCTGGGCAGCGGGGTGGGTGATCAAAGCCAACGATCCTGAGTTCCCACACTCCAACTGGAATGGCTGGATGAAGAGAATCCATGCTAATGATGCAAAGCAGAGCACATAGATCGAGTTCCTCCCAGTTATTGAAGGAGACCCTAATGACCTCAACACCATCTTCACCACTCTGAAAGAGTGCATACGGCGCGCTGGGGTCGCTATAGTGACCTTTGATCTTCCGATTTGGCTGAAGGCTGTGAATATAATAAAGCAGGCAAATCTACCCGTCATTCCAAGGTTGGGGTCACGTGCATCTCGGCCTGTGGAGTCTGTAATGGCATTACATGCAGAAACTGCAGTCATGATGTTGTTGAGTCTGAAGAAGACATAGACAATGACTGTTGAAACTTCTGACATTGTGAATGAGAAATAACTCTTGAGTATTATCACGTATGTGAAATAAAAGCTACTTTGTGTGTAAATGTAAAAGTGAAAATATAAATGTTAACAATCAACTCAGAATCATGAAAAACCCTTAATTGACCCCTCATAAGTTACTTAAGGGCCGATTAAAAAAAATTAAAAATTCTCGAAAATAATTTTTCGGTACCCCAATTCAACAGCTTTTTTTCTGGGTTTCCCACGGGAGTTGAACTTCAACATTTTAACACATGTTATTACACACCTTTACAAACATATTGGTGAAGAAATTTTTTGGTAACAATTTAGTTAACAGATTTGTGAAATATCTCATAAAATGCCCTTACTAGAGAGAGAGAGGGAGAGAGAGAGAGAGAGAGAGAGAGAGAGAGAGAGAGATCCCAATGCGATCCAAATGGACAGACCAGGAGACAAACCTCACACAACCAGTAGCCGGGAGCGACAGAGCATCCGTGTCCTTCCCAGCCGTGTTCCTTTCTGAATGCACCATGTAACACGTCACCATGTTCACTGTTGGAGGAATGTTTGTGAACGCATTACATCATAACACTTTTCAGATATGTTTTCCTTGATGAACTTGGGGACTTGTGAGCCACTCCAGAGGTGTTGAAAAAAAGGCCGATCGTAATGGGCAGGTGCTCCATCTTGGAGGTGCTCCATCTTGGAGGTGCGCCATCTTGCAGGCACGCAATGTTGCAGGTTATTCATCTTGCAGGTCATCCATCTTGCAGGTGCTCCATCTTGTAGGTTCTCCATCTTACAGATGCTCCATTTGTATGAAGCTTTGGAGTTGCAAGCTTTCTGGGGCTACAGCGGTGATCAGTTCACTCATTTACCCCCGGGTCGAGCTGTAACCCCCCCCCCCCCCCCCCAAATTTGGAGAGAGAGAGGGGGAGAGAGAGAGAGAGAGAGAGAGAGAGAGCGAGGGGGAGAGAGAGGGAGAGAGAGAGAGAGAGAGAGAGAAACATTCGACATTTGTCCCCGTTTGTTGCCAGGAAAACATTGTTCACAGTGAAAAACCCAAAAAAACAATTCAAGGCGATGGCTGTACAAGTTTAAAATGGGAGACAAGATAAATCATAAATTCATTGCAAGATAACCATCAGCCAGTTGACATAAGGATGCCTTGACACACCACCGTTGTGAGAACACTGTGCAATCATTCGATTGAAACTCGAGATTTACACGCGATGTGACAAAGGCTTTGAAGAGGTGAACAGCATCATCAGCAGAATTACAGGCATTTTGCATCCTGTGTTTTCTCGACAAGTATATGGCAAGTTTTGCTTCAGAAGACAAATAGTTGGCTAAAAGGCACTCATCTTTACACAGGCGGGAAGTGGTGAAACCGAAGATAAAAACACAATGCGTAAAAATTAGGCCAAGCCCCCGGACCACACGCGATAAAACTGTAAAAAGGGGTGCCAACCGAGGACAATCAACAAAAATGTGAGAAATGGTTTCCGTCGCACCGCAAAACGGACATAATTCCGTGTTATCGGAACATATGCGATGCGATAAAACATTTGATGGTAAAATGTAGTGCGCCAGCCGCCATTGTAAGTCTCCGGAGCGCTTGGCGATGGGGGCCTTGTACATAGTAAGCCAATTGATGGTGGTGAAAGGAGTGGTCCGGAACATTCTCCCCCAGTGCGCTTGCGGTTCTGCGGGTCTATCATGAACAAGGGTTAAAACACACAAAGCATAAACACAAGATTTCTCCATCAAATGAAAAGAGGTGAAGCCCTGAAAATGAAGTAGAAGTCTAGGAAAGAGAAATTCGGATAAAGAAGGGCTAGCTTCCGCCTGTGGGGCCCATTTTAGCCCGGTTCCCTTGAAAAAACGCAGGATCACAGAAAAGATCCTTCCTATGACTCGAATGGATCGAACTCCGGTGGCTACAGCAATGTCAGCAGCTGGCTTCCATTTGTAAGGAAAAGGGGTTCTGAGATGTTTAACCTTGATGCATCCAACGTCGATAAACTTTTGCATAAAAGCACGGTTACTGCAGACCCCTTCAAATATGGGGTTTAGAAAGATGGGCTCGTTTAAAAACAGCTCAAGAGAATAGTTCCTGTTGTCATGGCGAACAGGAACCGCTTGCCATGCCTTCAGCATACTCCTATAGAATAGAGGAACTGGTGTTACATCAACTTTCGTGGTGTCTATAAGGAACAGTTCTTGGTCGTAGTTGAGTTTCCCTGCTTGCTGAAGCAGGCAGTGAGCCGACGCTTTCCACGAGACGTCGGTGTACAGCAGCCTACGAAGTGAAAGGAGGCGAAAAGCCATCACTTTGCTAGAAACAGCAATCAGTCCATGTCCTCCTTGAGCAGCAGGCAGGCTGAGCACACCAGGTCGAAGCCAGTGCTTACCTCCCCAAAAAAAGTCGATGAAAGTAGCTTGTAGCTTTTTGAGAACGGGATCTGGGGGCTGCAGTGCCATTAAAACATGCCAAAGCATTGATGCCGCAAGATTATTTATAACAAGGGTTCGGCCTCGATATGAAAGTTGACAGAGTAAACCCCTCCATTTCAGCAACCGTCTCTCAGTTTTGATTATAAGAGACTCCCAGTTTTTTAAAATAAAGTTTCCAGGGCCAAGAAAAACACCGAGATAAAGGATTCCATCCCTTGTCCATTCAAGTTGTTCGGGCAGAGTTGGAGGAATGGCTCCATTTTGTGGACCAAGGTAAAGAGCACTGCTCTTCTTCCAATTGACCTTTGCAGAACTTGCCAAACTAAATTCATGGACACATTGGACCAAGGCTGAGACATCTTCATCCGAATGAACGATTACGCAAAGATCGTCCGCATAAGCGATCACCTTAACTGGGTGCGCCGTTGGTTGCGGAAGGAAACCGAGAAGACGTGCACGCAAGCGAACAAGCAAAGGTTCAAGTGCGAGGGAGTACAGGAGGCCAGACAAAGGACATCCTTGGCGAATGCCTCTACTGGCCGGGAAAGGTGGACATAAAATATTGTTAACCTTGAGTAGACTAAAGATATTATTATACAGTAACTGTACGTGAGAGATAAAATTTTCTGGAAACCCAAACCCACGTAAAACCGAAAAAAGATAAAAGTGATCAATGGTGTCAAAGGCCTTTTCTTGGTCTAAAAAAACCAAACCAACATTTCTTTGTTTAAGATCACAGATATCAATTAAATCACGCACGCACGAGAGAGAGAGAGAGAGAGAGAGAGAGAGAGAGAGAGAGAGAGAGAGAGAGAGAGAGAGAGAGAGAGAGAGAGAGAGAGAGATGGATGGATGGATAGAGAGAGATAGATAGAGAGATAGAGATGACCTTTGTGTCCTTTTGTTATCAAAATAATACAAAAAAAAAAAGTATTGTATTTATATCTTTACACCAACCATAAATACATGAAAAAAGCAATGAAACGAAAAGGTTCCAGAAGTATTACGGCACACAATTTGCCAAAATAAACCATTAACTTTATACAACCTACAAAAAAAAAAACTACAAAAATATTACCAGTTGGTTCTCACGAACCTCACACAAGCCTTCATGACACCAGGTATTGGTGAATTCATCAAGATTTTTTGCATCCTTATAGAAACAAAACTCTAGTTTAAGTCTTGCTGACACGAGGGCATTGAAAAACAACATAACATTGCATTCCCCGGCAGGTTTATCGTTCAATTTCTCCCTTCTTGAGAGATATATTGCCAGCTTGGCTGTTGCGACAAGAAACCTCATTAACATATTTTCCTTGCTTGACTTGGCATTAAAGCCGAAAATAAAAGAA
The DNA here is from genome assembly GCF_964187855.1 of Myxine glutinosa. Taxonomy (NCBI): domain Eukaryota; kingdom Metazoa; phylum Chordata; class Myxini; order Myxiniformes; family Myxinidae; genus Myxine; species Myxine glutinosa. Next base: position 45,410,426 of record NC_136263.1, on the reverse strand, counting down.
CGCAACGAGAAAACAACATTCATTCTGTGTGCCACAAGATTAAACCACCGAAACAAAGGAACCAATCTCACACAATTAATGAAGGCGTGGAACACGTCCTCCGTACATATGCAGAATGGGCATCATGTGGATGTAGGAGAGAAATGGTTGATTAACTTATTAGAGGGTCTAATAAGAGTGTCTAATTAGAGGGTCTAATAAGAAACGTCCCCACCCTTTTTTTTTCTCTCATACCCTCTGTCTACCTTCTTGTAATCTTGGGGATTTTCCCCCTCCATTCCCCACCACTTTTTTTTTTCTCTCATGCCCGCCTGTCTACCTTCTTGTAATATTGGGGATTTCCCACCTGGATGGGCCGCCGCTTACTCTTCGCCACCCGGATGGGGCGCTGCTTAGACCCTTCGCCACCCGGATGGGGCGCTGCTTTGACCCTTTGCCACCTGGATGGGCCGCCACTTAGACCCTTCACCACCCGGATGGTTCACCACTTAGACCCTTCACCACCCGGATGGCTCACCACTTAGACCCTTCACCACCCGGATGGTTCACCACTAAGACCCTTCACCACACGGATGGCTCACCACTTAGACCCTTCACCACCCGAATGGCTCACCACTTAGACCCTTTAGACCACTAGACTTCAAGCATCATCCAGAACGCAGCTGCCCACGAAAGTCATGCATCATCCAGAATCACCTGTCCACGACAAGCCATGCAACATCCAGAACGCAACATGTCCACTACACGTCATGCATCATCCAGAACGCATCCATTCTGAACACACCATGCATCATCCAAAATGCAGCGCGTCCACTACACTTCAAGCATCATCCAGAAAGCAGCTCCTCCACTACATGTCATACATCATCCAGAATGCAGCTCCTCCAGTGGATCAGTGGATCAGTCTCCATTGGAGATCACCAGATCTTTTACTTACGAGCTTGCTGTACAAGGAGTTCCATACAGGTTCAGAGGTGGGTCCCACAGGCAACAGTCTCTTCCACCGGATTACTCCATTTGGCGGCGTATCCCCCAGCAGTAACTTGACACATGACTTGTATAGCTCTTTACTGCTAGTCTCTTGAAAGGGGCTTAACCCCATGCTAACCGGGGGTAAGTCTTCCAACTTGAAGTGCACCAGTAACCTAGGAAAACCCCACTCATCCTGCAATGGTTCGAGCTCGTGGGACCAGCATACTCTCAGCCGTACCCCTATTCGTATCACCTCTCTCAACACTTTTGCAGTCACTCTTTCGGACCGAATTCCTGCTAGCTCGACTACCTCTCGAGCTGATTTCCACCCGCAACCTGAAACTTGCCGGAGGTGCCATACTTTTGTGATGCCGGCAATTATAAAATGCTGGCAGAGGTCCCTACTTTTGGGTATGTTTGGGAAAAGCTGATTGCAGAACAAAGGCTCTTGTGCAAACATATGGATGTCGTAGTTGTCTTCTTGACGGCACACTGTGAGGTTCTGCCAAGCATTCAACACCCTCTGATAAAAAACAGGAAGAGGAGATGTGTCAACTTGTTGAAGCAGGACCAAGAAACATTCGCGGCCATATCCCAGCCCGCCAGCTTGCCGCAAAATGTGGGTGGCCAAAACATGGTTTGGTAATTGCTCTTTCACCAAAAGTTTTTGCACAGGGCATAGCCGAAAGGCCATTATACGGCTCCTGATGTCGACCATACTCTAGCCACCCTCGGCCAATGGACGGCATACAACGTTTGGCCGTAACCAGTGATGCCCTCCCCAAAATAACTTCAACAGTTGCCTTTGCACTTCCTTCACCAAGCCTTCTGGTGGTTGCAGGCAGATGAATCTGTGCCACAAAAAGGAGGCGACTAGGTTCTTGACTACCAAAACTCGGCCCTTATACGAAAGGTGAGGCAGGGCTCTCCTCCATCTACTCAATCTCTTTTTTACGCGTTCAGCAACACCTTCCCAGTTTTTCTGGCTGTACTGTGGGGATCCAAGGAACACTCCAAGATAGCGAACACCTTCATCCACCCACTTTAAACTTGCAGGAAGGTGTATTGGCGGGCCTTGGGCCATTCTAGATGCACTGTCCCTGACAGAGGGAACCCATAACGCTTTGCTCTTTTCCCAGTTGCACTTCAACGAGGAAGCTAAACCAAGCAAATGTAGGCACTTAGCAAGAGCTGCAATGTCGTTATTGTTTTAACAATAACTGCAACATCATCAGCATATGCCGATACGACAACTGGAGGATGATCAGGAGATATACTCATTCCAGAAACGTTATTCCTTAGTAACACGAGAAGTGATTCCATTACAAGGGTGAACAGTAAGCCGGAGACAGGGCAACCTTGCCTTACCCCCCTTTGAACCTGTATGGGAGAACAAAGCTCATTGTTCACCTTAACTAAACTGAATATATTGTTGTACAATAAAGCAATATAAGTTCTGAAATATCTCCAAATCCACAGGCTTCAAGCACATGATTCAAAAAGACATGATCGATGCTATCAAAAGCCTTTTCTAAATCAAGAAAAATTATACCAAAGTCATTCTGCACACAGTTGCCATCTATCAGATCTCGAATGAAAAATATGTTATCATACATAGATCTACCTGGGATACAATAACTCTGATCAGGGTGAACCAAATCGCAAATTACCCTTTTAATTCGATTCGCCAGAACTTTTGAAAGGATTTTATAATCAGTGCATAGTAGAGAGACCGGTCTCCAATTCTTCATTTGTCGCAAATCACCAGCCTTTGGAAGAAGGGACATCACCGCTCTTCTCAAACTTAAAGGCAATTCTCCATAAGTCAGTGATGATTCAAGAACATGCATCAGCTCTGGACCTAATAGTTCCCAAAATTCCACATAAAATTCAGCCGGCAGTCCATCGATTCCAGGGGCTCTTCCCGAGTCCATTCCAGCCAGGGCTTGCGTTAACTCCTCGAGCGTAATTGGCGAGTCCATATCCAGCCGCTGGGACTCGGTTAACGAGGATAGGTGAGAGGTTAAAAGTCTCATTGTTTCATCACAAACAACCTGTTTTGAAAACAGTTTGGAAAAGAAGTCTTGAACACATAACCGTCTGTCTCTGGGATTTACAACAGCTCCGCCAGGATTAATTACAGAAAAAATGTTCTTGGGTGCTTTATTGACAGAGTCCAGACGAAAAAAAGCTTTACTAGGGGTATCTAAAACCTTTAAGTTCTTAACCCTTAGTCTGAGCAACAACCCTGCTGCTTTCTCCTGGATTAACTCTCTCAACTGAGTCTTCTTTTCTAGTAATAACTGGAAGTTTCTTGCATTGTTATTTTTAGCAAGTTTACCTTCGAGCTGTACAATGTCAGCTTCCAAACAAGTCATTGTTACATTCTTAACATTTGTAATGTTTGCTCTAAACTGTTGACAAAACACCCGAATCTGGGCTTTCATATTGTCCCACCAAAGATTAATTGAAGAAAAAGAGGGCTTTCTTTGGATTTGATTAGCCCAGAAAACTTGGAAGGCTTCTTTAAATAGACCATCTTCTAGAAGACTGGTATTAAATTTCCAGTATGCACTTTTATTTATTGACTGAGGAAAAAGAAACCCCATGGTTACTAAATGATGGTCTGAGAATATTGACGGAAAATAATCCGGAGAGACGATAGCGTTTCTAAAAGGTGAGTTTATATACCATCGGTCGAGTCTCGCAAAGGACACTCTTCCTCTGGTGGAGCGGCTCCAGGTAAACTGAGGTTCATTGGGGAAAAGTACCCTCCATACATCTAGCAAACCAACCTGAGAAAGGAAAAGGGATAAATCAATACATGATTCGGGATGAGGTTCTGCCGAGTTCCTGTCCATTACAGGTTCAAAGGTACAGTTGAAATCACCCCCGATACACACACATTGGTTTAGATCAACTGTCTGCAGGTGATTAATCACAGACGCAAAGAAAGCTTTCCGTTCTGTGCTCTCACTTGGTGCGTACACATTGAATAATGTGAAATGGAAATTATTAACCACCAGTTCAAGAGAGCTGAATCGGCCTTTAACGATCTCCTGGAAGAGGATTGACTCAGGTACTAGCCCTGGTCGAAGTACGAAAGCAACACCTGCCGAAAAGGCAGACAGGTTGCTAAAAAAGCACTGTCCCCCAAAAACGCGACACCAATCATATTCTACGTTTTGGGTGATGTGCGTTTCCTGCAGTAAAAGTACATCGACATTTTTGCGCCGAAACAAACTTTGCACTTGAGCTTGGCGGTTGGGGTTTGCACCTCCACCGTTAACGTTCAAGGTGCCAAAGGTAATTTGCTTCATTCCTTATCAAAAGGCTTGATTGGGTGTTGCGAAATCTCAAGACCAGCTTTTGTAATAATTTTCCTGAGTCGGTGAAATTGTGACCTTGTTAGTGGAAATTCTTTGCCCTTTCTTGTTATTTCCTTTGCTGATTGAATAAATGAACTGAAATCAGGAAATGTATCCCTGATAACTACATTTCGCTGTCTATAGGTTTCATTCAGAAAGGAGAGTACGAGTTGAGGAGATATCATTGGCTGACTCAACTGAGACTGAGACAACTCGGGCACCTCGTCATCCTCATCAGATTCCGACAAGTCTGACAAGGTCCCTCCAGGATCGAGGATGTCGGCCTCCGTGGAAACAATGGGAATTGTCAGTATCTCTGGGGATTCGCTGGAGAGCTCCACTGTGCGATCCACGATGCCATGGTGATATTTGTGCTCGTCAGAAGTTGAAACCTCGGTTTCATCCTCTTGTGGAGCACAATCTACCGAATCAATGAGCGACTCGGTAACACAGTTTTGAATCTGCATCGGTAGAGCAGCACTGTGGAGGGATGAGTCAGTCACTGTCTGCTCGTTCACAGTGACTGATGTCAATGATCGTAACGGTTCGTTCGAGGGTTTATCAACGTATTCAGTGTTGCAACTTATTTCACCCATATAGCAATTTGCGTCCACAGAGTTTGTACACAAACTTTCAGACATATTATCCTCAATTGCAGCACCCGATTCACCATCCTTTTTTCCAAACCCGATGGAAGCATGAGGAACACATTGAGGTGTGTGTTCAGCTACACGGGCTTTCTCCAATACCACCTTTTTTGGATTACTGGTAGAAAAATTATCAACCGACGCCCTTCGTTTTTTCGAACCAATAATAGGATCCTCCTCCATTCCTTCACTACATGAGGGAATCGCCGCAAAGGTTGTGCGAGTTGGAGTCGCTTCGGTTTCTGTAACAGGAAGTGAAGTGCGATCGTTTTCAAGACTCGTCTCACTGCAGGAGGGAAGGGAACAGCAGGAACCGGTAAACTCCCAGGATTAACTCCAGTCGGTTTGATGGGAACACGAGTGTTCTTATCCTTTTTACAATCGGTGTCTCCGTGACCATTTTCCCCACATTTTGAACACGAAACCTTGGGACAGAAACGTTTAACGTGACCAAAGGCTCCACAGTGAAAGCACGTTAGTGAGGCTGACGAGGCGTACATTTGATACTACTCCCGATCGTCGGATTTTACTTTAAATGAAATATTTAACCCTGTATCATCACCACGATCGGGAAGTACCATGTAAACTTGGCGACGGAAGCTCATAACGTGTTTTATCCTATCGTCTAGGCTCTTCAGAGGGATCATGGACATTCTCGACACAGCTGTTCGATAACGAGAAAGGACTGACATCAGTTTGTCGTTTTATATAAATGGTGGTACTGTAGCGGCTACCGCTGGGTATACACAATCGCCTTGCACCTACCGAGGACGCGGAGCGATCACCATGCCGGGCTCGTCAGGGACGCCCGGGCATGCCCGCTCTCGACTTGCAAGGCCTCGTCCAGGACGCCCGGGCACGCCCCCTCTCGCCTTTCCCGGGCAAACGCTCTGGGATAATGTGTATATATATTGCTGCCCGATAAACGGGCTTTTCAGAGTACCTGAGTTGATTTGACACAATAAAGAAACTCGGACGAATTCCAGTTTTTTGTCGCGTCCATTCTTCCGATTTACATTGGAGCATAGCTCCTACATTGGTGACCCGACATGGACACGGCAGTTGCCCTCAAACTGCCTACCTTCTGGGAGGCTCACGCGGCGGTTTGGTTCGCCCAGGCGGACTCCCTGTTCACCCTGCGAGGCATCACGGCCGGCGACACCCGCTTCCACCATGTGATAGCAGCACTCGGCTCAGCCACCGCGGCCCGTGCCCTGAGCCTCCTCGAGAGCCCGCCAGCCGCTGACAAATACGACGCGATTAAAAAGCTCCTCGACGCTTTCGCCCTCTCATCGGCGGAACACGCACGGCGCCTGCTCGACCTGCCCGAGCTCGGCGAAGCGCGCCCGTCCGAGCGAATGGACTACATGCTTTCGCTGCTCGGCGAGCACTCTCCGGCATTCCTGTTCCGGGAGCTTTTCCTCCGTCAGATGCCCAGCCAGGTACGCCTCGCCCTGGCAAGCACGACGATCACGGATCCCCGCGCCCTCGCCAGGGAAGCCGACAAGATCTCCGCGGCAGGCCAACGCATTGGAGCAGCGACCTGGAGCCCACCGCCGTCCGAAGCAACGCCCATGGCACCCGGCACGGTCGACGACCGAACTGCCGACACAATTGGTGGCCGCTATGCCGCGCCGACCACCTCCAGCACGACGACCGGGGCCTCCACCTGACCAGGCTTGGTGTTATTATCATGCCAGGTTCGGACAGAAGGCCCGGACATGCCAACCCCCGTGCACCTTCGGCAAGCCGGGAAACGGCCGGGCCGGCGATCATTACCAGCCATGAGCGCCGGCCACATGGGCAACTTACTTTACATCAGGGACAAAGCCTCTGGACAGCGCTTCCTGTGTGACACCGGCGCCCAACTGAGCGTCATACCCGCCTCCGATCAGGACAGGCAGTACGCGGTTTGCGGCCCCTCCTTGGTTGCGGCCAACGGATCGGCCATCCGCACCTTCGGTCCGCGCAACGTCACCCTCTGCTTCGACGGCCAACGCTTTAATTGGACTTTTGTAACCGCAAGCATGCCCATGGCTCTGCTGGGCGCCGACTTCCTCTGCGCACACGGACTGCTGGTGGACGTCCAACGGCGTTGCCTCATCAACGCCGAGACCTTCAGCTCCCTGGTATGCACATTGAGCAGCTCCGCTCCGACCGAGCTGGCATGCGCCCTCCCGGCGGCGAACGAGTTTGCTCGCCTGCTCACGGAGTTCCCGGCCCTCACGCGGCTGATGTTTTCGGCCGTCGCAGTACGACATGGGATCGAGCACCACATACCAACCACGGGCCCGCCGGTCTACGCCAGAGCCCGCCGCCTCGACCCAGCCACGCTCGCCGTGGCCAGAGCCGAGTTTGACACTTTGGAACACCTCGGCATCGTGCGGCGCTCCGATAGCGCGTGGGCTTCGCCACTACACATCGTCCCAAAACCAGGGGGCGGCTGACGCCCATGTGGCAACTACCGCCGCCTTAACGACGCTACCACCCCCGACAGGTATCCGATCCCGCACATCCAAGACTTCTCCGCCCGTTTGGCAGGACGGGTAATTTTTTCAAAGATCGATTTAATACGGGGATACCACCAGGTACCTGTCAGGGCGGCCGACGTCCCAAAAACGGCCGTCATCACGCCGTTCGGCTTATTCGAATTCCTGCGAATGCTGTTTGGCCTCAAGAACGCGGCTCAGGCGTTCCAGCGCTTGATGGACGGCGTGCTGCGCGACCTGCCGTTCCTCTTCGTTTACCTGGACGATATCCTCGTCGCCAGCACGTCCCGGGCCGAGCACCTCCTCCACCTCCGAACACTGTTCGGGCGCCTCAGCGAGCACGGCCTCATCGTCAACCCGGCCAAATGCCACTTCGGCACGACGGCCGTTGATTTTTTGGGCCACCACATCACCAAGAACGGGGCCGTGCCGCTGCCAACCAAGGTCGAGGCCATCACCACGTTTCTGCATCCCCGCTCCATAAAGGCCCTGCAGGAATTCCTGGGAATGGTGAATTTCTATCACCGCTTCGTGCCCCGCGCTGTTCAACTCAAGCGGCCCCTCTATGAAGCCCTCCGGGGCAAGCCGGCCAAGCACGACGTCGTCTGGTCCACAGCAATGGACGCGGCCTTTAAAAGCTCAAAGCGGGCCCTCGCCGACGCAACACTGCTCGCTCACCCGGTGCTCAACGCTCCCATCGCCCTCACCACGGATGCCTCCGACTACGTGGTGGGCGCCGTACATGAGCAATGGGTGAACGGGGTTTGGCAGCCACTCGCTTTTTTCAGCCGGCAACTCCGGCCGAACGAGCTCAAATATAGCACGTTTGACCGTGAGCTCCTCGGTCTACACCTGGCCGTTCGCCATTTCCGCCACCTCCTGGAGGGCCGACCCTTCACGGCGTTCGTCGACCACAAGCCGTTGGTTTATGCAATGGCCAAGGTCACGGAGCCGTGGTCGGCCCGCCAACAGTGCCACCTCTCCGCCGTGTCGGAGTTTACCACGGACATCCGGCACGTCGCCGGCAAAGACAACGCCGTGGCCGACTGCCTTTCTCGGGCCAGCGCGAACGCGGTCCACCTCGGCGTGGACTTCGCGCTTATGGTGGCGGACCAAACCACCGACAGGACACGGGCCTCCGCCTGGCTGACATCCCCTTCGCGGACACTGTCCTGCTCTGCGTCGTCTCCCAAGGCCAGCCTCGCCCCATCGTGCCCATTACCTGGCAACGCCGCATCTTCGCCTCCCTCCACGGCCTTTCCCACTCGGGCCGGAAAGCTTCCCAGAAGCTGGTGTCAGCGCGATTCGTCTGGCACGGCCTTCGACGGGACGTCCGCGATTGGACCAGCACCTGCACAGCCTGCCAACAGGCCAAGGTCCACCGACACACCCAGGCCCCGCTGGCACCTTTCACCATGCCCGAACGACGTTTCGACCACGTCAACGTGGACCTGGTGGGCCCCCTCCCCCCATCATGGGGTTTCACACACCTGCTCACCATGGTGGACAGGACCACCAGGTGGCCGGAGGCCGTTCCCCTCGTCTCCACCACCACCGCTGACGTGGCGCAGGCTTTCATCCCCACCTGGGTCGCCCGCTTTGGCGCACCGGCAGACATCTCGTCGGACCACGGACCGCAGTTCACCTCCGAGCTGTGGGGCGCGGTCGCCCGCAACCTGGGGGTCAAGCTCCACTGTACTACGGCCTACCACCCCCAAGCCAACGGGTTGTGCGAGCGATTCCACCGCTCCATGAAGGCCGCGCTCATGGCCGGCCTTCAGGACGGCGGTTGGGCCGACCGGCTGCCGTGGGTCCTTTTGGGCCTCTGCACGGCCCCCAAGGAGGACCTCCGGGCGTCCAACGCCGAGCTTGTCTACGGCCAGGCGCTACGCGTCCCGGGCGAATTCGTGCCCGATGCTACCAGTCCCTGGTCCGCAACTCACCAGCGCTCGGACCTCCAGGAGACCGCCCGACGGTTTGCCCCCATGCCAACGTCCCACCACGGTGACCCCCAGTCCTACGTCCCCCCAGCGCTTCGCACAGCGGAGTACGTTTTTGTGCGTCATGACGCACATCGGGGACCACTCCGGCCGCCGTACGACGGGCCCTTCCGGGTCCTACGACGGGACGACAAGTCGTTCGTCATCGACATCGGCGATTGCGGTGGACCACCTCAAGCCGGCGCACGTGGACATCGACAAACCGCCACGGTTGGCCCTTCCGCCGCGGTGAGGCCGCCCCCCGTCCACGGTGCCCCCCACTCGACCGCCCACCACCACACCGGACCCCCCCCACGACCCGCCAGGGGTCGCTTCGGCCGGGTCATCAGGACCCCCCTTAAATTGACCCTGCCGGTGCAAGTCCATTCTGGTGGGACGTGTGTAGCGGCTACCGCTGGGTATACACAATCGCCTTGCACCTACCGAGGACGCGGAGCGATCACCATGCCGGGCTCGTCCGGGACGCCCGGGCATGCCCGCTCTCGACTTGCCAGGCCTCGTCTGGGACGCCCGGGCATGCCCGCTCTCGACTTGCCAGGCCTCGTCCAGGACGCCCGGGCACGCCCCCTCTCGCCTTTCCCGGGCAAACGCTCCGGGATAATGTGTATATATATTGCTGCCTGATAAACGGGCTTTTCAGAGTACTGAAGGAGCTGGGGCTCCCACGTCGATCGGAAGAATGGACGCGACAAAAAGCTGGAATTCATCCGAGTTGCTTTAATCAAACCAAACACTCAGGCACTCTGAAAAGCCCGTTTATCGGGCAGCAATATATATACATATTATCCCGGAGCGTTTGCCCAGGAAAGGCGAGAGGGGGCGTGGCCCAGCGTCCTGGCTGCGGCCTGGCAAGTTGAGCGCAGGCCTGCCCGGGCGTCCTGGACGAGCCCGGCATGGTGATCGCTCCGCGTCCTTGATAGGTGCAAGGCGATTGTGAAAACCCAGCGGTAGCCGCTACACACGTCCCCCCAGAATCGACTTGCACCGGCAGGGTCAATTTGAGGGGGGTCCTGATGACCCGGCCGAAGCGACCCCTGGCGGTTCGTGGGAGGGGGTCCGGTGTGGTGGTGGGCGGTCGAGTGGGGGGCACCGTGGCCGGGGGGCGGCCTCGCCGCGGCGGAAGAGCCACCCGTGGTGGGTGGTCGACGTCCACGTGCGCCGGCTTGAGGCGGTCCACCGCAATCCGGTCCGACCTGCCGCCGATGTCGATGACGAACGACCTGTCGTCCCGTCGCAGCACCCGGAAGGGCCCGTCGTACGGCGGCCGGAGTGGCCCCCGATGTGCGTCGTGACGCACAAAAACATACTCCGCTGTGCGAAGTGCTGGGGGGACGTAGAACTGGGGGTCACCGTGGTGGGATGTTGGCACGGGGGCAAACTGTCGGGCGGCCTCCTGGAGGTCCGAGCGCTGGTGAGCTGCGGACCAGGGACTGGTAGCGTCGGGCACGAATTCGCCCAGGACGCATAGCGCCTGGCCATAGACAAGCTCGGCGGTGGATGCCTGGAGGTCCTCCTTGGGGGCCGTGCGGAGGCCCAAAAGGACCCACGGCAGCCGGTCGGCCCAACCGCCGTCTTGAAGGCCGGCCATGAGCGCGGCCTTCATGGAGCGGTGGAATCGCTCGCACAACCCGTTTGCTTGGGGGTGGTAGGCCGTAGTACGGTGGAGCTTGACCCCCAGGTTGCGGGCGACCGCGCCCCACAGCTCGGAGGCGAACTGTGGTCCGCGGTCTGACGAGATGTCCGCCGGTGCGCCGAAGCGGGCGACCCAGGTGGCGATGAAAGCCTGCGCCACGTCGGCGGTGGTGGTGGAGACGAGGGGAACGGCCTCCGGCCACCTGGTGGTCCTGTCCACCATGGTGAGCAGGTGTGTGAACCCCCCGTGACGGGGGGAGGGGGCCCACCAGATCCACGTTGACGTGGTCGAAACGTCGTTCGGGCACGGTGAAAGGTGCCAGCGGGGCCTGGGTGTGTCGGTGGACCTTGGCCCGTTGACAGGCCGTGCAGGTGCTGGTCCAATCGCGGACGTCCCGACGAAGGCCGTGCCAGACGAATCGCGCCGACACCAGCTTCTGGGAAGCTTTCCGGCCCGGGTGGGAAAGGCCGTGGAGGGAGGCGAAGATGCGGCGTTGCCAGGTGACGGGCACGATGGGGCGAGGCTGGCCTTGGGAGACGTCGCAGAGCAGGACAGTGTCCGCGAAGGGGATGTCGGCCAGGCGGAGGCCCGTCTCCGCCGCCCGGAGGGCTTGCACCGTGGTGTCGGTGGTTTGGTCCGCCGCCATAAGCGCAAAGTCCACGCCCAGGTGGGACCGCGTTTGAGCTGGCCCGGGAAAGACAGTCGGCCACGGCGGTGTTTTTGCCGGCGACGTGCCGGATGTCCGTGGTAAACTCCGACACGGCGGAGAGGTGGCGCTGTTGGTGGGCCGACCACGGCTCCGTGACCTTGGCCATGGCGTAAACCAATGGCTTGTGGTCGACGAACGCCGTGAAAGGTCGGCCCTCCAGGAGGTGGCGGAAATGGCGGACGGCCAGGTGTAGACCGAGGAGCTCCCGGTCAAACGTGCTGTATTTGAGCTCGTTCGGCCGGAGCTGCCGGCTGAAAAAAGCGAGTGGCTGCCAAACCCCGTTCACCCATTGCTCATGTACGGCGCCCACCGCGTAGTCGGAGGCATCCGTGGTGAGGGCGATGGGAGCGTTGAGCACCGGGTGAGCGAGCAGTGTTGCGTCGGCGAGGGCCCGCTTTGAGCTTTGGAAGGCCGCATCCATTGCTGCGGACCAGGCAATGTCGTGCTTGGCCGGCTTGCCCCGGAGGGCTTCGTAGAGGGGCCGCATGAGTTGAGCAGCGCGGGGCACGAAGCGGTGATAAAAATTCACCATTCCCAGGAATTCCTGCAGGGCCTTTATGGTGCGGGGACGCGGGAACGTGGTGATGGCCTCGACCTTGGTTGGCAGCGGCACGGCCCCGTTCTTGGTGATGTGGTGGCCCAAAAAATCAATGGCCGTCGTGCCGAAGTGGCATTTGGCCGGGTTGACGATGAGGCCGTGCTCGCTGAGGCGCCCGAACAGTGTTCGGAGGTGGAGGAGGTGCTCGGCCCGGGACGTGCTGGCGACGAGGATGTCGTCCAGGTAATCGAAAAGGAACGGCAGGTCACGCAGCACGCCGTCCATCAAGCGCTGGAATGCCTGACCCGCGTTCTTGAGACCAAACGGCATCCGCAAGAATTCGAATAAGCCGAACGGCGTGATGACTGCCGTTTTAGGGACGTCGGCCGCCCTGACAGGTACCTGGTGATATCCCCGTATGAGATCAATTTTCGAAAAAATGACCCGTCCCGCCAGACGGGCGTAGAAGTCTTGGATATGCGGGATCGGGTACCTGTCGGGGGTGGTAGCGTCATTGAGACGGCGGTAGTCGCCATACGGGCGCCATCCACCCCCCGGCTTTGGCACGATGTGCAGTGGCGAGGCCCACGCGCTATCGGAGCGCCGCACGATGCCGAGGTGCTCCAACACGTCGAATTCGGCCTTCGCCACGGCGAGCTTGGCTGGGTCGAGGCGGCGGGCCCTGGCGTAGACCGGTGGGCCCGTGGTTGGTATGTGGTGCTCGATCCCATGCCGTACTGCGACGGCCGAAAACGTCGGCCGCGTGAGGGCCGGGAACTCCGTGAGCAGGCGAGCAAACTCGTTCGCCGCCGGGACGGCGCATGCCAGCTCGGTCGGCGCGGAGCTGCTCAATGTGCATACCAGGGAGCTGAAGGTTTCGGCGTTGATTAAACGACGCCGTTGGACGTCCACCAGCAGTCCGTGTGCGCAGAGGAAGTCGGCGCCTAGCAGAGCCATGGGCACGTTTGCGGTTACAAACGTCCAAGCAAAGCGTTGGCCGCCGAAGCAGAGGGTGACGTTGCGCGGGCCGAAGGTGCGGATGGTCGATCCGTTGGCCGCAACCAAGGAGGGGCCACAAACCGTGGATTGCCTGTCCTGGTCAGAGGCGGGTATGACGCTCAGTTGGGCGCCGGTGTCGCACAGGAAGCGCCGTCCAGACGCTTTATCCATGATGAACAGTAAGTTGCCCATGTGGCCGGCGCTCATGGCTGGTAATGAACGCCGGCCCGGCCGTTTCCCGGCCTGCGGAAGGTGCACGGGGGTCGGCATGTCCGGGCCTTCTGTCCGAACCTGGCATGATAGTAACACCACGCTTGGTCAGGTGGAGGCCCCGGTCGTCGTGCTGGAGGTGGTCGGCTCGGTGTAGCGGCCGCCAATTGCGTCGGCAGTTCGGTCGTCGACCGTGCCGGGTGCTCGGGCACCATGGGTGTTGCGTCGGACGGCGGTGGGTCCCATGTCGCCGCTGCGATGCGCTGTCCTGCGGCGGAGATCTTGTCGGCTTCTCTGGCAAGGGCCCGGGGATCTGTGATCATCGTGCTTGCCAGGGCGAGGTGTACCGGGTTAGGCAGCTGACGGAGGAACAGCTCCCGGAACAGGAATGCCGGAGAGTGCTCGCCGAGCAGTGAAAGCATGTAGTCCATTCGCTCGGAAGGGCGCGTGTCGCCGAGCTCGGGCAGGTCGAGCAGGCGCCGTGCGCGTTCCGCCGATGGGAGGGCGAAAGCGTCGAGGAGAAGCTTCTTAATCGCGCCGTATTTGTCAGCGGCTGGCGGGCTCTCGAGGAGGCTCAGGGCGCGGGCCGCGGTGGCCGAACCGAGCGCTGCTACCACATGGTGGAAGCCGGTGTCGTCGGCCGTGATGCCTCGCAGGGCGAACAGGGAATCCGCCTGTGCGAACCAAACCGCCGCGTGAGCCTCCCAGAAGGTAGGCAATTTAAGGGCGACTGCCGTGTCCATGTCGGTAGGTCACCAATGAAGGAGCTGGGGCTCCCACGTCGATCGGAAGAATGGACGCGACAAAAAGCTGGAATTCATCCGAGTTGCTTTAATCAAACCAAACACTCAGGCACTCTGAAAAGCCCGTTTATCGGGCAGCAATATATATACATATTATCCCGGAGCGTTTGCCCAGGAAAGGCGAGAGGGGGCGTGGCCCAGCGTCCTGGCTGCGGCCTGGCAAGTTGAGGGCGAGCCTGCCCGGGCGTCCTGGACGAGCCCGGCATGGTGATCGCTCCGCGTCCTTGATAGGTGCAAGGCGATTGTGAAAACCCAGCGGTAGCCGCTACAGTACCCGAGTTGATTTGACACAACAAAGAAACTCGGACGAATTCCAGCTTTTTGTCGCGTCCATTCTTCCGATTTACGTTGGAGCATAGCTCCTACAGTACGTTTGATATGACGATTTTCATCGCTGGAGTATCCATGGGGGACGCTAACATAAAAACACCACTCTCTGTGGTTAAACCTGCACTCACGACGTCGTGAACAAAGTTTTCTTCGGACACGAAAATAACAACTTTTTGATTCATTCGTGAGGCAGCTCGGACATGTTCGCACCCGATTATTTTCCCCACTGCGAGTACCACATCCTCAGTGAGGACTTCTTCTGGTGGAACACACACAAATGCATGCTTCCTCGTTAGGCTATCGAACGCCTCTAACCGAGAGCGTGCATTCGCCATACCAGCGAATTTAACACTCCCCACTTGTCCGAACCGGACAAGAAGGTATCAAACCTAAATAATCGAACTAAAGTAAGTAATAAACGTGCATTATAAGCACAAAAATGGCTTACAAAGCGCCGTCAAAGCCAGTAGGCCACACCCAAAATGGGCCCGCTCTCAATCCTCTCTCTCTCGAAGACAAAGGTGTAGAACGGATGAAAACAAAATGCCAAAGTACACAGGATGGAAAGGAGAGGGAGGGGGGGGGTCAGGGGAGGGCAGGAGAGGAGGAAATCTCACAACGGACTCACTACAACACAGAGCAGTTGCTCACAGCCGCCATGACGCCACGCCCAACACGAACGGCCTGCAGGGGGCGAGAGAGAGAGAGAGAGAAAGAGAGAGAGAAGAGAGAGAGAGAGAGAGAGAGAGAGAGAGAGAGAGAGAGAGAGAGAGAGAGAGAAAGAGAGAGAGAGAGAGAGAGAGAGAGATAAAAGTTTTATGTCATTTTCAAAAGGCACACTGGCAGATGGCTGAGTGATGATTCATGACACATGACGACAAGGACACAAGCCACCCTTTGTCGCACCCCCAGATATTCCATCTCGCACCCCAGGTTGGGAACCCCTACATTAATCGAATAATTAAATAATTAATCGATTAATTAATCAATAAATAAAAAAATACCCTTTACAGCCAAATCACCTGGTCATTGTCATGTCCACATATCAGCTTCCTAGCTCAAAAGGTGCCTGAGATATTGCCCAGATGAGAAAGGAAATGTATATGTGCTTTATTAATCGCTAATAATTAAATAACTCATCAATTAATTGATTAATCAAAAAACAAAACAAGAAGACGTCATGTGGAGCACGATACTTGCAAAATCCGCCCCCCCCCCCCCCCTAAAAGTTTCCATTGATACAGCAAATTGTCCATTTCATGAAGATTAAAATTTACGATATTGATCAAAGCTCGGGTCAACAGGATGAAACGTGACGATTTTTCAGATGAAAAATGATGATTTTAGAAGTTTGACCTTGAGTTGACCTTTGACCTTTTGACCTCAAAAGTAGTTGGTTTCCCAATTCAGTGACACAATTTGCAAATGCTGTTCAATTTTCAAGTAAATCGGATGGAAATTGACGGTTTTTCAGATGTAAAGTGATGATTGTGGAAGTTTGACCTTGAGTTGACCTTTGACCTTTTGACCTCAAAAATAGTATGTTTCCCAATTTAGTGACTCGATATGCAGATGCTGTTCAATTTTCAAGTCAATCGGTTGAAAATTGATGGCTTTTCAGATGAAAATTAATGATTTTGGAAGTTTGACCTAGAGTTGACCTTTGACCTTTTGACCCCAAATAGTTGGTTTTCCTATGTAGTGACACAATTTGCAAATGCTGTTCAATTTTCAAGTAAATTGGATGAAAATTGATGGTTTTTCATATGTAAAGTGATGATTGTGGAAGTTTGACCTTGAGTTGACCTTTTGACCTCAAATAGTATGTTTCCCAATTTAGTGACTCAATATACAAATGCTATTCAATTTTCGAGTCAATCGGATTAAAAATGGCGATTTTAGAAATTTGACCTCCAGATGACCTTTGACCTCAAAATCAACAGGCTTCTCAATTGGGACGACCTATACAACTTGGTGAAGTTTCGTGACGAGTGCGCCGAGCGGTTTTATTGCACCGGTGTGAATCACGGTTGTGCTGCGTGATTTATGGGCCTAATTAAAGTCAAATTCGGTTCGGACTATGCTGGGCCAATGGGGGAACGACGTACACGAACACGTTGAAAGGAAACGAAATGTACACTTTTATTTATTATTCACAGAACAAGGACGAGAGGCAGGCTTATCAATTCTTACCTATCTAAATTCCAACAGGCACCTTGCACACACACACACACACGGGGGATGAATCGCACAGATTAACTTGTACCGAGCAATGTGCAGCCGCGGACTTAGGTTCACCAGGTTCGGCGCGCAGCTCCGAGGCCGTTCAGGACGAACGACAATCCAGGTCGAATGAACGATTCAATGCAGGCGACGACCTTAGCTCAAGCACCAGCACGAGGAAGGACGAACCAGCACGTCGGGCAGCCAGCTTGAAGTACCATGAAGAGAGAGAGAGACTTTTGACTTTTTAGACTTTTTATTACAAAAATATAAAAATACAAGCCAGTCGGTGAAGATACTATTCAATACAGGCACAATAATCAAAAAAAAAAAAAAAAAAAAAAAAATACAGAAAAGAAAAAGAGATAATGACAGGAAATCAAAACAGTACAATGAACTAGAAAAGAAAAACAACAACAGAAAAACCGACCACACACTGATTCAATCCCAACAAACCTACAAATATATTGTAACGATTTTGAGAAGTGTGTAACGAATTTGAGAAGTGTAACGGTTTTTGAGAAGTGTAACAATTTTGGAGGAAGTGTAACGAATGTGAAAACGTTACAATGTGAACGTTACAAAAGTATGGTAACACCCTGGTAATGTAAATAATGGTCGCAGCCGTCCTCCTAGTTAATTCCATGAAACTTACACGCAGGTCACGATATATCTTTTTAAATAGTGTATTTCCTTATTCTATGTAGGCTAAATATGTGTTTCCCACTAGATTGACTTTGCATTGTATCAAACAAAATAAGCGTAGGCCCTTCCAATTTCCCCAAAACCTCCCTTCCATTTGCCTTCTGCATTTTGGTCGGTTTTCTTCAACCACCATTGGCCACGAGGTAGGGTTGGAGAAGAAAGGCGTGTCTCCACCTCGTCAGAAGAGGGAAGGAGTGAACCAGCCCTAACAGCCAATCAACACCGCGGTGAGCGACCCGGTAGGCGTGCCCTCGGAGCCGGCGGCTTGATTTCGCCCGAGGTGATAAAAGCGACTGTAAGGGACTGCTTTATCAGATGAGCAAGAGATGACCTGGGAGGAGCAAAGAGGCGGCACGAAGAGCAGCGGTGAGATGCGAAACGCTCCAAGCCAAAGAGGAGAGGTACTCGGCAAGGAAACCAGCTTTGGAGAGACGCGCTGAAAGGAGGGAGACGGCTCCACACAAGAAGAGGAGCAGGTGTGCCGAACCAGCGCGTGACGTCTACCGTAGCGGATACACGACGGAGGGTTTTCCCACCAAAACCGCGAGGAATTGCGAGCTGCTGCCTCCCGACTTTGCCTCCCTCTCCAGCAATCCACCTCAAGCCCTACCTGCCTGCAATATCCCCCCGTGTAAGTGTGAACGTCCTGTCCTGCTCGTTGTCTTGGGGTTAAGTAAAAATGAATAGTGTAAGTTAACGATTCGCTGTGTTACTGCTTCTTCCATCCATTGCTTGTGTGTGTATAATAAATCTGTTCTTCCTCCGTATTCTTCTTCTTCTTTTTCATTCTCTTGCGGTCGCTTTAGAGATTTCCCGATTGAATATCTGTGGGGCGATCTGGTCAACGTCGGGTGAAATCGGGTTCTAATCGGGGAGTCACTGTTCGGACGCGGTTAAATACACCACCGCTCGGTCAATATAACATCTAAAGCCGCGTCCGTAACAATTGGTGTCGGGGAGTGAGATCGATCCGGAGCGCGCTTCACGCGCTCAAAATTATAAAGTACCGAAATTTATTTTGTTTTATAAAGCAAAACCCGAATTTTGAGATCGCGCCATGGACAATCAAGGCGATCGGATGTCGGTGGGAGAGATAGACAGGGTGGAATCGACCCAGGACCTCGGGGAAATGTATGTGGAGGAAAGGGAGGAGGAGAAAAATAGCAATGTGGTTGCGGAGGTTTCAGACGCACAAAATGGCGCTCTCGTGCACGTGGTTGAGGGGGCCACGGTCGCGGAACCAATGAGCACGGCCCAAATACAAGCCTTCATGGCCCAATTCATGGTGGAAATGCAGGAAAAAAACGACAGTATGGAACAAATGGAAAACAGAAGGAGGGCCGATAGTGAACAAATGGAAAACAGAAGGAGGGCTGATAGTGAAAAAATGGAAAGCAGAATTATGGGGCAAATGGGGGTAATGAGGGACGAAGCGAGGGTACCGGTGAGAGGTTAGACAATGGGTTAGAGGGGGTGAAAAATGGGTTAATGGGGTTAGAAAATAGGATGGAGGACAAATTGCGGGAAATAGGGGAACAATCCACCCGAGAAATCAAACAAATGGGAGAGCAGATAGAGGAGGTGAAAATCGGGGTAGAAACCAAACTGGATGCTCAGAGGGATGAATTGGGACAGATGAGGGTGGCATCTACAAAAGAGATGGAGGAAATACGACGAGGGGTGAGTGAGGAGGTTTCGGGGCTACGCGAGGAGGTAAAGCGAGGTGAGAAGCGTATGGAGAAAGAGGTGAGAAATAATACGGCTAAGTTACACCAGGGAATAGAAGATCTGACGAAGGGAGTAGAACAGCTGACAGTCGGACAAAGGGAACTAGCGGACCAAGTGGAAAAGAACACTGCAATCATCGGGGGTTTGAAAGCGACACAAAAGGACATTAAAAACGAATTAATAGCGACGCAGAGGCAATGTCAGATGGTACGGGAGGAACTGACAATGAGGGTGGACGAGGTGACAGAGATAATGGAGACAAAGGACCGGCAGGTGAGGATGCACATAGAGACGGTCACGGTAGCCTTAGAGGACGAACTTGAAGAGACGCACCGAGAAATAAAAGAGGTAAAACAAAAATTAGAGGAAGTGGAAGAAGAGGTGATTGAAATTAAAAAGAGACGGACAGAAACTAAGAGAGAAATCCAGGAGGAGGTAATGGAATTGGTACTCGCGAGAGTACAAGGTCGGTCGGTACAAGGTCGGTGCTCAACTCATAATGTGATGCTCACTAACCAAATAAAGAGTTTGCAGGTGGCGAAGGAGGTGCGGAGACGAGGTACGGAGGTGAGTGGCAATGTATATGATGTGAGGAAAGCTTCAGTCGGCTTGGGGATTGGTTTGGATCCGGGTGTTCGTGAGAGGCCGTTGGTGAAGTGTGCGACAGGTCTGGTGTGCAAAAAAAGAGGTGTGCGAGAATGTCCGACCATGGGGTGTGTGAGGAAAAAGTGCACGCCAAGGAGTGAGTGTGCTGGCAAGAGTGAGTTGGTCGAAGCGCGTGTGCGAGGGGGTACATGGAAGCGCGGTGTGGTGAGTGTTACGGAGGAAGTAACGAGAGAGTGTACACCTGTGGTGAGTGTTACAGAGGATGTAACGAGGAAGTGTATGCCTGTGGTGAGTGTTACAGAGTGTGTGTGAGAAAGGTGTGTAACGGACGGGTGCATGAGGAAAGAGTGCGCTGTCGAGAGTAAGGGTGAGTGCGCGATCAAGAGTGGAGGTGAGAGTAGTACGAGTGGCACGGAGCGTGAGTTGGTTGTGACAGGTGAGCGAGGATGTACACCTGGAATGGAAGGATGCACACCTGGAATGGTAGAGCGTGTGTGGGAATGCACACTTGAGTTGGTAGTGAGGCACGTGGTTGGGTGTGCGAGTGAGGGCACACCTGTGATTGTCACAGAGGAGGTGACCGAGGAGGGGGCGCGAAGAGGTGTGTTGGTGAGGTGTGCGAGCGACGAATGTGTGCCAAGGTGTTCGGTGGTCAGGTGTGTGACCAAGGCTGGGAGTGGAATGAGTGTACCGAGGTGTGTAAGAGAAGGTACGACGAGGAGCATGGAAACGGCTGGATGTGTGAGCAAGAAAGGGGTAGCGTATGCGCGTAAGCATCCAGGTGAGGCATCGACGGGAACCGGGTTAAAGGTTAGAACGACTTATAGCCGACTCGGGCCCTCTGTGCGTGCCGGGCTTCGCGTGCCGCGAGAACCAGCGGGGATCCGAGCCACGGCGGGTTCGAAAGGACCGCCGTGCGCGATCCACGCTGGGCCTCGCGTGGAGCGGCCGCGTCCGGGCTCCACTAGGCGGAGCGGGCAGCTCGATAGGAAGGGTCGTCATGGCGACCACGTTTTGTTGAGACGGGCCGGCAGGTCGAGATCGGGACATTGGATGGCTCCACGCCGAGGTGGTGCATGGGATCTCGGCCCGGGTAAGCCTCCGTCCCTGCCCCGAATGCGGGACGAATCCAGCCGCGGGCACAAAAGAACCCGCATTCGTTGCTCGGCTGAACGAAGCCGAGCTTTAGAAGGGAATTGGCGCACCGAGAGGATGTAATAAGTAGACAGGTGATGATGATAGTGATAGTGAATTGATACGAAATTTATAATAGTGGGTAGAATTGGTAGTAAATGGAAAATTTTTGAATTGGTTGGAATCTGGACGAACAAAATTGATAGTGAGAGACCCCCGATGTGGTGGGATGGCAAATCCACCATCCCTCACAGATGTGGGGCAAATGCGCAATAGATTATGGGGTTGATGGCAGTGAAAACTAGCCCGGGTGGGTTAGGATATATCATGTGTAGGGATCTAGCGAAGAGGACATTAGGTAACGTTAAGGTTTAGTTAGTGACTGATACCTGTAGTGGGGACGCAGGTAGATTAGTATGGATGATAATGACGTGGGAGCGCAATAGTTTAAAGGGACGACTGGGAAGCGCAAGTTTCAGAGGGGAGTAGTTAGCTGAGATGATGCCGTGTGTGTGAGGATTGAACAGGTGAGGATTGAACAGGTGTGATTGCACATGTGTGCAACTGAACAGGTGAATGGAGCAGTGTATGAGTGAGTGATGATGATGGGTATTGTGATGACCAAATGGTCCAGGAAGAAAGGAGGGTGCAGGTGGCACCAGGTGTGAGGGCACAGGTGTGCAACAACAGGTGTATGTGGCTGTGTGGAATAAATGGTAGTGTGGAATAAATGGAGTATTGGAATGGATGGTCGTGGAGTGAGAATGGTGGAAATTGTGGAGTGGAGTGGATGGTGCGAAGGTGTGAATGGGGGAAGAGTGGACCCCCATCACGGATACCCGGGGCGGGTAGTGTAAGTGTTAGGTAGAGGGTACAGGTAAATTGTGGTTGGATATTGGCATCTGTGGTGCGGGTGGCAGAATCGTATGTGGATGGGTGCATTAGTGTTGTGGAAATGGCTGGGCGTGTAGCCTGTTAGTGTGTGTAGTTGGTTTGGGCACTCCACCACTGTGAGGATGTCGGCCAGGTGAGGCCGCAGGTGGGCTCTGGGAGCCGGTAGAGTTGTGGATGGGGCCCGAGGATCCGGAGGACGGACCCGGGTAGCCCAGTGCCAGAGGGCACCAAGGGGTGACAGAGCCAGGAGAGGGCCTGCCCCAGTTAGATAGGTTAGGGTGAGGAGCTAGGTAAGCTCGGGTGGCAACTGCAGTGGTGGAGGTGTGCAGGTGGGTAGACCTGCTGGGAGAGCTACACGTCGCAGCCCAGAAATTGTGCGAGGGCACCGGGGGATGAATCGGGGGAGTGAGACCCCAAATTGAGAAGCACCACAGTTTGGTCAATGGGAATTGGTTTTTAGAACCCGTAGTGTAAGTGGCCAATGGATTGGCAGGGAAAGACCCCGGGTAGTGTAAAGTGTGTTAATGTCATTTAGAAAGTAGTTAGGATGAAGGATCTCCTCGCACCATCTGCATCCACTCACCTGAGGTGACAGGTACTCCACACCATGCCATGTTTAATTATTTTTGATGCAAATGTTTTGGATTGTGAGACGCATCATGACGTGGGTGTGACATTGTGCGTAATTCCATCTCTTCCTCCTTATGAGGATTGATGATGAATTGATGATGGCAAATTTTTGAAGTAGAGGGATTGTGGAGACGAATTTGGTATAGGGGAAATATGGGGAAGACGTGACAGTAGTGACGAATTGGTAATGTGTAGATTTTGTACATATGGGGTAAGGGCAAGGGTAGGTGACAGGGGGGTGACGTACGGTAGGGACGAGCTTTCTCACTTCGCCCTCCGTACGCATTTCGCCTTGCATTGCCTTATTGACGTGTACCCTTGTGACCTTACCCCTCGCTCAATTGTCTTTCTTTTGTCTCCCACATGACCTGTGCGCCATTGGGTGCCGAGGGGAGCGTGCGTGAGGTGGCCATTGTGCGCCCGAGATTCCCAGAACCAGCATGCATTGCGTTGATGTACCACCTTATGGACCGCTGTTCTGCGGCCAAGTACCACTTGATGGACCCCAGGTGCTGGGGCAGGGCACCTCTGTTGGAGACCGGCCATAGTGGCCAGGGAATCTTGCTTGCGGACCTCGGTAAGGTGGCACCTATGCCAAACAGGTGGACCACCCTTAGTTGGCCCCTGAGGCCCTAAATAAAAAAATGAACACAAGTTGTGCTTTTTATTATGTCCAAATAGGCCGCATGAAGCCAGAAGACGTCGGGAAGAACATCGGCCCAGCAGAGAAAGTGAAGACCACCACCAGTTGTTTTGTTGTGTTTATTAAGAACCATGGTGACTGTGCACCGAGTGGTGTTTTTGGTGCTTTGTGGTGCTTTTGGTGCTTTGTGGTGTTTTTGGTGCTTTTGGGTGCTTTGGTGGTATTGGTACTGGTGCATCGATGCAATGCGTGCTGTCTCCTCCCTCCCAACAGGAATTTCTTTTTCTTGTTCCCTAAAAAGAAAAAAAGAAAAAAAACACACAGGTCCTGGGTTGCGTTGTAAATAAGAAATCACGTCATTGTAAATAATGCTCCCCACCGTAAATGTATAGTTTGAGAATAATTCCGTAATTCGGTTAGCTGTGGGCTTGAGTCTGTTAGACAGGGTGCAATGCAATAGGGGGACATACTTATTTGTGTTTTAAAATTGTCACACTCAGGGTCAGGTTAATTGTAGAGGGAATTACACCTACGTGTCACACTAAGTTAAAGTTTAGTAGGCCCGAGGACGGGCCTGAAGAAAGGAGGGTGCAGTGTAACGATTTTGAGAAGTGTGTAACGAATTTGAGAAGTGTAACGGTTTTTGAGAAGTGTAACAATTTTGGAGGAAGTGTAACGAATGTGAAAACGTTACAATGTGAACGTTACAAAAGTATGGTAACACCCTGGTAATGTAAATAATGGTCGCAGCCGTCCTCCTAGTTAATTCCATGAAACTTACACGCAGGTCACGATATATGTTTTTAAATAGTGTATTTCCTTATTCTATGTAGGCTAAATATGTGTTTCCCACTAGATTGACTTTGCATTGTATCAAACAAAATAAGCGTAGGCCCTTCCAATTTCCCCAAAACCTCCCTTCCATTTGCCTTCTGCATTTTGGTCGGTTTTCTTCAACCACCATTGGCCACGAGGTAGGGTTGGAGAAGAAAGGCGTGTCTCCACCTCGTCAGAAGAGGGAAGGAGTGAACCAGCCCTAACAGCCAATCAACACCGCGGTGAGCGACCCGGTAGGCGTGCCCTCGGAGCCGGCGGCTTGATTTCGCCCGAGGTGATAAAAGCGACTGTAAGGGACTGCTTTATCAGATGAGCAAGAGATGACCTGGGAGGAGCAAAGAGGCGGCACGAAGAGGAGCGGTGAGATGTGAAACGCTCCAAGCCAAAGAGGAGAGGTACTCGGCAAGGAAACCAGCTTTGGAGAGACGCGCTGAAAGGAGGGAGACGGCTCCACACAAGAAGAGGAGCAGGTGTGCCGAACCAGCGCGTGACGTCTACCGTAGCGGATACACGACGGAGGGTTTTCCCGCCAAAACCGCGAGGAATTGCGAGCTGCTGCCTCCCGACTTTGCCTCCCTCTCCAGCAATCCACCTCAAGCCCTACCTGCCTGCAATATCCCCCCGTGTAAGTGTGAACGTCCTGTCCTGCTCGTTGTCTTGGGGTTAAGTAAAAATGAATAGTGTAAGTTAACGATTCGCTGTGTTACTGCTTCTTCCATCCATTGCTTGTGTGTGTATAATAAATCTGTTCTTCCTCCGTATTCTTCTTCTTCTTTTTCATTCTCTTGCGGTCGCTTTAGAGATTTCCCGATTGAATATCTGTGGGGCGATCTGGTCAACGTCGGGTGAAATCGGGTTCTAATCGGGGAGTCACTGTTCGGACGCGGTTAAATACACCACCGCTCGGTCAATATAACATCTAAAGCCGCGTCCGTAACAATATCAATAATTCATTCTCCTGCACCATGCAGATCCCATCAAAACACCAGATGTTCATAAACTCATCAATACATTTCTTTCTTCCAGAATCACAAAATTCAAGTTTGAGTCTTGCAGATATCAAGGCATTAAAAAAGAACAAGACATCACATTGCCCAATCGGCTTTCCTTTCAGTTTTTCCTTCCTCGATAAATAAATTGCCATTTTCGCCGTGGCCACTAAAAACAAAAACAACATATGTACATGTTCTTTCATATCATTGAAACCAAAAATAAATGATCGCAGAGAAAAAGTGATCTTCATTTTTCCAGCCATGTAGTTCAGCCATTGAAATAAAGGCACAAGCCTTGCACAATCAACGTACGCATGGAACACATCCTCTGTGTAAACACAGAACGGGCAACACGTAGATATGGGCGCGAAATGACTCACTAATTTATTAGATGGAATGATCCAGTGTATCATTCGCCACTGGAGATCACCTGTCCTTTTGCTTACCAGCTTACTGTATACTGATTCCCATGCAGGCTCAGATGGGAGTCCTTCCGGCATTAGCCCTTTCCACCTGGCCACTCCATTTAATGGTGAGTTCCCAAGCAGAACTGCAGTGCATAACTGATACAGGTCTTTACTACTGCATTTCTGAAAAATGTTTTGTCCCTCACTAATTGGGGGCAAGTCTCCGTGATTAGGCTGTACCAATAAACCAGGAAAATGCCAGTCATTGGATGTCACCAAAACTTCCTGGGTCCATCTTAGTCCAAGTTGGAAGCTTTTCTTTACTATTCCCTTCAGTATTCTTCCGATTATTCTGTTTGACCATATTCCAGTCATATCGGCTATCTCTTGCAGCGTCTTCCACCCCCAACCAGAATCATGGCGGAGGTCCAACACTTTGATTATGCCCGCTGTAATAAAGTGTTGATAAAAGTCTCGGCTTCTTGGAATTGCAGGAAACAGTAGGTTGTAAAAAAGGGGTTCTTCCACAAACATGCTTGTAGCATAGGTTTCTTGCTGGCGACTAGTCGAAAGGCTTTGCCAGGCATTCAGAAGGCTCTGATAGAATGATGGTAGATGAGATGTGTCGACATGTTGGAGTTGGACTAAGAAAAGTTCAAGGCCATATCCGAGCCCGCTTGCTTTTCGCAGCACGTGATAGGCCAGAAGTCGGCTTGGCAGTCCTTCCTTGTACAGCAACTGCTGTATGGTACACAGCCGAAAAGCCATGATACGACTTTTTATGTCGATCAGTCCCTGGCCACCTTCAGACAAGGGGCTACATATGACATTTGGTAGTAACCAATGGTGACCACTCCAAAAAAAATCCACGAGTAGCCTCTGCACTGCCTTTAGTAGTGCCTCTGGCGGCTGAAGGCAGATAAACCTATGCCACAGGGAAGAAGCCACCAAATTATTCACCACTAGAACCCTGCCTTTGTAGGAAAGGTGGGGCAGAGCTCGTTTCCACAGTCCCAGTCTTTTTTTGACATGCTCAACAATCCCGTCCCAATTTTTGAGGACGTAATGTGGAGATCCCAGGAAAACCCCAAGGTATTTGACTCCGTCTTCCACCCATTTTAACTTTGTTGGTAGATGCACAGGTAGTACCAGCACTCTTCCAGGTGGAATGTTCTTGAGACAGGGAATCCATAAGGCCTTACTCTTGTCCCAGTTACACTTCAAAGAAGAAGCGAGGCAAAAAAGATTTAAACATTCAACAAGTGCTGGGATATCACTCTCCTTCTTAACAACCACACAGACATCATCTGCATAAGCCGATACAACTACTGAAGGACTCCCAGGGGATACAGTCACTCCTGAAATATTTTTCCTAAATAAAATTAGGAGTGATTCCATTACCAAGGAAAATAATAACCCAGAAACCGGGCATCCTTGTCTCACCCCTCTTTGAACCTGTACCGGAGAGCTGAGTTCGTGATTTATTTTAAATAAACTAAATATATTGTTGCACAACAAAGTCACGTAGGCCCTAAAATTGACACCAAAGCCACATGCTTCTAGCACCCGATACAAAAAAACATGATCCACACTGTCAAAAGCCCTTTCCAAATCCAGGAATATTATCCCAAAATCTTTTTCCAAGCAATCACATTCCATTAAATCTCTAATCAAAAAAATATTATCATAAATAGATCTGTTTGGGATGCAGTAACTCTGATCATGGTGGACTAGATCACCGATTACCGTCTTCAACCGACTGGCCAACACTTTTGACAATATTTTATAGTCCATACATAATAACGAGACCGGCCGCCAATTCTTTATCTGTCGTAGATCCCCAGTCTTTGGAATCAGCGACACCACTGCTCTTCTAAAGCTTAGTGGGAGTTCTCCAAGCACCAAGGATGATTCCAGGACATTCAATAATTCAGGGCCCAAAAGGTCCCAAAAAGCCAAGAAAAATTCTGCCGGTAGGCCGTCAATCCCAGGAGCTTTCCCCGAGTCCATTTCACTTAGGGCCTGCGTTAGCTCAGGCAAAGTAATTGTTGAATCCAGGCCCAGGCACTGAGGCTCAGTTAGGGATGAAAGGTGAGAAGTTAAAAATTCCATGGTTTGCTCACAAACATTTTGTTTTGCATAGACTTTTGAAAAAAACTCTCTAATGCACAACCTTACATCTCCAGGGTTGGCAACCATGTTTCCCCTAAAGTCTTGTACAGAGAAAAGGGTTTTGGGTGACTTATTTACAAAATCCATTTGGAAGAAAGATTTACTCGGGGTGTCTGATACCTTTAAATTGTTTATTCTTAATCTAATTAACAGGCCTGCTGCTTTCTCCTGAATCAGCTCTCTCAGTTGAGCCTTCTTTTCAACCAATAACCTGTGGTCTCTTCTGTTATTATCTTTAGCCAGTTTACACTCTAACCGTATAATATCAGCTTCTAAACAAGCCATTGTTATACTTTTTAAGTCAGTTCCATTTGAAACAAACTGCTGACAAAACACTCTTATCTGAGCTTTTGTGTTATCCCACCATAATGCTAAAGAAGAGAAAGAGGGCTTTCTTGAAAGTTGGATGACCCAAAAAGCACGGAAGGCGTCTTTAAACAAAGCATCTTCGAGAAGACTGGTATTGAATTTCCAGTATGCACTTTTGCGTAAGGGTTGAGGGAAAAAGAGGCCCATGGTAACTAAATGATGATCAGAAAACAAAGATGGAAAATGATTTGGAGAGATAACCGCATTCCTGAACTGTGAGTTTATGTACCAACGGTCAAGTCTAGCGAAGGTCATTCTCCCATTGGCACATCGTCCCCAAGTATACTCAGATTTGTTGGGGTAATGCAGTCTCCATGCATCTAGCACACCCACTGCCGAAAAATAATTTAACAAATCAGTACTACCTTCGGGATGAGGTTCTGCTGTATTTCGGTCTATACTGGGTTTAAAGGTGCAATTAAAGTCACCCCCCATGCAAATACAATTATTGAGATCTATCGACTGCATGTGTCGAATGAAAGATGAAAAGAAAGCTCTTCGGTCCACACTCTCACTTGGTGCATAAACATTGAATAGTGTAAACCGAAAATTATTAATGACCATTTCCAATGAAATAAACCGGCCTTTAATCACCTCCTGGAAGAGGCAT
This sequence comes from Myxine glutinosa, assembly GCF_964187855.1. Lineage (NCBI taxonomy): Eukaryota > Metazoa > Chordata > Myxini > Myxiniformes > Myxinidae > Myxine > Myxine glutinosa. Next base: position 45,381,778 of record NC_136263.1, on the reverse strand, counting down.
GACTCAGGTACTAGGCCTGGTCTGAGTAAAAAGGCTACACCAGCAGAAGAAGAAGACATGTTACTAAAAAAACATTGTCCTTTAAAGAGGCGACACCAGTCGTACTCCCCATTTTGAATTATATGGGTTTCCTGGAGTAAGAGTACATCAATTTTCTTGCGCTCAAATAAACTTTTCACCTGAACCTGGCGGTTTTGGCTTGCACCTCCGCCATTCATATTTAAGGTTCCAAAGGTGATTTTTTTCATGGATTATCAAAAGGCGTGAGCGGTTGTTGGGAAAGCTCGCTCCCTGCTTTTGTAACAGCCTTTCTAAGCCGATGAAACAGCGACCTTGTTAAATGAAATTCATCAGGCCTCCTAATTATGTCCTTTGCAGCCTGGATGAATGAAATTAAATCAGGAAAATGATCTTTTACAATCACATTTCGGTGTCGGTAGGTGTCATTCAGAAAAGAAATAACGAGTTGAGGGGCTATGGATGACTGATCTGATGAAGATTGAGACAACTCAGTCATCTCAACTTCATCCTCTGAATCTGACAAATCAGAAACAACTCTGCCCAGGTCACATATATCAGTCTGCACAGTCCCCATTTTGATTCCAGCCAAGTCCGAAGATTTGCTGGAATGTTCTATGGTAGAGTCATCCTCACTCTGGTACCCAGGACATTCAGCAGGAGCTGAAATCTCGGCTTCACCCTCCTGCAGGCAGATGTTCACTGGCTCAGTTGACGAACCAGTGTCATGATTTAGATCTTGCATTGGTAAAGAGGAGCATGGGGCTGAGACATTCCCAATCCGCTCGGTCTCAGCAGGTAGTGAAGGTGGCGGCTCACTAATGAGCTCACCATCATCTTTAGTCTCGCCATCTACTTTTTCTCCCAGGTTTTCGGTGCTGCCCGATAATGTTTCAGAATTAATTAATTCAGGTTCCTTCTCCCTGGTGTCAACACAGCTTGTGGACACCTGAGAAAGACGTTCCAGGGCGTCTTCACCCACACTGTCTTTATCCAACACTACCTTTTTCAAAGTAATGTTGGAGTTACAAGCACCAGGTGCTCTTCGTTTTTTTGTCATCACAATGGGATTTTCTTCCATCTCCTCACTGCACATAGCATCTGCCACCACAGGTGGGTTATCTGGGGTTATTTCATTATTTACCGAATCAGCGGTGTTGTCGTTTTCACTAAGACGAACAGGAGTATTATCCCTACTCCTCGAGTGCGAGGGAGCGGCGGTAGGAACCGTTCGGGTATTTCGGTTTACCTTGTTTCGTACGTTAGAGACCGGGGTGTTATCTCTTTTACAATCAGCGTCACTATGACCTGCTTCACCGCACCGTACACACGATACCTTCGGACAAAACCTTTTCACATGGCCAAAAGCTCCGCACTGAAAACATGTTAATGAGGCCGATGACGCATAGTTGTTTTACCTTTTGTTTTTTACCTTTACCTTGAACGTGATGTTTAACCCCGTGTCATCGCCTCGATCCGGAAGCACCATTTACACCTGCCGTCTGAAGCTCATCACGTGTTTAACACGTTCATCCTGAGACCGGAGCGGAATCATTGTGATTTTCGACACAGCTGTTCCGTATCGGGACAAAACGGACATCAGCTGGTTGCAGGTTATAAATGGGGGTACGTTAGATATGACGACCCTCATCGATGGAGTGTCCATAGGCGACGCCAAGACAAAGAGACCTGTCTCTGTGGTTAAACCCGCACTAACAACATCGTGAACGAATTTTTCATCGGACACAAATACAACAACTTTTTGATTCATTCTCGACGCTGCTCGTACATTTTCACAACCGATTATTTTCCCCACCGACAACACAATGTCCTCAGTGTAAGTTCCTTCGGGTGGAACACGCACAAATGCATGCTTCCTTGTTAAGTTGTCGAACGCCTCTAACCGAGAGCGTGCATTCGCCATCCCAGCGAATTAACACCCCCCCTTGTCCGAACCGGACAAGTAGGTACCAAACCGAAATAAATCAAACTAGAATAAATAATAAACGTGCATTATAAGCACAAAAAAGGCTTACAAAGCATCGTCGAAGCCGGTAGGCCGCACCCAAAATGGGTTCGCTCTCAAACCTCTCTCTCTTGAAGACAAAGGTGTAGAAAGGATGAAAACAAAATGCCAAAGTACACAGGATGGAAAGGAGAGGGAGGGGGGGGGCACGGGAGGGCAGGAGAGGAGGAAAACTCACAAAGAACTCACTACAACACAGAGCAGTTGCTCACCGCCGCCATGACGCCACGCCCACCACAAACGGCCTGCAGGGGGTGTGAGTGAGAGAGAGAGAGAGAGAGAGAGAGAGAGAGAGAGAGAGAGAGAGAGAGAGACTTTTGACTTTTGTATCCTTTTATTATAAAAGTATAAAACCATTCCACAAAGCAGTGTTAAACCAAGCAACGAGTTCAAAGAGTTCAAAGAAACATTGTATAAGGATCATACACACACCAAAAAAGAACAAAGGATATTCAAAAGAAATCAGCAAGTGTAAAAATTTTACCAACCAAAGGTGAGGACACAAACAGAAACCACAAACAATTTTAAAGGAAATGCTCACGCAAGAGCTATGAACACATCAAGAGCAAATTAAGCGTTTGATTAAATTAAGTGAAAAATTGAGAAAGGGAAAGAGAGGGGGGGGGGGAGAGAGAGGGAGAGAGAGAGAGGGGGAGAGAGGGAGGGGGAGAGAGAGAGAGGGAGAGAGAGAGAGAGAGAGAGAGAGAGAGACTTTTTTTTTCTTTTTCTTTTTTTTATTGGTGATCCCAATGCGATCCAAATGGACAGACCAGGAGACAAACCTCGCACAACCAGTAGCCGGGAGCGACAGAGCATCCGTGTCCTTCCCAACCGTGTTCCTTTCTGAATGCACCATGTAACACGTCACCATGTTCACTGCTGGAGGAATGTTTGTGAACGCATTACATCATAACACTTTTCCGATATGTTTTCCTTGATGAACTTGGGGACTTGTGAGCCACTCCAGAGGTGTTGGAAAAAGGCCGATCGTAATGGGCAGGTGCTCCATCTTGGAGGTGCTCCATCTTGCAGGCACGCAATGTTGCAGGTTATCCATCTTGTAGGTTCTCCATCTTACAGATGCTCCATCTGTATGACGCTTTGGAGTTGCAAGCTTTCTGGGGCTACAGCGGTGATCCGTTCACTCATTTACCCCCGGGCCGAGCTGTAACCCCCCCCCCCCCCCCCCCCCCCCCACAAATTTGGAGAGAGAGAGGGAGAGAGAGAGAGAGAGAGAGAGAGAGAGGGGGAGAGAGAGGGAGGGGGAGAGAGAGGGAGAGAGAAACATTCGACATTTGTCCCCGTTTGTTGCCAGGAAAACATTGTTCACAGTGAAAACCCAAAAAACAATTCAAGGCGATGGCTGTACAAGTTTAAAATGGGAGACAAGATAAATCATAAATTCATTGTAAGAGAACCATCAGCCAGTTGACATAAGGATGCCTTGACACACCACCGTTGTGAGAACACTGTGCAATCATTCGATTGAAACTCAAGATTTACACGCGATGTGACGAAGGCTTTAAAGAGGTGAACAGCATCATCAACAGAATTACAGGCATTTTGCATCCTGTGTTTTCTCGACAAGTATATGGCAAGTTTTGCTTCAGAAGACAAATAGTTGGCTAAAAGGCACTCATCTTTACACAGGCGGGAAGTGGTGAAACCGAAGATAAAAACACAATGCGTAAAAATTAGGCCAAGCCCCCGGACCACACGCGATAAAACTGTAAAAAGGGGTGCCAACCGAGGACAATCAACAAAAATGTGAGAAATGGTTTCCGTCGCACCGCAAAACGGACATAATTCCGTGTTACCGGAACATATGCGATGCGATAAAACATGTGATGGTAAAATGTAGTGCGCCAGCCGCCATTGTAAGTCTCCGGAGTGCTTGGCGATGGGGGCCTTGTACATAGTAAGCCAATTGATGGTGGTGGAAGGAGTGGTCCGGAACATTCTCCCCCAGTGCGCTTGCGGTTCTGCGGGTCTATCGTGAACAAGGGTTAAAACACACAAAGCATAAACACAAGATTTCTCCATCAAATGAAAAGGGGTGAAGCCCTGAAAATGAAGTAGAAGTCTAGGAAAGAGAAATTCGGATAAAGAAGGGCTAGCTTCCGCCTGTGGGGCCCATTTTAGCCCGGTTCCCTTGAAAAAACGCAGGATCACAGAAAAGATCCTTCCTATGACTCAAATGGATCGAACTCCGGTGGCTACAGCAATGTCAGCAGCTGGCTTCCACTTGTAAGGAAAAGGGGTTCTGAGATGTTTAACCTTGATGCATCCGACGTCGATAAACTTTTGCATAAAAGCACGGTTACTGCAGACCCCTTCAAATATGGGGTTTAGAAAGATGGGCTCGTTTAAAAACAGCTCAAGAGAATAGTTCCTGTTGTCACGGCGAACAGGAACCGCTTGCCATGCCTCCAGCATACTCCTATAGAATAGAGGAACTGGTGTTACATCAACTTTTGTGGTGTCTATAAGGAACAGTTCTTGGTCGTAGTTGAGTTTCCCTGCTTGCTGAAGCAGGCAGTGAGCCGACGCTTTCCACGAGACGTCGGTGTACAGCAGCCTACGAAGTGAAAGGAGGCGAAAAGCCATCACTTTGCTAGAAACAGCAATCAGTCCATGTCCTCCTTGAGCAGCAGGCAGGCTGAGCACACCAGGTCGAAGCCAGTGCTTACCTCCCCAAAAAAAGTCGATAAAAGTAGCTTGTAGCTTTTTGAGAATGAAATCTGGGGGCTGCAGTGCCATTAAAACATGCCAAAGCATTGATGCCGCAAGATTATTTATAACAAGGGTTCGGCCTCGATAAGAAAGTTGACAAAGTAAACCCCTCCATTTCAGCAACCGTCTCTCAGTTTTGATTATAAGAGACTCCCAGTTTCTTAAAATGAAGTTTCCAGGGCCAAGAAAAACACCGAGATAAAGGATTCCATCCCTTGTCCATTCAAGTTGTTCGGGCAGAGTTGGAGGAATGGCTCCATTTTGTGGACCAAGGTAAAGAGCACTGCTCTTCTTCCAATTGACCTTTGCAGAGCTTGCCAAACTAAATTCATGGACACATTGGACCAAGGCGGAGACATCTTCATCCGAATGAACGATTACGCAAAGATCGTCAGCATAAGCGATCACCTTAACTGGGTGCGCCGTTGGTTGCGGAAGGAAACCGAGAAGACGTGCACGCAAGCGAACAAGCAAAGGTTCAAGTGCGAGGGAGTACAGGAGGCCAGACAAATGACATCCTTGGCGAATGCCTCTACTGGCCGGGAAAGGTGGACATAAAATATTGTTAACCTTGAGTAGACTAAAGATATTATTATACAATAACTGTACGTGAGAGATAAAATTTTCTGGAAACCCAAACCCACGTAAAACCGAAAAAAGATAAAAGTGATCAATGGTGTCAAAGGCCTTTTCTTGGTCTAAAAAAACCAAACCAACATTTCTTTGTTTAAGATCACAGATATCAATTAAATCACGCACGATAAAAATACTGTCATGTATTGTCCTTTTCGGAACACAGTAGCATTGATCGGGGTGTATGATGTCGCCAATCATGGGCCTGAGCCGGTTGGTAAGAGCCTTGGAGAAAACTTTGTAATCCGTACAAAGCAGTGAGATGGGACGCCAATTTTGCGGTTGCTGGAGGTCTCCTTTCTTTGGGACCAGGGCGAGTACCGCCCTACGACAGCTTAGCGGCAGTAAGCCTAATCGTAGGCTGTCAACCAAAACTTCGAGTAACTCTGGTCCCAGGAGGTCCCAGAAAGCTTTGTAAAATTCTGCAGGTATCCCATCCAAGCCAGAGGCCTTACCTGAAGGTAAGGTTTGTAAAGCAGCATGGAGTTCTTCCATGGTTAGCTCCTTGTTCAGTTGCAGGCACGCAGACTCCGACAAGGTGGGTAAGGAGGAAGTCAAGGATCCTGTGATCTCGTTATCGATTCCCTTAGCGCGATACAGGTCAGAGAAGTAGTTCTTGAGGGAATACCTGATGTCTTTTTGATCGTGCGTTATTCTTCCTTCCTTCGTCCTTACTGAAGTTATCTGCTGACCTCTCTTAGTTCGGACTTCCAGTGCAAAAAAGAACTTGGAGGAGGTATCCAAATGACACAGGTTCTCCATTCGGAGACGAATCAGCGCTCCTCTAGCTTGCTTTGCACATAGATCAGCAAGAAGAGCTTTTTTCTTCGCCAGCAGAGAGTTCGTTCTCTCAGTACTAGAAGCCAAGAGGTTGGATTGCAAGGATAATATTTCCTTGGCAATCAGGGATTGAAGGGCAGAGTTGTGTTGAGTACGATAAGCTCCATATTGTTGGCAAAACAATCTCATCTGTACTTTGGCATTGTCCCACCATTGCCCAAGGCGGGGGAAGGATGGTTTACATTGGAGCAAGGCCCTCCAGAATGCATGAAATGCATCAACAAACATTTTTTCTTCCAAAAGGCTCACATTAAAGGTCCAGTAGGCAGCACCACGATTCCGAACTGGTAGGCAAGCACAAAGCGTAACCATGTGATGATCTGAGAAGCCACTCGGGACAATGTCCGCGCCACTCACGATATTCAGAAAAATACTGTTAATATAGAACCGGTCCAATCTTGCGAGCGAGAGGCGACTCTTTGAGCACCGACACCACGTATATTGGCGGACAGAAAGATTGCGGATTCTCCACACGTCAACAAGGGAGAACTTGGACAAGGATCTTAACAGAGGCACTGCGCTTGCTGGGTGAGGCTCCTCTCCATTACGATCAAGGGCAGGGTCCACGGTACAGTTAAAATCTCCACCCAAACAGACAAGTCCATTAAAATCAATGTGCATGAGAGATGTTTCCAACTTAGTATAAAAGGCAAGTCTTTCTGTGCTATCACTAGGTGAGTAAATGTTCAGTACCGTGTGTTTAAAACCATTGTGTGTAAAAGTGACTGAAATTAAATACCCTTTGATTATGTCGTTAAAAACTATATGAGAGCTACAGAAGGAAGGCTGTAAATAGACAGGTACCCCAGCCCTTGGGTGTTCCAGACTACTAAAAAACCATTTTCCTTTCATTATCCTTTGCCACTCCCCCATACAAGAGGAACTACATCTTGTCTCTTGTAGAAGTAGAATATCGATGCGATTTTCCTTAACAAACTGTTTAACTTCCATTTTCCTTAGGGAAGAACGTCCCCCATTAATATTCAAACTGGCGAAGGAGAAAGCCATGATATAAGGGTGTATATAAACGTGTCAAACAGCTTGGCTGGGCTACATCTGCAGCTCCTTCTTCGCTTTCAGGATACATTTCCGGAGACGATAGACCTGTGATTCGGTCACGCCAAGCTGTCCGGCTTTAACAAGCAGTCGCTTCGCAGAGACCACAAAGCCGATTAGGTCAGGGAAAAAATCTTTAATTTTTACCCGTTTCTTCCGAAAAGTGTCCTGGAGAAATTTTATGATCTCGGAGGGTGGAACACTGGTCTCACCCTCCAAATCTTGGGGAAAACCCGGGTCATTCCAGGCTTCGACACTCCCGGCAGAGGCGAGCGACGAGGTCCCGTCCGAATCACATTCCGAGTGTCGGTCCATGTCCATGACATCAATTTCATGCTCCTGATATGGAGCTGGTGGCTTCACAAGGGAAACGTCACATTCCGCACCCAAAGCAGAAGGAAGAGGAGTATGTGGGGGAGGAGGAGGAGGGGGGGCGGGAGGATGAGGAGGGGGGGGCGGGAGGAGAAAGAAGGGGGATGGGAGGAGGAAGAGGAGTGGGAGGAGGAAGGAGAGTGGGAGGAGGAAGGAGAGTGGGAGGAGGAGGGGGGTGGGAAGAGGAGGAGGAGTGGGAGTGGGAGGGGGAAGGGGGAGAGGAAGAGATGTACTATCAGGAGAAGTTTCACATTCTGCTGGGGGCAAACCCGGCACGTCATCAGCTGATGCCTTACACTCGGATTCACCTGGGCTCGAGGTTGTCTGCAACTCAGGAACGTCACACACCTCACCCCCAGCAGGAAGAGGGACAAGAGTGGACTCGGCGTTCACATACACGGTGCCTGTGACCACGGGAGTGGTCACATGCGCTTCCTGTTGCACCACACCAACTTCCTGTTCGAGTTCACCAACTCCACAAGCAGAAGCATTATCATCCTCCAGAGCAAGAACGTCGAACCGATTTTCGGTTTTAAAAACCTCAGATATTGCTGCTTCCAAACGGGACTCGTCATGTTCGTCAGCCGGTGCCATCTTTTTTGGACAGCTCGCTGCCACATCCTGACTGTTATCAGTTAAATGTTTTAATTTATGTTTCCTTTTATAAGGAACAACGGTAAAACCCTCACCATCTGCCTGGGGTTGAGCCACCCCCGCCGCCGACGGCTCAGGTAAATTACTCGTGTTTGAGGCATCACGAGGGTCCCCGACTCTAGATGGACCACTTTTTGTGTTAATGGTCTTCACCGGTATCGATGCATCACCGGCGGTATTCTTGGGGCAAACGTTTTTTAAATGCCCCGATTCACCACAATTAAAGCAAGTTATAGTTTCCGTTGCAATATAGATTTGATAATTGCGGTTTTTATATTTCAACGTCATAACTGCATTGAGTGATTGAGCGTTATCTATCTATAATTCCATTAATCTCTGTGTGTATGTGTGTTTGTATGTGTGTATGTGTGTTTGTCTGTGACCGCTGTTTCTCGACAACCACGGGTCCGATATACTTTAAACTTGCCAGGTATATTGCTGGGGACCCGAGGATGTGCCTTTTCAAGGTTTCATATTAATCGGACAAGTACTTACCGAGCTATGTCCAAAAAACGATTCAACCAATCAGAGAGCAGCGAGTTATCGCGTGTGCCGAACGTGGCGAACACACTCTGCCTCGGACGGCACATTTGAGAGCGTATTCATTTATTTCACGTTGGCAAACTATGTTGCCGCTATGTTGGCGTTAAACTATGTTTTAAAACTAATTAAAACCATTTCATGTAAATAGAGGGGGGGGGGATTGTCACTGTACTCGCAAGCCGTTCGCCGTTCGCTTTGGCGTTGCGAATGGACCAAACCATTTCATGTAAAGCGTTCGCCGTTCGCTTTGGCGTTGCGAATGGACCAAACCATTTCATGGACCAAACCATTTCATGTAAATAGAGGGGGGGGGGGAATTGTCACCGTACTCGCACCCACGTACCCACGTACCCACGTACGGGCATTGCACCCACGTACGGGCATGCCCTAGTCTTTTAAAATGATATAACAATGACGTCGGAACGACATAACATGCCGAACCGAGGCGTCAGTGCGAAGACGAAGCGGAACCATCGAGACCCGCGACACAACTGTGCCAAAGACACTTAGTGCAGAGACTATCTCTTCACTCGTGAAAAAAGGAGGAATATTGGACAGAGTTAACCGAACGGCCATTGTGTCCAAAGGATTGACGTTAACAAAAATATCCGGCGAGACGGTTAAACCGATTTCAACCGCCTGGGCCACGTGTCGCACGTCCGACAGGAAAACCACGATGCGATGATTCATTTTTGAAGCTGCAAGAACATTCTCGATTCCAACAAGGTCTCCTAAACCAATCACCACATTCTCAACACTAACTCCATCAGGTGGAGTAATTATCACTCCCTCCTTACGAGTGAGCGACTCGTACACACTATTGGACAAACGTCCGTTTGCCATAGCTGAAAAGAAAATAAGGGAAGTTTAAGTTTAAACAAAAAGAAACCTGTCACAAGCAACCAGCAAGTGAAGGTAAAGGAAAAAGATAAGGAAAAACAATATATAAATGAGGAATCGAAACCACCGACGAGCAGTTCGACCAGAAAAACAAGGCAAATGAAACGCAGGCCCAGAAACCGAAGGTTTCAACAACAACCTGCGAAAACACTTACCGTGCGCTCTCCCGCTCTCTCTCAAGTCTCAACACACACAGGAAACAAGGGGAAAACTTTACAATCAGAAACAGGGACACAATGGAGTGAATAAGGGAAATAGGAAACAGCCAACACAGAGCACTCACGACACGAAGCGAGCAGACGCTAGACACCGCACCCAACGCACTGACAGCCAGCAGATGGCGCCAGAGAGAGAGAGAGAGAGAGAGAGAGAGAGAAAGAAAGAAAGAGAGAGAGATTTTTTTTTTTTTTTTGCAATACAACAGCCATTTATTTGAGAAATTCACAAATGCTATTACATCAGGGTAAAGATATTCAATCAAAAGGCGAAAAAAAAAATACGAAAAAAAAACCATCCTACAAAACTAAAACTTCTTTGCTTGCTTTAATGGAACAACACAACACCAAAAAGAAAATCATAATTCAGTGTTGTGGCGAAAGCAACAGAATCTTTAAATACTAGGTCCAGAGTTTATAAAACACCACTCGTCAAAAGAGAATTGATAATGTCATCATCCTACAAACTTTCAAACACAAAAAAGGTTTTCTTACTCCAATAAAGGAAAAGTTTGAAATCTACAGTTCTAACCAATACTGCATCAAGAAAGAAACCAGATAACTAACTAACATTTTATAAACGCGTTATAGTCTGAGGATGCAAATTACTTGTAATTACAAAAAGATTGTTTCTGCAGCGTAACTTAGTTTTAAACAAGATCATCCACAATCCCAACTGTACACAAAAGAAGAAGAAGAAACAAAGTGCACCAAACCCATATCAACTCTTCTATCCACCACACAATTGTCAGTTCTTGCTTCAATCGCCATTTTGCATTTCCTCTTTGGGAATGCGCAGTCGCTTCAACATAACTCGTGGATATTTTGATCCGATCATGTTTTTATCGTTCCCATTGGTCATGCCTGGCATACTCGGTGCCGAAGCTTGATCAACAAGCCCATGAGAAGAAAGAGAGAGAGAGAGAGAGAGAGAGAGAGAGAGAGAGACTTTTTTTTTTTGACTTTTGAAGTCCTTTTATTATCAAAATAATACAAAAAAATGTATTTATATCTTTACACCAATCATAAATACATGAAAAAGCAATGAAACGAAAAGGTTACAGAAGTATCACGGCACACAATTTGCCAAAATAAAACATTAACTTTATACAACCTACAAAAATATTACCAGTTGGTTCTCACGAACCTCACACAACCCTTCATGACACCAAGTATTGGTGAATTCATCAAGATTGTTTGCATCCCTATAGAAACAAAACTCTAGTTTAAGTCTTGCTGACACGAGGGCATTGAAAAACAACATTACATTGCATTCCCCGGCAGGTTTACCGTTCAATTTCTCCCTTCTTGAGAGATATATTGCCAGCTTAGCTGTTGCGACAAGAAACCTCATTAACATATTTTCCTTGCTTGACTTGGCATTAAAGCCGAAAATAAAAGAACGCAACGAGAAAACAACCTTCATTCTGTGTGCCACAAGATTAAACCACCGAAACAAAGGAACCAATCTCACACAATTAATGAAGGCGTGGAACACGTCCTCCATACATATGCAGAATGGGCAACATGTGGATGTAGGAGAGAAATGGTTGATTAACTTATTGGAGGGGACTATCCAGTGGATCAGTCTCCATTGGAGATCACCAGATCTTTTACTTATGAGCTTGCTATACATGGAGTTCCATACAGGTTCAGAGGGGGGTCCCACAGGCAACAGTCTCTTCCACCGGATTACTCCATTTAGCGGCGTATCCCCCAGCAGTAACTTGACACACGACTTGTATAGCTCTTTACTGCTAGTCTCTTGAAAGGGGCTTATCCCCATGCTAACCGGGGGTAAGTCTTCCAACTTGAAGTGCACCAGTAACCCAGGAAAAATCCACTCATCGTGCAATGGTTCGAGCTCGTGGGCCCAGCATACTCTCAGCCGTACCCCTATTCGTATCACCTCTCTCAACACTTTTGCAGTCACTCTTTCGGACCGAATTCCTGCTAGCTCGGCTACTTCTCGAGCTGATTTCCACCCGCAACCTGAAACTTGCCGGAGGTGCCATACTTTTGTGATGCCGGCAATTATGAAATGCTGGCAGAGGTCCCTACTTTTGGGTATGTTTGGGAAAAGCCGATTGCAGAACAAAGGCTCTTGTGCAAACATATGGATATCGTAGTTGTCTTCTTGACGGCACACTGTGAGGTTCTGCCAAGCATTCAACACACTCTGATAAAAAACAGGAAGAGGAGATGTGTCAACTTGTTGAAGCAGGACCAAGAAACATTCGCGGCCATATCCCAGCCCGCCAGCTTGCCGCAAAATGTGGGTGGCCAAAACATGGTTTGGTAATTGTTCTTTCACCAAAAGTTTTTGCACAGTGCATAGCCGAAAGGCCATTATGCGGCTCCTGATGTCGACCATACTCTGGCCACCTTCGGCCAATGGACGGCATACAACATTTGGCCGTAACCAGTGATGCCCTCCCCAAAAGAACTCCAACAGTTGCCTTTGCACTTCCTTCACCAAGCCTTCTGGTGGATGCAGGCAGATGAATCTGTGCCACAAGAAGGAGGCGACGAGGTTCTTGACTACCAAAACTCGGCCCTTATACGAAAGGTGAGGCAGGGCTCTCCTCCATCTACTCAATCTCTTTTTTACGCGTTCAGCGACACCTTCCCAGTTTTTCTGGCTGTACTGTGGGGATCCAAGGAACACTCCAAGAAAGCGAACACCTCCATCCACCCACTTTAAACTTGCAGGAAGGTGTATTGGCGGGTCTTGCGCCATTCTAGATGCACTGTCCCTGACAGAGGGAACCCATAGCGCTTTGCTCTTTTCCCAGTTGCACTTCAACGAGGAAGCTAAACCAAACAAATGTAGGCACTTAGCCAGAGCTGCAATGTCGTTATTGTTTTTAACAATGATTGCAACATCATCAGCATATGCTGATACGACAACTGGAGGTTGATCAGGAGATATACTCATTCCAGAAACGTTATTCCTTAGTAACACGAGAAGTGATTCCATTACAAGGGTGAACAGTAAGCCGGAGACGGGGCAACCTTGCCTTACCCCCCTTTGAACCTGTATGGGAGAACAAAGCTCATTGTTCACCTTAACTAAACTGAATATATTGTTGTACAATAAAGCAATATAAGTTCTGAAATTATCTCCAAATCCACAGGCTTCAAGCACATGATTCAAAAAGACATGATCGATGCTATCAAAAGCCTTTTCTAAATCAAGAAAAATTATACCAAAGTCATTCTGCACACAGTTGCCATCTATGAGATCTCTAATGAAAAATATGTTATCATACATAGATCTACCTGGAATACAATAACTCTGATCAGGGTGAACCAAATCGCAAATTACCCTTTTAGCTCGATTCGCCAGAACTTTTGAAAGGATTTTATAATCAGTGCATAGTAGAGAAACAGGTCTCCAATTCTTCATTTGTCGCAAATCACCAGCCTTTGGAAGAAGGGACATCACCGCTCTTCTCAAACTTAAAGGCAATTCTCCATGAGTCAGTGATGATTCAAGAACATGCATCAGTTCTGGACCTAATAGTTCCCAAAATTCCACATAAAATTCAGCCGGCAGACCATCGATTCCAGGGGATCTTCCCGAGTCCATTCCAGCCAGGGCTTGCGTTAACTCCTCGAGCGTAATTGGCGAGTCCATATCCAGCCGCTGGGACTCGGTTAACGAGGATAGGTGAGAGGTTAAAAGTCTCATTGTTTCATCACAAACAACCTGTTTTGAAAACAGTTTGAAAAAGAAGTCCTGAACACATAACCGTCTGTCTCTGGGATTTACAACGACAGCTCCGCCAGGATTAATTACAGAAAAAATGTTCTTGTGTGCTTTACTGACAGAGTCCAGACGAAAAAAAGCTTTACTAGGGGTATCTAAAACCTTTAAGTTCTTAACCCTTAGTCTGAGCAACAACCCTGCTGCTTTCTCCTGGATTAACTCTCTCAGCTGAGTCTTCTTTTCTAGTAATAACTGGAAGTTTCTTGCATTATTATTTTTAGCAAGTTTACCTTCGAGCTGTACAATGTCAGCTTCCAAACAAGTCATTGTTATATTCTTAGCATTTGTAATGTTTGCTCTAAACTGTTGACAAAACACCCGAATCTGGGCTTTCGTATTGTCCCACCAAAGATTAACTGAAGAAAAAGAGGGCTTTCTTTGGATTTGATTAGCCCAGAAAACTTGGAAGGCTTCTTTAAATAGACCATCTTCTAGAAGACTGGTATTAAATTTCCAGTATGCACTTTTATTTATTGACTGAGGAAAAAGAAACCCCATGGTTACTAAATGATGGTCTGAGAATATTGACGGAAAATAATCTGGAGAGACTATAGCGTTTCTAAAAGGTGAGTTTATATACCATCGGTCGAGTCTCGCAAAGGACACTCTTCCTCTGGTGATGCGGCTCCAGGTGAACTGAGGTTCATTGGGGAAAAGTACCCTCCATACATCTAGCAAACCCACCCGAGAAAGGAAAAGGGATAAATCAATACATGATTCGGGATGAGGTTCTGCCGAGTTCCTGTCCATTACAGGTTCAAAGGTACAGTTAAAATCACCCCCGATACACACACATTGGTTTAGATCAACTGTCTGCAGGTGATTAATCACAGACGCAAAGAAAGCTTTCCGTTCTGTGCTCTCACTTGGTGCGTACACATTGAATAATGTGAAATGGAAATTATTAACCTCCAGTTCAAGAGAGCTGAATCGGCCTTTAATGATCTCCTGGAAGAGGATTGACTCAGGTACTAGCCCTGGTCGAAGTACGAAAGCAACACCTGCCGAAAGGGAAGACAGGTTGCTAAAAAAGCACTGTCCCCCAAAAACGCGACACCAATCATATTCTACGTTTTGGGTGATGTGCGTTTCCTGCAGTAAAAGTACATCGACATTTTTGCGCCGAAACAAACTTTGCACTTGAGCTTGGCGGGTTGGGTTTGCACCTCCACCGTTAATGTTCAAGGTGCCAAAGGTAATTTGCTTCATTCCTTATCAAAAGGTTTGATTGGGTGTTGTGAAATCTCAAGACTGGCTTTTGTAATAAATTTCCTGAGTCGGTGAAATTGTGACCTTGTTAGTGGAAATTCTTTGCCCTTTCTTGTTATTTCCTTTGCCGATTGAATAAATGAACCTAAATCAGGAAATGTATCCCTGATAACTACATTTCGCTGTCTATAGGTTTCATTCAGAAAGGAGAGTACGAGTTGAGGAGATATCATTGGCTGACTCAACTGAGACTGAGACAACTCAGGCACCTCCTCATCCTCATCAGATTCCGACAAGTCTGACAAGGTCCCTCCAGGATCGAGGATGTCGGCCTCCGTGGTCACTATGGGAATTGTCAGTATCTCTGGGGATTCGCTGGAGAGCTCCACTGTGCAAGCCACGATGCCATGGTGATATTTGTGCTCATCAGAAGTTGAAGCCTCGGTTTCATCCTCTTGTGGAGCACAATCTACCGAATCGATGAGCGACTCGGTGACACAGTTTTGAATCTGCATCGGTAGAGCAGCACTGCAGAGGGATGAGTCAGTCACTGTCTGCTCGTTCACAGTGACTGATGTCAATGATCGTAATGGTTCGTTCGAGGGTTTATCAACGTATTCAGCGTTGCAACTTATTTCACCCATATAGCAATTTGCATCCACAGAGTTTGTACACAAACTTTCAGACATATTATCCTCAATTGCAGCACCCGATTCACCATCCTTTTTTTCAAACCCGATGGAAGCATTAGGAACACATTGAGGTGTGTGTTCAGCTACACTGGCCTTCTCCAATACCACCTTTTTTGGATTACTGGTAGAAAAATTATCAACCGACGCCCTTCGTTTTTTAGAACCAATAATAGGGTCCTCCTCCATTCCTTCACTACATGAGGGAATCGCAGCAAAGGTTGTGCGAGTTGGGGTCGCTTCGGTTTCTATGACAGGAAGTGAAGTGCGATCGTTTTCTAGACTCGGGATATGCGCATCGATGCTGCTATTGTTCGTCTCACTGCAGGAGGGAACAGCAGGAACCGGCAAACTCACAGGATTAACTCCAGTCGGTTTAATAGGAACACGAGTATTATCATTTTTACAATCGGTGTATGCGTGGCCATTTTCCCCACACTTTGAACACGAAACCTTGGGACAAAAACGTTTAACGTGACCAAAGGCTCCACAGTGAAAACACGTTAGTGAGGCTGACGAGGCGTACATTTGATACTCCCGATCGTCGGATTTTACTTTAAATGAAATATTTAACCCTGTATCATCACCACGATCGGGAAGTACCATGTAAACTTGGCGACGGAAACTCATAACGTGTTTTATCCTCTCGTCTCGGCTCTTCAGAGGGATCATGGACATTCTTGACACAGCTGTTCCATAACGAGAAAGGACTGACATTAGTTTGTCGTTTGATATAAATGGTGGTACGTTTGATACAACGATTTTCATCGCTGGAGTATCCATGGGGGACGCTAACATAAAAACACCACCTTCTGTGGTTAAACCTGCACTCACGACGTCGTGAACAAAGTTTTCTTCGGACACGAAAATAACAACTTTTTGATTCATTCGTGAGGCAGCTCGGACATGCTCGCACCCGATTATTTTCCCCACTGCGAGTACCACATCCTCAGTGAGGACTCCTTCTGGTGGAACACACACAAATGCATGCTTCCTCGTTAGGCTATCGAACGCCTCTAACCGAGAGCGTGCATTCGCCATACCAGCGAATTCAACACCCCCCACTTGTCCGAACCGGACAAGAAGGTATCAAACCTAAATAATCGAACTAAAGTAAGTAATAAACGTGCATTATAAGCACAAAAATGGCTTACAAAACGCCGTCGAAGCCAGTAGGCCGCACCCAAAATGGGCCCGCTCTCAATCCTCTCTCTCTCGAAGACAAAGGTGTAGAACGGATGAAAACAAAATGCCAAAGTACACAGGATAGGAAGGAGAGGGAGGGGGGGGGCAGGGGAGGGCAGGAGAGGAGGAAAACTCACAAAGAACTCACTACAACACAGAGCAGTTGCTCACAGCCGCCATGACGCCACACCCACCACAAACGGCCTGCAGGGGGCGAGAGAGGGTGAGAGAGAGAGAGAGAGAGAGAGAGAGAGAGAGAGAGAGAGAGAGAGAGAGAGAGAGAAGAGAGAGAGAGAGAGAGAGAGAGAGAGAGAGAGAGAGCTTTGTTTTTTTTTTAGCTGTTGGTTCAAATTAGCAAAAAATATGGCTAACCTCCGCTCTTGCAGGGAAAATGGCCTTAAAATGCCTGTTGTGTTTGTTTGTTGTTGTTGGTTCAAATTGGAGTTAACTTGAAAATAGTGTTTTGTCATTAAACTGGGCGTCCCGTCGACCAACATTAGTTGGTGGACGTTAAAAAAAATCCCACGGTGGCATTCTCAAAAGGCAGGCGAGCTATCGCCGGGATCCTGGCCAAATTACAAACTTGTGCCCTTACGACTGCGAGAAAGGCAATGGCAAGCCACCCAGCATAACCCTTGCTCAGGAAGCTGCTTCGGCAGAACTGACACTGAAAGAGTATGGTACTTCGGAGAGACAGACAGACACAGCGAGACACACAGAGACACAGCGAGAGAGAAAGAGAGAAAAAGAGAGAGAAAGAGAAAGAGAGAGAGAGACAGAGAGAGAGAGAGAGAGAGAGAGAGAGATCCTTTCTGCCAAAAAATATATATATATGTAGATGTATATATATATATATTTTAAGTTTCATAAAAATGTTATTGAATGCATTTTAAAATGTGATCTAAAAGTTGTGAATCCTTTTTCGTCCACAACAAAACTTCACAAATTGACGTCACAATCACCCCGAGGCAGAGTGAACAAAACACCGCACCAAAAGCAATGGGGCGTTTTCCCCAGGTCAGGGGCAGATGAGTGTAAATAACAACATGGTAAAGTCTGAAGTAGAGGAGTTCATACCCTAATTTCATCATCATCGTCGTCATCTTCAAACGCAAACTGTTCGCCGATCTCCTCATCCGAGGCCTTGTCAAACGACTCCGAAGACATTTTATGACGCCCGTCCTCCCACGGCGTCCCACGGCGCCCACGGCGTCCTCCCACGGAGAGAGAGAGAGAGAGAGAGAGAGAGAGAGAGAGAGAGAGACTTTGACTTTTCTTCCCCTTTATTACAAGGAAAACAAGTTTTACATGGTGAAGGATGTTTGTACAGGCATCAAAAGAAACAAGTCAAGTGAATCCACTTGGATTCCGCCCAGGTTGGCACATGGAAATTATTATTCATATGGTACTTTCCATGGTGAAGTAGTTCGCAGCAGAACCGGCAGCATAAATATAGATTTGATGACGTCATGTTTACACATCTGAGCGCCAGAAACTGTCTACACATCTGAGCGACAGAAACTAGCTTCACTTTTGAGCGACAGAAATTCCCAGGCAAACGCTATAACGCACCAGGTTTACAACCTGTGCGTTAATAACCAGGAAGGAAAGGGGTAACAGAGAAGCAATACTTTAGATTTATAAATTGATTGTTAAAACACCACCAACCATACCACATAAGGATTGTTTCACACACCACCGATTTTTAAATAAAGCAGGATCTTGAGTTTCAAACTCAAAAAGAACACGCGATGTAACCAATGCTTTAAAAACAGTTAAAACGTCATCAGCTAAAACGTCAGTGTTCTGCAGTTTTCGTTTCCTCGATAAATAAATGGCAAGTTTTGCCTCAGAACACAGAAAGTTTGCTAAAAGACATTCATTTTTACATTGATACAAAACATTAAAACCAAATATGAAAACACAATGTGTAAAAGTCAAACCGAGCCCCCGGATCACACGTGACAGGATTTTAAAAAACGAGGCCAACCTTGAACATTCAATGAAAATGTGAAAAATGGTCTCTGGGGTGTCGCAAAAGGGGCACAATTCCGAGTTTTCAGGACATATACGGTGGGACAGGATGTTGCAAGGCAGGATATGGTGCGCTAACCGCCATTGTAGATCACCCGAGCGCTTGACAGTAGGTTCTTTGTACATCACCTGCCAGTTTATTGTTGTGAAACGGTTAGCTTGGAGCAGCGCTCGCCAATGAGCTTGTGGCTCTGCAGGTTTGCCAGGAAAAAGAGTGAGAACACATAGATTGTACACTGAGGATTTCTCCATCTGGTTAAAGAGCCTAAAACTTTGAAATAAAATTAAAAGATTTGGGAAAGGACATTGGGATCGATGGAGGGCATCTTCTATGTCTGGGTCCCATTTTAACCCGGTTTGCTTAAAGGTCCGTAAAATCACAGAGAAAATTCTGCCAATGACTCTGATGGACCTCACACTGGTGGCCACGGCAATGTCAGCAGCTGGCTTCCATCTATGTACAAGGGGGTTCCTGAGGTGTTTTACTCTGGTAACGCCGACATCAATAAACTTTTGCATGAAAGATCTGTCACTACAGACCCCATCAAAAAAAGAATTTAAAAATATTGGTTCATTTAAAAACATCTGAAGGGAGTAAGCACTGGTGTCGCGGCAAAAAGAAACAGCCTGCCATGCTTCCAGCATGCTTCGGTAGAACAACGGGACCGATGTCATATCCACGCGCTTCGCGTCGAGAAGAAAAAGCTCGTCACCATAGCCAAGTTTCCCAGCTTGCTTAAGCAAACAATGGGCAAAGGCTTTCCATGGGACGTCGGAGTATAGAAGCCTTCGTACTGAAAGGAGGCGAAAAGCCATCACTTTGCTCGTCACATCTATTAGCCCCTGTCCACCTTCTGCAGTCGGCAGGCTTAGTATTCCTGGCCGGAGCCAGTGCTTTCCCCCCCAGAAAAAATCTACAAAAGAGCTTTGAAGTTTTTTAAGGATAAAACCTGGGGCCTGCAGTGCTTTGAAAACATGCCAGAGCATTGATGCCGCGAGATTATTAATGACCAGAGTACGACCCCGGAAGGAAAGCTGCCTCAATAGTCCCCTCCATTTTATCAACCGCTGCTCAGTTCTGGTGATCAGCGACTCCCAGTTTTTTTAAATAAAATGTTGAGTTCCAAGAAAGACACCGAGGTAGTGTATTCCTTCATTGGTCCATACAAGCTGCCCTGGTAGGGTTGGAGGGGGAGTTTCGTTCTGTGGACCTAAGTAAAAAGCTTTGCTCTTTTCCCAATTAACTTTAGTCGAGCTTGCCAGGCTAAATTCCTCGACAGACTCAACCAGAGCGCGAACATCGTCATCGGAGTACACAATTGCGCAGAGGTCATCCGCATAAGCAATGGTCTTTACGGGATTTTCTGACGGCAGAGGATAAAACCCTTGTAGCCGTGTGCGTAAACGATGTAGTAAAGGTTCAATTGATAGGGAGTATAGAAGGCCAGACAGGGGGCACCCTTGACGAATACCCCTGGTAACAGGGAAAGGCTGACTTAAGATGTTATTCACTTTGAGCAAGCTAAAAATATTATTATACAATATTTTGATATAACAAATAAAATTTTCCTTAAAACCAAACCCCCGTAAAACAGCAAAGAGATAAGAGTGGTCAATCGCGTCGAAAGCTTTTTCTTGGTCTAAAAACACCAGACCAACATTTCTATGTTCAGCAATACAAATATCAATCATGTCACGTACAATAAAAATGCTATCATGTATTGTCCTTTTAGGAATGCAATAGGATTGATCGGGGTGTACAATCTCCCCAATCAGAGGTTTGAGGTGGTTGGCAAGAACTTTTGAAAAAATCTTGTAGTCCGTGCAGAGGAGCGAAATGGGACGCCAATTTTTAAGTTGCTGGAGGTCTCCTTTCTTAGGTATGAGAGCAAGTATAGCCCTGCGACAGCTGATTGGTAACAAGCCTGATCGTAGGCTATCAACTAAGAGGTCAAGCAGCTCAGGTCCCAACAAATCCCAGAAGGTTTTGTAGAACTCTGCAGGGATTCCATCAAGTCCAGAAGCTTTACCTGTGGGCAAAGTTTGCAAAGCAGTAAAAAGTTCGTCAAGAGTCACTTCCTTGTCAAGTTGTTGACATGCAGGTTCGGACAAGGTGGGCAAAGAAGTGGTTAAGGAACGAATCATGTCTTCTTTAGTGTTCCTGGCACAATACAAGTCAGAGAAGTATTGTTTTGTCAAACTTCTAATGTCTTTTGGATCGTGTGTTGTTCGGCCTCCTGGTGCCTGCAGCGAAGTTATTTGCTGGTTTCTCTTTTTTCGTGCTTCCAAAGCAAAGAAAAACTTGGAAGGAGTGTCAATAAAGCTGTAGTTCTCCATTCGTAGCCTTATTAGAGCCCCTCTGGCTTGTTTTGCACAGAGTTGAGCAAGGAGTGCTTTCTTCGTTGCTATTAGAAAACTAGTCTTTTCGGCACTGGGAGCTGGAAGGCTTGACTGGAGGGACAATATTTCTTTGGCAATTAGAGATTGCAGCGCAGATTCATTCCTTGTACAAAAGGAGCTATATTGCTGGCAAAAGGTCCTAATATGGGTTTTCGCATTGTCCCACCATTGTGTGAGGCAGGAGTAGGAAGGCTTCCGTAGTAGTAAAGCTTCCCAAAAGGCTCGGAAGGCAACAGGAAAAGCGTCATCTTGCAGAAGACTCACATTGAAGGTCCAATGGGCAGTGCCACGATTTCGAGCCGGGGAGAGTATATGAAGAACAACCATGTGATGGTCCGAAAAACCACTTGGGGTGGCGTCAACATGGTCTATGACATTTAGAGAGTCATTATTGATGTAAAATCTGTCTAGCCTTGCAAGAGATAGCCGGCCATTTGCACATCGGCACCACGTGTATTGCCGTGCAGATGGGTTCTGGAGTCTCCATACATCCATAAGGGAGAATTTGGACAATGCTCTCTTTAAGGGTGTTGTACTTGATGGGTGGGGCTCTTCTCCATTACGATCAAGGGTGGGATACAATGTGCAATTAAAGTCCCCACACAGACAAACAAGACCATCAAAATCAAGGTGTGCGAGGGACATTTCTAACTGTGTGAAAAAAGCTAATCTTTCTGTGCTCGTACTGGGTGAATATACATTTATGAAAGTGTGTTTATAACCATTATAAAAGAAGTTAACTGAAACTAAATGCCCTTTAGTAATCTCCTTAAAAGTGACATTTTCAGGACAGAAAGAAGGATTTAAATAAATAGCCACTCCAGCACTAGGACAGGTCAAGCTACTAAAGAACCACTGTCCTTTCATGATGCGAGTCCATTCGCTCATGCACGAAGAGCTACATCTTGTTTCTTGCAAAAGAACAACATCGAAATGTTTTTGCTCGACAAGCAACTTTACCTGAGCTTTACGCAGGGGTGAACGTCCCCCATTTATATTTAAAGTTACAACAGAGAAGGTCATGGTGTAGGTAGGGAAGGTTTATTATGTAAAGGGAAGTTAGGGTGTGCTTGTAGCTCTTTCCGAGCTTTCAATACACACTTTCTAAGGCGAAATACTTGTGACTCAGTCACACCAAGTTGTTCAGCCTTAAGGAGGAGACGTCTTGAGGAGTTTATAAAGCCAGACAGGTTCGGGAAGAAGGTTGTAATTTTAACCTTTTTCTTTCGAAAGGTGTCCTGAAGAAACTTTAGAATTTCCGTGGGTGATAAATCATCATCACCCTCCAGTTCCTTGGCTATTGCTGGGTCATTCCAGACCTCGCTACTAGCACTAGAGGCAAGCGACGAGGCCCCATCTGAGTCGTAATCCGAAAGGGCTTCATTTTTTCCCCCACACACCGAAACCGATGCTCTCATAACGGGAATATCGTCTTCTACTAAAGGTGCAGCTGTTTCCACAGCGGGAGTTTTAAAAACCGTAACAGGGATTAGCGTTTTTATATCAGAGGCTTTGCACTCTCCTTCTGGAGCTGCTACTTCTTCTGCCTCCATTACCTCAGACACTTCATCGTCAGCAGGGCGCGGGACGAGAGCAGGTTTGTGGTTCTTGACTTTGGTTTCAGTAACCGGGGTGGTTACCACAACATCTTGGGGCATTGCGCTTGGTCCTTGTTCATGAGAGGAATGAACGGAAGCGTCTTCTTCCATTTCAGCAAACACACTGAACCTATTCTGCAGCAGAAGACCAGCTGCAGGAGCTTCTGTTTCTAAAAGAGAAACATTACGTTCATTCGACGGCGCTATCTTTTTCGAAACGCTCGCCTGTATGTCCTCATTACCGCTTCCTCTTTTATAACTCCTCCTGGAGGACACGGTAGTAAAACCCGCGTCATCAGCCGGTGAATTATCGATTTCCGCGCTCGAATGTGAAGGCTGATCTGCCGTCCCAGACGCGCCATTATCATTGCGAAGATCGACATTTGGTTCTGTCCGTCTAGATGTGCCACTAGGATCGGCATTTGTTCCTGACTGTCTAGATGTGCCACCGGATACACACTTCGGACAAGCACCTTTTAAATGTCCGAAGGCACCACACGTGAAACACGTCATTGTCTCTGTTGCGATGTACATTCGATAATTTCGATTTTCAACGACCAACGTAGCTGAGGCATTGAGCGATTGAGCATTGTTTTTTAACACCATGTAACAGTGCCGCCGGAAGGACATGATATGGCGGATTGTAGAATCCGAACGCAAACGGAAGGGAATCATGGAGATTTTTGACACCACGGTGCCAAACTGTGTTAAAACGGACAAAATCTGTTCGGTTTTAACAAAAGGTGGTAGATTAGATAAAGTGATTTTCACCGCGGGTGAGTCCAACATACTAACGTTAACGAAAATATCTGGCGGTAAGGACAAACCAGTTTCAACCGCCTGAGCGACATAGCGCTCCTCGGAAAGAAAAACAACAACTCGTTGGTTCATCTTTGAAGCTGCTAACACATTTTCAAAACCAACGAGTTCACCCAAGCCCATCACGACGTCATCGACCCGAACCCCGTCGGGTGGACTAACTATTACCCCATTTTTACGAGTAAGTGACTCGTAAATGCTGTTCTGCAAACGACTGTTTGCCATAGCGATAAATGAACCAAAACTAAGGAAAGATTTGAAAAAAGCAAAACAAAATAGAACCTATCGCAAGCAAAGCCTGCAGGCGAAGGTAAAATGAAAAGAAATAGAATAAGGGAGCCGATAAACGACGATAATGAAAACACGACAAGCAGAGCACAGGCCCGAAGAACACAAGGTTCTTTAGGACTCGCACCAAACTCACCGTGCGCGCCCTCTTTCTCTCTCTTGTCTCAACGAAGAAGGAAAACACGGGGAAAACTTCACAAACACGTACAAAGACACAGAGGGAGTGAAAAGGGGGATGGGAAAGGCAACAACACAACACAGTACTCACAGCTCCTCACACACAGCAGCCATGATTGCCACACCCACGCACGACTCACCAACGACCAGCAGGGGGCGAGAGAGAGAGAGAGAGAGAGAGAGAGAGAGAGAGAGAGACTTTTTATTACAAAAATATAAAAATACAAGCCAGTCGGTGAAGATACTATTCAATACAGGCACAATAATCAAAAATACAGAAAAGAAAAAGAGATAATGACAGGAAATCAAACAGTCCAATGAACTAGAAAAGAAAAACAACAACAGAAAAACCGACCACACACTGATTCAATCCCAACAAACCTACAAATATATCAATAATTCATTCTCCTGCACCATGCAGATCCCATCAAAACACCAGATGTTCATAAACTCATCAATACATTTCTTTCTTCCAGAATCACAAAATTCAAGTTTGAGTCTTGCAGATATCAAGGCATTAAAAAAGAACAAGACATCACATTGCCCAATCGGCTTTCCTTTCAGTTTTTCCTTCCTCGATAAATAAATTGCCATTTTCGCCGTGGCCACTAAAAACAAAAACAACATATGTACATGTTCTTTCATATCATTGAAACCAAAAATAAATGATCGCAGAGAAAAAGTGATCTTCATTTTTCCAGCCATGTAGTTCAGCCATTGAAATAAAGGCACAAGCCTTGCACAATCAACGTATGCATGGAACACATCCTCTGTGTAAACACAGAACGGGCAACACGTAGATATGGGCGCGAAATGACTCACTAATTTATTAGATGGAATGATCCAGTGTATCATTCGCCACTGGAGATCACCTGTCCTTTTGCTTACCAGCTTACTGTATACTGATTCCCATGCAGGCTCAGATGGGAGTCCTTCCGGCATTAGCCCTTTCCACCTGGCCACTCCATTTAACGGTGAGTTCCCAAGCAGAACTGCAGTGCATAACCGATACAGGTCTTTACTACTGCATTTCTGAAAAATGTTTTGTCCATCACTAATTGGGGGCAAGTCTCCGTGACTAGGCTGTACCAATAAACCAGGAAAATGCCAGTCATTGGATGTCACCAAAACTTCCTGGGTCCATCTTAGTCCAAGTTGGAAGCTTTTCTTTACTATTCCCTTTAGTATTCCTCCGATTATTCTGTTTGACCATATTCCAGTCATATCGGCTATCTCTTGCACCGACTTCCACCCCCAACCAGAATCATGGCGGAGGTCCAACACTTTGATTATGCCCGCTGTAATAAAGTGTTGATAAAAGTCTCGGCTTCTTGGAATTGCAGGAAACAGTAGGTTGTAAAAAAGGGGTTCTTCCACAAACATGCTTGTCGCATAGGTTTCTTGCTGGCGACTAGTCGAAAGGCTTTGCCAGGCATTCAGAAGGCTCTGATAGAATGATGGTAGATGAGATGTGTCGACATGTTGGAGTTGGACTAAGAAAAGTTCAAGGCCATATCCGAGCCCGCTTGCTTTTCGCAGCACGTGATAGGCCAGAAGTCGGCTTGGCAGTCGTTCCTTGTACAGCAACTGCTGTATGGTACACAGCCGAAAAGCCATGATACGACTTTTTATGTCGATCAGTCCCTGGCCACCTTCAGACAAGGGGCTACATATGACATTTGGTAGTAACCAATGGTGACCACTCCAAAAAAAATCCACGAGTAGCCTCTGCACTGCCTTTAGTAGTGCCTCTGGCGGCTGAAGGCAGATAAACCTATGCCACAGGGAAGAAGCCACCAAATTATTCACCACTAGAACCCTGCCTTTGTAGGAAAGGTGGGGCAGAGCTCGTTTCCACAGTCCCAGTCTTTTTTTGACATGCTCAACAATCCCGTCCCAATTTTTGAGGACGTAATGTGGAGATCCCAGGAAAACCCCAAGGTATTTGACTCCGTCTTCCACCCATTTTAACTTTGTTGGTAGATGCACAGGTGGTACCAGCACTCTTCCAGGTGGAATGTTCTTGAGACAGGGAATCCATAAGGCCTTACTCTTGTCCCAGTTACACTTCAAAGAAGAAGCGAGGCAAAAAAGATTTAAACATTCAACAAGTGCTGGGATATCACTCTCCTTCTTAACAACCACACAGACATCATCTGCATAAGCCGATACAACTACTGAAGGACTCCCAGGGGATACAGTCACTCCTGAAATATTTTTCCTAAATAAAATTAGGAGTGATTCCATTACCAAGGAAAATAATAACCCAGAAACCGGGCATCCTTGTCTCACCCCTCTTTGAACCTGTACCGGAGAGCTGAGTTCGTTATTTATTTTAAATAAACTAAATATATTGTTGTACAACAAAGTCACGTAGGCCCTAAAATTGACACCAAAGCCACATGCTTCTAGCACCCGATACAAAAAAACATGATCCACACTGTCAAAAGCCCTTTCCAAATCCAGGAATATTATCCCAAAATCTTTTTCCAAGCAATCACATTCCATTAAGTCTCTAATCAAAAAAATATTATCATAAATAGATCTGTTTGGGATGCAGTAACTCTGATCATGGTGGACTAGATCACCGATTACCGTCTTCAACCGACTGGCCAACACTTTTGACAATATTTTATAGTCCGTACATAATAACGAGACCGGCCGCCAATTCTTTATCTGTCGTAGATCCCCAGTCTTTGGAATCAGCGACACCACTGCTCTTCTGAAGCTTAGTGGGAGTTCTCCAAGCACCAAGGATGATTCCAGGACATTCAATAATTCAGGGCCCAAAAGGTCCCAAAAAGCCAAGAAAAATTCTGCCGGTAGGCCATCAATCCCAGGAGCTTTCCCCGAGTCCATTTCACTTAGGGCCTGCGTTAGCTCAGGCAAAGTAATTGTTGAATCCAGGCCCAGGCACTGAGGCTCAGTTAGGGATGAAAGGTGAGAAGTTAAAAATTCCATGGTTTGCTCACAAACATTTTGTTTTGCATAGACTTTTGAAAAAAACTCTCTAATGCACAACCTTACATCTCCAGGGTTGGCAACCATGTTTCCCCTAAAGTCTTGTACAGAGAAAAGGGTTTTGGGTGACTTATTGACAAAATCCATTTGGAAAAAAGATTTACTCGGGGTGTCTGATACCTTTAAATTGTTTATTCTTAATCTAATTAACAGGCCTGCTGCTTTCTCCTGAATCAGCTCTCTCAGTTGAGCCTTCTTTTCAACCAATAACCTGTGGTCTCTTCTGATATTATCTTTAGCCAGTTTACACTCTAACCGTATAATATCAGCTTCTAAACAAGCCATTGTTATATTTTTTATGTCAGTTCCATTTGAAACAAACTGCTGACAAAACACTCTAATCTGAGCTTTTGTATTATCCCACCATAATGCTAAAGAAGAGAAAGAGGGCTTTCTTGAAAGTTGGATGACCCAAAAAGCACGGAAGGCGTCTTTAAACAAAGCATCTTCGAGAAGACTGGTATTGAATTTCCAGTATGCACTTTTGCGTAAGGGTTGAGGGAAAAAGAGGCCCATGGTAACTAAATGATGATCAGAAAACAAAGATGGAAAATGATTTGGAGAGATAACCGCATTCCTGAACTGTGAGTTTATGTACCAACGGTCAAGTCTAGCGAAGGTCATTCTCCCATTGGCACATCGTCCCCAAGTATACTCAGATTTGTTGGGGTAATGCAGTCTCCATGCATCTAGCACACCCACTGCCGAAAAATAATTTAACAAATCAGTACTACCTTCGGGATGAGGTTCTGCTGTATTTCGGTCTATACTGGGTTTAAAGGTGCAATTAAAGTCACCCCCCATGCAAATACAATTATTGAGATCTATCGACTGCATGTGTCGAATTAAAGATGAAAAGAAAGCTCTTCGTTCCACACTCTCACTTGGTGCATAAACGTTGAATAGTGTAAACCGAAAATTATTAATGACCAGTTCCAATGAAATAAACCGGCCTTTAATCACCTCCTGGAAGAGGCATGACTCAGGTACCAGGCCTGGTCTGAGTAAAAAGGCTACACCAGCAGAAGAAGAAGACATGTTACTAAAAAAGCATTGTCCTTTAAAGAGGCGACACCAGTCGTACTCCCCATTTTGAATTATATGGGTTTCCTGGAGTAAGAGCACATCAATTTTCTTGCGCTCAAATAAACTTTTCACCTGAACCTGGCGGTTTTGGCTTGCACCTCCGCCATTCATATTTAAGGTTCCAAAGGTGATTTTTTTCATGGATTATCAAAAGGCGTGAGCGGTTGCTGGGAAATCTCGCTCCCTGCTTTTGTAACAGCCTTTCTAAGCCGATGAAACAGCGACCTTGTTAAATGAAATTCATCCGGCCTCCTAATTATGTCCTTTGCAGTCTGGATGAATGAAATTAAATCAGGAAAATGATCTTTTACAATCACATTTCGGTGTCGGTAGGTGTCATTCAGAAAAGAAATAACGAGTTGAGGGGCTATGGATGACTGATCAGATGAAGATTGAGACAACTCAGTCATCTCAACTTCATCCTCTGAATCTGACAAATCAGAAACAGCTCCACCCGGGTCACATATATCAGTCTGCACAGTCACCATTTTGATTCCAGCCAAGTCCGAAGATTTGCTGGAATGTTCTATGGTAGAGTCATCCTCACTCTGGTACCCGGGACATTCAGCAGGAGCTGAAATCTCGGCTTCACCCTCCTGCAGGGAGATGTTCACTGGCTCAGTTGACGAACCAGTGTCATGATTTAGATCTTGCAGGGGTAAAGAGGAGCTTGGGGCTGAGACATTCCCAATCCGCTCGGTCTCAGCAGGTAGTGAAGGTGGCGGCTCACTAATGGGCTCACCATCATCTTTAGTCTCACCATCTACTTTTTCTCCCAGGTTTTCGGTGCTGCCCGATAATGTTTCAGAATTAATTAATTCATGTTCCTTCTCCCTGGTGTCAACACAGCTTGTGGACACCTGAGAAAGACGTTCCAGGGCGTCTGCACCCACACTGTCTTTATCCAACACTACCTTTTTCAAAGTAATGTTGGAGTTACAAGCACCAGGTGCTCTTCGTTTCTTTGTCACCACAATGGGATTTTCTTCCATCTCCTCACTGCACGTAGCATCTGCCACCACAGGTGGGTTATCTGGGGTTATTTCATTATTTACCGAATCAGCGGTGTTGTCGTTTACACTAAGACGAACAGGAGTATTATCCCTACTCCTCGAGTGCGAGGGAGCGTCGCTAGGAACCGTTCGGGTATTTCGGTTTACGTTGTTTCGCACGTTAGAGACCGGGGTGTTATTTCTTTTACAATCAGCGTCACTATGACCTGCTTCACCACACCTTACACACGATACCTTCGGACAAAACCTTTTCACATGGCCAAAAGCTCCGCACTGAAAACATGTTAATGAGGCCGATGACGCATACATCTGATACTCATGGTTGTTCACCTTTACCTTGAACGTGATGTTTAACCCCGTGTCATCGCCTCGATCCGGAAGCACCATATACACCTGCCGTCTGAAGCTCATCACGTGTTTAACACGTTCATCCTGAGACCGGAGCGGAATCATTGTGATTTTTGACACAGCTGTTCCGTATCGGGACAAAACGGACATCAGCTGGTTGCAGGTTATAAATGGGGGTACGTTAGATATGACGACCCTCATCGACGGAGTGTCCATAGGCGACGCCAAGACAAAGAGACCTGTCTCTGTGGTTAAACCCGCACTTACAACATCGTGAACGAATTTTTCATCGGACACAAATACAACAACTTTTTGATTCATTCTCGACGCTGCTCGTACATTTTCACAACCGATTATTTTCCCCACCGACAAAACAATGTCCTCAGTGGAAGTTCCTTCGGGTGGAACACACACAAATGCATGCTTCCTTGTTAAGTTGTCGAACGCCTCTAACCGAGAGCGTGCATTCGCCATCCCAGCGAATTAACACCCCCCCCCCACTTGTCCGAACCGGACAAGTAGGTACCAAAACGAAATAAATCAAACTAGAATAAATAATAAACGTGCAGTATAAGCACAAAAAGGCTTACAAAGCGTCGTCGAAGCCGGTAGGCCGCACTCAAAATGGGTCCGCTCTCAAACCTCTCTCTCTTGAAGACAAAGGTATAGGAAGGATGAAAAACAAAATGCCAAAGTACACAGGATGGAAAGGAGAGGGAGGGGGGGGCAGGGGAGGAGGAAAACTCACAAAGAACTCGCTACACCACAGAGCAGTTGCTCACAGCCGCCATGACGCCACGCCCAACACACGAACGGGGAGAGAGAGAGAGAGAGAGAGAGAGAGAGAGAGAGACAGAGACAGAGACAGAGACAGAGACAGAGACAGAGACAGAGACAGAGAGAGAGAGAGAGAGAGAGAGAGAGAGAGAGAGAGAGAGAGAGAGAGAGAGAGAGAGAGAGAGAGAGAGAGAGAGAGAGAGAGAGAGAGAGAGAGAGAGAGAGAGAGATAGGTGTGATAAGTGTGATAAGTGTGATGGACATGGGTTTTATATCGGGTGGAAAAGCTCCCAAGAATGTTCCACAGGCTCCCATTGGCCAAAGCAATACTGGTAGTTTGCCAGTGAAGTGTCCACGACCTGATTAGTTGCTTATGTGTCCACAATCTCTCATTGGTTGCCTACGCGTCCACGATCTCTCATTGGTTGCCTACATGTCCAAGAACTCTCATTGGCTGCTTGCTGGTGATGTGTCCACACCCTCTCATTGGTTACCTGCTGGTGATGTGGGCAGTTATTTTAGCCACGCCTACCACAGTCACGGT
The DNA here is from genome assembly GCF_964187855.1 of Myxine glutinosa. Lineage (NCBI taxonomy): Eukaryota > Metazoa > Chordata > Myxini > Myxiniformes > Myxinidae > Myxine > Myxine glutinosa. Next base: position 45,350,828 of record NC_136263.1, on the reverse strand, counting down.
TGATCACGTGAACTGTGCTTTTAGCCACGCCTACCTGCACATGAACAACGTCTTTGTTCTTCAACCATACCAAGGTTTGAATCCTGCCTAAACTCAATGCATATTTGCTTTAACTTTGACAAATGAGAAGGGAGCTAAATTTTACATTTAATAAGAAATAACTGATTAATGCAGGCGAGTTGTTTCTCGGTGTTGTCGGTGTTGTCGTGTAATTAACTAGGGGGGTGTTCTTTATTGCAAAACCACAAGTGTGTGTGTGTGTGTGTGTGTGTGTGTGTGTGTGTGTGTGTATTGTTACGTTTATGGGGGTAGGTAAGAGAATAAAGTAGGAAAGGTATAATTGTTAATTGTATAGGAAATAGTATGGACCGTGTGATGTGTTGGAACATTTCGATGCACATAAGCAGGGAAAATGTAGCTTAAGGTTGTTTAAATGTTCATCATGCGAGGCATGATGACGTGTTAATTAGTAATAGTGTTTAAGGCTAATTTCCCCTGTGCGTGATACCCTCTGTCGTCATTCCGAACGTTTTTACAGTACGGCCGGCCAATTATAACAATCCCAGCCAAGCTAAGCCCGTCATATGGACATGATATATAGAAAAAGGACCTGCCCAGGAGAGGAGGGGTTACCTAATGCAAGGGGCGTGGAGAAGGCAGGTGGCCACGCCCCCGGAGTGACACAGCTGTGTGACGTCAGTGAAGGCAGCTTGAGCAGGATGCTTGCCATTGTGTATTTGGTTGATTTTGGTGCTCTTTGAGGAGAGTTTTTACAATGGCAGTTGTGAGGGGGATTCGTTTACTGTGGACTCACAAGTGGGTTGGAGGCTGCGTGTGCTTCCCCAGACAGTGGGGGCAAAAGGAGGCTGTCTTTGTGACTCACCTCACATTGTAGCGCCTTCAAGCGTGGCGCTGCTCCCATTTTGCTTTTCCTTCCGCGCATGTGACGCAAGACACCACCAGCCGCCAACCTCTCAAAAGGGCCCATTTCGGGCCACAGCTAATTTCGAGCCAAAGAGAATTCTCATTTTCTTATTTTCCCCCGTTCATGTTTTGTGAGTCCGTCTGTGAGGTACCTCAGTTATGAATTTATTTACCTCAGTTTTATTTCCAACATTTTCATTCCACGCCTTATTTGCTTTCAAAACATCAGTGCATTGTATTTGTCATGTTTTGATTTTGTGGATTTCGTTATGAACCTGTGTGTTTTGTCAGAATAAGTCTTCGTGTCTCTTCCCATCTCGCGCGCGCAATAACTGCCATAATCAGGTCACTTTGGGAGTTAAGGCTGCTTCAGCTCATCCGTCCCAGGCTGGTCTTAACTAGCTCGGGACGCAGCAGTATGTATGTATATATGTATGTATATGTACTGTATATTGCCGCGCGAAACCCTTCAGGTTAACACCAGGGCTCGCGGAGGACCGAATGGCTTTAATGGAGGCAACGACCAAATACGGATTCGGCTATAAAAGCACGAGAGAAAGGAGGGAAGAGGAAGAAGCGGAGGCGCTTACCTCCCGGCTCACGCGCGCCAGCGTCTTCAACCTGGAAAGTGATTAACTCAAACGAACACGGGATTTGGAATAGACAATAAAATAATACAAGGGTTTATTTACAAAGAATTGCGGGACAGGAAAATACGCGCCGGTAATAAAATGTCCTAATCAGGACGTCCCCACTCACACTTCAGATACAGCACAGGGGAAATGAATTAATAAAAATAAAACGTTGTGTAATGTTCTGTGGGGTGCTGCCTTATCTGTCAGTAGTCTGCAGTATGTCGTCCGGGTTCGAGCGCAGTCATCTGACCGTGGCTCCGGTCGGCGGGAAGCAGGCCTCGATGCTTGCCTGTTCGCGCCGTCAGGCTTCACCGAGTGCCTCGCTGCATCTGCAAACCTCGCTCGTTGCACCAAGCACAAGAACCGCTCCAAGCTCCGAGCACCCGCTCCAAGCACCACGAAGATCGCGATCTCCAATCCCAGCGCAGATAGCACAAGCACCAAGGGTCGATCTCCAACATGAGCTCGAACTCAGAATGAAGAGCGAAGAAGAGAAGAGCAGCCCCAAGACAGCGAAGCACGCCAGCGAGCCCTTTTTAAAACCTGGCGTGTCACGTCAGTTCTGGCGCGTTACCAATCAGAGCCTCGATTCTTTGTGGTCTCTCGAACCTTCTGCCACTACCAGCCCTGTTTCCTCCAATGAACAACCTCCTTCTAAGGACCGGATTGACACCCTCCGTGCCGATTGGCTCAAGGTTCGCGCCTCAACCGATGGTTCGTGATGCTTGGTCGCCCATGGTAGCGTACTGTGCGACTGCTGCCTGCTTGTCTTTCCTGTCGGTCATTGTAAGGGGAGGGAATTTAATTACTGTTGCGCACTAAGGACCTATCTAAGTGTTTATATGAATATGCATTGCCATAAGGGACACAGGTTTGGTGACACGTCAAACACACAGGGGTCTTATATTAATCCCTACAACTATTTAACACACAAACATCCTTGTATGTTCACAGGTATACACTTATCCTGACAAACCGCCTAAAAACACAGAACTTATTACAAGGTAGATTCCCTATCGCGACAGTCGAAGCATGTTACCTATTCAGATCTATCTGGCTCTAGATATTCCTCTACCCAAATTCATAACAATATGTATATATATATATATATACAATATATATATATATATATATATATATATATATATATATATATATATATATATATATATATATATATATATATATATATATATAAACAGACTTGGCATTTAATATGGAATATTTTTTTTGTAGGGGTGAACTTACTTTTCAAGATGTCTTAGAACGAAAAATTCATTGGAATTATGGTGAAATTATTCTCGATTTTGTTAATGTGACCTTTAAAAGAAACAAAAACCACATTTGACATTTTGAAACAAATAAATTGATCCTTGAAAGTTATGTAAACTGATATCGAACTCAATTCATGGACAGTACTGTGTTAAACTTCTGTACGTTTTCCAGAAGTATCTCTTTATTTTGCACATTAGCCCAATTTTTTTTTAACAAAAACAAAAGTTAAATTACGACTGGGATTACGGACAGTAAAATTACAGTTCAGTACTTCGTGTAACCCCCACGAGCATTCAGGAGAGCAGGTACACGTTGAGGCATGCTGTTAACGAGATTTGCCAAGGTTTGGACAGGAATCGCTTGCCATGCAGTGACAATAGCCTGCTGCAATTCACGCACAGAGGTCGGCTGCTGGTCCAAGTGGTCGATTTGACGCGTTAATTCTGCCCACAAGTTCTCTATCGGATTCATATCCGGGGACATGGCAGGCCACTCCATATGCTCTACACCACGGTCAGCAAGAAAGTGTTGGATCATGCGAGCACGATGAGGCCGTGCATTGTCATCTTGGAAGACAAAGTTTCCTCGAAAGGCTGCAAGAGCAAATTGAAGCAATGTTTCTTCCAGAATGGCCCTGTACTTGAACTGGTTCAGGTTTCCATTCAGAACAACCAGGTCAGTTTTGCCCCCTGCATGAAAAGATGCACAAACGGTCATCCCACCACCTCCAGCTTGGACTCTTGGCACTATACAATCTTTGTTGTAGGCTTCATGCACTTTTCTGCGCACTCGGACGCGGCCATCTTGACGATAGACCAGAAATCTAGACTCGTCACTGTAGATCACGTGATTCCAGTGTCCTGGCTGCCATTGACGGTGCTCTCTGGCCCACTGCAATCGGTGCTAGCGGTGTTGTCTGGTCAGGCGTGGCTTTCTCAGGGGACGCCTGGCCTGATAGCCTGTTTGAACCAGTCGTTGGTTGACTAGCCTTCTGGATACAGGCACATTTGTCAGTTGCTGCCACTCAGCCCTAAGCCGATTAGCTGACTTGGTACGGCCATTGCGGACTAACCGGTGCAGCTGGCGATCATCCCTCCTTGTGGTTCTGGGGGGACGTCCTGGCCTCGGTATTGGAGTAGGGACACCCCTCTGAGCATTTCGTTTCAGGATCTTTGACACCTGACCTTGAGTGATGCCATACTGCCGAGTAATAGCACGCTGTTTCATGCCGTAATTTCGTAAAGCCACCACTCCATGACATACAGCATTGTCCAGTTGACGGACCATCTCCAGAGGAAGCGGCAATAACTTTTGGAGATGTGCAGCAGTTGTTTTCCACTAATACAGAACGCAACAACCCTTGTATACCCGACTGTGAAGCCAATCATCAAATGCACCTGTCCGTACATTTTGCCATGCCACCTGTGATATATAATCCTGTTGTTGACTTCTTGCTGCGACAGACAATCAGTGACATGGTTCTTTAAACAAATAAATCACCAAAGTGTAAAAGAAACTCACCAGATTGATATACTGAGTTAAGAAAGTAAACCCGTCAAGAAAAAAATATATATTTCATATTAAATGCCAAGTCTGTATATATATATATATATATGTACATATATATATATATATACATATATATATATATATATATATATATATATATATATATATATATATATATATATATATATATATATATATATATATATATATATATATTGTTACGGTTTTGAGAAGTGTAAATATAACATCATTAAAGGTTAAAGGTTGCACCCCATAGTTAGTCCACAAGCAACACATAGGCCCATGTAGAACATTAGTTATGTCTTAGTATGTGTTTAGAATAAGGCCATTTCCCTAGTAAATCACCTGCGTTGTGTAAAACAAATAAGAGTAGGCCCCTTCCATTTTGCGGGAAATCAAGACTCTCTGCTCACCTTCACTCCTTCATTCCTCTTTTCTCCCGCCTCTGGAACAAACTCCCTCACTCTCTTCAATCCCACTCCACCCTCCAGGTCTTTAAAACAGCTGTTCACCACCATCTCTTATCTTCCCCCATCCAAAACCTTGATCTTTTCTACACCCGCTAATTTCACCCCAATTCCACTTTTTTGAAATACCAACTTCTGTCCTGGAAGTCCTTGGTGTCCTTGTGTTTTAGACTTCCCCCTCCCCCCCCCTTCCCACGCCTCCTCCCCCCAAGCCCTCTCCCTTCCACACATCTCCCCGCTCTCAAATGTTGTGTATGTGTGCTTCCCCATCTCTCCCCATCTTGTCTTCCGCTCCCTCTTTTTATATATTTTGTTTGTCTGGTTGATTTGTTTGTGAAGTAAATGTTAGCTCTTTCACGAGCCTCGATTCAGTATACAACAACAACAAAAAAAAAAACCCTCCAAAATCTACCTCGTTCGGCAATCCATTTCCTCCACCACTGTGGTTTGGTTCATAAGTCAAGGGACACGAGGTAGGCCCGAAAAGGGGGGTGGAGAGGCGTTGAGGTCAAGGAGCACGTCAGAGGCGGGGACGGTAAGGGCCACCAGCCAATCAGGGCTGAGGCCACATGGCCTGATAGGGCGTGGTAAGGGTGCGGCTAGATGTTCCAGAGAGTTCGCTGGGCGTGCCTATAAAAGCCCACGCAAAAAGCCCCCACCGCAGTTATGAGAGAGGACTGGCACGATTCGCTCTGTGAGAGGACTCGTTGGGAGAGCGCAAAGGACTCGTTGGGAGAGCGCAAAGGACTGGTACCAATCGCTGCATTGTTGAGGACTGTTGGGAGAGCGCGCTGTGTGAAAGGACTCGTTGAGGATTTGGCTTTGGACTTGCTGGGAGAGCGCATTGTGTAAGGTGCTTTTCCATTGAATATACTGGGAGCCCATATAAAGCCCGGTTCATCTATGACATACGCGGCCACGCCAGCGTAATCGCCCAGCTTACCGATCCCCCCATATAATCATCCGATCCGCACAAACGACACGTGGAGAGCTTGCCTGCCGTCTACCATCTTCTTCGCGTGGTGAGTCGGGGACCGGAGCGAGCTGTGGACGCCATTCCTTGGACCATCGCCCTGACCATCTGCAGTCCCGTGTGAGTGAGTTTGAGAGTGTGACTGAGTGTGAAGCGGGCCCGTGTCCAGGGATAAGTTAAGACTGTTATTAAGGCTGCCCTGTGTATTCTGTTCTTCTTCTTCTGCATTGTAGAAAGTGTAATAAATCCTGTGTTATTCCTTTTCCTCTTGGTTCGACCGTTTTAGTGATTTCTCAATTGGGTAAACGTGGCACGATTACAACCGCTTGAATCGGGTTTAGTCCTTGATAACGGCTCGGATCGCGGATCGCTATCCGCTCGGCATTTCCACTGATATCCGTGATTCGGGCATAAGTTATTTCCTTGCTTCCTGGGCGGCTTTAGTAATTAGGTAATAAGAATACGGCTTACGACCCTACCTAACGCCGTCCGGAAGGAACGTCATAGCTCCGGATCCTGCCGGCTAGTAAACGACAAGGGGACTAACCCCCCCCCACCCCCCCCCGCTTGGTAAGGGGAGAAGGCCGACGAGGAGATCCGCAACAATATATATATATATATATATAGATATATATATATTGTTACGGTCCGCGTTTAAGGATGTAATGTTTGCCGAGCGGAGGCACCGCGGCCGAACAGTTTCCCCGATTCACCCGATTCACCCAAACGTTGGCCGTATCACGCCACAGCTATTCAATGAGGGAAAAGACAAAGACGACACGGATGTGAAGAAGAGGAAGACGAAAGCAAAAAAGGTTTGAAATACGATTACTATTTATTACTATTTACAGGCTCAAAGTAACCAAGGAGAAGGAAAGATAAAAAATAATATACAGAAGATTTTAGAGACACAGTGAAAATACTAGCTTATCTAACAGGCTTAACTTCTTCCCAGGGACAAGACAAAAGACAGACTACGAACACACTTACATGGGGAATGATGATAGGAATGGCAGGTGGATGGCTGGCGGGATAGGGAGGTCCAACGGGTCCTGCAGCACGATCGGCGCGTTGGGCAGCTGCCGTTCCTTCACGGCCCTGCTCCAAACTGCCGTCCAGGCCCCACGCTGCTGTGGCTGCAGTTTCGGTGGCTCAAGCTGCTGTGGATGCAGTATCGGTGGCTCAAGCTGCTGTGGATGCAACCGCCACTCTTGTCACGGACCTCTCTTTGTCATGGACCTCTCTTTGTCATGGACCTCTCTTTGTCATGGACCTCTCTTTGTCATGGACCTCTCTACACAGCTTTCTTCTCTGACCTCCTTGCAACTCCGCCCTGGTCACTCTTGCGCGCGCGCTTTTATAACGCCTCCGGCGATTAAGCCGCCGGCCTTCAGGACACGCCCATCGGTGTGCTCACCTCGGCCATGGTTTGTCGCGCGACCCTCTGGCTCCGCCCTTGATGACGACGGGCGGGCACGCCTTTCTTCCCCAACCCGAGCACATGTTCAATGGCGGCTTTGGAAGGGATGTATTTGCCAAATTGAGGCTTGGCCATGACGAAAGGGGAAATGGAGGTTTTTGGGAATGGGAATGAAGGGAATCTATCTATTTCACTTGGTGCAATGGAGTGTCATTTTAATGGAAGACAAGGCCTTACCCTAAAGCACATAATAAGGATATAAGCTACTGAACAAGGGTATTATAGTGTCCTTCAATGGATGCTTTATGGAATTAACTACCGGGACGCCCTTTTGACCTTTATACACACTGGAGGCAGGAGGGGCCAGAATCGAGCAATAATAATAATAAAGCACACAATAAAAAAAATACAATCCTCATATCCGCAACAATATATATATATATATATATATATATATATATATATATATATATATATATATATATATATCTATATTATAATAGCCGTAGATGATTCTGTCTGTCTGTCTGTCTGTCTATCTGTTGGGTGTCTGTCCGGGGTGTGGCTTACTCGGTTTGCAGAGTAGCTCCACCCATAGCTCCACCCATTCTGGGAGTGGCTATAAACAAATATCCACCATTTTATTAACTCGCATAGCTTTGAGTCCTGTTTTGTAGGCCCGTGGTGTCTTGCTCTCCCCCAGTTTTATTTCAAATCAAATTCGATAAATCATTTCATTTTTCACAGTCGCTAACATAGTTTTAGACTCGGTTGAAAAAAAACGGGAAGAAAATCCGATGAAAGTTGCCGTTTATAGAACGAAATGAATTCTCAAAGGCCTGTAACTTCAAGGCCATTGAGTCTCTCTCACGCCTTTATCTCCAATCTAACTCACCATATGATTTCATTTTTATCGATGGTTTTACTTTTAGACTCGGTGTCAGCAATAATTGAGAACAATCCACACACGCGGGAAAATGCAGAGATATATTTTTTAAAATCGCGTCATGGTGTATCATACACCGCCCAACATGACACCGCCGGCAATGTGTCGATATATATTTAAAATTCGCTTTTGCTTTTCCGTTATGATATATTACTATTTCGTTTGATGATAGTCGTCACAAAAACGTCAACAATGATGCCGACATATATTTCTTCGTTTTTATTTCATTCAACATATTAGCCGGAAGTAAAATATGTTTCAGGAAATTACCGAGAGATATTTCTTCGTTTTTTTTATTAGTTATGTGCGCATACACTTTAAATAGGTTTATTTGAAATCTTTAATTTTCCACAAACATTCCACACACGCGGGAAAATGCAGAGATATATTTTTTAAAATCGCGTCATGGTGTATCATACACCGCCCAACATGACACCGACGGCAATGTGTCGATATCTATTTTAAATTCGATATATCATTTCATTTTTCACAGTCGCTAACATAGTTTTAGACTCGGTTGAAAAAAAACGAGAAGAAAATCCGATGAAAGTTGCCGTTTATAGAACGAAATGAATTCTCAAATGCCTGTAACTTCAAGGCCATTGAGTCTCTCTCACGCCTTTATCTCCAATCTAACTCACCATATGATTTCATTTTTATCGATGGTTTTAGAGTCGGTGTCAGCAATAATTGAGAACATTCCACACACGCGGGAAAATGCAGATATATTTTTTAAAATCGCGTCATGGTGTATCATACACCGCCCAACATGACACCGACGGCAACGTGTATATTAAACAACGACATATATATTAAAAATTCGCTTTTGCTTTTCCGTTAAGATATATTACTTTTTCGTTTGATGACAGTCGTCACAAAAACGTCAACAATGATGCCGACATATATTTCTTCGTTTTTATTTAATTCAACATTATTAGCCGGAAGTAAAATATGTTTCAGGAAATTACCGAGAGATATTTCTTCGTTTTTTAAAATTAGTTATGTGCGAATACACTTTAAATAGGTTTATTTGAAATCTTTAATTTTCCACAATATAATTTACTTGCCATTTATCATTTGATGATTACGAGACAAATTCCTCTTGAGGATCGTGACAATTCATGCGCTGCGTGGAAACTTCTATTTCCAAAATGCATGAGACGATCGATGAAGAACGCAGACTTGAACAGGATGCAGCAAGAAAACGAATGAGACGGGCGAACGAGTCCATCGACGAACGTCAATGCAAACTTGCGGGGTCACCCGTGGGAATCCCACGGGCATGGATGTGTGTGACATTTCGACATATTGAGTTAGATGCTGCACATTCATTTTTACAAAATGGTTACTGGCAAGTCATCAGATCCAGAAATGGTGTAAAAACCACCGTTTAGAGGCCATTTTTCCCCGCAAAGCGGGGGTTGGCCTTTTCGGGGACCGTGGTAGTTGTTGTTTTTTTGTCCCCTTTTTGAAGCAATGTTTTACGGCCGGATGCCCTTCCTGACGCCAACCCTTTTTGCCGCCTTCAACGACAAACAGGGAATTACCAGTGAACTGGTACTCAATTAGCCGACCTCGGAAGGATGACAGGCTGAGTCAACCCCCCTGGCATTAATTCGGCGATCGACCGAGATTCGAACCCAGGATCCTAAGCCGGCACCCTAGCCGCTAGCCCAACACCAGAAATGGTGTCATGAACACAATTTATTTACGCACAAGCACAAAAGCAAGACGGGCCGATTTCCGATTCCGACGGGCCAACGGGCGAGACGGGCCGATTTCCGATTCCGACGGGCCGATTTGGAGCAAGAAAAAGAACGAGACGGGAGAAAAAGGAGAGAAACGAGACGGGGAAAGCCGATTGGAGAGGCGAGTGAGGCGCGATTGGAGAGGAGTGTGAGGCGCGATTGGAGAGGAGTGTGAGGCACGATTGGAGAGGAGTGTGAGGCGCGATTGGAGAGGAGTGTGAGGCACGATTGGAGAGGAGTGTGAGGCGTGATTGGAGAGGAGTGTGAGGCACGATTGGAGAGGAGTGATTGGAGGGGAGTGTGAGGCACGATTGGAGAGGAGTGTGAGGCACGATTGGAGAGGAGTGTGAGGCGCGATTGGAGAGGAGTGTGAGGCGCGATTGGAGAGGCGTGTGAAGGATTGGAGAGGAGAGGAGTGTGAGGGATTGGAGAGGTGAGGGATTGGAAAGGAGAGGGATGTGAGGGTTTGGAGAGGAGAGGAGTGCTAGGTGGAGAGAGGAGAGTGTCAGGTGGAGACAGGAGAGTGTCAGGTGGAGACAGGAGAGTGTCAGGTGGAGAGGAGTGAGGGGTCACATATTATGTGAAATAAATAAATTGTGTTCATCACACCATTTCTGGATCTGATGACTTGCCAGTAACCATTTTGTAAAAATGAATGTGCAGCATATAACTCAATATGTCGAAATGTCACACACATCCATGCCCGTGGGATTCCCACGGGTGACCCCGCTAGTATATATATATATATATATATATATATATATATATATATATATACAGTATATATATATACTAGCTTGGCTCGGCTCGCTACGCTCGCCTCACCGGGCGTCATTACTGAGGAACGGGCTTATTTTAGCTGAGGATAATGACTGCACCAATACAAACAATTATTTTGCACAAATGTATTTGTTGTGTTTGTGATATTACATTTTTATAGGCAATTTAGGTTGAAGATTTAGGTTGAATGTTTTTTTTCAAGAAAGAACCCCTCAGCACATACATAGGGGAGGGATAGGTGCAGACTGGAAGTTTGGGACGATTACACCTCACCACCACGTAATTCAAAACACCTCACCACCAAGTAATTCAAAACACCGCACCACCATGTAATTCAAAACACCTCACCACCACGTAATTCAAAATACCTCACCACCAAGTAATTCAAAATACCTCACCACCAAGTAATTCAAAATACCTCACCACCAAGTAATTCAAAACACCTCACCACCATAAAACACGTAATAAAAACACCTCACCACCACGTAATTCAAAATACCTCACCACCACGTAATTCAAAATACCTCACCACCACGTAATTCAAAACACCTCACCACCACGTAATTCAAAATACCTCACCACCAAGTAATTCAAAACACCTCACCACCATAAAACACATAATAAAAACACCTCACCACCACGAAATTAAAAACACCTCACCACCACGAAATTGAAAACACCTCACAGCCATCAAGCACGTAATAAAAACACCTCACAGCCATAAAACACGTAATAAAAACACCTCACCACAACGAAATTAAAAACACCTCACAGCCATAAAACACGTAAAAAAACACCTCAGCCATAAAACACGTAATAAAAACACCTCACTACCACGAAAATAAAAACACCTCACAGCCATAAAACACGTAATAAAAACACCTCACAGCCATAAAACACGTAATAAAAACACCTCACCACCACGAAATTAAAAACACCTCACAGCCATAAAACACGTAATAAAAACACCTCACAGCCATAAAACACGTAATATAAACACCTCACAGCCATAAAACACGTAATAAAAATACCTCACAGCCACGAAATTAAAAACTCCTCACCACCACGTCATTTAAAAACACCTCACCACCAAGTAATTCAAAACACCTCACCACCACATAATTCAAAACACCTCATCACCAACTAATTCTAAACACCTCACCACCACATAATTAAAAACACCTCACCACCAACTAATTCTAAACACCTCACCACCACATAATTCAAAACACCTCATCACCAACTAATTCTAAACACCTCACCACCACATAATTAAAAACACCTCACCACCAACTAATTCTAAACACCTCACCACCACATAATTCAAAACACCTCATCACCAACTAATTCTAAACACCTCACCACCACATAATAAAAACACCTCACCACCACATAATTATAAATACCTCACCACCAATTAATTCAAAAGACGTCACCACCATGTGATTTAAAAACACCTCACCACCATGTGATTTAAAAACACCTCACTACCACGTCATTTAAAAACAACTCACCACCACATAATTCAAAATACCTCACCACCACGTGATTCAAAACCACCACAACGTCATTAAAAACACTTCACAACTACGGAAACAAAAGTTTGAGGGAGTCGTTAAGTGAGAACACAGACACTGCCCAGATGTGTAGATATATAGATAAATGACTGTACCCGAGTTGCCGTTTTGTCATGGTTTAAACCAATCATAATTCAACAATTATTTTGCACAAATGTATTTGTAATATACGTGATATCATATTTTATAAACAATTGAAGTTGAAAAAAAAAAAATTCCCAAAAGAATTCCAAAAAAAAAAAAAAAAAAGGAAAATTTTTCAAGAAAATACCCTTAGGACAGACCGACGGGAGAGATATGTACATACCAGAAGTTTGGTACGATTTCACAAAAGTTTGAGAAAGTAGTTCAGTGACAACACAACACAGGACAACACAACACAACACAACACAACACAACACAGGACAACACAACACAACACAACACAACACAGGACAGATGCTGCACAGATATATATATATATATATCGATGTTTACCGTGACGTCACGTACCCGATCACGTGACCGCGCTCTTTGTTTTGGTTGGCAAAACACCAACCATGCTGTCCGTCTCTAAGTGGTAAAGTTTTACGATCATTGACGTGACACCATTTCAAGGACAATGCCTGAGAGCTGCTGTGTTGTTAATTGCACAACTAGATTTGAAAAGAACTCGGGAATAAGTTTCTATAGAATTCCAGAGAAAGAACCCAAACGATCGGCTTGGATAAATGCCATTCGGAGAAAACAATGGGACCCAACAGCGCACACTCGTGTTTGTAGTACACATTTCTTGTCAGGTTTGTGAAATTTACAGTTTTTTTTGTTATTAACTTTGTGTTGATTTTAGGAAGAAAAGAAGTTGCATGTCATTTTGGTTTGTTTTGTTTGTTTAGTTTTCTAACAGAGCTTCGTTGGCTTTCAGGTAAACCCAACGACATCTCCAATGACCCAGATTTCGTTCCGAATTTGTTGATGGGGTACATGGAGAATGGAGAGCTGGAGCGTTCAGTGAAGAAGAAAAAAAGGCACTTACGTACTAAGCAGCGTGCTGAAACAAAAAACAAGGTGGAAGAAGAGAGGGAGAGAACAAGAACAGATCAGTTGCAAGGTGCTGAGATCCTCCTGGAACTATCCATGAGTATTCCAGCTGCCCCTTGTGAAGAGACCAGTCCTCCAATTGAAGAAATAAATGTGGACGGTTCGTACAATTATCATCAACCTTGAGTGTCAGCAACCCCATCTGATTAATAATATTTGAATATTTTCACACGTTCCATTTGTTGTTTGTACAATCAGGTGATGACCAGCAGAAAGAACCTGACCGATGTGATGAGCTTCAGAAGGAGAACAAAATGCTATACAAGGAACTTGAGAGGCTCCAAGAGGAAAACAGAGAACTGAAGCTTAAACTGCAACAAGCACAATTCAATGAACAATTTCTTGTCACTGGCAATTCGGAGTTCAAAACAAATGTTTTCACAGGGTTCCCAAATTTTGGAGTATTTTCGTGGGCTCTTGCTCTTTGTGCACCTGTGCTACCCACGTCCAAAGTCTTGTCACAACCATGCATTTTTCTCATGATATTGATGAAACTTAGACTTGGTCTACTCAGTCAAGATTTGGCTTTTAGGTTTAATGTATCTACTTCGTTGGTGTCCAAATTGATGAATGATGGGTTGCCAGAAATAGCCCAAAAGTTATGCTTCCTAGTCAGATTGCCTGAAAAGGATGATGTTATTCGGACACTCCCCTCTGTATTTAAACCATCATATTCGAAATGTAGAGTGATAATCGATTGTACCGAGATCTTTTGTGAGAGGGCTCGTAATCTGACAATGCGGGCACATACTTGGTCAAACTACAAACATCACAATACTCTGAAAATATTAGTTGGCATAAATCCAGCTGGGGGTGTATCATTTATATCGAAAGCATTTGGAGGGAGGGTGTCAGGCAAAATGATAACTCAAATGTCAGGGTTTTTGGATCTAATTGAATATGACGACCAAGTCTTAGCTGACAGAGGTTTTCTTATCGAAGAAGAACTGGCAATAAGAGGTGCTCGTCTAGCCATTCCAAGTTTTACCAGGGGCAAAAAGCAGCTCACAATGAAGGTGGAAATGTCTCGTAGGTTGGCTGGAGTGAGGATACACATCGAACGCATGATGGAGAGGTTGAAAAATTTAAACTAATTGCAAATATTGTACCCCTGTCTCTTGTGCCACACATTGATAACATGGTTATGATAGCAGCAGCGATAACCAATTTGCACCCCAGATTAGTCAGATAGATGCCCAGATTAGTCAGATATCACGCTGTTATTTGTTGACTGGTCACAAAACAAGATTATTCAGCCTCTTCTCATGTTTGTACAAAATTGTATTCATCTATGAATGGTATGTTTTTAATTTCAGTGACAGACTGTTTGCTTTGTTGCATGACCTTGTATTCACTTGCGTATCAGTGAACCTTTTTGGTGTTTTTTTTAAAATAAAAAAAGATTTTATATTGAACAAAATATGTTGCTTTGTTATTGCACGGAAGCTCATATGACAAACTTGAGATCGACAAACGGAACTTTAATAAATACAAAACTGGTAAACATGTACATGCACAATAATCAAATGCAATATAGCTGTTCCTCTGTGCTTTGAATTGCCTCGTTCTAATCTTCCTTCTCTTCCAAGCTCCGTGTTAGGCATTCAGGAAGCAGTTCACACAAAAAGAATGATTGGCATTTTTCCACAACAGAATTCACATACAGTGCATTGAAAGGAATATTTTCCACAACATGTAATGACTTGCTTGTGAAAACGCACAAATCTGCAACTTGCAATTCATTGACTAACATCTGGAGTTGCACCTGTGTGTAATAAGGATGGGACTCTTTGAGAGTGCCATCTGTCATGTATGCAGTGCAAATGTTCACCGTTGTATCCCTACACCGGGACCGGCTTGTATCCCTACGCCAGAGCTCGGATGGCGCTGCTGTGAATCGGGCCTTGATCGGCAGAGTGAATAAACGCGTACGACAATTGATCGCAGTTTGTCGAGATACTTTACATGGCGACGAGGATAAACATCTAGACCATGACATCTTTCGGCCATATCGATGAATTCGACCCTCATGAGGGGGATTTTGACACGTATTCTGAGCGGTTGTCTTTCTACTTCGAGGCGAACGGCATTGCGACCGAAGGCCGGATGAAGGCCGTCTTCCTGTCCGTTTGCGGAGGTGAGACGTTCACACTCGTTAAAAACCTGATTCGGCCTCGGACAATCCAGGAGCTCACGTATGCAGAGCTCAAGGCCGCTTTGAAGGAACATTGCAACCCATCTCCTTCAGTCATCCTGTGTCGGTTTAATTTTTACATGTGCAGACAGCAGCAAGGTCAGTCGATCGCAGACTTCATTGCACACCTCAAAAAACTGTCACATCTGTGTGAGTTTGGGGACACGATCGATGACATGCTTCGTGATTTGCTGGTGGTTGGCATGTCCGATGACCGCACTCGTAGACGCCTGCTTGCTGAGAGAAGACTGACGTTCCAAAATGCCAGAGACACCACCATTTCCATGGAAAGTGCTGAACGCAACGCTACAAGCATCGGTGCCACTCGCTCATCTGGTACCAGCCCTGCTGTGAATCGGTTGGATCATGTTCAGCCACAACGTTGGAACAAGGCTCCTCGTCAGAAGCCAGTGCAGTCTCAAACCCACAACAACTGTTTTCGGTGCAATGGAAAGCACCCTCCGGAGACGTGTCGGTTCAAAGATTCCACCTGCCATTTCTGTTCGAAAACTGGCCATATTGCTCCAGCTTGCATCACTCGCAAATCGGGAAAAGGAAAAGCTGCTGACAAGATTCATCAGTTTATCGGTTCGGAGGAACCCGAGCTTGACCAGGTGAGCTCTGTTTCCGACAACTCAGAATCGTATGACCTGCTTCATATTGATTCTCACCATAGGCGGGACCCTCTTCTTGCCAATGTTGTCGTCAACAATCGACCATTGCAAATGGAGGTCGACACTGGTGTGGCCGTCTCGCTCATCAGCCATGCTGTTTTCACAAACCTGTGGAGTGATGCTGACCGACCCCATCTGAAACCTACTACCTATGGACTCTCCACCTATACAAGTGAGAAGATTGTTCCCTGCGGTACATGTGATGTCACGGTGGGCTACAATAACCGTGAGTTTCACCTACCCCTGATTGTCATTCCTGGAAGGGGCCCTTCCTTACTCGGCAGGAACTAGTTGAGCATAATTCGACTGAAGTGGGAAAGCATTCATCAACTCCGGGCAGCCAACGTTTCTCCTACCGCAGCATACACACTCAAAAATGTGCTGGATACGTACCCGGATGTCTTCAAGGATGAGCTTGGAACCTTGAAAGGACATACGGATAAACTCAGGGTTGACCGGGATGCCAATCCTCTATTTTGCAGGGCTCGCCCAGTCCCTTTCGCCCTGCGTGAGCGGATTGACAAGGAACTGGATCATCTTGAAAATCTGGGGATCATCGAGCAAATCCAGTATGCCGAATGGGCGGCGCCCATCGTTCCGGTCATAACATCGGACCAGTCCATCCGCATATGTGGAGATTATAAAATGACCGTGAACAGGTGTTCTTCATTGGATAAATATCCAATCCCGAGGATCGAAGACCTCTATGCTCGTCTCACGGCAGGCAAGACTTTTACGAAACTCGATCTCAAATCCACCTATCTACAGCTCTGCTTGGACGAGAATTCGAAACAGTATCTTACCATCAACACGCATCGTGGGTTGTATAGGTACCACCGACTTAGTTTTGGGGTGAACATTTGCACTGCATACATGACACCATCAACATCCAGACAGAACTGTTGATCATTTCTTGCGGCCTTAAGCGTAGAGACATCTCTGTGTTTGTAAGGGCATTTTATTTCAAGCACCCTCGGTTGGAAGCAATCACATGTCACAATCCCATCCGCAGACGCTCCAATATATGGCCGGTCCTTATCCAGCACCAGCCCAGAGAGTTGGCAACTAATGTTCTTGTGCTGAGCCCCTGACTTTGTGCAGACATAAGCGTCCCTCGCTTTTGACTCGTTGGCTAATCACCATTTTATAGCAGGCACTTTCTCTAGATTTCTCGAATCATAGCCCATGATTCTTTTCACAAGCAGACCAGGTGCAGTCTTTGACTTCCTTGTGAAAACTTCATGTGCAATACTCGCAGTAATGCGACCCCTCCTCTGCTCCGACCAGAGAGGACACACAGCCTGACCCCTGGTAACTTTCTCCAGTTGTGCAATCTGGTCACAGGTTATTGAGGTCAACCTGCAATATATCTGGTCACACTCTGCCTGGAGATCAGACTGTGACCAAGAGGAATACTCCTCCCTGTACAGTGAGGTTAGGGGCTCAGGTAGATACATCTCGTCTTCCTCTTCAGTAGCGGAGTCTGTCTCTTCGGCGTCCAGCTTTGGAATGAGGCTAAAAAATGCTGCATTTGGACAGACAGCTTTAAGATCTTTTAGCATATCCAAATCAGGGAGTGTTTGTCTGGGCTGGCATACAACAGTTTTGACTTCTTTCTGGCAGTTACGTTTGAGCAAATCCTTGCAGTCGACCACAGACTTGGGGTTCAACTGAAAAAATATGTACAAACAAATAGTACAAGGGTCAAACAAACTGTGATCAAAATACAACAATATAAAATAATCTCTGAAACACGAATGTTTTAACATATTGGACAGGTACCTTTTCTCTGAATGTCTTGTTCCACTGACATGCTTCACTTGTGCAAGACGACTGTGTTAATCCCAGCTTCACTGCGGCTTCTATTTTGAAAAGCACTGCAGCGACGTGGCTGCAAACTTCTCCCAACCTGGAGTGGGCACACAATAACAACATCATTCTTTGTTTAATCAAAACTCATAAATATTGCACAATGTATGTAATTGACAAACTTCAAAAGGCAATATTTATCACTCACCCAGCCATACATGTACAATGTGCACAGTAGACAGAAGCTACCTTCTTCCCCACACACACCCAGGCCTCATGAGGTTTGTTGTTGAGACGCTGTGATGGTATGACTTTGCCTTTGATAAAGCAGAATGGTACATCATTCCCGATCACATGATACCACAGTGGCTTCACATGACCACTTAAAAAAAAATTGTATGCCTCTTGTGACCTGAATGCCTTCATTGACTCCCTTGTGTAGATACCCGGTGTGTCGATCAAGTACGTGTACACGTCGCCATAGTTCAAATCTGGCCAGCAAGATGGATTGTTTTGCCATCCTTTCAATGCAAATGGATCCGGAAGAATATCCTCACCATTCCTATAACTCAACTTCGATTTGTACCGAGATTTTGCAACAGTGTCAAGACTATTAAAATACTCCGAAACGATCACATGTGTCGAGCGACGCCATTGTGCAAAACGAAAACACTGCGCTTTTGCCAACCAGGCTGCTGTGCATGCGCGGTTATGGTGGGTTTGTTTATAAACAGCGACGTACCGCCAACGCCTCTTCTTCTTCCCCTCTGGCACATACGTAATATGGCGAGTTACAGTTCAAAGCCTCAAAGCGAGCGAGGCCTCAAATCCTCAAAGTGCTATCGCAACAAAGATCTCTCCACAAGTCCTTTTCGATGCGCTCCAACAAGTGCTCACAATGCGCTCGCCCCCTCAAGTCCAGTCCTTTCGATATGCGCTCGCTGTAAAAGTCCTCTCCCAACAAGTCCTCTCTCTGCGAGTCCTGTTCAAGGGCTTTGTGAAGCGACTTATATAGGCACGCCCCGTGAACCTTCTCGAACTTACCAGACGTGCCTCACCACGCCCTCTCACGCCATGCTGCTAGAGCCCTGATTGGCTGGTGGCTCTTACCGTCATCGCCTCTGACGCTCTGCCTCGACTCCGCCCCGACCTCAACGCCGGCCCCACCCTTTTTAGGCCAACCTCATGTTACTCAACTAGTGGACAGCCAATGCTTAACAAACTGAGCGGGCAGCCAAATGGGGTGTGGGATGGATTCTGCCCATCGAGGTGGAATTGGAGGGTGGATGCAAAATGAACGGGACCTAATCTCATGTCTTTACACAACGCAGATATGAATAGGGGAAATGGCCTATACTTACACATACTATGACATAACTAATACTACAAGTGGGCCTACGTGTTGCTTGTGGAACTAACTATGAGGGGCAAACCTTTAGCATTTATTGAAGTCATATGTACAATCTCAAAAACCGCAGCAATATATATATTAAATTTTAAAGCAAAATCGAGAGCACTTAGGTGGAATTTGTTTTGAAAGCCATTAACTAGACCTACTGGCCGATGTATATTCCAAGTTTCAATGTATAGTCTGAAGGAGCCCGTGCTCCAGCATGAGACGGACAAAATGATGGGCAAGGCACAAACTCGTCCGAGAAGATATTTATTGTAAAAACCAACTCGGGAACTCTGAAAAGCCCGTTTATCGGGCTGCATATATATCCAAACCAGAAAGCATAACCGAAACCGAAAGCCACGCCTCTCAGGCGAGGCGTGCTTCGGTGGTCACGTGACCGACAGGTGCAAAGGATTATAACCGCACGCGCGGCACGCTTTGGTGGTCACGTGACCAGCCACCCCGGCGCCGCGGTTGACCGCCGGTGACGTCACCGGCTGGAGCAAGGAGATTCTGCTGCTGGTCTCGCTTGGGGGACCCATGGGTCGCTACAAGTCCTTGAGATATGAGCGCCAACACATTTTGGACGGATGGACGGACACCAACGTCATTTTGAGGGTTTTCTAAATATAACAAGAATACATAAATGGACGTTGCTGAAATTTGAAACACATTACCTGAACGTACAAAGCATTTACTTCTGAAATTTGCAGCCAATTTCGTCCAGTAGAAGCTGAGAAACGCATTTTCAGTCCCCATGTAAAAGGTGCATGCAGAGAAACGATCCCTTATATAAAGGGAGGGGTGCTTTGCACCTCCCTTTGATTTGCAATTTAATTTGATCACCAACATTAACACCAATATAAATTTTTATTACTGACCATAGGCATCAAAAAGCTACATATAGCACACAAACAGTTTAAAGTGGAGCATCTTGCCGCCATTGGAGCATTTAAATTGAGTCAGATGTGGCAATAAGTGTGAATTGTTGCTCCAACTAGCGGCTCCATGATAAACGACGCCATTTTCCGCCTTCATCCCTACCCCGTTTGGAATTCTGTGCGGGCATGGGCAACTTGCTCGTGAGGTAAATTACTCATAGCTTTCAAATTCGGTAATGATTCGCGCCCAGAATAGCAGCACAATTTCGGGTGCATAATAACTCTGCTACTGCTGCGGATCACACCGTCCGGGACTTTAACACAGATCTAAAAATATGACTAACTTTATGGATAATGCAGCTCTCGTGTAATTCTGTATAACACAGAGTACATAATGTGACAATTCATGTTCGTCAGGAAAATGTTTCGTTGGATCGTCTGAGTGGCTTTCGATCCCTTTCAGTATCTTCCGGGCCCGTTGGGTGTCTTCCGGTCCTTTTTCGTTCCTTCCGGTGATTATACACTCCCACTTAAAATTCTATGAGACGCTTCTAAAATTTCATGCTTGCGAATAAAGTGTGAATTTCAGCTTTTAGTGAATGTTATGTGTATAATTAACTTTGACATGGGAGAAAATTTATTTTAAAGAAAAGTAGCGCGAAGGTCGGTGTTGAGGCGATGAAGGCTACAAATAATAATTTATACTTTCAAATGAATTGCTTCATGAAATAAATAAATAACAATGCGGTAATTAAAATGTTCCAGAATACCCGAAGTGTTGTATTTGTAATCCGACGTATTTGCTGTCACTTTCAGTTTCACGCAACCCTGGTGGTGGTTGCATGCCCTGGTCAAGGTGATGTGGTGGCTGCGGGCGGCAGAGGTTGTCTTGTTGCCACGACTGGGCGACTCTGTGCTCCGAAACGGGGACTGGCAGGAGAACCGAGCGGGTTCGATGTGCTCGTTGTGGGTGGTGGACACGCAGGGACAGAGGCGGCTGCTGCGGCCGCCAGGATGGGTCTGCGCACTTTGCTTCTTACCCACAAACTCAGCACCATCGGTGAGGATCGAAATATATTTATAACATGCGAATATGCAGGGAATCCCCCGCCACCAACACAACAACCGTACACGCCGACCCACCGCCCGTGCGTATGTAATAGGTAGATGGCCCATTGTGATGCGAAATCTGGACCAAAGTGTCGTCGTGTTGTTTCCCTTCATGATCAAGAATTCAAGATTGTGTGTGTGTGTGTGTGTGTGTGTGTGTGTGTGTGTGTGTGTGTGTGTGTGTGTGTGTGTGCGTGTGTGTGTGTGTGTGTGTGTGTGTGTGTGTGTGTGTGTGTTGAGCAGGTGAGATGTCCTGCAATCCTTCATGGGGTGGTGTGGGTAAAGGTCATCTGCTCAGGGAGATCGATGCCCTTGGCGGTCTGTGCGGCCGGGCCGCGGATCGTGCGGGCATAAACTTCCGTGTTCTGAACCGGAGAAAAGGACCTGCCGTTTGGGGACTTCGTGCTCAGGTGGACCGTGAGCTCTACCGGCAGTTCATACAGGTATTTGTAATGTGATCCTTCGTCAGAAGCTCTTCATTGTTACCTCCGCCACCATAGGTTATGTTTTCACCCCTGTCTGTCTGTCTGTGAGCAGGATATCTCAAAAAGTTGTGGACAGATTCAGATGAAACTTTGTGGACATGTTAGTTGTTTGACAAGGACGAATTGATTCGATTTTGGTGAAGATCCGAATCCGGATACTATATATATTTTAATTCCTTAAGTGATTCTTCACAATTGAGAGACTGGACTAAAAACGGTATCTAGATAATAATAGCGTAAGGATTCGACTTTGTTATCCCTTTTACGCCGCATCCAGTGATCCGATGCCCACGGCACTATTATGGATTTACGATCTACGAACCGCGCACTTTGTTTATCACGTACAGCCATACTCAAAAAATCTGAATTAGCCGACGTTGGGGCCCAAAAAGCATCCGATTAACTGTCGATACGACGCCATCTTACGACGCCATCTTACGACGCCATCGTATTGGCGTCTGCTGGGCGAAGGCGAAGCAAGTCGTCCGCTGATTGGACAGTCGACGGCGACAGCAAGCCGTCCACCGAGTGGACAATCCTGAGCATGCATTTGTGCCGGTGTCGTCGATCGCGGTGTACGCTAACCTCATCAGGTGGGTTTACCATAATTTCTTCCAACCGCGCTCTTTGTTTATCACGTACAGCCATACTCGAAAAATCTGAATTAGTCGACTTTGGGGCCCAAAAGCATCCGATTAACTGCCGATACGATGCCATCTCCCACGGCCAGTTATATGTGGCATGTTCAAGAGCACGGTCGTTCAAATATGTGTCTATCAAGGTTGATAATACGAGTACGCAAGGAGTCGTCAGAGGCTTGACGATTACCCCAAACATTGTTTATCCAGAAGTTTTAAAATCATTTCAACCTCTGATACTGCGTTCATTGTATTATATTCCTACTGCTCTGCCTTGACATTGACGCTTACCAATGCGCCAGTATGGGGCTAATTCCAGTCGATTTACTAATCCGTTCATTGTTTTAAAGTCTATGGTTCTACTGCTGTTCCTTTCCATTGACACATACCACTGCACCAGTGCGGCCAGAGTGGTGCTATGCCGATTCCTATTACGAATCCATTTATTTTTCAAAAGTATATCGTCGCGTTGTCATTTAAGTAGATTGCAATAAATACGTTGTTCATATACGCACTCTTCATTCTCATCTTTCTTCCTAACTCTTACTCGGACAAGCAAATCCCCTACGCCATCCATAATGGTACACTCTATCCATACACCATATCCTCCCTTCCGTGGATGTTCCACGGGTTTCGGCTAGTATTGCATGATATCTCAACAAGTTATGGGCGAGTTATGAACGAAAGCATCGATTTGGAACATTCACGCAGGAATGTTAAAATTAGCTCCGCATCATTTTATGTTCTCTCTCTCTTGTTCGCCACACTTGTACCAGGCAGAATTACGTGGCACTCCCAATTTGTGGTTGAGGGAAGGTGCGGTGGACGATCTGATCATCGGACCCCCAGACCCTTCGTTTCCTGGAGTGTCGGCAGTGAAGGGAGTCCTATTGGGTATTATGAAGCAGTTTGCTCTTTGTGGAAATTTTCATACCCTGATCATCGGACCCCCAGACCCTACGCTACGTCACATGCAAAAGACAAACATGTTGCGTCTTCACCATGTGATATCATCATTCTTTCTTTGATTCTTCGTCTCTCCGTTTTACATCGTGAAAGCAGTGAAATGGTTACAAAACCAACACTTAACCCTTCCCTTCCTCTAAAGCCCTTGCTCTCCTGCTCTCTTTTTATCCCTGCAGAGTCTGGGTACCAGGTGGAAGCAAAAACTGTTGTCCTCACGGCTGGGACCTTCCTCAGGGGGGAGCTCCTGATTGGCGAAGAGCGGAGGTCGGGTGGACGACTTGGTGACCCCTCTTCTCTCGCACTCTCTCGCTGCACGTGGTTTCACTCGGAAACGCCTTAAAACAGGTACTGGATCACGTGACGTTAGAAGCATCACTCGAGGGTCGTGAGAGAGACAGGTGATGCTCGTAGTTTTTCCTTACAATGTTTTATTCCCTCTCTAGTTAGTCAAACAGCTATGCTTTTCTTTACTCTCCTTGTCCTTTTTGTTAGGGACTCCTCCCAGAATTTCTAAGAACTCTGTGGACTTCTCTGTGCTGAAACTGGTCCCTCCAGATGACCCACCAGCTCCGTTCTCTTTTATGAATGACAGAGTTTATATCAAGGTTCGTAATGACCTCGTTGACGCTCCCGTTTTGAGTATTTAGCCCACGAGGCTGATCTCATTTACGTGTGTAATACATGACAGTAATGTCTCGCGATCGCCTTATAATTTGTGGAATACAGCAGACTTCCTTAATAATGAAGTTTTAAAAGTGATTTACTACACTTGTACAAGCTCCTCCATGAGTATTAAAGACTACAAGCTTTATATTCATCACACGGAGCTTGAACCCTCGACCTTAAATTGCTGACCTTCAGGTTCTTTGTTGTGCAAAGTATATAAACAAATGTGTAAAGTTTTTTATTTTGATACTTTATCTGCGGAACTTTGTCTGTCCCATTCAGCCTGCAGACCAAATCCACTGCTATCTAACCAACACAACTTCGGAATCGGAACGTGTCGTACGTGATAACCTGTCACTCTCGGCGCATGTAGTGGGAAATGTACAGGGTCCAAGGTGGGTTTATACCCGACATGGTATTGTCCTTTTCAGAGTGACGCAGGAGCTCGCAATGATAAGAATATCACTTTTTTTTTTTTTAACTACTTGGTTTAAGGCTTGGAATAGAGCTCACACACACACATGCACACGCACACAAACACACACACACACACACACACACGGACATACGGACGAGACAAACACTTAACACAGCCACTGAGCTTGGGGGAAGTGGTGTCACTAACATCTCGTCCCTGGATACTCTGGGTACCAGCGACGTCAACAATGGCACCCCTTTTCTCACCACACTCAGTGGGGAATTTCCTCCTCCCCATGGATGCTAACCGATAGGGATTGTCCGTGGTCTATGCTTTCCAAGCAAGGAAGCAGCACGTACCATTTTAAAAGTATTTGGTATGACTTGAACCGGTCCAAACCGGATGGGTGATTTTTAGGAGACACCATCTCCTTACTGGATGGCCCAGTTGGCTCTCCACAGCAGCTCATCCTCCTTTTTTCAGATGTTGTTAGGGTCAGATGGCAAGGTGTCAGTCACCCTCCCCACTAGCAAAGCCAGGGAGGGGTGTCAGTTTAGTCGCCGACAACCCGACCATGCGGCAGGTAGCACTGGGTACCATGTTATCAGTGGCGGTCCCAAAAGACTGACCTGACCTAAAATACTTGACAATCATACCAAAACCTCGGTAAACTTCCTTTGAACATTCGAAGTAGAAGATCTCATTGATTGTGAAATTATATGTATTATGGGTAATCATTTGCTGGTATGTCTGTTAAATATATAATTTTTGCACCGTTTTGCTTCAGGAATTTAAATAATGGCATCTCATAACATAGATGTGGAATAGTGATCTTCAATAAAGACATCCGAGCTCTTGTCTTGTTGCATTCATGTGGATGCAGAAAAATGTTCACAAAATCCACCAACAGAGTTTAAAGAAAATGTAATCCAGATCTGTCTTGTCTAACTTGCCATTTGTTCCCTGTCCTATTAATTGTATTGTGAAACCATCCCCATGTCTTTTTAAACGTACTTACCTGGTCATGTTGTCTTGCTTTTGTCTTTGTGTTTGTCTTCGCTCAAGAGTCTTAAGTCTTGCACGTTATCTCGTTACCTCTGCCATTGCAGGTGGATGGAGGTTACGTTTTCACCCCTGTTTGTTTGTTTGTGAGCAGGATGTCTCAAAAAGATGTGGACGGATGCCACCAAAACTTGCTGGACATGTTGGGTGTGTGACAAGGACGAATTGACTAGATTTTGGTGAAGATCCGGATCCAACAATTTCTTAAGTGATTCTTCATTATTGGGAGATAGGGCCAAAAACGATATATAACACGGTATCTCAAGTTGTGGACGGATTATGACAAAACTAGGTGGATGAGTTGGTTAGGTGACAAGAATAAGCCGATTCGATTTTTGTTCGGTGTACAGAAGCATTTTTTTAAAAATAACAATAAGTACAAGGTGCAGGGACGTGGAATTCACTGCACGTGATGTGCAACACATGCAGAGTGAAATTAGTATTCATTTATGTCCGTAAAAAAAGAAGCATTTAACATTAAAATTAATTAATGACTATTATTAGTAGCTCTATTTTTGATACTTGCCTTGTGTTTCACTCCAAGTCTGTTGCTAACTTACTACATTAGTGCTGAACCTGTCCTTCATGGGAATTCTTATTCAACTCATTCTTTGCCATTGCTCCCCGATCCAAAGATACTGCCCCTCCATTGAAGCCAAAGTCATTCGCTTCCCTGGACGGGAACATCGCGTGTGGCTGGAACCAGAAGGTTTCTCATCTGAGATGGTGTACCCCCAGGGTCTCTCTGTGTCACTCCCTGCAGACTTGCAAGAGATTATGTTGAGGACCATGCCTGGTCTTGAACGCTGCCAGATGCTCCGTCCTGGTAATTGATTGTGATCGTTAAATGTAGACCGAAGAGTGCCAATTAGAGCTCATGATCTCAGTGCTGATGGTGGTGTGCCATGGTCGCTCCTGCAGGTTACGCAGTGCAGTACGACTGCTTGGATCCTCGGGAGTTGAGTCCGTCACTCGAGAGTCGCCGTCTTCAAAGGCTGTTCCTCGCTGGACAGATCAATGGGACCACAGGCTACGAGGAGGCAGCTGGACAGGTTTGGGAAGAATGAGGTGGACAGATTATGGCAGAATGGATGTTAAAACAAAAGTTTGAGCTGCCCTGTCTCTGTTTTCCAATTCCCCATATCTTTCTCCCTCTCTCTTTTTCATTTGTTTTTTTTTAATGCTTTTGTATTTTTGCATTCCTTACCTTCTATTATACCTTTATGCCAGGGCCTGCTGGCAGGGATAAATGCAGGCCTCTTGAGCCTGGGAAAGCCTATGATGGAGCTTGGTCGTGACGAAGCCTTTCTTGGTGTCATGGTGAGTGACATGCTCTCTGGGATATCTTCAGATGAGCCTTACCGCATGTTCACCTCTCGTGCTGAGTTCCGCCTCACCTTGCGGCCCGATAATGCTGACCTTCGTCTCACTGCCAAAGGTTAGTAATTATTAAGAATGTGTTTCAGGGTTAATGGCATTGTGTGACTAGGTGTTGATTATGCATGTAAGCTTTTATTTGAAGATGACACGCAATTGATTTGGTGTGAAAGACATGGCAACCATGTATGGTATTGGGTTGTGCTGTAGGATGGGAACTAGGCTGTGTGGAGGAATCTCGCTGGCGCAAGGTACAGGAAACAGCCAGGGCTATGAATGATGGCAAACTTGCTCTGTGTTCCATCCGCTGCTCATCCCCCCGCTGGGCAAGTGCTCTTCCTGACATTCAGATCAGTCTTCAACGCACCAACGTTCTCAGGTTGGTATATGTACGAAGCTTTTCCAAGAAAGTTGACCTCATTGCTTTTGGTTTTTAATCTTTCTGCCTTCTCTTCTTTTGCAGTGCATTGGACATTCTACAGTACCCGGGAGTAACCATGGAGATGTTGGCAGCTCTTTACCCAGAAGCGCTTACAAAATATGCTGAATTGGTCGAAATTGCTAAGCGCCTGAAGATTGAGAGTATGTAATCATTGAATCACCTTCACCCACATGATTACATCTGGAAGTCCTCATGCAGTCAGCATCGGTATGCATTATTCGTTGCCGTGGCTGTTGGAGTTCTGCAGAATACTGAAAGGGAAAGGGTGAAGTTCAATTGACAAAAGGGTGAGATAGGATGAGGATAAGACATTCAAGGAAAAGGGTATTGGAATCGGGAGGTGGGGGAGAAATGGGAAAGGAGGATGTGATAAGAACAATAGGAGGGAAAGGGAGTTTATGAGTCGTATGAGGTTACAACAACACAACAACAGGCATTTTAAGGCCATCTTCCCTGCTAGGGGGGGGGGGGGGGAGGGGGGGGGGTTAGCCTTGCGGTCCCCATGACAATCTTCTCCATTTTGCCCTATTTTCTGCATCTCCCCTTGTTAACCCCCTTGCCCGCATTTCTTCTTCCACCATCTTCAGCCAAGTCTTTCTCGGTCTTCCCCGTCCTCTACTTCCTTCTACATTCATTTCCATCACTCTTCTCAACCAGTCACTTTCATCCTTCCTCAACACATGACCAAACCATCTCAACCTGTTCCTCTTCACAGCATCAATCACAGGCTCTATTCCCATCATCTTTCACAATTCATCATTTGTCTTCCTCTCTCTCAATGATACTCCGCACATCCACCGAACCATTCGCATTTGCACCCTTTCCAGCCTTCGTTGCTGCTCTACGTTCATTACCCATGTCTCGCTCCCATAAATCATAACACTTCTGAGTATGATATTGAGTATATATATGAGTCGTATGAGATATCAGGATGGAAACTTGTAGATAGATAGCCCATGATGCCCTGTGATAAACTGGGTCTTCAAAAGTCAGCGTTTTGTCATGTGTAATACTGATTGGCTCGTCATACAGCTTATTCGTTGTGTTAAACCATTAATTTGCGTTACTAGGTGTGTACGCTTTCCCCATGGAGATGGAGCAGGAGGCAATGAAGGCGGTGAGAAATGAGGCCAACCTGCCCTTGCCCCTTGACCTGGACTATACCTCTCTGCCCATATCACTGTCCGCTGAGGTTCGGGAGAGGCTCGCCACCACGAGGCCTACCATGGTGGGTTAACATTGGATGTGGAGATTATTCTTCGAGATTCAATCGTCGTTTTATGCTGATTTTGTGCTTTGGCACGAGGTTGAGTTGGCATGAGCTCACTGGGTCAAGGTTTGATTCATGTCTGCACTACTCCAAAGACTTGTCACTCCAGCCCTTTTTCCCCCTTTTATTATCCACAGATAGCGGCCGCAAGCCGAACACCTGGTGTAACTCCAGCTGCTGTTGTTAACCTCCTGCGTTACGTCACACAAGAGAGACTGGAAAGATCTCGACTTCCATGAGCATCTCCTCATCCTCACCGTCTTATCATTAGATGATGGTAAAAAGGGGGGAAGTTCGGGGAGCGGTAGTGAGAGCTTTCAGGTGAATGAAGAAAAAACCGATGATGATGCAGTGGTGAGGATGTGAGGATAAAAGGAGAAAAGGAGAAGGCTGTTTTATTTTTCTACATTATTTAAGGTTCATGGAAAGCTTTGTACATGAATTTCATATGGACCAAGGATATTAGGATATTAGTTTGAGTTTTTTTTTTTTGTATACAAGATCGAGGTTCGTGTAAGAGCTAACATTAATCATAAAAAGACAAACTGACACATAAAACATAAGATAAAGGGAGCGGGAGACAAGATGGGGAGAGAGAGGGAAGCACACAAGTACAACATTTCAGAGCAGGGACATCTGGAGATCTGTGGGAGGAAGAGGGCTTGTGGGGAGGAGGCATGGGAAGGGGGGGGGGGGGGCGGAATTAGAGCTAGAGCTCAGAGTTCATTGTACATTAGAGCATGCTCCCGGTTCATCATGCAGGAAACCAGTATCCTATGTACACGAGAGACATTTTTCATGGACATCAATCCTGTGCTTGAAAGGCAATTCGAGTGAGCCGCTGTGCCCGATGTTGCCCTCGTGTATTTAATGCTTTGCGGCTGTATGCTTTGTAAACTAATAATAATGATGCAATAACTATCACTACACAGGAGACCATCACCATCAATCAATCAATAACCATCAATCAATAACCATCACCATCAATAACCATCACCCCTCCCCTCTAAATCTACCCCCTTGCCCCTCTCCTCCAAATCATTCCCATCACCCATCTCTTTCAAATCTTGCCCCTCCCCTCCAAATCTTCCCAATCACCCATTCTTTTCAAATCTCCCCCCACACCCCTCCCCCCCCGAGACTCTCCCTCGCTCCTCCCCTCCTAGACTCCCCTCTCACCCCTCCTCCTCAAAGCAGGCTTCCGGTCCCTCGAGCGACGGGGCTTGCTTTGATCTCTCCACGGCATCAAAGTTTGAGTGTTTTCCCGTTCGTTTCTTTGTCAAATTTCCGCTGCGTATTTTGTTGTGTATGTGTTATTGTGTGTTTCTATTTGGTTTTGGTTTTGTAGTTGTTGCAAATTTGTGTGTAATTAGTCGTTTCTTTGTCCGGGCCTCGTGCGGCCTGGTGTCTCGTGCGGCCTCCTCGTCTCGACTTGTGCCCCGCCCCCTATATTCTCGTTTGTTCTTTCACCTCTGCTCCTGCTTTCTCAAATCCACGTTCTCACTTAGAGACTTTTCCCAGATTGTTTTCATGGTTTTGTTGAAATTTTTATTTAAATATGTTTAAACCGCAGCGGTGATCTCCCCCCCCCCCCCCCCCCCAGGATTTCCATGTTTTAAACGTTTCCCAGTGTATACCCTGGATAAGAATAGGTACGCCGTATCCCTGCGTGTCGTAGGAGGCGACTAAGAGGGTTGGCGTCAGGAAGGGCATCCGGCCATAAAAAACATTGCCTCAAAAAGAGAACCATGACAATTACAACTACATGTGGGCAGGGTACAGCCCGAAGTGGAGATCGGTTTCTGAGGTTTGGGACATGGAATGTAGGGACAATGACAGGGAGATCAGGAGAAGTGGTGGAAGTATTGGTCAGAAGAAGAGTGGACATATGTTGTGTGCAAGAGACGAGATGGAAGGGAAGTGGTGTGAGAATGGTGAAGGGTAGGCAGGGACAGAAATACAAGTTTGTGTGGCAAGGGTGCTTGGAGGGCGTGAATGGTGTTGGTGTCCTGTTTTCTGAGGAGTTTGTAGACAGTGTGGTGAGTGTGACTAGAGTGAGTGATAGGTTGATGATGGTAAAAATGATGATTGGAAAGCTCTTGGTGAACGTCATCTCGGGATATGCTCCGCAGGTTGGTCGGAGCGATGAAGAGAAGGACAAGTTCTGGTGTGCGATAGAGAAGCTGATGGAAAACGTGAAAGATGAGGAAGTTGTTGTGGTAGGAGGAGACCTAAATGGACATGTGGGAAGGAGTATGGATGGTTTTGACGGAGTTCATGGGGGTTACGGATATGGTGTGAGAAATGGAGAAGGTGAAAGGATTTTGGAGTTTGCTGATGGAGCTGATTTGTTGATTTGTAATACTCAGTTCCAGAAAGAGGATAATAAGCTTGTTACATACACGTCAGGTGGGTCGACGACAACCGTTGACTACCTGATGGTGCGTAGGCGAGATAGGGGGCACCTCCGAGACACAAAGGTGATCCCGGGGGAGGAGGCTGTTTCACAGCACCACTTGGTTGTCTGCGACGTAAGGGTGAAAGGTGCGAGGAGAGCTCAGCGGGTGAAGTACCAACCGAGAATGAAGGTGTGGAGGTTGAAAGAGGTGACAGTAAGGGAGGCATTAAAAGAGAGGCTGAGTAGGGTCGAGGATGATGTGGTTGAGCTTGAAAGTGGTTGGATGTCAATAAAAGCTTGTCTGTTGGGAGCCGTTGGTGAGGTATGTGGATGGACAAAAGGACCACCGAGGCACTCGGAAACATGGTGGTGGGATGATGAAGTTGGAAAGAGGATTGACGAGAAGAGGAAGAAGTTCAAGGAGTGGCAGAAGGCGAAGGGTACGGGAGCAGAAACAGCAGAGTATGAAAGTTATAAGGCAGCCAGGAAGGCTGCAAAGAAAGAGGTAGCAAAGGCGCAGGAGGCATGTAGGAAAATGTTTGGAGAACGCTTGGATTCGGAAGAGGGTCACAAAGCAGTATTCAGGATTGCAAAGCAGATAGCGAAAGAGAGGTGTGATGTGATGGGGGTGAGCTGCTTGAAGGATGAAGTGGGACAAATCGTTGTCGACCCAGATGGAATTAAAGGAAGATGGAAAAGATATATGGAAATGCTGTTGAATACAGAGAATGAATGGGATGGCAACATAGAGAGTAACCCAGTTTTAGGACCGGCAGAGAAGATAACTGAGAAGGAAGTTGAGGAAGCGATAAAAGCAATGAAGAGTAGAAAAGCGGGAGGGCCGACGGGAGTTGTGGGAGATATGTTGAAGGCAGCAGGAAGTTGGGGTGTGAAGAGAATGACAGAGATCTGTAATCTGGTGGTGAAAGAAGGCCGCATTCCAGTGGATTGGGAACTGAGTACCCTCGTCCCTCTATACAAGGGGAAAGGTGACCCTCTGGAGTGTGGCTCGTACCGAGCGATAAAGTTATTGGAGCATGGAATGAAGGTATTGGAAAGGGTGTTGGAGAGGAGGATAAGGAAGAAAGTGAAGATCGACGAAATGCAGTTTGGATTTATGCCAGGAAGAGGAACGACAGACGCGCTTTTCATTGTGAGGCAGTTGCAGGAGAAGTACATGGAGAAGAGGAAGAAGTTGTTTCTTGGGTTTGTTGATCTGGAGAAAGCATTCGATCGGGTTCCACGCAAAGTATTGACATGGGCATTGAGGAAGTTAGGAGTGGAGGAATGGTTGATCAGAGTAGTGATGGCAATGTACAAAAGAGCACGCACAGCTGTAAGGACGAAGGACGGGAACAGTGGTGAGTTTGAGGTGAAGGTGGGAGTGCATCAGGGGTCGGTACTAAGTCCACTACTATTTGTAGCTGTGATGGAGGTGCTGGCTCAGAACGTAAAGGAGGGTTTACCGTGGGAGTTGTTGTATGCAGATGATCTGGTGTTGATTGCGGAAAGTATGGATGG
This sequence comes from Myxine glutinosa, assembly GCF_964187855.1. Lineage (NCBI taxonomy): Eukaryota > Metazoa > Chordata > Myxini > Myxiniformes > Myxinidae > Myxine > Myxine glutinosa. The sequence goes on along the minus strand of NC_136263.1, from coordinate 45,318,166 downwards.
ATTGAAGGAAAAGATGAACACGTGGAAGGAATGTATGGAGACAAAAGGTCTGAAGGTGAATATCGGAAAGACGAAGGTGATGGCAAGTGGTAAAGCATGTGGTGAGGTGGAAAGAACTGGGAAGTGGCCCTGTGCTGTGTGTAGGAAGGGTGTCGGAGTGAACTCCATTCAGTGTACAATGTGCACTGAGTGGGTTCATCAAAAATGTAGTGGTCTGAGAGGGTCATTAACCAGTGTGGCAGCTACATTCAAATGTAAGGTGTGCACAGAGGGAGCTGCAGATGGAGGAAATGTTGAGTTGGATCTTGGAGACGGCGTGAAGCTGGAAGGTGTGAAAACATTTTGCTACCTCGGAGACATGCTGAATGGAGAAGGTGGATCAGACTCGGCAACGGTTGCTCGAGTGAGATGTGCATGGAAGAAGTTTCGGGAATTGAGTGGCGTGCTGATGATGAGGGGAGTGTCGTTGAAGCTGAAGGGAAAGGTGTATGCTGCATGTGTGAGAAGTGTTATGATTTATGGGAGCGAGACATGGGTAATGAACGTAGAGCAGCAACGAAGGTTGGAAAGGGTGGAAATGCGAATGGTTCGACGGATGTGCGGAGTATCGTTGAGAGAGAGGAAGACAAATGATGAATTGCGAAAGATGATGGGAATAGAGCCTGTGATTGATGCTGTGAAGAGGAACAGGTCGAGATGGTTTGGTCATGTGTTGAGGAAGGATGAAAGTGACTGGTTGAGAAGAGTGATGGAAATGAATGTAGAAGGAAGTAGAAGACGGGGAAGACCGAGAAAGACTTGGCTAAAGATGGTGGAAGAAGAAATGCGGGCAAGGGGGTTAACAAGGAGAGATGCAGAAAATAGGGCAAAATGGAGAAGATTGTCATGGGGACCGCAAGGCTAACCCCCGCTCTAGCAGGGAAAATGGCCTTTAAAATGCATGTTGTTGTATCACTACACAATTATACGGAAACGCATTGGTGCTTTCATGTTGTTGGTCTTTTTTTATTATTGCAATAATTCTGTAAATCATGCATGAGGGTGCGAATGTGTGTTGTGTTTTTGAAGCGTCCGTAATGATCTTGCAGTTAAAACCTCGTTTTGAAAATGAGATTGAGCGCTCTTCCAATTGCAGAGGGTTGGTGTTTGGAGGCCATGAAAGGAAACTTGTAAACCGATTTATATTATTTTTTTACGCTTCACGTTTGTTCAGTTTCCCTTCATGTGAATGTCATTTTGCAAAAACGATCAACATTTCTAAATTTTGGAAAGAGGGAAAACCACGAGGATTTCAATTTGAGTTGTCATTTATTCTGGGATCAGTCATTCGATTCATTTTGCTTCGTTCGGCGAGCTATGAACATCAGCCCACATGGACGTCATGGTAACACATTGCACCTGGACTTGTATGATGTGTTGGGGTGACATGAAAACGGGCACTTGAGTTATCCGACTTGTCATAATTACCCGTGCCCGTAGCGCAAAGTGCGGTTAAGCAATCGGCTCGCTTGGTATGTCTGACAGTCAGTCATCAGTCTCAACAGTACTTTAGCTCTGAATTTGGCAAATTGTTTGAGTCTCGTACTGAAAGCACATGGACAAAGAGGAGTAAGGTATTCGCTGCAGTCTGTGTGCTTGTCTGGCAGTCAAACACATGAATAACTCATGTAACATGTGAATTAAGGTGGTGTAAAAGTTGCTGCATCGACGACGGTAAACCTCCAAATAAACGTTGCTTTTTTTTTTCCACAACTTGTAAAATTTTAATTTTACTACCTCCACCACCAAAGGTCGTTGGAGGTTGTGGTTTCACCCCTGTCTGTTTATGATGAAAACTGAAAATTTTCGTCATTATGTCGGTCTGCTGTCTCCTTTGTTTATCTGTGAGTGTGATAACTCGCGAACGCTTTCAGTTATCTTCGTCAAACTTTACCAGATGATTCCGAAGGACAAAAGTGAGGTTGTTAATGTTTTTTGACTATATAGGGCAAAGGTCAAGGTTCTCTCGTTTGTCCGGGCGATATCTCAGCCATCCTTTGAGCTCGGAATCTGAAATGCGGGCACAATAGTGAACAAGTGGCATGGGGTGGTCTGCGCATGCGCAAGATTGGAGGTCTCGTCTCTTCAAAGCTGTCCATGCGCGCTCGCTTTCGAAGTTAAGTAGCTTTTCACAATTGTGTTTTTGTCGAAACTGTATCTTTCTCTTGGTGTATGTACCTATTGGGGTGTCTTTAATAGTATTCTTGGCGTTGGTTTTTCATACCTGTGTACAGAATCGTCGGTCTTTAGTATCGCGTATTCTGAGGCCTAAGTGTAGTACGAGGCTACCGTGTCCGACCTTGGCTTGAGGCTTTGTTTTTGTCTCAGCGGTTCTCCAATCGCGCTGCAATTACTTTCCGGTCTCTGTTTTTCACGGTCTTTTCATCCCATACTTCCTTGTTTTAAAATCTCAAAAAAACAAAAAAAAAAAAACATTTCCTTCTGTTCTTCTTCGTTTATTCGTTCTTATTTGTTCGTTCGTTCTTCGACCACGTTGTTTGTGATCACGTGATCACGTTGTTAAAAAATGTCTCATCTGACCCCTGAAGACCTGTATTCTGTCATATTCTATAACACCTTTTTCTTCTTCTTCTATAAAAGGATGCTTTCGACTTGCTCACCAAATCTATTCATTCCAAAAAAAAATTCCATCTCTTATAGTGCATCTTTCATTCATTCCCTAAACTCTCCAGCACTCAATCCTCCCTCCAGCGTCCTCAAACGTATTTTTGACTCGAATGTCTCAAGAAACCCATTTTGCAATAAATGTTCGTTTCCCTTTAATCGTACACTTTTCAAAATCCCATCACCCCAAAATCCCATTTCCCATCACCCCTCCCCTCTAAATCTACCCCCTTGCCCCTCTCCTCCAAATCATTCCCATCACCCATCTCTTTCAAATCTTCCCCCTTGCCCCTCCCCTCCAAATCTTCCCAATCACCCATTCTTTTCAAATCTCCCCCCACACCCCTCCCCCCCGAGACTCTCCCTCGCTCCTCCCCTCCTAGACTCCCCTCTCACCCCTCCTCCTCAAAGCGTCCTCCCCGCTTCTTCCCCCTTCCAACTTTCACCTTCATCTCCTTCAACTTTCTGCCTCGCTCTTCCCCCTCGTCAAATAACACCTCACTGCGCCTCTCCCAATCACCATCAAACCTTTTGTCTACCCCATTCTTCCCTTTCTCCAAGCTATTCTGTAATCTCCGACACACCTTCAACAGCTCTCCCTACCTCTTCCTCCTCTTCCACATCTTACCCTAACGCTCCCCCCCTGTTCTGTATCCGATGCTCCCCCTGCCTCTTCCTTAACAGTATGGACCTCAAACATCCGGGACCTTCGCTCAAACTTGTCTGATCTCTCCATACAGGTTGCTTCTGACAAACCAGACGTGATCTGCTCAACAGAAACTTTCCTCCTTCATGATGTCTCTGATTCCTTGGTATCTCTCCCAGGTTACTCCCTCCTCCGGTATGATAGACCTGAGCCTCGTCCTGGAGGTGGGGTTGCTATCTTTATAAAAACCTCTCTTCCTCACTCGCCCTGCACTGCCCTCTCTCCACCTCACCCCCAGGAATACCTTTGGCTACGGCTTCCCATTCGCTCCCACCTTTTGTTCATATGTGTGTTGTACCGTCCACCAAACAGTGATGACTCCATCTACATCTCGCTGTCTGAGAATATGGACCAACTTCTATCTACCCATCCCAACTCTCTCTTCCTCATATGTGGTGATTTCAACTGTCACCATGCCAGTTGGCTGGGTGTGGGTACCTCTCTCACCAGCCATGGCTCTTCAGCAAAGGACTTCTGTGACTCACTGGGACTGACACAATGTCAATTTCCCGACCCGGATTTCAGTCAACGGAGCATCTTCTCTTCTGGACCTGGTTATGACTACTTCCCTGAAAATGTCTGCTGCTCTTCTTCTGCTCCAATCGGCTCTTCTGATCATGTGCTTGTTAAAAGTGGATATCTCTCTGACCATTCTCAGAGAGCCTCCTCAGCGTCCACGAGTCTGGCATTTCACTCAGGCCAACTGGCACGGTCTTCAAGCAGCCATCAATCATCTGGACTGGTCTCCCATCTCTACTGCCTCTGACATAAATTCTTCCTGAGAATTCTTCCAAAGCAAACTGCTCTCTCTCATGCACAGATTTATCCCATCTCGTCTTCTGTTATCATACCCTTCCTCCCGTCCATGGTACACGGAATCTTGTGGTGAGGCTATTGCCCAGAAACAACTTGCTTTCGTCTCCTGGAAAGCAAATCCAACGGAAGGAAATCTCATTTCCTTTCACAAAGCCCGAAACAAGTGTGTGTCCACCCTCAGGAGAGCCAGGAAACAATATCTCTCCGTTCTCAGGACCGAACTCTCTTATCTGTCTCTCTCTTCCAAATCCTGGTGGCGTCTGGTCAAATCTGTTTCTGGTGTTTGTTCCCCCTCCATCCCCTCCCTCACCTCAAATGGCCACACGGCTGACTCCGCACGTGAAAAAGCTGAATGCCTCAACTCTGTGTTTGCCTCTAAATCTTGTGTCCCAAACCCATCCCTCTCTGTACCCACCGTACCCAGTCATACCCAGCTGCTCCTGGACTCTGTGTCCTTTCCTCCTGACAAGATGGAAAAGTTTCTGTCAACCCTCGACTCGGATTCTGCAACTGGACCTGACGGCATCAGCCCACGGGTCCTAAAATCCTGTTCTTCCGCTCTTTCACTCCCTCTCTCTGTTCTCTTCACCCTCTCTTTTGCTCAAGGTCATCTTCCATCTGCTTGGAAATCTGCCAACATCACCGCTTTGCACAAAAAAGGTGCAAAAACAGATCCCAGCACCTACAGACCAATCAGCCTTCTCCCAATTATCAGCAAAGTCATGGAATCCATCATTGCTTCAGATATGAAATCTTTCCTCTTCTCCAATGGCTTGATCTCTGATCATCAATTTGGTTTCAGACCTGGACACTCTACTCTGGACATGCTGCTTCTGCTTTCTCAACAATGGATGGAGGTCCTCAATGCCAAACAGGAAATTAGAGCAGTCTCCCTTGACATATCACGTGCCTTCGATACGGTCTGGCACCCCGCTCTGCTCACCAAACTCTCCTCTTTTGGTATCCATGGAAATCTCCACGCATGGCTGGCGGACTTCCTCTCTAGTCGTAGTCAACGTGTGGCCCTGAATGGGTTTCTCTCATCTCCTCTTCCTGTTCAGGCTGGAGTTCCACAAGGCAGTGTTCTGGGCCCTGTGCTTTTTTTGGTCTTCATCAATGATCTCTCTGACTCTCTTGAAAATCCTCTGTATCTCTTTGCTGATGACTCTACTCTCTGTCGCTCCATTCTTCATCCCTCAGATCGGCAGTCTGCAGCCTCCTCACTCTCTGCAGACCTGGACAAAATCACAGACTGGGCAAACAAGTGGAACCTGTCTTTCAATCCTGACAAATCTCACACTCTTACGATGTCTCTCCGAAAAGACCGACTGGACAACCCTCCCATCCACTTTCTGAATAATCCTCTCCAAGAAGTTCTGTCACTCAAGCTTTTGGGTCTCACTATCTGCCATGATCTTTCCTGGGAAAACCACATTTCAAATCTGGCCTCCAAAGCCAGTCGCCGACTGGGCATCCTCCGTCGTGCGAAGTCCTTCCTTGGCACACCTGAGCTCCTCACCATATACAAGGCTTTCATCCGCAGCTCAATGGAATACTGCTCTCCCCTCTGGGCTGGTGCTCCTGCCTCACACCTAGCTCGTCTTCACGCTGTTGAAACCAAAGCATTCAGAATCATTGGAATCTCCCGCGATGAAGCTAACTCCAAGGGCCTCTCACTCACTCACCGCAGGCAGGTTGGTGGTCTTTCCGTCTTCTACCGACTCCTCTCTGGCCTTGCCCCCCCAGCTCTCTCTGGGCTCTGTCCCGCAAATATTCCTACAGGTCGCACAAGATCTGCCTGCAACCCTCTTATGGTCAAACTGCCAAAATCAAGACCCTCTGCTCACCTTCACTCCTTCATTCCTCTTTTCTCCCGCCTCTGGAACAAACTCCCTCACTCTCTTCAATCCCACTCCACCCTCCAGGTCTTTAAAACAGCTGTTCACCACCATCTCTTATCTTCCCCCATCCAAAATCTTGATCTTTTCTACCCCCGCTAATTTCACCCCAATTCCACTTTTTTGAAATACCAACTTCTGTCCTGGAAGTCCTTGGTGTCCTTGTGTTTTATACTTCTCCCACCCTCCTCCCCCTTCCCACGCCTCCGCCCCCCAAGCCCTCTCCCTTCCACACATCTCCCCTGCTCTCAAATGTTGTGTTTGTGTGCTTCCCCTTCTCTCCCCATCTTGTTTTTCCGCTCCCTCTTTTCATATATTTTGTTTGTCTGGTTGATTTGTTTGTGAAGTAAATGTTAGCTCTTTCACGAGCCTCGATTCAGTATACAAAAAAAAAAGAAAAAAAAGTGCTTTAGCCAAAACGGTATTTTTAATATTTTTTTATTAATCAATTTGTTGATTAAATACTTAATTGTTATCGAATTATTAAGTGCTTATTTATTTTCTTGTCTTGGCAATATCTCAGGCACCTTTTGAACTTGGAACCTGATATTGGACTTGACAGTGACCGAGTGATTTGGTTATAAAGGGTATTTCTGATTTATTGATTAATCGATTATTATTTATTTATTTGAACAGTTAATTAATTTTCAAAAAGTTACAGATTTGGATGAAGCAGTGGTGGTTTCGGTATTATATTTGCCAATTGATTAATACATTAATTTTTTTATGCCTCCGCCAACGAAGTCGGAGGCATTATGTTTTCAGGTTGTCCGTATGGCTGTCTGTCCGTGTCACGAAGTCAAAGGTCAGTCTGTAATAGGTCTATAACTTGAGAACGGCTGAAGTGATCCAATTCAAACTTGGTGCAGGTATGTATAATGTCCTAAAGATTAAGTGATTATATTTTCGGGTTAAAGGTCAAAGTCTATAATAGGTCTATAACTTGAGAATGGCTAAAGGGATCTAATTCAAACTTGGTACAGATATGTATAATGATGTAAAGATTAACTGATTAGATTTTGGTCAAAGTCAAAGGCCGGATACATTATATATTATTCATATATTTTAATTACACATAATCAATCAATTATTGTTTCTCTTTAATTTCGGCATACCTGTCAGGCCACCGCCTTACACCTTCTTGTTACTTGCAAAATCGAAGATTTTTCAAGTATATTGGTCGGTTGCGTTTGTTATTCTGTCTGTCTGTTTGTTTGTCACCGGCCTACAGGTCACAATTCTAAACCAATCATCGCTAAACTTCACAAAGTTGTCGAGGTCGTCACAACTGAGAAGCCTCTTGATTTTGAGGTCAAAGGTCATCTGGAGGTCAAATTTCTAAAATCGCCATTTTAAATCGGAATGACTTAAACTTAACAGCATTTGTATATTGAGTCTCTAAATTGGGAAACCAACTATTTTTGAAGTCAAAAGGTCAAAAGTCAACTCAAGGTCAAATCTCCAAAATCATCAATTTTCATCCAATTGACTTGAAAATTGAACAGCGTTTACATATCGAGTCACTAAATAGGGAAACCAACTATTTTTGAAGTCAAAAGGTCAAAAGTCAACTCAAGGTCAAATCTCCAAAATCATCAATTTTCATCCAATTGACTTGAAAATTGAACAGCGTTTACATATCGAGTCACTAAATAGGGAAACCAACTATTTTTGAGGTCAAAGGTTAACTCATGGTCAAACTTACAAAATCATCAATTTTCATTTGAAAAATCGTCACTTTTCATCCGATTAACCCGAGCTTTGATCGAGATCGTCAATTTTAATCTGGATGAAATGGACAATTTGATGGATCAATGTCATCCTTTTGGGGGGTGTGGGGGGGTGAGGAGGGGGTGGTTGCAAGTATCGTGCTCTGCATGACGTTTTCCTGTTTGTTTATTGTTTTGTCTGTCAGTTTATCTGTAAGCAAGATATCTCAAAAAGTTGTGGATGGATTCAGACGTAATTTGGCGGACATGTTGGGTGTGTGACAAGGACAAAGCTATTCGATTTTGTTGAAGATCCGAATACGGATCCGGATACAAGATTTAAAAAAAAATTAAAGTCATTCTTCACCATTAAGTGATAGTGCCAAAAACAATATGTGGCATGATATCAAACTTAAATACGCCATTTGTGTCTGTCTGATGATTTTTGACGCCAATACATTCTGTCATTACTTATCCACTCTCAACCAAACTTGACAGGATGACCAAGGGTTACACAATGAAGGTTGTAGCGCATTCATTTGCCCCCTCCCCAAGGGGGTTTTCTCCCCCGAGCGGGTTTTCCCCGCCATTGCCGTCAATGGGTTGCGTGTTGAGGTGTATAGCCATATTAAGTTAGCTTTATCGTGGCGTTTTTCCAAGGCTGCTTCGAATAACAAAACTAACTATAATAGCGTAATATTAATATAACAAAAAAATTAATACCAATAATATCGCACCTCCCCAAGGGGTTTTTCCAGCGAGTCAACGTAAATAAATAGCTTATCTTGGCGTTTTCGTGGGAGCAACGGCCTCTACCAGAGGTAATGAACAGTAATGAATATTATGAACCACAAACACGTATGATTAGCTTTTTAAACAGTCGCTATTGCTCTTTATAACAGTAAATGAAGAAATTTGGAGGAATCCTGACATCCGTGAGGTAAGTTTTACTTACAGAACTGAGCGAAGATCTACTGTACTCTAGGTACCCCATAAGTGTTGGGTTAATAACATGACCCGTCCTACCGCTTTTTTGTGGTGAACTTTTGAAACTCGCTCCTTCTGTCTAACACGTAACTGAAAGGGAGGAAGCCCGGGGTGTGCTCATTTACCAAGCAGCTAGCTAGCGCTTGCCAAGCCAGCCGTTCCTTAACGGTTTTGAATGGAGTGCTTGCTCGAATGCTTAAACCACTTGGCGATCTCTCCACAAGAAACTTTGTAAATGAACACACCCAATGTTCTTGAGACCCGACCATAGATCGACTGTAATCTATGTACCCCAAAGAGGAATGACCCTTCCTGCCCCTCCCGTAGTTATCGGGTGTACTAGTTTAAAATAAATTGTGGATGACTTATGACAAAACTTGGTTGATGAGTTGGGTAAGTGACAAGAACAAGCTCATTCGATTTTGATTCATGTCGGTTCCAGATCTGACCTATCAGTTGATACAAAATGTAAACTGTTCAGCCTGGTGGAGGTGTGCTCTCCAACGGGTGCTGGTCTAGTTTCAATTGAATTCGATGCTTGAACAATGTAGAACACAAATCACCTTGTTTGCACTTACAAAAACATTCAGTTTAGAAGAACAGTACTTGGGAAAAGTCTCAACCAATCAAATGTGCCGTGCACTTTGAGAGTGGAGTGGACAGAGGGTTCATCTCTGGGCTGTTCCGTTTGGCCCATCAGCTTCATAACCTCTTGTTCAATGTTCACAAAGGTAATATAAATCGTGCTCAGAAACGCAAAGTAAGATTTGAAAAGACCTTTCCCATGCTCTTCTTCTCAAGACTACATGCGATATGGTGTTCTAATGAACTCTCTAGTTTACATCTATTTTTAGGCATTTTCAGTTGTCAGGATGCCCCAAAGGTGTGCACACTCACCTCTGAGGTGTCTAGCCTTGGATTGAATTCCGACCCAGCTATAAACCGCCATCCTGGTGTTTCACAGGCAGGTCGATTCATCATTGTGTGTGCTGTCCCATGGAAGGGTGTTAAATGGGCGTGCCGTCTGCAGGCATTAGTTGGTGGATGTTAAAGTTGTCCTTTGTGAAAAGTAGGTGAGCCACACTACTGGTCAAAAGTTTTAGAACACCTCAATTTATCCAGTTTTTATTGAAATCTACACAGTTTAATGTCCAGTGAATCATCTGAAATGGTAAAAGGTAAGCAGTAAACTGCTCGAGGTTAAAAAAAAGTTTAGGTTTCCAAAAATGGGAAAATAATGTAAATTGCAGTTATATTGTAAAAAAAAAAGCCTTCTTCGGGGAACAAGTAATGGGTTAACAACTTACAGCTGTTGTGCAGCAATGTATGTAAATTGAGCCTTGAAAATTGATGCAAACAATTCGTACAGGTGTCCCAACCTCTGCTGATTACTTCATTACAAACCCCCTGTCTGTATAAAAGCAGTATTGGAACAGACTGTTATTACACCTTCTGAAGCATTATTTGGACAATATTGCATTGCAGGAAGTAGTATATTGATATCATAATCGTGAGAAAAAGGCAATTAACAAAGGAAGACAGACAGACCATAATAACCCTTAAAAGTGTAGGTCTTTCCTTTCGAGAAATTGCAAAGAAAGCCAAAGTGTCAGTGAGTACAGTTTCCTACAGCATCAAGAGGCACTTGGAAACTGGAGGAAACTCTGACAGGAAGAGGTCTGGTAGACCTATAGCCACAACATAATCAGAAGACAGGTTTCTCAGTCAACAGCTTGCGTGATAGGCGGCTCACAGGACAACAGCTTCAAGCGCAGCTTAACACTGGTCAAAGTAAGCAAGTCTCAGTTTCAACTGTGAAGAGAAGACTTCGAGTTGCAGGTTTGACAGGTCGAGTGGCAGTAAGAAAGCCATTGCTAAGATGGCAAAATAAGAAAAAGAGGCTTGCCTGGGCCATGAAGCACCGCTAGTGGACTACTGAAGACTGGAAGAAGGTCTTATGGACCGATGAATCAAAATTTGAAATCTTTGGTTCATCACGCAGGGTTTTTGTATGCCGTCGAGTAGGTGAAAGGATGGTTCCTCAGTGTGTGACACCAACTGTCAAACATGGTGAAGGAAGCGTGATGGTCTGGGGCTCTTTTGCTGGATCCAGAGTCGGCGACTTGCACAGAGTGACTGGCACCCTGAACCAAAAGGGCGACCACAGCATTTTGCAGCGCCATGCAATACCCTCTGGTATATGCCTAGTTGGTCAGGGGTTCATCCTACAGCAAGATAATGACCCTAAACACATGACCCTCCAGGGTGACCCTCCAGGGTCACCCTCCAGGCTATGTCAAAACTACCTTCGAGGAAAAGAACAAGACAGTAGGCTTCAAATCATGGAATGGCCAGCACAGTCTCCAGACTTAAACCCCATCGAGCTGGTTTGGGATGAACTGGACAGAAGGGTGAAAGCAAAGCAACCTACAAGTGCAACACATTTGTGGGAACTTCTGCAACAGTGAATAGGAAGAACTTCCCGAACAATATTTGATTTCCATTGTAGAAAGAATGCCACGAGTGTGTTCGGCGGTTATACCTGCTGAGGTGTGCTACTTTGCTGTCAAAAATTTACGTTAAATCTTTTTTATCTCCAATTGATTATTTGTTCTCTGCTTAATTGAGACATTAAACCGTAAATTTCAATAAAAACTGAAAAAATTGTGGTGTTCTAAAACTTTTGACCGGTAGTATACGTCACCAGCACCCTGAACAAATTACAAATTCCTGCCTGAACTAACGCTGTGAATGCAACGGCAAACCACCCAGTACAATCAAATCCTTCCCAATAAACTGCGACGCCAGCACCTCCACTCTGTAACATTGTACATCAGAGTATTGTACATCAGCATCGTCAGAATAAGGATACGGTTTTAGACAATGCACAATATGACACGGGATTCACTTTGGGATTTGAAGTTAGAATCCCAACTTCAGATGGCAATGTCATACAGAACCTGGGTGGGATTGATGTTCGGATTCCTCCCACAACATAAACAAGTTTACCCCTCAATTAATCTTCCACTGTTTGCTGACCTGGCTTCCATTGACCTCTGACACCGTCTGTGCTTCACGCCCTAAAACTAACAACCTTCACTCCCCACAACCCTTAAGGTCATGGTCGCCTTATCTAAAGTTAGAACCAAATCCAGGCTGCCCCCAGGACCTTCAAAGGAATATCTCATGTTCACGTCTGTACTTGGTGACAAAGTGTAATATACAACTATCGTAAAGTGTTGTGTTTTCGCTGCTTTTACACAAATAATAACATGAAGAGTTCATTTTATTGAAAAGTCTATTTCCAATTTGAAAATTGGACTTTGAAAGTAACGTTTTGTTTTGATATTAAATATTGCATCCTATAAATAGATATAAAATATTTCAGGAGGTTGAGGCTGTCATCATCAATGTACCATGTTCTTATACAATGGTGGAGGTGCTGCCGATGTACTCTCACAGCAATGATTATGATGGGTGGTTTGCCATTGCCTTCTTGGCAGTCAGGGCAGATATTTTAAATTTTTTGGCGAAAGTGCCGGTCCATCCATCATCAACCAATGCTGACAGCTGAGTCCTCTGGATAGGCCAGACAGCTGCAAAACAAGTACACGTACTATACCTGTAAAGCTATCCTGCCAGCCCATCAAAGGTGTACACTCCTTACATTTTGCTTCAAAACTTAGTTGGAAGTGGAGGGAAAATTTAGAAGTCGATGATCAGCCTACAGATCACACAAGGGTTATGGTTATGGCTAGGAGTTAGGGCTAGGAGTCATGGCTCAGAGTTGAGGGAAGGAGCTAGGGCTAAGAGTTATGGCTCGGAGTTGAGGGAAGGAGTTAGGGCTAGGAGTTATGGCTCGGAGTTGAGGGAAGGAGCTTGGGCTAGGAGTTATGGCTAGGAGTTGAGGGAAGGAGCTAGGGCTAGGAGTCATGGCTCGGAGTTGAGGGAAGGAGCTTGGGCTAGGAGTTATGGCAAGGAGTTGAGGGAAGGAGCAAGGGCTAGGAGTCATGGCAAGGAGTTGAGGGAAGGAGCTAGGGCTAGGAGTTATGGCAAGGAGTTGAGGGAAGGAGCTAGGGCTAGGAGTTATGGCAAGGAGTTATGGCTAGGAGTTGAGGGAAGGAGCTAGGGCTAGGAGTCATGGCTCGGAGTTGAGGGAAGGAGCTAGGGCTAGGAGTTATAGCAAGGAGTTGAGGGAAGGAACTCGGGCTCGGAGTTGAGGGATCTTTGTTCCTTTCACATTTCGTTCTACTTTTTCATATTTCTCTTTATTCATTCTAATTCTTGCGTCTTTATTTCTCTCTTTCTTTATCTGTCTGTCTTTGGATTAGTGAATTATTGCAGCATTTTGTTTTTTCTGGAAGGTTCATTTGGCCGCGGTTTGAGGGTGGTGGGGTCGGGGCTGAACCCCGAATCATATCCAGGTTCCTCCTCATGACTCCATCTTTGCTATTTACTTCTTTCTTTCTTTTTTGGTTCTTTCTGATGACTCCAATGCAGCATTTGGTTTTCTATTTCACATGACGTCAACCTTTTGTGTGCTCATGAAACAGGTGTACTTCTGTCAACAAGTCCTACATACCATTATTTAATCTGGTCTGGTCTGGAAATATCTTCAGAAGAGAACTTTGGTTTCACTGCAGCGCATTCAGTGTGCAATGGCATCCAACTTCACTTCTTTAGAAGATCTGTATAATTATTGAGACGTTGGACATTCCTGGGTGTGTATGAGCAATACTTACGGAAATAAACATATTGTCAACCTGAGGAACATCTGTGCTGCACCTCCACCTGCTCTGGGCTATTATTTTCTCCATCCTTGTGGCACGACCTCCACACCCACGACCTTCATCTCGTGAGACAAATGAAGTTTGCAATCTTCAGATCAGCACAAAATAAATTGTGCTTCTGTTGGCAAATGTTTGGGACATCTGTTTTGATGAGTAATTGTGTGAATCTTTACTAGTCACCACTTTGACTGCAGTGGGTTTTTTATTCTTGCCGAAAAGGACCTTTTCTTTTTCTTTCCTTTTTTCTTTTCTTTTTTGTATACAAGATCGTGACTCGTGTAAGACCTAACATTAATCACAAAAAAGAAATACGGTCACATAAAACATATAATAAGGGGAGCGGTAGACAAGATGAGGAGAGAGGGGGAAGCACAAAAGCACAACATTTGACAGCAGGGACATCGAGAGATCTGTGGGAGGGAGAGGGATTGGGGGGAGGAGGCGTGAGAAGGGAGTTGGGTGTGGGAGAGGTACAAAACACATGGACACTGCAAGGACTTCCAGGAAAGAAGTCGGAATTACACAAAAAAAGCGGATCTGGGGTGAATTAACAGGGGTAGAAAACATCAAGGTTTTGGATGGGAGAAGATAAGAGATGGTGGTGAACAGCTGTTTTAAAGACCTGGAGGGAGGAGTGGAATTGAAGAGAGTGAGGGAGTTTGTTCCAGAGGTGGGAGAAAAGAGGAATGAAAGAGTGAAGGTGAGCAGAGAGCCTAGATTTTGGCAATTTCATCAGAAGAGGGTTGCTGGCAGATCTTGTGCGACCTGCCGGAATAATTGGGGGACCGAGCACAAATAGAGCTGGGGGAGCTAGGCCGGATAGGAGTAGGTAGAAGACAAATGCCCACCTACCTGCCTGCGGTGAGAGAGTGAAAGGCCCTCGGAGTTAGCTTAATCACGGGAGATTCCAGTGATTCTGAAAGCTTTGGTTTCAACAGCGTGAAGACAAGCTAGGTGTGAGGCAGGAGCACCAGCCCAGACGGGAGACCAGTGCTCCATTGAGCTGCGGATGAAAGCCTTGTATGTGGTGAGGAGCTCAGGTGTGCCGAGGAAGGACTTCGCATGACGGAGGATGCCCAGTCGGCGACTGGCTTTGGAGGCCAGCTTGAAAATGTGGTTTTCCCAGGAAAGATCATGGCAGATAGTGAGACCCAAAAGCTTGAGTGACAGAACTTCTTGGAGAGATTTGTCCAGAAAGTAGGTGGGAGGGTTGTCCAGACCGTCTTTTCGGAGAGACATAGTAAGATTTGTGAGATTTGTCAGGATTGAAAGACATGTTCCACTTGTTTGACCAGTCTGTGATTTTGTCCAGGTCTGCAGAGAGTGAGGAGGCTGCAGACTGGCGATCTGAGGGATGAGGAATGGAGTGGCAGAGAGTGGAGTCATCAGCAAAGAGATAGAGAGGATTTTCCAGAGAGTCGGAGAGATCATTGATGAAGACCAGAAATAGCACAGGGCCCAGAACACTGCCTTCGGGAACTCCAGCCTGAAAAGGAAGGGGAGATGAGAGACCTCCATTCAGGGCCACACGTTGACTACGACCAGAGGGGAAGTCCGCAAGCCATGCGTGGAGATTTCCAAGGATACCATAGGAGGAGAGTTTGGTGAGCAGAGCTGGGTGCCAGACCGTATCGAAGGCATGTGATATGTCAAGTGAGACAGCTCTGATTTCTTGTTTGGCATTGAGGACCTCCATCCATTGTTGAGACAGCAGAAGCAACATGTCCAGAGTGGAATGACCTGGTCTGAATCCAAATTGATGATCGGAGATCAAGCCATTGGAGAAGAGGAAGGATTTGATATCCGAAGCAATGATGGATTCCATGGCTTTGCTGATAATTGGAAGCAGGCTGATTGGTCTGTAGTTGCAAGGATCTGTTTTTTTCACCTTTTTTGTGCAAAGCGGTGATGTTTGCTGATTTCCAAGCTGATGGCAGATGACCTTGAGCAAACGAGAGGGTGAAGAGAACAGAGAGAGGGAGTGAAAGGGCGGCAGAGCAGGATTTTAGGACATGTGGGCTGATGCCGTCTGGTCCAGTTGCAGAATCAGAGTCGAGGATTGACAGAAACTTCTCCATCTTGTCAGGAGAGAAGGACACAGAGTCCAGGAGCAGCTGGGTATGACTGTGTACGGTCGGTATCGAGAGAGATGGGTTTGGGACACAAGATTTTGAGGCAAACACGGAGTTGAGGCATTCACCTTTTTCACGTGCGGAGTCAGCTGTCTGGCCGTTTGAGGTAAGGGAGGGGATGGAGGGGGAACAAACACCAGAAAACCGATATATTTTTTTAATGAAATCGGTTGTTATTGATTCCGATTGTTAAAATTACCATCAAATATCGAAAGCATCAGCGTTACGTTTCTTCCAACAAAACGGTACGTACGCAACCCTTGTGGGGTATAATCTAGATTACAGTAGATCTTCCCTCAGTTTTGTAAGTAAAACTTACCTCACGGATGTCTGGATTCCTCCAAATTTCTTTGTTTAATGTTATACACAGCATTAGCGACTATTTAAAAAGCTAATCATGTGTGTTTGTGGTTTATAATATTTTACAAGCCCGGCTACCCCACTGTTAGATTTTCGGTCTTGTTATATGCAGATTAACCTTCTGTAGGGTGGCAAAGGGCCTGTGAACAATGTAGAGATCGAATGTCCTGCGAGGGAGGCTGGGAGAGACTATTTGCGTTTTTTGCCTGTTCACGTGCCACAGTGCAAGTGGTTTATTGACCCCTGCTGTACACAAGTGGGGAGGGGGGGGGGTTGGGGTGGGGGGTATGGTTATTGTCCACGGCAAAAAATCTATTTGCTCCACCTCTACCACTATCCCACCAGGCTGCCCCCCAAAGGGCACGTGTATTTATAGTGTAATGGAATAATGTAATATCATGTAATAAACGAATATGCACAAAAACGTAATTGTACTGGAGATAAATACTAACTTACATCGGGTAACAAGATATTGTGGCCACCCTGTACATTATTGGAAGTGAAGCAAAAGTTAGGAATTTTTAATGGGGGTTATAACGTCTTGATGAACATCTTGCATCCTTTGTATAGCATGAGGCATAAAAGTGGGAGAGTGTTTCAAAGAGGGAAATTTGTCATATAGAATTTAGATGATTGTTACTTATTCATTGCATTAGGATGCAGGAAATTCACACATTTACTTCATACTTCATTGTTGTTTTCAGAACGCATTACCGTCAGGTGTTTTAAACCAAATAAAATAAGGGGTGGAGTCCATTGCAAAACACCTCGAGACAGGATTTCAACATTCTCACAATCTTTACACAACTTACTCCCCTCCTTATGTTAATTTTAAAACAACCTTCCCCCCTCCCTCCCCCTCCTCCACCAGCGCAATTTTACGAAACCCCACCCCCTGTAGCCATATATGTGTCTAGTGCCCGACACCACTGGGCTTGAGTTATTGCATACCTGTGGAGCTGAAGTCTCTCCATATGCTCAGATCGGTTGTTCTTGGAAAGAGTCTTGTTGTACCTTAATATTTTCTGAAGCTGTTTCCAACACCTGATCTATACTCGTGAAGCTCTTGACTCATTCCTGGGAGTCTCCCATCCTTAACCCCTCTCTCTGTCACATATGTACCTTTTTCTTGGTGTATCTCATACAACGTTTTATACAATTTGGGTTTTCCATTGTGCTTTTCCTTTTTATTACATACCCGATCATTATTTACCCTGAAGACGCCATGTCGTCAGTAACCCGGAGACGTAGCGTTGATCAAGCGAGACAGACTCTGCCAGAAGTCCTTGAGTCTGGAGGAATCGTGTATAAGCTTGGCCTAGCAGGGGATGTCAACAAATACGTGTCAGATTCCCGGGATGGAGAACCTCCATCCACCAGCAAGTATCCTGGGTCTTCAGGCTCTGTGAAATATGCTTTGTGGCCAACAGGAGGGTGGCCGCTAGTGTTGGTGGGAGTTGTATGGTTACTTCTATTTGGTGCTGGAGTAATCTCTCTGATGTACATCAGTGTGACGGTGGGAAACCTGGACCAAAGGGTCAATCCAGGTGTTGCTCCAGTGTGGATTCAGGTAAGTTACCTATGATCACACACTTGAGTTAATGAAGATGAAATGGTTTCTCATGATACAAAGTCAACTTTTTGGCCTTGTCTGACACCAGGTTGACCTTTGCTTACTTGGTTATTGTCTGGCCTCCACTTGCTGAGCTAATCCCAAAGATGTCTGTTCCATCAGGTGGCTCCACATAAACTGTATGGCCCTCCATCTCCTGGAAGCATCTCTTCCAATAACGGAGGTATGTCTTAGGAAACTTGGATGCTGTTATCACGTTTTACATTTTATTGAATGATACTCAGTATTGTAACATTGAAAAACAGTTTCTGTTTCATCTTAGTGTTGTGATATTTAAAAATCGCATCCATGTCCAAAGTAAGCGGTTCAGTTTGACATTTCTAATATGAAATAGGTGAAGCCTATAAACCAACGAAACCCATTAGAATTACCCTTTAGAACCCCTTAGAATTACCTTTTAGAATCCTTTAGAATTACGCTTTTGAATTACCCTATGGAACCCACTAGATTACCCTTTGGAACCCATTTTAATTACACTTTAGAACCCATTATAATTACCCTTTGGAACCCACTAGAATTACCTTTTAGAACCGATAAGAATTACCCTTTAGAACCCATTAGACCCATTAGGATTACTCTTTAGAATTCCCCTTTGAAACCCATTGTAGTTACCCTTTGGAACCCACTAGAATTACCCTTTAGAACCTACTAGAATTTCCCTTTAGAATTACCCTTTGGAACCCACTAGAATTACCCTTTAGAACCTACTAGAATTACCCTTTAGAATTACCCTTTGGAACTCGCTAGAATTACCCTTTGAAACCCATTATAGTTACCCTTTGGAACCCACTAGAACTACCCTTTAGAACCTACTAGAATTACCCTTTAGAATTACCCTTGGGAACCCACTAGAATTACCCTTGAGAACCTACTAGAATTACCCTTTAGAATTACCCTTTGGAACCCACTAGAATTACCCTTTAGAACCTACTAGAATTACCCTTTAGAATTACCCTTTGGAACTCGCTAGAATTACCCTTTAGAACCTACTAGAATTACCCTTTATAATTACCCTTTGGAACCCACTAGAATTACCCATTAGACCCACTAGAATTACCCTTTAGAATTACCCTTTGAAACTCATTATAGTTACCCTTTGGAACTCGCTAGAATTACCCTTTAGAACCTACTACAATTACCCTTTAGAATTACCCTTTGGAACCCACTAGAATTACCCTTTAGAACCTACTAGAATTACCCTTTGGAGCCCACTAGAATTACCCTTTAGAACCTACTAGAATTACCCTTTAGAATTACCCTTTGGAACTCGCTAGAATTACCCTTTAGAACCTACTAGAATTACCCTTTGGAACCCACTAGAATTACCCATTAAACCCACTAGAATTACCCTTTAGAATTACCCTTTGAAACCCATTATAGTTACCCTTTGGAACTCGCTAGAATTACCCTTTAGAACCCACTAGAATTACCCTTTAGAATTGCCCTTTGGAACCCACTAGAATTACCCTTTAGAACCTACTGGAATTACCCTTTAGAATTACCCTTTGGAACTCGCTAGAATTACCCTTTAGAACCTACTAGAATTACCCTTTAGAATTACCCTTTGGAACTCGCTAGAATTACCCTTTAGAACCTACTAGAATTACCCTTTAGAATTACCCTCTGGAACCCACGAGAATTACCCATTAGACCCACTAGAATTACCCTTTAGAATTACCCTTTGAAACCCATTATAGTTACCCTTTGGAACTCGCTAGAATTACCCTTTAGAACCTACTAGAATTACCCTTTGAAACCCATTATAGTTACCCTTTGGAACCCACTAGAATTTCCCTTTAGAACCTACTGGAATTACCCTTTAGAATTCAACACTGTGGGTTTGAAACGTTCTCCTTCTACATTTTTGACGGATGTTAGGAAGAACATAGCAAATGTTAAATAGGCTTCGTCGCTTAAAAATAATTTATATATCTACTCACTGAAACAACAATACTGAGTATCATAATAAATGTAATCATGCACGAGGTTGGGGATTTGCTTGTTTAATCAGGTGATGTTGGGGTTGAGCCCAAATTGGTGCTAAGTGTTCAGAAGATCAATGGCACCTCTATTCCATTACCTCAGTCATGAACTGTGTACGAACCTTCTTTAAAGCTCACCCAGACATAATCATTGGGACCAAAGCGTCAGCATTTCAGTGGCCAAGCATACCTTCCTGTGCCCCTTGACCTGCTGCACCATCAGTCATTATACTTTCTGCCAAGAAGTTTCGTCAAACATTATCGGATTTTTTTTAGACAAGAAATTCATCTTCAAAGTGTTTGTGGGTGGTGGGTTGAATTGGTTCGGGGTTGTGAAAATATCTATGAAATTTATATGGTTTTTCATATAAAAATGATTTGTTATGGTACAAATTGGTTCCGTGGTTTTAATATCATGTGGTAATTTGCCTGGTCCTGGTATCAGAATAAGTGGCCATCTATTTATTATGTATGCATGAGGTGAAGGAGAGCATCATTTGGACTGGTGCATGTAAGGTAAGGTGCAGGAGGAGAAGGGGATCAACAATTCTACCATATTTGTGCACCTCGTATAAATTCTGAAATGTAAAGGTTTGGTAAGAACAAGGCAATGATTACGAAAGACTGATTAAAGATTTTGAGGTTTCCAATTAAATATGGAGCATTGAATAGATTTGTTTAATACTCAAGAGATAAATCAAGGGAGGTGCAAAGCGCTCCTCCCTTTATATAAGGGATCGTTTCTCTGCATGCACCTTTAACATGGGGACTGAAAATGCGTTTCTCAGCTTCTACTGGACGAAATTGGCTGCAAATTTCAGAAGTAAATGTTTTGTACGTCCAGGTAATATGTTACAAATTTCAGCGACGTCCGTTTCCACATTCTTGAGTTTTATTTAGAAAATCCTCAAATTCACGTTGGTGTCTGTCAGTCCGTCCGTCCGCCCAAAATGTGTCGGCGCTCATATCTCAAGGGCTATACATTGAAACTAACTGAAACTTGGAATATACATCGGCCAATACATCTAATTAATGGGTTTCAAACGAAATTACACCTAAGTGCCATAGTTTTTACTTTCAAATTAAATATCTCTAAATATAATATACATTCTTGGGAAAAATTCCAAGCGCTTAGAAAATGCCCCTTTATATAAGGGTATGTGCCATGTGGCAAAGTAGAGAAAACAAGGGACATTCAATAGCTTGTAGAAAATGCCAAACAATACAAAATATGGGGCATTCAAAAAAAATCTCGTGTGCATGCTGGACTACCTTTGTGTTCTTTGGAGGAACCAAGTAATGCTCTAGAAAAGTTCATGTAAAGGGACGTCCCACATATGGCAAATAAAATACATTTACTTCTTCATGCAGCTGTATGAATCAAATTGTTGCCCCTTTTTATGAACCTTTCAATTGGTATTAAACCACTTTTGATTGCAGGCAATATATTATTCTGTGGTATGATGTATTTAATGTAATAGTGTATCTTAGAGTATCAGAGATATTGTAAAATCATTCGCCCTGTTGTTTTCTCAGATTCAAACAGAAATCCTGGCTCCTCGAACCCCACAGCCTCTGACGCCATCCTGAAGATCAATGCAGGTAAGATGTGGAGATGAGCTGGGAGATCCTCCATTGTAGCTTCATTAAGAGATGCTCCTCAAAATAGCGAGAAGTTGGAATTATATATATATATATTTACTTTCATATATCAATTATATAAAACATGAGGACAGAAAGTGAAGTCCACTTTACCATAAACGTCTTCATTTCTTAAGTTTTCCTCTGACTGGCCATGTATAGTTCAGGATTGACTGTGATTTCATCTACAAAATCACCTGATTTCGTGTTAATAATTTCGATGTATTAATTACCCTGCGCTCACGAAGAGAAAGGCAGGGTTAAGCATTCGGGTACGTACATACGTACGTATGTGCGTGCGTGTCTGCATTTTTAAAATGCATTTTTTCGGGAACCATTGGTCTGATTGACATGAAGTTTTTACCATAGGAGGGCCTCCTCCTGTAGAATATTTTAGTGAATATTATGACATCACAGGCCCCGTGGTACTGGCGCCATCTTGGAAAAAACAAAAAACTTTGCACCTATGTATCTCAAAAACTGCTCCACATAAATAATTGAGACAGGTCTCATTGCAAAGAACTCTCCATGCCGAATGACATATGTGAATGATGACGTCATAGGTGCCGCCGTTATGACGTCATAATTCGACAAGTAAAAAACTTTATCCGATCAGGATGAAATTTCTTGAGCATCTTCTCGGTATAAATTGATGCAGAAATAAAATGATAATGACGTCGTAGGTCACGTGGTTCGGCCGCCATATTGTTTTGAGTAAAAAGCCTGGATAACCACTAAAATCAAATTTTCTCCAAAACGACTGAACAGATCGAGGCCAAACTTTGCATGCAGAATCGCAT
This sequence comes from Myxine glutinosa, assembly GCF_964187855.1. NCBI lineage: Eukaryota > Metazoa > Chordata > Myxini > Myxiniformes > Myxinidae > Myxine > Myxine glutinosa. Next base: position 45,296,048 of record NC_136263.1, on the reverse strand, counting down.
ACCCATGGCAAACAAAAAAGTCAGCGAGCATGACGTCATGCATCACATGGTTTCAGAGTTATGACATTTTTAAGCATAAACTTTTAAAACCCTGCTCCTCCCTCATTTTTGATCCTTTCGAGGGGAAACTTCACAGATGTGTCCAGCATATCAGTCTACTAAAATGACCTTTTGGAATTTGTGATAAGTGACGTGGTTTGGCAGATATAACTAATTAAACGATAATATTGTTACTGTCGCGGTTAAGATGTTATTTTTGACCGAGCGGTTGGTATGACCTCGACCTAACAGTTCCCCCGATTCTTCCCCAACTCACCCGATTCACCCCAAACTTTGGCCGTATCGCACCGCAGCTGCCCAATCTGGAAAACTCTAAAACGACCGAATGCAAAGAGGAAAAGGAATAAGACGAGAAGACGGACAGAAGAGTAATTGGATTTATTATACACACAAGCAAAAAGAAAGCAGTCACGTTTATTTACAGACGAGATTAGATACACAGTGCAACGCTAGCTTACCTACAGTCTTAATTAACCCAGGGACAGAACAAACAAAAGACAGACTCACACGGGGAATGATGACAGGAATTGGCTGGAAGGAGAGGATGGCTTGGAGTTGTATTGTGCAGCACGATCGGCGCGTTTAGCAGCCGCCGTTCCTTCGCGGCCCTGCTCAAAACCGCCGTCCAGGCCCCAAGCGGCTGTTGAGTGTTGTTGCTGCTGTGGCCGCCGCTGCTGCTGCTGCTGTGGACGTCGCGTGCTTTTCCAGGATTACAACAGGCTTTGTGCTTTCTGGGATGTCCTCTCCTTGGATGTTCTCTATGTTCTCTTGGTCCAATCACTCCTCACCACCGACAACTCAACGCAACCACTGACCACCACAACGCAACCACTGACGACCAAAACCACACAACTCAGCTCTGCTTCTTGGACCCTCTCTCTTCTCAACGGCTTGGGCTCCCTTTTGTCTGCCGGTAAAAGCTCATCTCTCAAAGCTTGTCTCAGCTTCTCTTTTGGGAGCGTCGCGCTGCGGATTTTAGCTGCGGTCACGCCTGCTCATTCCCTCCTCTCAGCGCCTCTCTTTAAAAGTGCAGCCTCTTCTCATCTCAATGCTCAGTACTCATCTCTTTCTTCTTCAAAGCTCGACTGCTTGGGGAGCGTCGCGCTGCGGGTTATATAGGCCCCGCCCCTCAACCTTTGCGAACCTCCCCGATAGCTCTTCCTCCGCCCTCCCTAGCCAAACCCCTGGCTCATGGTTGGTCGAGTGGGGCTGGCTCACTCCTCCCCTCTATGACGAGGTGGAGACACGCCTTTCTTCTCCGACCCTGCCTCGTGGTCAATGGCGGTTATTGGAGGGGAGGTAATTTCTAATCGACGAAAAGGGGGAATGGAGGTTTTGGGAATGGGAATGAAGGGAATCTATCTCTTTCACTTGGTGCAATGGAGTACTTCTATTAATGGGAGACACAGCCTTACCCTAAAACACAGAATAAGATATAACTATCGAACAGGGGTATTCTATTATTGGCTGACGTGTATGCTTGTGGACTAATTATGGGACGCCCTTTGACCTTTACACAGCTCCGGAGGCAGGGGGTGCAGCATAACAATAATAATAATAATAAAGCACACAATCAAAAAAAATACAGTCCTCATATCCGCAACACTGCACCCTCCTCCTCTTAGGCACGTCCCGGGCCTACAACTTTTATTTAGTGTGACACGTAGGTGTAGTTCCCTCTACTTTTAACCTGACCCTGAGTGCGACAGTTTTAAAACATAAATAAATGTGTCCCGCTGCTCCATTGCACCCTGCCTAACGGACTTACGCCCACAGTTAACCGAATTGCGGAATGGTCTTCAAACTATACACTGACGGTGGGGAGCATTATTTACAATGACTCTGCTTTTATTTACAAGACTAACCCAGGACCTGTGATTGTTCTTTCTGGGGGGGAGACAGTCTGCTCTGCATCAATGCACCATGAAAGCACCCAAAAATGCACCAATACACACCCAAGCACCAATCGGTGCAGTCACCATTGTTCAAGAATGTTCAACAATAAAAAATAAATCAACAACCCCTAACCCTGCAGGTGATCTCTTGCTCTTCGGCTCCCTCTGCTGGTTATTATTATTGTCTTCCAGTTGTTGTCTTTCTTTCATTTTCTTACTGGCGGCCTATTTGCAATAAAGTGTGCCCAACGTGTCCATTTTATTTTCTTTATTTATGGCCCACAGGGCCGACTACGTGTGGATCACCTGTGGGGCATCGGTGCCCTGTGGCCAAGGTCCGCCAGCAAGATTTCGGGCCCTCATGGCCGGTTCCAGCAGAGGGGCCATGCCCCAACCCATGGGGTCCATAAGTGGTGCTCGGCCACAGACATGTGGTCCATAATGTGGTGCATTGATGCAGACAGCTGGTTCTGAGAGTGCCGGGCGCACAATGGCCGACTCACGCACGCTCCCCTCGGCGCCCAATGGCGCACAGGTCATGTGGGAGACAAAAGAGACAATTGAGCGAGGGGTAAGGTCACAAGGGTACACATCAATAAGGTAATGCAAGGCGAAATGCGTAAGGAGGGCGAAGTGAGAAAGCTTGTCCCTACCATACGTCACCCCCCTGTCACCTACATTACCCTTGCCCTTACCCCATATGTACAAAAATCTACACATTACCAATCCGTCGCTACTGTCCCGTCTCCCCACATTTCTTCATACCAAATTCGTCACCACAATCCCTCTAACCAAAATTTGCCATCACCCAATTCATCATCAATCCTCATAAGGAGGAAGAGATGGAACATCAAGCACAATGTCACACCCACGTCATGATGCGTCTCACATTCCAAACATTTGCACAGTAAAAAATAATCAAAACATGGCATGGTGCGGAGTACCTGTCACCTCAGGTGAGTGGATGCAGATGGTGCGAGGAGACTTCCTAATCCTAACTATCTTCTAAATGACATTAACACACTTTACACTACCCGGGGTCTCTCCCTGCCAATCCATTGGCCATCTTACACTATGGGTTCTAAAAACCAATTCCCATTGACCAAACTGTGGTGCTTCTCAATTTGGGGTCTCACTCCCCCGATTCATCTCCCGGTGCCCTTGCACAATTTCTGGGCTGTGACGTGTAGCTCTCCCAGCAGGTCTACCCACCTGCACACCTCCACCACTGTAGTTGCCACCCGAGCTTACCTAGCTCCTCACCCTAACCTAACTAACTGGGGAAGGCCCCTCCTGGCTCTGTCACCCCACTCGGTGCCCTCTGGCACTGGGCTACCCGGGTCCGTCCTCCGGATCCTCGGGCCCCATCCACAACAACTACTACCGGCTCCCAGAGCCCACCTGCGGCCTCACCTGGCCGACATCCTCACAGTGGTGGAGTGCCCAAACCAACTACACACACTAACAGGCTACACGCCCAGCCATTTCCACAACACTAATGCACCCATCCAATCACCATTCTTCCACCCGCACCACAGATGCCAATATCCAACCACAATTTACCTATACCCTCTACCTAACACTTACACTACCCGCCCTGGGTATTCGTGATGGGGGTCCACTCTTCCCCCATTCACACCTTCGCACCATCCACTCCACTCCATTGTTTCCACCATGCTCACTCCACGACCATCCATTCCAATACTCCATTTATTCCACACTACCATTCTCCACACAGCCACATACACCTGTTGTTGCACACCTGTGCAATCACCTGGTGCCACCTGCACCCTCCTCCTCTTCCTGGACCATTTGGTCAACACAACACGCAATCACCACTACTCCCTCATACACTGCTCCACACACCTGTTCAGTTGCACACCTGTGCAATCACACCTGTTCAATCCTCAAACACACGGCATCATCTCATCTAACTACTCCCCTCTGAAACTTGCGCTTCCCAGTCGTCCCTTTAAACTATTGCGCTCCCTCGTCATTATCATCCATACTAATCTACCTGCGTCCCCACTACAGGTATCAGTCACTAACTAAACCTTAACGTTACCTAATGTCAATCTCTTCTAGATCCCTACACACAATATCCTAACCCACCCGGGCTAGTTTTCACTGCCATCAACCCCATAAACCTAGTGCTCCTTTGCCCCCCCTGTGAGGGATGACAGAGTTGCCATCCCACCACATGGGGGGCGTTCCCACTATAAATTTTGTTCGTCCAAATTCAATAAATCAAAAATTTGCCAATCATCTGCCAATCACCGTACCAATCATCAAATTTTGCCTTTTTCTAATTTTGGGTCCAAAACACTAACCTCATCACTCGTCTACTTATTAGATCCTCTCGGTGCGCCAATTCCCTTCTAAAGCTCGGCTTCGTACAGCCGAGCAATGAATGCGGGTTGTTTTGTGCCAGCGGCTGGATACGTCCCGCATTCGGGGCAGGGACGGGGGCTTACCCGGGCCGAGATCCCACGCACCACCTCGGCGTGGAGCCATCCAATGTCCCGATCTCGACCTGCCGGCACGTCTCAACAAAAAGTGGTCGCCATGACGACCCTTCCTATCGAGCTGCCCGCTCCGCCTAGTTGAGCACGGATGCGGCCGTTCCAAGCGAGGCCCAGCGTGGATCGCGTACGGCGGTCCTTTCGAACCCGCCGTGGCTCGGATCCCCGCTGGTTCTCGCGGCACGCGAAGCCCGGCACGCACCGAGGGCCCGATTCGGCTATAAGTCGCTCTAACCGCTAACCCGGTTACCGTCGATGCCTCACCTGCATGCTTACACGCATACGCTACCCCTTTCTTGCTCATACCTCCAGCTGTTCCCATGCTCCTCGTACCTTTCCTTACACACCTCGGTACACTCATTCCGCTCACAGACTTGGTCACACACCTGACCACCGAACACTTTGACACACATTCGTTGTTCGCACACCTCACCAACACACCTCTTCGCGCCCCCTCCTCGGTCACCTCCTCTGTGACAATCACAGGTGTGCTCTCACTCGCACACCCAACCACGTGCCTCACGACCAACTCAAGTGTGCATTCCCACACACGCTCTACCATTCCAGGTGTGCATCCTTCCATGCCAGGTGTACATCCTCGCTCACCTGTCACAACTAACTCACGCTCCGTGCCACTCTCACTACTCTCACCACCACTCTTGACAACGCACTCACCCTTACTCTCGACAGCGCACTCTTTCCTCATGCCCCTGTCCGTTACACACCTTTCTCGCGCATCCTCTTGCGCACACTCTTTCGTTACATCCTCTGTAACTCTCACCACAGGCGTGCATTCTCCTTCACTCTTGACAGCGCACTCTTTCCCCATGCACCTGTCCGTTACACACCTTTCTCGCGCATCCTCTTGCGCACACTCTTTCGTTACTTCCTCCGTAACACTCGCCACACCGTGCTTCCATGTGCTCCCTCACACACGCGCTACGACCGACTCACTCTCGACAGCACACTCACTGGTCGGCGCGCACTTTTTCCTCACACACCCCATGGTCGGACATTCTCGCACACCTGACCTGTCACACACTTCACCAACGGCCTCTCACGAACACCCGGATTCAAACCAATCCCCAAGCCGACTGAAGCTTTCCTCACATCATATACATTGCCGAATATTTCGCCACTCACCTTGGCACCTCGTCTCCGCACCTCTTTTGCCACCTGCAAACTCTTTATTTGGTTAGTGAGCAGCACATCATGAGTTGAGCACCGACCTTGTACCAATTCCATTGCCTCCTTTATCTCCCTCTTAGTTTCCCTCCGTCTCTTCTTAATTTCACTCACCCCTTCTTCCACCTCCTCTAATTTTTCCTTTACTTCCTTCATCTCCCTGTGCGCCCCCTCTATCTCTTCCTCTAACGCCACTTTAACCGTTTCTATGTGCATCCTCACCTCTCGGTCCTTCGTCTCCATTACTTCTGTCACCTCCTCCAACCTCTTCGTCAATCCCTCATGTACCATTTGACAATCCTTCTGTGTCGCTATTAATTCATTTTTAATGTCCTTTTGTGTCGCTTTTAAACCCCCGATGATTGCAGTGTTCTTTTCCACTTGGTCCGCTAGTTCCCTTTGTCCCACTGTCAGCTGCTCTACTCCCTTCGTCAGATCCTCTATGCCCCCCTGTAACCTAGCCGTATTATTCCTCACCTCTTTCTCCATACGCTTCTCACCTCGCTTTACCTCCTCGCGTAGCCCCGAAACCTCCTCACTTACACCTCGTCGTATCCCCTCTTTCATCTCCTCCATCTCCTTTGTAGATGCCACCCTCATCTGTCCCAATTCATCCCTCTGAGCATCCAGTTTACTTTCTAACCCGATTTGCACCTCCTCTATCTGGTTCCCCATTCGTTTGATTTCCCGGGCAGATTGTTCCCCTATTTCCCGCAATTTGTCCTCCATCCTATTTTCTAACCCCACTAACCCATTTTTCACCTCTTTTATCCCATCGTCTAACGGTTAGCGGTTAGACTAACGGTCTAACGGTTAGACTCTAACCCCTCAAATGTTTTTTCTAATCCCTCACCGGTACCCCTCGCTTCGTCCCTCATTACCCCCAATTGCTCACTCTGAGCCCTCGCTTCGTCCCTCATTCGCTCCCTATCAGCCCTCAATTCGTCCCTCATTACCCCCATACTGTTTTTCAAACCTCCAATTTGGTCTCCCATACTCATCTGTACAGCTGCCTGTAGCTGCGCAATGAGGGCCTGCATGTCAATCGGCTGCATGTTAAAGCCCGCTGATACAGCGGGCTCGGCTACCGCGCGCACGTGCGAGGCGCCTTTTTGCGCGCCTGAAACCTCGTGCGCGAGAGCGCCATTTTGTGCGTCTGATACCCCCTCAACCATATTGCCAATGTTCTCCTCTACTTCGTCCCTCTGATCCTGGGTTACTCCTAACCCCTCCTCTAGCTCACCCACCGGCATTCGATCGCCTTGACCAGCCATGGCGCGATTTCAAAATTCGGGTTTTTCTTTAAAACAAAATCAAATTTCGGTACTTTATAATTTTGACCAAATTTTTTTCCTTGATGTTTTTTTTAAAATTTGGTTCGGGCCTCGAATCTCACTCCTCGACACCAATTGTTACTGTCGCGGTTAAGATGTTATTTTTGACCGAGCGGTTGGTATGACCGCGACCTAACAGTTCCCCCGATTCTTCCCCAACTCACCCGATTCACCCCCAACTTTGGCCGTATCGCACCGCAGCTGCCCAATCTGGAAAACTCTAAAACGACCGAATGCAAAGAGGAAAAGGAATAAGACGAGAAGACGGACAGAAGAGTAATTGGATTTATTATACACACAAGCAAAAAGAAAGCAGTCACGTTTATTTACAGACGAGATTAGATACACAGTGCAACGCTAGCTCACCTACAGTCTTAATTAACCCAGGGACAGAACAAACAAAAGACAGACTCACACGGGGAATGATGACAGGAATTGACTGGAAGGAGAGGATGGCTTGGAGTTGTATTGTGCAGCACGATCGGCGCGTTTAGCAGCCGCCGTTCCTTCGCGGCCCTGCTCAAAACCGCCGTCCAGGCCCCAAGCGGCTGTTGAGTGTTGTTGCTGCTGTGGCCGCCGCTGCTGCTGCTGCTGTGGACGTCGCGTGCTTTTCCAGGATTACAACAGGCTTTGTGCTTTCTGGGATGTCCTCTCTTTGGATGTTCTCTATGTTCTCTTGGTCCAATCACTCCTCACCACCGACAACTCAACGCAACCACTGACCACCACAACGCAACCACTGACGACCAAAACCACACAACTCAGCTCTGCTTCTTGGACCCTCTCTCTTCTCAACGGCTTGGGCTCCCTTTTGTCTGCCGGTAAAAGCTCATCTCTCAAAGCTTGTCTCAGCTTCTCTTTTGGGAGCGTCGCGCTGCGGATTTTAGCTGCGGTCACGCCTGCTCATTCCCTCCTCTCAGCGCCTCTCTTTAAAAGCGCAGCCTCTTCTCATCTCAATGCTCAGTACTCATCTCTTTCTTCTTCAAAGCTCGACTGCTTGGGGAGCGTCGCGCTGCGGGTTATATAGGCCCCGCCCCTCAACCTTTGCGAACCTCCCCGATAGCTCTTCCTCCGCCCTCCCTAGCCAAACCCCTGGCTCATGGTTGGTCGAGTGGGGCTGGCTCACTCCTCCCCTCTATGACGAGGTGGAGACACGCCTTTCTTCTCCGACCCTGCCTCGTGGTCAATGGCGGTTATTGGAGGGGAGGTAATTTCTAATCGACGAAAAGGGGTAATGGAGGTTTTGGGAATGGGAATGAAGGGAATCTATCTCTTTCACTTGGTGCAATGGAGTACTTCTATTAATGGGAGACACAGCCTTACCCTAAAACACAGAATAAGATATAACTATCGAACAGGGGTATTCTATTATTGGCTGACGTGTATGCTTGTGGACTAATTATGGGACGCCCTTTGACCTTTACACAGCTCCGGAGGCAGGGGGCGCAGCATAACAATAATAATAATAATAAAGCACACAATCAAAAAAAATACAGTCCTCATATCCGCAACAATATTATAAAAATTTATAACTCTTGCACTGCTTCATTGATCGACGTAAAACTTTATATTATAGTAGAGGTAATGAAGTGTAACAAGTCTGAAAAAATTTCAAGATGATTGGATGAACGGTCTGGAAACTAGAAGTTTTAATTGTTTGAAGAAGAAGAGGTTTCTAGACAAGGGCATGGAATTAATTATCACACTGCACATGACGAGCAGGCAAAGTACGGAGCGACATCATGGGGTCATTTTGACCTCAAATAAAATTCTAATTTCAGATTTGTCAATCGCTGAGGTATATTAACACAGGACCAAACAAAATTTCGACGATTTTTGACGAAAATATAACATTTGTGTCTGCATTTCAGTAAAGTAAAGTGTGTGCCGTGTCAGCATTTTAAAAATTGAAACGTGGCTCATTGTAAATAACTCCATATGGGGAATAGGTGTTGTTAACGATGACGTCATTGGTGCCATAATTATGATGTTGAAGGAGCTGGGACTCCCACGTCGATCGGAAGAATGGACGCGACAAAAAGCTGGAATTCATCCGAGTTGCTTTAATCAAACCAAACACTCAGGCACTCTGAAAAGCCCGTTTATCGGGCAGCAATATATATACATATTATCCCGGAGCGTTTGCCCAGGAAAAGCGAGAGGGGGCGTGGCCCAGCGTCCTGGCTGCGGCCTGGCAAGTTGAGGGCGAGCCTGCCCGGGCATGCCCGGGCGTCCCGACCGAGGCCTGGCAAGTTGAGCGCGGGCCTGCCCGGGCGTCCTGGACGAGCCCGGCATGGTGATCGCTCCGCGTCCTTGATAGGTGCAAGGCGATTGTGAAAACCCAGCGGTAGCCGCTACACACGTCCCCCCAGAATCGACTTGCACCGGCAGGGTCAATTTGAGGGGGGTCCTGATGACCCGGCCGAAGCGACCCCTGGCGGGTCGTGGGAGGGGGTCCGGTGTGGTGGTGGGCGGTCGAGTGGGGGGCACCGTGGACGGGGGCGGCCTCGCCGCGGCGGAAGGGCCACCCGTGGTGGGTGGTCGACGTCCACGTGCGCCGGCTTGAGGCGGTCCACCGCAATCCGGTCCGACCTGCCGCCGATGTCGATGACGAACGACTTGTCGTCCCGTCGCAGCACCCGGAAGGGCCCGTCGTACGGCGGCCGGAGTGGCCCCCGATGTGCGTCGTGACGCACAAAAACATACTCCGCTGTGCGAAGTGCTGGGGTGACGTAGGACTGGGGGTCACCGTGGTGGGATGTTGGCACGGGGGCAAACCGTCGGGCGGCCTCCTGGAGGTCCGAGCGCTGGTGAGCTGCGGACCAGGGACTGGTAGCGTCGGGCACGAATTCGCCCGGGACGCGTAGCGCCTGGCCATAGACAAGCTCGGCGGTGGATGCCTGGAGGTCCTCCTTGGGGGCCGTGCGGAGGCCCAAAAGGACCCACGGCAGCCGGTCGGCCCAACCGCCGTCTTGAAGGCCGGCCATGAGCGCGACCTTCATGGAGCGGTGGAATCGCTCGCGCAACCCGTTTGCTTGGGGGTGGTAGGCCGTAGTACGGTGGAGCTTGACCCCCAGGTTGCGGGTGACCGCGCCCCACAGCTCGGAGGTGAACTGTGGTCCGCGGTCTGACGAGATGTCCGCCGGTGCGCCGAAGCGGGCGACCCAGGTGGCGATGAAAGCCTGCGCCACGTCGGCGGTGGTGGTGGAGACGAGGGGAACGGCCTCCGGCCACCTGGTGGTCCTGTCCACCATGGTGAGCAGGTGTGTGAACCCCCGTGATGGGGGGAGGGGGCCCACCAGATCCACGTTGACGTGGTCGAAACGTCGTTCGGGCACGGTGAAAGGTGCCAGCGGGGCCTGGGTGTGTCGGTGGACCTTGGCCCGTTGGCAGGCCATGCAGGTGCTGGTCCAATCGCGGACGTCCCGACGAAGGCCGTGCCAGACGAATCGCGCCGACACCAGCTTCTGGGAAGCTTTCCGGCCCGGGTGGGAAAGGCCGTGGAGGGAGGCGAAGATGCGGCGTTGCCAGGTGACGGGCACGATGGGGCGTGGCTGGCCTTGGGAGACGTCGCAGAGCAGGACAGTGTCCGCGAAGGGGATGTCGGCCAGGCGGAGGCCCGTGTCCGCCGCCCGGAGGGCTTGCACCGTGGTGTCGGTGGTTTGGTCCGCCGCCATAAGCGCAAAGTCCACGCCCAGGTGGACCGCGTTCGCGCTGGCCCGGGAAAGACAGTCGGCCACGGCGTTGTTTTTGCCGGCGACGTGCCGGATGTCCGTGGTAAACTCCGACACAGCGGAGAGGTGGCGCTGTTGGCGGGCCGACCACGGCTCCGTGACCTTGGCCATGGCGTACACCAACGGCTTGTGGTCGACGAACGCCGTGAAAGGTCGGCCCTCCAGGAGGTGGCGGAAATGGCGGACGGCCAGGTGTAGACCGAGGAGCTCCCAGTCAAACGTGCTGTATTTGAGCTCGTTCGGCCGGAGCCGCCGGCTGAAAAAAGCGAGTGGCTGCCAAACCCCGTTCACCCATTGCTCATGTACGGCGCCCACCGCGTCGTCGGAGGCATCCGTGGTGAGGGCGATGGGAGCGTTGAGCACCGGGTGAGCGAGCAGTGTTGCGTCGGCGAGGGCCCGCTTTGAGCTTTGGAAGGCCGCATCCATTGCTGCGGACCAGACGATGTCGTGCTTGGCCGGCTTGCCCCAGAGGGCTTCGTAGAGGGGCCGCATGAGTTGAGCAGCGCGGGGCACGAAGCGGTGATAAAAATTCACCATTCCCAGGAATTCCTGCAGGGCCTTTATGGTGCGGGGACGCGGGAACGTGGTGATGGCCTCGACCTTGGTTGGCAGCGGCACGGCCCCGTTCTTGGTGATGTGGTGGCCCAAAAAATCAACGGCCGTCGTGCCGAAGTGGCATTTGGCCGGGTTGACGATGAGGCCGTGCTCGCTGAGGCGCCCGAACAGTGTTCGGAGGTGGAGGAGGTGCTCGGCCCGGGACGTGCTGGCGATGAGGATGTCGTGCTGGCGACGAGGATGTCGTCCAGGTAAACGAAAAGGAACGGCAGGTCACGCAGCACGCCGTCCATCAAGCGCTGGAACGCCTGAGCCGCGTTCTTGAGACCAAACGGCATCCGCAAGAATTCGAATAAGCCGAACGGCGTGATGACTGCCGTTTTAGGGATGTCCGCCGCCCTGACAGGTACCTGGTGATATCCCCGTATGAGATCAATTTTCGAAAAAATGACCCGTCCCGCCAGACGGGCGGAGAAGTCTTGGATATGCGGGATCGGGTACCTGTCGGGGGTGGTAGCGTCATTGAGACGGCGGTAGTCGCCACACGGGCGCCATCCACCCCCCGGCTTTGGCACGATGTGCAGTGGCGAGGCCCACGCGCTATCGGAGCGCCGCACGATGCCGAGGTGCTCCAACGCGTCGAATTCGGCCTGAGCTTGGCTGGGTCGAGGCGGCGGGCCCTGGCGTAGACCGGCAGGCCCGTGGTTGGTATGTGGTGCTCGATCCCATGCCGTACTGCGACGGCCGAAAACGTCGGCCGCGTGAGGGCCGGGAACTCCGTGAGCAGGCGAGCAAACTCGTTCGCCGCCGGGACGGCGCATGCCAGCTCAGTCGGCGCGGAGCTGCTCAATGTGCATACCAGGGAGCTGAAGGTTTCGGCGTTGATTAAACGACGCCGTTGGACGTCCACCAGCAGTCCGTGTGCGCAGAGGAAGTCGGCGCCTAGCAGAGCCATGGGCACGTTTGCGGTTACAAACGTCCAAGCAAAGCGTTGGCCGCCGAAGCAGAGGGTGACGTTGCGCGGGCCGAAGGTGCGGATGGTCGATCCGTTGGCCGCAACCAAGGAGGGGCCGCAAACCGCGGATTGCCTGTCCTGGTCAGAGGCGGGTATGACGCTCAGTTGGGCGCCGGTGTCGCACAGGAAGCGCCGTCCGGACGCTTTATCCGTGATGAACAGTAAGTTGCCCGTGTGGCCGGCGCTCATGGCTGGTAATGAACGCCGGCCCGGCCGTTTCCCGGCCTGCCGAAGGTGCACGGGGGTCGGCATGTCCAGGCCTTCTGTCCGAACCTGGCATGATAGTAACACCATGCTTGGTCAGGTGGATGCCCCGGTCGTCGTGCTGGAGGTGGTCGGCTCGGTGTAGCGGCCGCCAATTGCGTCGGCAGTTCGGTCGTCGACCGTGCCGGGTGCTCGGGCGCCATGGGTGTTGCGTCGGACGGCGGTGGGTCCCATGTCGCCGCTGCGATGCGCTGTCCTGCGGCGGAGATCTTGTCGGCTTCTCCGGCAAGGGCCCGGGGATCTGTGATCGTCGTGCTTGCCAGGGCGAGGCGTACCGGGTTAGGCAGCTGACGGAGGAACAGCTCCCGGAACAGGAATGCCGGAGAGTGCTCGCCGAGCAGTGAAAGCATGTAGTCCATTCGCTCGGAAGGGCGCGTGTCGCCGAGCTCGGGCAGGTCGAGCAGGCGCCGTGCGCGTTCCGCCGATGGGAGGGCGAAAGCGTCGAGGAGAAGCTTCTTAATCGCGCCGTATTTGTCAGCGGCTGGCGGGCTCTCGAGGAGGCTCAGGGCGCGGGCCGCGGTGGCCGAACCGAGCGCTGCTACCACATGGTGGAAGCGGGTGTCGTCGGCCGTGATGCCTCGCAGGGCGAACAGGGAATCCGCCTGTGCGAACCAAACCGCCGCGTGAGCCTCCCAGAAGGTAGGCAGTTTAAGGGCGACTGCCGTGTCCATGTCGGTAGGTCACCAATGAAGGAGCTGGGGCTCCCACGTCGATCGGAAGAATGGACGCGACAAAAAGCTGGAATTCATCCGAGTTGCTTTAATCAAACCAAACACTCAGGCACTCTGAAAAGCCCGTTTATCGGGCAGCAATATATATACATATTATCCCGGAGCGTTTGCCCAGGAAAAGCGAGAGGGGGCGTGGCCCAGCGTCCTGGCTGCGGCCTGGCAAGTTGAGGGCGAGCCTGCCCGGGCATGCCCGAGCATGTCCGGGCGTCCCGACCGAGGCCTGGCAAGTTGAGCGCGGGCCTGCCCGGGCGTCCTGGACGAGCCCGGCATGGTGATCGCTCCGCGTCCTTGATAGGTGCAAGGCGATTGTGAAAACCCAGCGGTAGCCGCTACAATGTCATAATTCGACAGGGACAACTCAGTCTGATCAGTTTGAAATTTATTGAGCATGATCTATGCAACAATTATTTAGAATATAAATTTATGATGTCATCGCTCACGTGGTCTGGCAGCCATATTGGATAAAAAAAAAAGAAACGTTCAAAAATAGAAGAGTTGGCTCACACCAAGTTGATTGCGCAGGGTAAGTATTCTACGTGTACCATCTAGTTGATGAATGTGCTCGTCGCATCGCCTAAAGTTCGGCACACTCCTCTCGAAGTTGCCTTGCCTGGGTTCAAATCCCGACCAAGCTATAAACTGTCATCCCTTTGTTTCGCAGCAAGGCGAATCATCAATCTGTGTGCCGTCCCTCGGATTTACCCAAAATGGATGTCCCGTCTTCCAGCATTTGTTGGTGGACGTTAAAGATCCCACTGTGATTAGACGAGCTATTGCAGACACCATGAACAAATTCCAAATTACTACTCTAACCTGCAGGGGGCACTGCATCAGCGGCAATGCTGTGTCCCCAGCGAATGATGCCACCCACAATCATGTGCTTCTTTCGAAAGAAGATTGATTAATCATATCTTTATTTTTTTGACAGTAGGATGAGGTTAATATTCCCGATGGAGCATTTCTCGACCATTAAAATAGCAGTTTTGTTGAAATTCCCCGATTCTCATGAAAACATCTTTATTCGGAAGAAAATAGTTTTCCTAAAAATCTGGGAATTGTACCCCCAGTGTTACTTAGTCGTCATTATGAGGAGATATTAACTTTGTAAAACTCCCAGGTAAGTATAAACATTAATAACCGAATGAATCAGAATTCTAATCATAAACACCACAAATGACTTCACTAACTGACTGACTGTTGGTTGTTGTTGTTTTTTGACCTGACTCTTTCTCTTTCCTCTTTTTTTTCTCCCCTGATTCCCACCATTTTTCTCTTCTTTCTCCTACCTCTTTCTCTCACCCTATTCCCCACCCCTTCTCATCCTATATCTCCTACCATTCCTCTTTTTTCTAATCCTCCTCTCTCTCCCCACCCCAGATTTGGAACATGAGCTTATTGAAGGAGATATTCTTTCCAGTGTAAGATTTTGTATGGCCTGGACCATCTTCTATAAGATTCCTTGTATCTCTGCTATACAAAATTAGAAATGCTACATTTCCACAATTGGCATATTCGGTTTATAAAGGCAAATCTGAATCATATTCCATTTCCAGAAAAAGCCACCTGAAAAACTTACCTTTAAAATCCAAGAGACAAAGAAGCAAGTCATGTCAAACGAAATGGCAGCAGAAAATGGTGCACTCAATACAGATAGTTCTCTGAGCTCCGACTACCACCAAAAATGGTGCACTCAATACAGATCGTTCTCTGAGCTCCGACTACCACCAAAAATGGTGCACTCAATACAGATCGTTCTCTGAGCTCCGACTACCACCAAAAATGGTGCACTCAATACAGATCGTTCTCTGAGCTCCGACTACCACCAAAAATGGTGCACTCAATACAGATCGTTCTCTGAGCTCCGACTACCACCAAAAATGGTGCACTCAATACAGATCGTTCTCTGAGCTCCGACTACCACCAAAAATGGTGCGCTCAATACAGATAGTTCTCTGAGCTCCGACTACCACCAAAAATGGTGCGCTCAATACAGATAGTTCTCTGAGCTCCGACTACCACCAAAAATGGTGCACCCAATACAGATCGTTCTCTGAGCTCCGACTACCACCAAAAATGGTGCACTCAATCCAGATAGTTCTCTGAGCTCCGACTACCACCAAAAATGGTCCCATTCATTCACAAGCACTACCTTTCCCAGGTTATTGTGATTTTCCCTTTCTCATCCAATTTCGTTTGTTTGTTGTCTGTTGGTTTGGTCTTTTTCTGTTTCATTCCCACTTTCCCCTTCCTCTTCTTCCTGTGTTTCATTCAGCTTGTGTAGAGCTTGTTCACACCCCCCCCCCCCCCCCGTGTCCTTCTCCCCACCCCTCGATCTCACTCTTATTTCTACTCCGCTGTTGGTGCTTCCCTCCTTCTGTTTTGTGTCCTTCCATTCTGCCCCAGCTCCTTCACAAGCCTTTATCATGTAGTATATACAATAAAAACATTTCAAACAAAATTTGATGCAAAATCATATAATGCCAGAGAAGAAGCAATGGGCCAAACATGAAAGAGCCCATCTTTCACACTATCAAAGTTCTGACCCTTCCTCTGGGCACGGAAGTTAAACCGGTACCGGGACACGGTCACGTTCTTGCTTGGCTCGCACAAGGCCTGAAATTTGTCAACGAGCAGGCCTATCATGTCTTGGTCTTCTGAGGAAAACGTCATTGTCGCATGTATCTCCTGGGCAACTGGACCTGTCACATGTAGGAATGTGGCGTATTGAATATCCTCACTTTTCATCGCAGGTTCTGCCGCCAATGCGTACAGTTTGTAGGCCCGAATCAGCACCTTCCAGTTTTTTGAGACATTTACCCTGAAGGGATAAGTGTCCTGGCAGCTTTAATCCGGACATCTCGTTTTTACTTCCGACACCATGTAAAGGTACTCTCCTGATTGAGGTCTCAGCACGCACTCTCTTTATTTCTGCTTCCTCTCTGTAGTGGGCGTGCTCATGACAACACAGTACACTACTTACAGCCGCCATCTTGTTTGCAAATTGCAAATGGCCTCCATTGAGAAGTGCGAAAAGGTTGACAAGCACATCTTCAAATGTGTTTTTCAAATACACCAAGGGACAGATACAAATTACACTATTTTCAACCAATATATTCGTGCAAAGTTCAATGACTACAGTATCTGCATGAATCTGTCAGCAAGTCCCCTCATTGTAATGGAAGTCTGTGCAGTATTTAAATCTCCATTATATCCTTTTTTCAACCATTTATTATTGTTAACTCCGCATGACTCGAACTTCTTGTTGTTTTGTCCGGTACGAGATCAGGTTCCATGTTTCCAATTTGTCTCACTTTCCGACCCCATCTTCCTCACAGGGTGACACTTCCCGGAGTGTGGTGAAAGATCAGGAGTTACTTTGGCCTCGAGGAGACGATGGGAAAATCCACATTCCTTACGAACTCGACTCGATATATGGTTTGTTTGTCTATTTTTGTTTGTGCATATAGGTGTGTTTGTCCATTTTTGTTTGTGCATATAGGTGTGTTTGTCCCATTGTGGTGCAGGTGTGTGTTTGTCCCATTGCAGTGCAGGTGTGTGTTTGCCCCATTGTGTTGCAGATGTGTGTTTGTCCCATTGCGGTGCAGGTGTGTGTTTGTCCCATTGTGGTGCAGATGTGTGTTTGTCCCATTGTGGTGCAGGTGTGTGTTTGTCCCATTGTGGTGCAGGTGTGTGTTTGTCCCATTGTGGTGCAGGTGTGTGTTTGTCCCATTGTGGTGCAGGTGTGTGTTTGTCCCATTGCGGTGCAGGTGTGTGTTTGTCCCATTGTGGTGCAGGTGTGTGTTTTTCCCATTGCGGTGCAGGTGTGTGTTTGTCCCATTGCGGTGCAGGTGTGTTTGTCCCATTGCGGTGCAGGTGTGTGTTTGTCCCATTGCGGTGCAGGTGTTTGTTTGTCTAATTGCGGTGCAGGTGTTTGTTTGTCTAATTGCGGTGCAGGTGTGTGTTTGTCCCATTGTGGTGCAGATGTGTGTTTGTCCCATTGCGGTGCAGGTGTGCGTTTGTCCCATTGTGGTGCGGGTGTGTGTTTGTCCCATTGTGGGGCAGGTGTGTGTTTGTCCCATTACCGTGCAGGTGTGTGTTTGTCCCATTGTGGTGCAGATGTGTGTTTGTCCCATTGCGGTGCAGGTGTGCGTTTGTCCCATTGTGGTGCGGGTGTGTGTTTGTCCCATTGTGGGGCAGGTGTGTGTTTGTCCCATTACCGTGCAGGTGTGTGTTTGTCCCATTACCGTGCAGGTGTGTGTTTGTCCCATTGTGGTGCAAGTATTTTTGTCCCTCCGGGCTCCAAGGGTACCGAAAGGTCTTACTGACATTGTAAATCAATATCATCGTTGCAGTATGTTTTTCTGTGTAAACATGTGTGGTCGAATCCCTTGGACCGGTGATAAGCCGGGTGTCCTGCCTGATAGCATTAGTGGGTGAATGTTAAATATCCCACGGTGTCTTTCACGACTAGTGGGCGAGTTATCGCCGGTATTATGAACAAATTCCAACTTCATGTCACCTCCAGTCAAAGGTCATGAGGCCTGAACAACCAGTTTGTGAATCGGTATCACTAACCGACCACATAGGTAGGTGGGAACAATAGAGACTGTTAGAGTAGTCGGAATTAACATGAAGCACTTTCCAGTCAAGAGATAGTAACATCCCGAAGGTTTAATAACACATTAAGTTCTGTCATCTCTATCTTTTGGGGCAAAAATTGGCAGAACATTGCGTAATGTTTGCTTTATTAGCTTCTTTACTAAAAGACCATCCACAGCATTGCATCATCCTTCTTTAGGTACTTCCATTGTTCCAGCACCGAAAGAGTTAAAATCTCTCTTCCAGTTGGAAAGTGAAACAAACATGCTGGAAGTTTGTATTGTTTATGGTTTTATCACAACACTTGGTATCGAATTATCATTACCAAGTGTAGTGGTGATTTGACGGTTAATGTGGTGGCTTACGATCTCAGGGTCTTGTGTTGGAGTCCCTCATGTCATGCCATTAGATAACACCACATGGGTGGTGACTGTCATCTCAGCCTGTCATCCTTCCAAGGTCTGCAAATTGAGTACCAGGTTCAGCAATGATGCAACCAGCAGTCACAGACTACATATGAAATTATGAATATCCTTACCGAGGTTCCCTTGAAATTCATAGTGGAGGGGTGAATGACCATTTTGAACTGTGACCTCTCCACAAAATAATTTAAACTCAGATGAGGATTAAACCCAAATATATGTTTTATATTAAACACGATGATATAGATATTGTATTATGTCGGTAGCTATGTTAATACAAAAGTTCTGGATTTTTAATTTTTTTTATGTTGAAGGCTCCAGTCACGGACTATATAGTCCTCATTGATGCCAGGCCTTAAATAAAAAGGTGCATCAATAGAAAAGTGAAGAAAGAGAGAATAGTCTGAGTTTTTGAGGAAGTAAAAAAATCTGCTTTTGGAAAAGGGGAATGTCGTAAGTGTTTGGAAAATACATGAGAGGGTAAAGAGTTCCAGAGTTTGGCAGTGGAGGGGAAGAAACAAATATCATAACAGCCCACCCTTGAGTTGCCAATGGCGTCACAATGATAATGCGATGTCGTGACTTGTGGAGTATTCCGTGGTCTCTCTAATGGCGGAGGTACACAAGCAGCAAGTTCTTGGGATCAGAAACCAAAGTAATATCTGTAGAAAAGAGAAAGAGCCAATTTTGTGGCATCGTTTGAGTGAGTCGAGTTTTGAGGTCAGATTGGGAGAGTTGATAAGTCGGATTACTTTGGATTCAATTCCGTCCAGTAAGTTTGTGGAGCTCGAACCTCCCCAGATGTGAGAGCAGTACCGTAAAATGGGGTGAATAGGGTGAGCAAGGTGAATAGGGACACAAACTGAAAAAAAGTTCGGAAACTTTTTTCGCTGAAAATTGATAACCATACTGATTTGTTGATATTTGGGTTCAAAGTGTTCTCTTGTTTTTTTAAAAAGCAACTTATAGTCCCTATTAACCCCATATATGGGTTAAAGAGGAATAAATAGGATTCTTATGGCTGTCCCTATTCGCCCCGTTTTACGGGTGAATAGGGACGGTCACTGATACAAAAAATAATAATCAAGAAATAAGGACAGTTTGGAGAAACTTTTTATCCCATATTTTTTTTCATTGGCACCGTGGTTTATATTATGGGTGCATGTTATGTGCATCCATCTGAGCTATCAATTTAGCAATAAGTTGGAAACTCAGGATTGTTTCTTGATTATTATTTTTTTGTATTAGTGACTGTCCCTATTCACCCGTAAAGCGGGGTGAATAGGGACAGCCATCAAAATCCTATTTATTCCTCTTTAACCCATATATGGGGTTAATAGGGACTATAAGTTGCTTTTTAAAAAAACAAGAGAACACTTTCAACCCAAATATCAACAAATCAGTATGGTTATCAATTTTCAGCGAAAAAAGTTACCGAACTTTTTTTCAGTTTGTGTCTCTATTCACCTTGCTGTCCCTATTCACCCCATTTTACGGTACTCTATACAAGGACAAATCAATCCTTTATATGGTTGAAGCAACTGTTGAGAGAAGATTCTTCTACATCTGAACAGGACTCCTAGTTTCTTCGAGGCAGACTTAGCTATTTGTGTAATGTGTGGATGCCAAGATAAATTTGATGTTAAGGTAATACCTAGTAGGTTTATTGGATCACATTTACCTAAGATTAGGTAAATAGTCTTATAAAGGAAACATTTACCTAAAAACAGCTATAATAGCTTCTTCTTCTTTTCTTTTTTATAGAGGTTTATCCGACATTAATATAAAATGGAAGAAACATGCATTATTATCATTTTTGCCATGGCGATATTCACACAGATGCAAAAGACAAAGAAGTTTGGGATGAGGCTCTTTCCGAACTACATGAAAAGACTTGCCTCCGCTTCTCCGAGCGCAATGATGAGAGTAACTTCCTCCATGTCACAGACAAGTCCGGGTTAGTGAACATTACATCGTCACGAACATCACACGAACACGCCTCTACTCATTACAACAGATTATGCACAAACATGGTCATGGTCAGCCAGTGTCGACTCCAAAACTTGGTAAAGGTTGTTTTGGAGAATATAATTTTGTTGTTGTTCTACCTGATGATGTTTCAGGTGTTTCAGCAGCATTGGACGCAGAGCCCATGGGGAGACGGTGGTCTCTCTAAGCCGGCGAGGCTGTGTCATCAAGAGCATCGTGCAACATGAACTTCTCCATGCTGTGGGTTTCTACCACGAGCACGTACGATTTGATCGAGACAACTACGTAGCAGTCGTATGGGATAACATCGTGGATGGTGAGAAACTAAAGTTGGATCTGTGATGTGAGTGAGAGATAGCATTGTATTTGGGGGCCAGAAATGAAACAAAACATGGAGTGGGGGTTGTGCAGATATCTACAGATCTTGGGTTGGGGTTGCAAGGACATGGACATTGTATGTGCAAATCAACACAGCAAACGGGATTTGAATCTGGAATTCTAACATCACGACGCTTGTGGTCAGATGGGAAGCAATAGGTAAATCCAAAACTTTTTACGTGTGTACAGGTAAAAGATACAACTTTGAGAAGAAACATTCTAATGATCTGGTGGGACCTTATGACTACAATTCTGTCATGCATTACGGAGCTACGGTATTCTCGAAAAACGGGAATCCTACCATTGTACCAACATCGCCTAATGTGGTGAGGAATTGTTACAAGTCATGGAAACATTCTGATCATATGTAAATAAATCTGAATGTATATCATCCTCTGGTCCCACCTTCATTATTTCCCTTGTACGCCATCTTTGCAGTACTCTGCCACTTTTGGATGGTAGATCATTGTAATGTCCTGCGAAGACCTAACTCACACTTCATCCTGGTTTGCAAACCTCAATTGGACCCTTCATTGAGAAAAAAACTGTCATGAGCAAACACGATTCAAACTCCCCATTAACTCATTCTGCACGTTTGGTACACTGCACTCACCTGTACACTCTCCTCCTCTTGTGTCCTCACTTTAACTGTCGGTCGTGGGCAATCCAGCTCTGTTCCAATGCAAATCACATCTCAAAAAATCGGTAATTATTTGTACACGTGTTCCCGTGAACAGGACACCATGGGAAACATGGAAGGGGTGACTGATGGTGATATTGCAAAGATTAACAACCTGTACTGCAGGGTTGGTGAAACACAACAGGCCAAGCGAATGGTGCTTCCCACTGCAATGAAAGGTAGATAGCACAGCTACCCCCCACCCCCCCCCACCCCTCCACTCCACTCCCACACTGACCTTGCTTGCTGAACACCTATGTACACCAGAGGCCTGTACGACTTTGATTAGGGCAAAACAAAATGGCGGATGAAGACCCCAGCGAGGTGAATGCGGGCTGACTAAGGGTTTTTGTTTTAATTTAATAATCCCATCTTCAAAAGGGGGTGTTTAACTTTAACCAAATACACAGTTTTCATTCACTCACTTTCTCGGAGTTCCCTTCGTATGCTTGCAAAGTTTCGGGCCACTAGGTTTCATGGTTTTGGAGTTATGGGGGAGACTGACTGACTGAGTGACTGAGTGACACACACTCTTTCATTATTATGGATTACTAGCAGAAGTACCCAGTGTTGTCGGGTGGGGGAGGGGGGGAAGGGGAGGGGAGGAGGGGAGGAAGGGGGAGGGAGTGGGGAGTAAAGGGGAGGGGAAGGGGAGTGGACGGGGGAAGGGGAGAGGAGGGGGGGAAGGGGGAGTTAAAGGGGAGGAAGGGAGGGGGAGAAGGGGGGGGGTAAGTGGGAGGGAGGGAGGGGGAAGGGGAGCAGAGGGGGGAAGGGAAGGGGAGGGGGAGAGAGGGGGCAAGGGAGGATGTGGGGGGGGGGGGAAGGGAGTGGAGGCAGGAGAGGAAGGGGGTTCCTATATATGCTGGTACGTGAATGTGGTGTTCATCACGTTTCTGAGTTAAGTGTGATGCCGATCAGGAAGAAGAAGAAGCCATACTACCAACTTCGTACACTTCCGGAATTGTTTGATTTATTTGTATTCAAATGTCTGGTGATTGTTGTACACCGCTCCTTTCCTATGCCATCTCCAGGCATTGCAAAACATCATTGCTAGGCACCAAAGGGGGCTCGGCAGTGACGCACGCTGAAAGGGAGTACTCAGTTTTCACTCTGGTTGTTTGTTTGTTGTACACCGCTCCTTTCCTATGCCATCTGCAGGCGCTGCATCTCGTCATTGCCGGGCACCGAAGGGGGCTCGGCAGTGACGTACGCTGAAAGGGAGTACTCAGTTTTCACTCTGGTTGTTTGTTTGTTGTACACCGCTCCTTTCCTATGCCATCTGCAGGCATTGCAAAACGTCATTGCTAGGCACCAAAGGGGGCTCGGCAGTGACGCACGCTGAAAGGGAGTACTCAGTTTTCACTCTGGTTGTTTGTTTGTTGTACCCGCTCCTTTCCTATGCCATCTGCAGGAATTGCAAAACGTCATTGCTAGGCACCAAAGGGGGCTTGGTAGTGACGCATGCTGAAAGGGAGTAGTCAGTTTTCACTCTGGTTGTTTGTTTTCTTTATATCTTTCTTGTTTGTCCGGGCGATATCTCAGCCATCCTTTGAGCTAGGAAGCTGAAATTTCGGCACAATAGTGAGCAAGTCCTTTGTCAAAACCTGTATTTTTTTGTTTTTTGAATAATCAATTAATTGAGGAGTTATTTAATTATTAGCGATTAATTCAGTACTTATTTAATTAATCAAATTTCCTTTCTCTTCTGACCATTAACTCAGGCACCTTTTGAGTTAGGAAGCTGATATTTGGACATGACAGTGACCAAGTGATGTGGCTATCAAGGATATTTTTGATTTATTGATTAATCATTTAATCGATTAATTATTTATTGATTAATCAATTAATTATTTAATTTTTTTATTAATGACTTATTTAATTATATTTTTAAAAGATACATCTTCGGATGAAGCACTGGTGGTTTAGTTATGCTATTAGCTAATTGATTAAGAAAATATTTTGTGATAATCTTTTCTTGATTTTAATTATGCAATTAATCGATCAATTAGTGTACACCTCTCCCTCCCAATGCAGTTTCTATGAGCTGCACTGCGGTATTGCTGGGCGCCCCGGCAATGCCGCGCTGTAGGATATTTAATTATTTGGCATGGGGGCGGTGTACTTTGAATGTATCTTGACTTGTCTTGTTTTGTATTTATTTATGCGAATGTGTACTTGTAAATAACTGTCATTAATTTTTAAAAGCTTAGGCACTATCGAGCGATTTTCTTTTTTAACTCCAAAAAAACGAGCTTTTTTTTTTTCATAATTATTAATTTATTTTTTTTGGCCTATAACGCTCCCAGGCACTCACTGATGAACCTCTGAAAGTTTGACGAAGATCCGATCAGTCATCTGAGAAAAATGGCGACACAGACACACACACAAACACACACACACACACACACACACACACACACACACACACACACACACACACACCAATAGCTCTCTTATATAGATTATCTCCTGTTTCCAGCAAGTGTCATACATTTTTTTTTCCTGAAGACATTGAAATACAAGTTATGTTTTGGCTATGGGAGTTTTAAAACAAGAAAATGAGATATTTTGATTCCACCACATACCTTCGCATATCCATCTGGTCTATGTACCTGTAATTCACCGTACCTCTCCTCCTTTTCCTTTTATTATCCTCATTCATGCACCTCGCGTGTGCAGAACCTGCCCTCATTCCCTCTCATTACCCCCTGCACTCTCCCGCAGAATCGGTGTGCAATGTGAGCTTGCATGGTAATGAGGGTGAAGTGGTCAGTCCCGGCTACCCTGGTAAATACCCAAACGGACAGGACTGCTACAGCCAT
This sequence comes from Myxine glutinosa, assembly GCF_964187855.1. Classification (NCBI taxonomy): domain Eukaryota; kingdom Metazoa; phylum Chordata; class Myxini; order Myxiniformes; family Myxinidae; genus Myxine; species Myxine glutinosa. The sequence goes on along the minus strand of NC_136263.1, from coordinate 45,271,864 downwards.
ATCAGCACCAAGCCTGGGACTCGCATCTCCCTCACATTCCAGTATGTGCCTCTCCAACACCACTGGCTTGATCATGTCGGTCCAGGTCTATATGGAGACTATCATTAGCATGGCTTATGAACAACAATAATGATCTGCATAAGTTTAATGATTTGATGATTAAGAATTCCGTGCACACCGCTGAAGTTATGGCCCCACAAATGCTATAATTACCATGTGCGCATGAAGCTAAACTAAGGTTAAGCATTTGATTCATTTCTGTCTGTAAACATCAGTTTATGATTGAAGAACTATCAACCACTGACTTATGAATGGATCTTTGCTATTACCTGTAATTCTGTACAACAATAACTCACAGATGTGATTAATTCATGTAATTCTGTGTATCAGTTAAGTTTATTGTACTCATTACTCCATTGTACTCTCTCTTATAGCGCACTGTTCAATACACCTCCTCTGGTAACCAACTCTGTATGCTCGTGGTCATTCGTGTGTGTGTGCTCTTTGTGTACACTGCTCCTTTCCTATTCCATCTCCAGGCGCTGCATGACGTCATCGCCGGGCACCGAAGGGGGCCTGGCGATGACGTGTGCTGAAAGGGAGTACTCAGTTTTCACTCTGTTTTCTTGTTTGTCTGGGCGATATCTCAGCCATCCTTTGAGCTAGGGAGCTGAAATTTGGGCACAATAGTGAGGATGCTCTTTGGCAAAAACATACTTTTTATTTTTTGATTAAACAATTAATTGATGAATTATTATCGATTTATTAAGTACTTATTTATTTTCTTTCTCATCTGGGCAATATCTCAGGCACCTTTTAACCTGGGAAGCTGATATTTGGACATGACAATGACCAAGTGATGTGGCTATAAAGGGTATTTTTGATTTATTGATTAATTAATTAATCGATTAATTATTTAATTATTCGATGAATGACTTAATTAATTAATTTTTTTAAGTTAGATTCGGATGAAATGGTAGTGATTTATGTATTCTATTAGCCAATTGATTAACTATTTAATTTTTTCGTGATTATTATTTATTTATTTTCATTATTAATCATTTATTTATTTATTTCTCATGTGGGCAATATCTCAGGCACCTTTTAAGCTTGGAAGTTAATATTTGGACATGACAGTGACGAAGTGATGTGGCTATAAATGGTATTTTTGATTTATTGATTAATCAATCAACTTATGAATTATTTATTGATTAATCAATTAATCGATTTTTTTTTTTTGATGAATCCATTGTTTAATTTTCAAAAACCTACAGATTCGGATGAAACACTGGTGGTTTAGGTATGCTATTAGCCAAATGATTAAAAAATTACTTAATTTATGATTGTTATTTATTTATTTTAATTACGCAACTGATCAATTAATCATTGCACACCTCTCCCTCCCAATGCCATCTATATGTGCTGCCAAGGGTGCCCAGCAATACCACGTGCTGGAGGATGTTATTTATTTATTTGCCATGGGGCGGTGTACTTTGAATGTATCTGTACTTGTTTCACTTCTTGTTTCCCATCCTTAAGCTCCATGAATGTGGAATCCAGATCCGGCTCTTGCCCTTACGACTATGTGGCTGTTTATGACGGCACCTCTACCGAGAGTTTGCAGGTATATAAACCTCAATACACATTATATACAGTGTATGAAACTGCTCCAATAATCTGTTCAATTCCTTTACTCCTGTGTTAGCACCACTCACATAAATAGGACTACTGCATTATATATATATATATGGTCTTATTTCACCTTTAAAACATAATCTATTTTAGATTCAACAGAAGGAGCTTCAAAAGGCTTTTGCACCAGTTTAAAAAAACACAAAAAACTCCATTGAGGTAGTTAACCGTGATGGTATTTGATATCAACACATAGGCATACATTAACAAAGGACACCATGTGATCATTGAGGTAAATATCAGGGATGGGTGCAGGTGGGAGTGCCCGAGGTGTCCGTGATACTTTGATCATTCTTACTCCAAACACAATCGTTAATATCCACCAACTAATTCCAGCAGATGTGACACCTGGTTGAACGTACCTCCGAAGGATGATGCACTTTGTGATACGTGTATCATCACTCCCTGCCAATCACCAATGCAGCAGTTTATAGTCAGGCCGATAATGAAACCCAGGCTAGACAGCTCAAAAACAAGTGTGATACCTCTTCGCCATCCTGTGGTATGAATCAGAAACTTCCTCCTGATTATATAACTCATATGGATGACGTGAAAGATGTTCTGCATGTTTTATCCATTTATTAAGCTGATTTCAGGTTCTCATCATACTCTTACATGCCCATCATGTCATAAAATAATTATTACTTTTTATATTCCACCTTAAAACTCTTCACAATTTCCTTTTGATGTTATCGTTATTTCTCCCCCCCCCCCCCCCCCTCCCCCTACCCTCTCATACACTGTAATTAAGGCCTCTCCTTCTCCTCACCAGCTGGGCAAGTTTTGTGGTTGGACGGCTCCACCCCCTGTGACGTCCACTGGCTCCGCCCTTCTTGTATATTTCCACTCAGACTTCAGCCTTCGGGGGACCGGCTTCCGAGCCTCTCACGCGTCACTGTACACCTAGTGTAGCTGGATCCTCATTGGCTGGTTCATTCTTCAGGTTTCTATTTGCTCCATTAGTGTCACCTCCTTTATTTGCTGTCCTAGTGTATTACACCTGATATCTGTCATTCCTTTCACAGGTATCTCCATTTAACATTTTCCCTCCCATGGTGTTTCCTTCATTGTTTCCACACTCTGTGTTACCATTTTATCATTTATATCAACTTAATCAACAGCAGTGTGAGACACTAACAAAAGTTCCCTTAACATCGTCAACAACAAGAATGGAGCTGAATGTTTGTGACTTCTCCATGCCACAGAATGTGTTGTGAAAACAAAGATTTTACCTTGAGATAAAACAGGTGAATATTTGAAACAGGAAGCTACATATGAGCTTTTACAAATTTTAAAAACTCCACTAAAGTGCTAAATTTATATAAAACTCTTAATGTGAACCGGGACATAATGATTTAGGAAGTGAGACAGATTTGACCCCATGACCTCTGTCACTTGAAATCCTTGAACTTTCATCCTCACAACGTTTTAAGTATGAAACATGGCCGTGGTTATAATGTGAAACATCATTCGATATAGAACGGAGTACCCAACCCACCACATGGCCATGGTTATAATGTGAAACATCATTCTAGATACGAACGGAGTACCCAATCCACCACATGGCCGTGGTTCTAATGTGAAACATCATTCTAGATACGAACGGAGTACCCAATCCACCACATGGCCATGGTTATAATGTGAAACATTATTCTAGATACGAACGGAGTACCCAATCCACCACATGGCCGTGGTTCTAATGTGAAACATCATTCTAGATACGAACGGAGTACTGAACCCACCACATGGCCATGGTTATAATGTGAAACATCATTCTAGATACGAACGGAGTACCCAATCCACCACATGGCCGTGGTTCTAATGTGAAACATCATTCTAGATACGAACGGAGTACCCAATCCACCACATGGCCATGGTTATAATGTGAAACATCATTCTTTATAGAACGGAGTACCCAATCCACCACATGGCCATGGTTCTTATGTGAAACATCATTCTAGATACGAACAGAGTACCCAACCCACCACATGGCCATGGTTATAATGTGAAACATCATTCTAGATACGAACGGAGTACCCAACCCACCACAACCGTGGTTCTAATGTGAAACATCATTCTAGATACGAACGGAGTACCCAACCCACCACATGGCCATGGTTCTAATGTGAAACATCATTCTAGATACGAACGGAGTACCCAACCCACCACAACCGTGGTTCTAATGTGAAACATCATTCCATATAGAACGGAGTACCCAACCCACCACATGGCCATGGTTATAATGTGAAACATCATTCTAGATACTGTTACGGATTCGGCACTAATTATTGTTGTTATTATTATTATTGTTGGTTCTCAGTATTATGGTTATTGTGGTTTAAGGAAAAGGGTTATTGTGGTTAAAAGGTTTAAAAGCGCTCATGATAAAAATGATGCCTGAAATCGGATAGTGCACCGGAAGAGGTCAAGCGAAGAAGAGGAAGAGGCATGGAGAGAAGTAAAAAGACGATCTTGGTTGAAGCTCTGGACCAAGCGGTCGAGCATACAGTGCGAGTGAACTTTGAGTCCTTGAAAGGAAGTTCGTGCAATAGGTGATATCGCCGGAGTGCTGTGGAGCCTGCATAGTCGGGTATCTGCATTGAGGTTCCGGTGTATCCTTGCCTCGAAGCCCCGGCTCGAGTGAAAGCCGTCCGCCATTTCGCCACGCGCGCTGCCTTCAGTGAAAAGGTTTTTGTCGCGTCGGCCGGGCATTATTCCCCAGTGGGTTGCCGGGGACGGCTGTGCCAGAAAGTGGGTTTTGAAGGATTATAAGGAGACTCGCTGATTGAACCGCAAATGTGTACGTCGGAGCACGTCTTTGGGAGGTTTTCCATTCCACCGCTATTTTGCTGGGTGTTGGACCACGTGACCTCTGGGTTGCTTCGATGGTCCACGCCTCAATTGATTTTGATCGGACATTGATCCAACGATCGCTGGAGCGAATCGACTTCGCCTTGGAGGGGTGCAGAGACATTGGGGAAATGCCTTGGGTTTGGGTTAAAGGACAAGATGAGGTGGTACCATCTTAAGATAGTGATTGTAGGGTGAATTGCTATTATTATTTGTGTCGTGATTCCGGTGTGATTTATAATATATTATTGTTTGTTCATAACCCTTGGTGTGGTTTCATTATTGATTTGCTTGTTTCATTTGATGGTTTCATTGAGGGTTTCATTTTATTGATAGATTTCAACCAAGGATAACATATCTTTCTGCCGGGGACCCTCTTGGGGTTCGGAGGTTTACCGAGACAAGGGGATAGGGGAGGCCCCTTAACAGAAATTGGGGGCTCGTCCAATTGATATTTGTGGGCTCAAAATTGGGTCTGCGTCCGGGATATAAAATTTCCTAAATTTAGTCCGGGAAAGAATTCCCTAACATTCCCAGAATTCCCAAATTTCCAACTTTTTCCAACATTCCAAAATTTTTCCAAACAACCCAATTTTTTTTTTTTCTTGTGTGAAGGTTAACAGGTCTTAACAGTAGTCACCATGGAGTTTGCCGCAGAGAAGTTTACAGTGACCCCTAGTGAAGCACAGTTCAGAGCGTTAGTAAAATCGGACCTCTTGAAATTGGCCAAACATTTTAGCTTGGATGTCCGAACTAATATGAGGAAGGCAGAGATGCAGACAGTGGTGATACAATCTATGGTGGGATTAGGAACATGGGAAGAGGTTGCCTGGGATTGGTTACCCGAGGAACCAGAAGAGGTGGAGCTCCCGAAACTGGAGTTGCAATTGCAGAGCGAGGAAAGAAGAGCCGCACAGGAACGAGAACTCCAGGAAAGGTTAAAAGCAGAGGAAAGGAAAGCAGAAGAGAGAAGAGAAGAGAAACAACCAGAGGAAAGGAGAATGGAACGAGAACTCCAGGAAAGGTTAAAAGCAGAGGAAAGGAAAGCAGAAAAGGAAAGAGCAGAACAGGAACGAGAACTCCAGGAAAGATTAAAAGCAGAGGGAAGGAAAGCAGAAGAGAGAAGAGAAGAGAAACAAGCAGAGGAAAGGAGAGTGGAAAGAGAACTCCAGGAAAGAAGAGAAAAGGAACAAGCAGAGGAAAGGAGAGCTGCAAAAGAACTCGAAGCAGAGGAGAGAAAAGCCGACAGGGAGTTAAAAGACCGTGAATTGGCGCGTCAGCAGGAAATTAAAGTCAAGGAGCTGGAGTTAAGGAGAGAACGGGGAGAGGTACCATCCCTGCTGACTGGTTCGACACCTAGCCAGAACACCTGGGATGTTGGCAGACATGTGAGGCTTGTTCCACCCTTCAATGAAAAGGAGGTAGCCAAGTTTTTTCCACACTTCGAGAAAGTGGCTCGACTGTTAAACTGGCCTGAGGAGTACTGGTCCATACTAGTGCAAAGTGTTCTGGTGGGTAAAGCTCAAGATATTTGTTCGACTTTACCGATTGACCAATGTGCAGATTATGAGGTATTGAAGAAACACATTCTCAAAGCCTATGAATTGGTCCCGGAAGCTTACCGGCAAAAATTCCGGAATGCCAGGAGGAGGGAGAGTGAGACCCATGTGGAGTTTGCCAGATTGAAAGAAACCATGTTTGATAGGTGGTGTGATTCAAAAGGAGTTGGGAAAGACTTCGAACTATTGCGACAATTGATCCTGGTGGAGGAATTCCAACAGTGTGTCCATGAGGACATTAAAGTACATCTGGAGGAAAGGAAAGTACCAAAGTTGTATGAGGCAGCAAACATGGCTGATGACTCTGCCTTAACCCACAGGATGGGGTTCCACAAACCTAACTTCTCGCCTAGACCTAGCCAGGGGAGCTATGGTACATCAGGGGCGGAGAACGAAACTTCATGGGGGCGACCTCGCGATGACTATGAGGACCACTCTGATACCACGACTCCTAGAAATCTGAAGACACCAGTTCCAAGGCAGACTTATCCTCCGGGGGGCTCGAGACAAACCATGAGGTTCTCCTCCGGGCCTACTTGCGCTTTTTGCCATAAAACTGGACACTTGATGTCCCACTGTTATGCTCTGGGAAAGGAAAATCAGGAGCGGAGTTTGACTAGTACAACTCCGAATGCAATGGCCAATGTGAGAAATCGCCCTCAAAAGAGTTACCAACCATTTATTTCAGAGGGGTTTATGTCGCTGGATGGAGACTCGACCAACCAGAAACCGGTTAGCGTATTGAGGGACACAGGAGCACATCAATCTTTGATGCTTGAAGGCATTTTGCCCTTGTCAGAGGAGACGGCAACTGGTGATATTGTTCGTTTACAGGGGATTGGCGGCTGTGTTAGAGCTCCATTTCATGCCATCCATTTGGAGTCAGATTTGGTGTCAGGACCGGTCACCGTAGGTTTACAAGCCACTCTTCCTGTAGAGGGAGTATCTGTGGTTATCGGGAATGATTTGGCCGGTGGTCAAGTTTATGGTAACCCGATGGTTGTTAAAAAGCCCAGTAGGGAAAATAACACCACACTAGTTGGGGATGGCGACAAATTTAGCAAGTTATTTGTAGGGGGACTGAACTTCAAAACAAAGGAAGATGTTCTGGAGTCTGCCTTCAGCAAATATGGACCACTCTTGGAAGTGCTGCTGATAAAAGACAAGGAGACATAAAAGTCCAGAGGGTTTGGCTTTGTCACGTTTGAAAACTCAAAGGACGTCAGAGTGGCAGAAAAGGATCTGAATAACAAGGAGTTGGAAGGTCGGACCATAACAGTAGGGAAGGCATTTCCTAGGTGTCGAGGGGGCTACAGAGGAGGACCACGGAGTAGTAGTGGTGGTGGCCACAATCGATATTATTATGGAGGCTTCCAGAGTTATGGCAGCTCCCGAAGGAAGGATTATCAGAGCAGTGGCCGAGAAGGAGACCGCTATTCATGTGACTACCGTGACAAGTGGTCCAACCGGGATTGTTAGGAAAGTTAGAAAGAGTTGAAGCACTGAATGCTGCGGAGCAGCCAAGCCAAGATTCCTCCACGGATCAACCGTGAACGCCGCGTTCCTAAAGGCGTCCATGCAGTGAACTTTCCGACACGGATTAACCGTGAACTCCACGTTCGTAAAGGCGTCCATGTAGTGAACTTTCCTGCATGGACTAACCGTGAACTCCACGTTCCTAAAGGCGTCCATGTGGTGAATATGTCCAGGCCTCACCACCCAACCACCATGGAACCTGGCCCTCAGCTCGGCCTCCCAGAAAAAGTGCGACCGATTTGCTTGACTTTGGATTTTTGATCAACCCCTTAACCTTCATTCAAAAGAAACTAAAAGTAAAAATCAGAGGTTGATGAGATGGAGTTTGGCTTTGCAGGGGTAACTTGGAAATTGAACATGTAAAGGGCAGGGACAATGTCGTTGCTAATGCTTTGTCCAGAGTGAATTAACTTTGGAAATCTATGTAAGTTGTTCGAAGTTTTGTTGCTTTTTTGGGGGGAAATATTGATTATTGTTGCCCATGGGAATTGCTGATGTGGGTGGTGAGTTTACTTTTGTTGGTTTCAAGAATTTGCCGACAAAGAAAGTTTTCGCTGTGTTCAAACTTTCTTTCTTGAGGGGGAAGGGGGGGGGGGGGGGAAGTGTTACGGATTCGGCACTAATTTATTGTTGTTATTATTATTATTGTTGGTTCTCAGTATTATGGTTATTGTGGTTTAAGGGAAAGAGTTATTGTGGTTAAAAGGTTTAAAAGCGGTCATGATAAAAATGATGCCGGAAATCGGACAGTGCACCGGAAGAGGTCGAGCGAAGAAGAGGAAGAGGCGTGGAGAGAAGAAAAAGACGATCTTGGTTGAAGCTCCGTACCAAGCAGTCGAGCGTACAGTGCGAGTGAACTTTGAGTCCTTGAAAGGAAGTTCGTGCGATAGGTGATATCGCCGGAGTGCTGTGGAGCCTGGGCAGTCGGGTATTTGCATTGAGGTTCCGGAGTATCCTTGCCTCGAAGCCCCGACTCGAGTGAAAGCCGTCCGCCATTTCGCCATGCGCGCTGCCTTCAGTGAAAAGGTTTTTGTCGCATCGGCCGGGCATTATTCCCCGGTGGGTTGCCGGGGACGGCTGTGCCAGAAAGTGGCTTTTGGAGGATTATAAGGAGACTCGCTGATTGAACCGCAAACGTGTACGTCGGAGCGCGTCTTTGGGAGGTTTTCCATTCCACCGCTATTTTGCTGGGTGTTGGACCACGTGACCTCTGGGTTGCTTCGATGGTCCACGCCTCAATTGATTTTGATCGGACATTGATCCAACGATCGCTGGAGTGAATCGACTTGGCCTTGGAGGGGTGCAGAGACATTGGGGGAGTGCCGTGGGTTTGGGTTAAAGGACAAGATGAGGTGGTACCATCTTAAGATAGTGATTGTAGGGTGAATTGCTATTATTATTTGTGTCGTGATTCCGGTGTGATTTATAATATATTATTGTTTGTTCATAACCCTTGGTGTGGTTTCATTATTGATTTGCTTGTTTCATTTGCTTGTTTCATTGAGGGTTTCATTATTGATTGATTTCAACCAAGGATAACGTATCTTTCTGCCGGGGACCCTCTCGGGGTTCAGAGGTTTACCGAGACCAGGGGATGGGGAGGACCCCGTCACAGAAATTGGGGGCTCGTCCAATTGATATTTGTGGGCTCGAAATTGGGTCTGCGTCCGGGATATAAAATTTCCTAAATTTAGTCCGGGAAAGAATTCCCTAACATTCCCAGAATTCCCAAATTTCAAACTTTTTCCAACATTCCCAAATTTTTCCAAACAACATCTTTTTTTTTTTCTACTTCTTGTGTGAAGGTTAACAGGTGTTAACAGTAGTCACCATGGAGTTTGACGCAGAGAAGTTTACAGTGACCCCTAGTGAAGCACAGTTCAGAGCGTCAGTAAAATCGGACCTCTTGAAATTGGCCAAACATTTTAGCTTGGATGTCTGAACTAATATGAGGAAGGCAGAGATGCAGACAGTGGTGATACAATCTATGGTGGGATTATGAACATGGGAAGAGGTAGCCCGGGATTGGTTACCCGAGGAACCAGAAGAGGTGGAGCTCCGGAAACTGGAGTTGCAATTGCAGAGCGAGGAAAGAAGAGCGGCACAGGAACGAGAACTCCAGGAAAGGTTAAAAGCAGAGGAAAGGAAAGCAGAAGAGAGAAGAGAACAGAAACAAGCAGAGGAAAGGAGAGTGGAACGAGAACTCCAGGAAAGGTTAAAAGCAGAGGAAACGAAAGCAGAAAAGGAAAGAGCAGAACAGGAATGAGAACTCCAGGAAAGATTAAAAGCAGGGGAAAGGAAAGCAGAAGAGAGAAGAGAAGAGTGATTGTGATTGTAGGGTGAATTGCTATTATTATTTGTGTCGTGATTCCGGTGTGATTTATAATATATTATTGTTTGTTCATAACCCTTGGTGTGGTTTCATTATTGATTTGATTGTTTCATTTGATGGTTTCATTGAGGGTTTCATTATTGATTGATTTCAACCATGGATAGCATATCTTTCTGCCGGGGACCCTCTCGGGGTTCGGAGGTTTACCGAGACCAGGGGATAGGGGAGGACCCCGTAACAATACTAACGGAGTACCCAACCCACCACATGGCCATGGTGCTAATGTGAAACATCATTCTCGATACGAACGGAGTACCCAACCCACCACATGGCCATGGTGCTAATGTGAAGCATCATTCTAGATACGAATGGAGTACCCAACCCACCACATGGCCATGGTTCTTATGTGAAACATCCTTCTAGACATGAACGGAGTACCCAACCCACCACATGGCCATGGTTCTTATGTGAAACATCATTCTAGATATGAACGGAGTACCCAACCCACCACATGGCCATGGTTCTTATGTGAAACATCATTCTAGATACGAACGGAGTACCCAACCCACCACATGGCCATGGTTCTAATGTGAAACGTCATTCTAGATATGAACGGAGTACCCAACCCACCACATGGCCATGGTTCTAATGTGAACCATGGCCATGTACATACGTACACACTGCATACATGCATACCACATAATACAGATTGCATACATACATACAATCATATTACATACATATATAAATGCACATTACATACGTATCACATACATACATATTACATACATACATATTACATACATACATGCATATTACATACATACCTACATGCATATTACATACATACTCACATGCATATTACATACATACATACATGCATATTGCACACATACATACACACATACATAGTCATGTGAAAAAGTAAGTGCACCCCATGTAAAGTTTTGACTTTTTCAACATATTTCAACATACAGCTATTTGATCTTCATTTCAACAATATTGATAGATAAAGGTGATATAATATAACAAATATCATGAAACATTTACATTTTGTAGTCCATTGTATAATTTTAATAAACATAAATGCAAATTTCGCATGTGGAAAAAGTAAGTACATCCCGACATTTATCACTACAAATACCTAAAATTAGAATCAGGTGCACCAGCTCAGGTGCAAATGATTAGAACATCGTTAGAGAGGATCTTGGAGGAACCTGTCTTGTTTAAACCTCAGACATTTAGTTTGGTTTGCTCTTTGTTGTTGAAGTGTGCGGCGTCACCATGCCGAGATCAAAAGAGCTCTCTGAGGCCTTCAGAAAGAAGGTTATAGATGCCTACGAGTCTGGGAACGGATTTAAAAAGATCTCCAAACAATTTGAAATCAATCATTCGACTGTCTGGAAGATCATCTGCAAGTGGAGAAGATTCCAAACAACTGCCAACTTGTTCAGGCCAGGCCGCCCCAGCAAGTTCAGCCCGAGACCGCAAGATGCTGAAAGAAGTCTCTAAAACCCCCAGAATGTCATCACAGGACCGACAGGTAGCTCTTGCCACTGTTGATGTCAAAGTGCACGAGTCTACCATCAGAAAGAGGCTGCACAAATTTGATCTACATGGGAGGTGTGCCAGGAGGAAACCTTTGCTGTCCAGAAAGAACATCAGGGCAAGACTAAAGTTTGCCAATGAACACCTCGGCAAAGACCAGCACTTCTGGAACAATGTGCTCTGGACAGATGAGTCAAAGGTAGAGCTATTTGGCCACAGTACCCGAAGACATGTTTGGCAAAAACTAAAGACAGCATTTGACCACAAGAACCTGACACCAACTGTAAAGCATGGTGGTGGAAATATTATGGTTTGGGGCAGCTTTGCTACATCAGGGCCTGGGCAGCTCACCATCATAGAATCCACTATGAATTCTTCATTGTTTGAAGAATGGTTGTTTGAATGAAGAGGGTGCTTGAGGATAATGTGAGGCCATCTGTCGGAAAGTTGAAGCTCAACCGGAGGTTGACCTTGCAACATGACAATGACCCTAAACATACCAGTACATCCACCAAGGAATGGCTGAAAAGAAAGAAATGGAGGTTCTGGAATGGCCAAGTCAAAGCCCGGATCTAAATCCCATCGAGATGTTGTGGGGGGATTTGAAACGAGCTGTGCATGCAAGAAACCCCTCAAACATCACACAGCTGAAAGAATTCTGCATGGAGGAGTGGGCAAAAATTTCTCCCAGTCGATGTCAGAGACTGGTAGACAGTTATAAGAAACGCCTACTTGAGGTTGTTTCTGCCAAAGGGGGCAATACCACCTATTAGAGCCATGGGTGTACCGTGCTTACTTTTTCCACAGAAGGAAATGGCATCTCTGTTAATTTTTTGTTGAATAAATTATTGCAAAGTCAATTTTTCATTGTTTTTTGTTCAATTAGATCACCTTTATCTATAGATACTGTTTAAATGAAGATCAAATATTGATATGTCCACATATGTTAAAAAGATTTTTAAAAACATTTCATGGGTTGTACTTACTTTTTCCACATGCGAAATTTGCATTTTTGTTTATTTAAATTATACAATGGACTACAAAATGTAAATGTTTCATGATATTTGTTATATTATATCACCTTTATCTATCAATATTGTTGAAATGAAGATCAAATAGCTGTATGTTGAAATATGTTGAAAAAGTCAAAACTTTACATGGAATGTACTTACTTTTTCACGTGACTGTATGTATGGACCTCTGGTAGCTTGTAACTGTTGCTGCGTTTTTGCCTGAGGAAGTAATGCTGAAATCTATCTATCTGGCTTCTTCCCAACATCTTTTTCGGGCTAGGAGTTAGGGCAAGGAGCTAGGGCTAGGTGTTAGGGCTAAGTGTTAGGGTGAGGAGTTAAGGTGAGGCATTAAGGTGAAGAGTTAAGGTGAGGAGTTAAGGTGAGGAGTTAGGGCTCGGAGTTAAGAGAAGGAGATCGGGCTCGGACTTAGGGATCTTTGTTTCTTTCACATTTCTTTCTACTTTTTCACATTTCTCCTTATTAGTCCCCTACCGGTGTACACCGGAGGGGACTATAGGTTTGCACGGTGTCCCTCCGTCTGTCAGTCCGTCACGCAAAGAACAGTTTTCCGGAATTTTTTTCTAAACGCTTAATGCTAATGATTTCAAACTTGGCACATGGTTTCCACATGATAAGTTACAGATCAAGTTCGAACTTCACGACGTTTTGATTATTTTTAACGAAGTTATGGCACTTTGAACTTTGGGAATTCTGATAATTCTGATGAACCCTAACTCAGTGCCATTTTAAGTTTTAATTACCTTACCAATTTCTCTGCAATAATAGGACCGATTGAGATCAAATTTTCATCATAGGAGGTACTCGGTCTGTAGAATATTTTAATGGTAATTATGACGTCACAGGTCACGTGGTTCGGCCGCCATATTGTTTTTCGTGAAAACACGAAAACCCCCTTTTCTCTGCAACGGCTGAACAGATCGAGGCCAAACTTTGCAGGCAGAATCGCATACCCAAGACGAACAAAAATGTCAGCGAGCATGACGTCATGCGTCACATGGTTTCAGAGTTATGACGTTTTTAAGCATGAACCTTTAAAACCGAGCCGCTCCCTCATTTTTGATTCAATCGAGGGGAAACTTCACAGATCTGTTCAGCATGTCAGTTTACTAAAATGTCCTTTTGGAATTTGCGATAGGGCACGTGGTTTGGCAGATATCGCTAATTAAACGAAAAAATTTTTTAAATGGATATCTCTTGTTTATTCTAGTGTTCTCCTCAAGCCGCACCGCGCGCCCTCAGCCTCGTCTCGCGAACGTCAACAGCGCGACACAGCACGCGCTTTCCGGAGGGGCAGAGCCAAGCCGAGCAACATATATATACACATCGATCATTGATCGTGAACCGGAAAATATAATAAATTACTGATATTTAGCGACACGAAAGGTTCTTTATCAACAACTTATTTTCTCGTGCTTCTGCTGACCTATCTGCAAGGTGTATAAATCTAAGTCCCGAGTGCGAATCACAGGTGAGCCCGTCCTGAGGTAATTAGCGATTGGGAACGATTCAGAACCTGTGGATAAATAACCCTTTGGTAATTTCCCCAAAAGTTTTCCGGACGACAGACTGCCGGTAGGGGACATGAATTGCAGCGCAATACTCAGAATGCTTGTTCATTGTATTTTTTGCTGTTCTTTCTTTCACTCTTTCTTCATCTATCTGTCCAAGGAGAAGTGAATTTGCTTGCTGAGATTTTTCTGGAAGGTTCACTTGGCTGCGCCTGGATGGGTTTGAGGGTTGTGGAGTAGCGGCTGAAACCCGAATCCTATCCATGTTCCTCCTGATGACGCCATCTTTGCTCTTTGCTTATTCGGGTTCCTTCTGATTACTCCAATGTAGTATTTGGTTTTCCGTTTCAATACATACATACACTTGCCCCATTATATATGGATTTACTTTATTAAAGAGTTAATGAGGAATCACTCTGGTACGATCACAATACTCACCGAGTTAACCTGCTGGTAATGATTATCATGTTGCTCTGTTTATGGTTTGTCATGAGGTGTGGGATTGGGTTTGGGATAATAAAATCCATAATTGGCCTGACACTGTTGGGAATGTGGTATATTTGAGTGAAATCTTTCAATGGAGGATTTTTTGTACAAAAATAAAACTTGGAAAAGTTATTAGTCCCCTACCGGTGTACACCGGAGGGGACTATATGTTTGCATGCCGTCCCTCCATCTGTCAGTCCGTCAGTCCGTCCGTCACGCAAAGAACAGCTTTCCGGACTTTTTTTCTACACGCTTAATGCTAATGATTTCAAACTTGGCACATGGTTTCCTCATGATAAGTTACAGATCAAGTTCGAACTTCACGACGTTTCGATCATTTACGACAAAGTTATGGCATTTTGAACTTTAGTAATTCTGATAATTTTGATGATCTTTAACTCAGTGCCATTTTAAGTTTTAATTTCTTTTTAAAAGCATGTTCTCTGCAATAATTGGACCGATTGAGATCAAATTTTCACCGTAGGAGGGACTTGTTCTGTATAATATTTTAATGGTAATTATGATGTCACGGGTCACGTGGTTCGGCCGCCATATTGTTTTTCGTGACAACACGAAAACCCCTTTTTCTCTGCAACGGCTGAACAGATCGAGGCCAAACTTTGCAGACAGAATCACATACGCATGACGAACAAAAAAGTCAGCGAGCATGATGTCATGCATCACATGGTTTCAGAGTTATGACGTTTTTAAGCATGAACCTTTAAAACCGAGCCCCTCCCTCATTTTTGATCCAATCGAGGGGAAACTTTACAGATCTGTTCAGCATGTCAGTCTACTAAAATGTCCTTTTGGAATTTGCGATAGGTCACGTGGTTTGGCAGATATCGTTAATTAAAGGAATTATTTTTTTTTTTTAATGGATATCTCTTGAATCGCTCGTACCTCAGACCGTGAGTTGGTAATTATATAATTCACACAGTGCAATACGTGCAGGCCGCTCCACGGAGCGACCTCGCGGGCTTATCAACGAGGCGAGGCGTGACACACGTGTCTCAGCATACCTCAGATCAAGTTTGACAACCAGCATCAACCGTGCATAAATTTGCATATTCGATCATTTTTGACAAAGTTATGGCACTTTGAACTTTTGTAGGGGACATGTATTGCAGCGCAATACTCAGAATGCTTGTTCTTCAGATTATACGTTGGCCTTGATTCTGGATGATCATATCATTACAGATATGATCACATTGGCAGAGCAGAAACGGTTGAAACTAGAACCGCCACTTTATAACTGCTGGCAATGATGACCGGTTTCCTCCGCATTTCCGTTTTGATTCAACCCCGCTGTCATCGGACCCGCATGACACATGACGTCCTCTTTATAACACTGAATTCAGGATTTTGTGTTTAAAAATTTTCTTCAATTAGGGGTCCTTGGGGTCTTTTGGGTCCTTGGATTCATCTGGTTCTTCGTGGTATTTGGTGGTCTTTTGGGTATTTTTGGTTATTGGTGGTCTTAAGGGTCTTGGGGGTCTTAAAGGTCCAATGGGTCTCAGCAGTCCAGTGTCGAAAGGTACATTCCGATAGTACATAATTAATAGACGTAGGTAATTAATATATAGGTATCAGACACGCGTGACATATGACGATTATGACGTCCTCTTTATAACACTGAATTCAGTATTGTATGTATTTTTTTTCTAATGACAGGTCCTCATGGTCTTTTGGGTCTTTTGAATCGTCAGGGTCTTTTGGGTCCTTAGTGTCTTTTGTGTCATTGGGGTGTTTTGGGTATTTTGGGCCTTTTGGTTCCTCTTGGTCTTTTGTGTCATTGGGGCGTTTTCAGTCCTCAGGGTATTTTTGGTGTTTTGGGTCCACGAGATCTTCTGGTTATTTGTGGTATTTAAGGATCTTCGGGGTATTTTTGTGTTTTGGTGGTCATAGGGGCCTTAGGTGTTTTGGGAGTCTTAAAGTTCCTTCAAAGGTCTAATCTAATGGGTCTCAGCAGTCGAAATTGTCGAAAGGTACATTCCGATAGAACATAATTAATAGACGTACATAATTAATAGACAGGATGCCACTGAGTTCAAACAGTACATCATCGATATCATGTGCTGTAAAGTCACAAGGCTGGAGAAGAAAATATGTGGAGTTTCTTCTTCTTCAAAGAATGACATATTGTGGCTGCCAAACTGTACAACCAATCATGTTGAAATTTAATACACGTATTCCACTTCAGGGCTTCTATATTACTTTAAAGTTTCACGACGATCAATGAAGTGGTTCAAACGATAGAATTTTAAAAAGATTTTCATTCAATTATTCAAGGCTGCCAAACCATGTAACGTGTCGTTTATTCCAAAAGACAATTTTACAGTCAAAACATGGGGAACATACTGTCGTGTGTCTACCCTGTAGTGAACACCGCAGGGCGACAGATGACCAAACGAGCTTTAACTCTGAGGTGTTCAGTCAAAAATATAGCGGAGAATTCGCGCGTGGGGGAGGGCGAAGAGCTTACCTTCACGGTTCCCACCAGACATCTTCGAACCTGCGATGATTAATGCCAACCGACACGGATTTAAAATGTACAAAAATACCGGCTTTATTGAAGAAATGCCGGCGAACAAGGAATGCACGATAAAATAAGATTCCTAAATGGAGCGCTATATACACATGCGGACCTGTATACACATTAAAGGAAAAATAAAGGTGAAAATAAAGCGTGTTTGTCTTTAGGTACTTAGCTCTGAGCATCTCCTGAACCCCCTCGGGAATCGTCAAAACGCCCGCGTCCTTGGCGGGAATAGCACAGGCCTCCGTGCACAGTTTCCTCACGGGAAACGCAGGCCTTGGTCCGCAGTTCGCTCCTCCTCACGATCACGATGATAATGTCGGAACACGGCCATTCACCACCAAACCCCACAGCCAAGAGCTCGTAAACTTCGGCCGTTCGTTGAGACTGTCCCACCGCAAGAGAGCTTATCGGCAACCGTTCACTTCCAGATCCAGAAACCGAGAGAGGAAGCCAAGAGGAGAAAATGTCGGGTGGAGCATTTTTTTGTACTCAAGCTGCACAGTTTCCTCATGGACATCATCCGATGCCATCCGTGCCTGATCCAACCAATGAGTCCCTCTCTTCATTGCTCAACAATCCTAACCAATCACTGCTCTCCGGGGTGTGGCTTCACGGGCCTGCCTGCTCTTGTATTATCACCCGTCGGTGGTATCATCGTTGGTGCTCAAAGTCCTGTTTCCGGTTAGCTTTTATCTAGTGTCTTTTAATGCGCAATTTCCTGGGTCGTGTGTGTGCTGCATTGTCATAAGGAACAGAGGTGAAAGAACAGAGGCAATTACGTACAGGGTATTAATTACCCTTAATCCCTAACTAACATAACTCTGCCCCTTGCCACGGAGACAAGGAAACACTCTTACACAATATCCAGACTAACGGGTTCCTAAATGGGGAAGGGGAGGGGGGAGGGGGGAGGTTCTTCTTCTTCATCGCGACATACGGAGCATGGTAATCTATACAATTCTGCCTGGCTCTAAGGTAATCATTGCCTATACCCCACAAACGTCACGATACTTTTGAAGTTTACACTCGATCTGCTGAATTTTGATGGAGGAGATAGGTTTTAAACGTTTATGCTTCAAAAAAATCATAGCTCCCAAATCATTGGGATTATTTGTTTGTCACGGGTAAGTGGTCATGCTTGAAAAAGTGATCATGCATAAAGGTATTTTCAACAAATGTAACGTTTAAGCAAATAAATCACAGAAAGAGGTGAAGCCTGAATGTGAAAACATATACTGAAGTTGAAGAATTTGATCGTTTATAACAGAACGTGTTGCTTTGTGAGGGGAAAACCAGGTATCCATATTTAAATGATCTTTCTGAGTGTTATTTCACATCCCAGTTGAATGGTAAGTAAGATCACGTGACTTGGTACAGAGATGTAATTTATTCACAAACAAGCATTAGAATTGTGCATGTCCAATGATACAAACATCACCTTTCTCTACTTATCAAAAACTTTTGATTTTGAAGATTTCACCTTCATGTGATGTGAATAGAAACAACAATCTCCGTGGATTTTCTTCCAGGTAATGATTTTAGTTCAGGTTTCTAGCAAGAACAGGTGTGAATGACGATAGTTTGTAGTGAGCTGTGATCACCACATGAGGCAGAAATTCAGACCCTGAACCACCAGTGTTTTCACCCCAAGGACATCGATGGGGAAGTGAAAGAGTAAACAAGGGAGGAGCTGTTACTGTAACCAGGTGAACGAGACAGGTGGGGTGAAGAGGGAGCCATCGTACAATGAAGATGGGAATAAACAGGTGCATTACATAATCACCTGGGCAGAGGTGCAGAAATCCACACAAATCAGCTTTTCCTCCAAAATCAACCACAACTTTGGTGCTGAGAATGAGCGAGAGAGAAGTTACAACCGCATTGTTATCCCGACACGTCATATTCCAGACCAGTCTGACTCCACTGTGAATGTTCGTGCTAACTTTGGTTCCTTGTATGACTAGTTGGACCATTTTGGGAAAAACAAGGAAATGATAATTTCAGGAAAGAAGGAACATTGTGATCACGTGTTCTGGCAAGAAGAAAGGTCTTCATAAAGGCCACACATGGACAAATTCATACACAATCAAAGGGTCTATAGGCTATTATACCTGCACTGTTTGATTATCCCAACATCACCAGGTACAGCAGGACAGGTACTCTGAACTAAAAACGCACAAATAATGAAAACACAAAAGATAACATGTCTGAACGTGAATATGAACGTGTCTGTTGTTTTAAACAGTTTATGACTCATGAAATGTTCAGACAAATATTCCTTTTATGACAAGGACATGAGACACGAGTTACCTTTTACATGAATGTATATCATGGACATGAGTTACCTTTTACATGTATGTATATCATGGACATTAATTACCTTTTACATGAATGTATATCATAGACATTAGTTACCTTTTACATGAATGTATATCATAGACATTAGTTAACGTTTTACATGAATGTATATCATAGACATTAGTTACCTTTTACATGAATGTATATCATAGACATTAGTTACCTTTTATATGAATGTATAACATAGACATTAATCATCTTTTACATGAATGTATAACAGACATTAGTTACCTTTTACATAAATGTATAACATAGACATTAGTTACCTTTTACATGAATGTATATCACAGACATTAGTTAACGTTTTACATGAATGTATATCATAGACATTAGTTACCTTTTACATGAATGTATATCATAGACATGAGTTACCTTTTATATGAATGTATATCATAGACATTAATCATCTTTTACATGAATGTATAACAGACATTAGTTACCTTTTACATAAATGTATAACATAGACATTACTTACCTTTTACATGAATGCGATAACATAGACATTCGTTACCTTTTACATGAATGTGATAACATATTCATTATTCATTAGTTACCTTTTACATGAATGTGTATCGTAGATATTAGTTACCTTTTACATGAATGTGAGAACATATTCATTAGTTACCTTTTACATGAATGTGTATCATAGATATTAGTTACCTTTTACATGAATGTGATAACATAGACATTAGTCATCTTTTACATGAATATGATAACATAGAGTCATAGACATTATTTACCTTTTACACGAATGTGATGTCATAGATATCAGTTACCGTTTACATGAATGTGATAACATACACATTCGTTGATCAAGGAGAAATCAACACAAGATTGCTGATGGCATTTGAACCCTGGGATCCATCAAGTTTCACCTTCTAAATGTTCATTTGGGAAAAAGCAAACCAGTAAACAAACTCCAAGTCTTTGCTTTCATTCTACATTTTCTCTTCTCCATTTGCTTTTTATCATCAGCGATATCTACAAATTTTGAGAAGGGAAAAGACCCTTTAGACCATTTGCTGTACATGAAGTTCACTCCATTTACCATAAATAAATCATTACACGAGAAGGTTTTTCTGGTTCTTCTGCAGATTCCAGAGATTCATAGCTTGGGTGAGAATAAGGCGAAGTTCACTGGATGTTGATTTAATCTTAATTAAAATCTAATTTAACCTTCATTTATAAACTCCTTTAACCTTCATTGATATACGCATTTAATCCTCATTGTACACTCATTTAACCTTCATTATACACTCATTTAACCTTCATTATACACTCATTTACCCTTCATTACACACTTGTTTAACCTTCATTATGCACTCATTTACCCTTCATTACACACTTGTTTAACCTTCATTATGCACTCATTTAACCTTCATTATACACTTGTTTAACCTTC
Source organism: Myxine glutinosa (assembly GCF_964187855.1). Classification (NCBI taxonomy): domain Eukaryota; kingdom Metazoa; phylum Chordata; class Myxini; order Myxiniformes; family Myxinidae; genus Myxine; species Myxine glutinosa. The sequence goes on along the minus strand of NC_136263.1, from coordinate 45,251,017 downwards.
ATTATACACTCATTTAACCTTCATGATACACTCATTTAACCTTCATTACACACTTGTTTAACCTTCATTATACACTTGTTTAACCTTCATTATACACTCATTTACCCTTCATTATACACTTGTTTAATCTTCATTATACACTCATTTAACCTTCATTATGCACTCATTTAACCTTCATTATACACTTGTTTAACCTTCATTATACACTCATTTAACCTTCATTATGCACTCATTTAACCTTCATTATACACTTGTTTAACCTTCATTATACACTCATTTAACCTTCATTATACACTCATTTAACCTTCAGTATACACTCATTTAACCTTCATTAAACACTCATTTAACCTTCATTATACACTCATTTAACCTTCATTATACACTCAGTTAACCTTCATTCTTTACTCATTTAACCTTCATTATACAGTTATTTAACCTTCATTATACACTCATTTAATCCCTGGTGTTGGGCTAGCGGCTAGGGTGCCGGCTTAGGATCCTAAGCATCCTGGGTTCGAATCTCGGTCGATCGCCGAATTAATGCCAGGGGGGTTGACTCAGCCTGTCAGCCTGTCATCCTTCCAAGGTCGGCTAATTGAGTACCAGTTCACTGGTAATTCCCTGTTTGTCGTTGAAGGTGGCAAAAAAGGGTTGGCGTCAGGAAGGGCATCCGGCCGTAAAACATTGCTTCAAAAAGGGGACCAAAAAAACAACATACTACCACGGTCCCCGAAAAGGCCAACCCCCGCTTTGCGGGGAAACATGGCCTCTAAACGGTGGTTATACACTCATTTAACCTTCAGTATACACTCATTTAACCTTCATTATACACTCATTTAACCTTCATTATACACTCAGTTAACCTTCATTCTTTACTCATTTAACCTTCATAACACACTTTTTTAAACCTTCATTAGACACTCATTTAACCTTCATTATACACTCATTTAACCTTCATTATACACTCATTTAACCTTCATTATACACTCATTTAACCTTCATTATACACTTATTTAATACTATATATTGGCTTGTGGGGGATGGTGGCGTGGATAACTTTTTATAAATGTTCTCAGTTTATGCTCGCAAAAACTGAATAGCCGGGGCACAGGGGCCGCAAATGTAGAGGCAGGTCCCATTTTAATAACCGCAAATAGGTGGGTTCTGCGAATGGTAAATCCGTGAACGTCGGGGTTCTATGGAATATGAAAATATACACTCAGTGTACAAAACATTTGGAGCATCTTCCTAATATTGAGTTGCGCCCCATTTTGCCCGAAGAACAGCCTCAATTTGGTGGGGGCATGGACTCCACAAGGTATAAAAGTGTTCCACAGGGATGTTGGCCCATGTTGACGCCAATGCTTCCCACAGTTGTGTCACGTTGGCTGGTAGTGGATCTCCACTCCGAATAGCTCATTCCAACTCATCCCACGCATGCCTAATTGGATTGAGATCTGGTGACTGGGCCGGCCACTGCAGTAAGCTGAATTCACTGTCATATTTGTGGAACCATTCCTAGACAATCCTAGACTTGGCATCAGCATGAAACATTAGGAACCAGGATTCATCAGACCAGGCAATGTTTTTCCAATCCTTCAGTGTCCAGTGTTTTCACCCCTTAGCCCACTGCAACCACAGGTTCTAGTTTTTTGCTGAAAGAAGTGGAACTCTGCCGTACCCCATTCTTGTCAAGGTACGATGAGTTGTGCATTATTTTATGGGTCTTGCGGCACCAAAGTTGTACTGGGCTGTCAGGTGACTAACTGTAGCCCGTCTGTTGCTCTGCACAATTCGTGTCAGCCTCCTTTGGCCTCTTTCATCAATGAGTCGTTTTCGACCACTGGCCTGCCATTGGCTGGATGTTCTTTGGGTGGTGGACCATTCTTGATACACACAGGAAACTGTTGAGCATGAAAAACCAAGCAGCGTTGCAGTTCTTGACACACTCAAACCGGTGCACCTGGCACCGACTACCATACCCCGTTCAAAGGCACTTAAATATTTTGGTGTTGCCCATTCACCCTCTGAATGGCACACAAACAAAATCCATGTCTCAATCGTCTCAAGGCTTAAAAATCCTTTTTTAACCTGTCTCCTCTCCTTTATCTACACTGATTGAAGTGGATTCAACAGGTGCAATCAATAAGGGATCATAACTTTCACCTGGATTCACTTGATCAGTCTATTACATGGAAAGAGCAGATGTTCCTAATCTTTTGTACGCTGAGTGTATATATTACAACCTTCACTTCACATTCAGGAACATCAAGCATGCCCTGAAATTCAACCTTCACCTCCCCTTCATTGTCAATTGGCTTTTCCTCTTTCACACAATTTCCAATTTCACAATTTTCAATTTCACAATTTCACAATCACAATTTCACAATCACAATTTTCAATTTCACAATTTCACAATCAATTTCACACAAACACACAATTCTTCGCGATCCTCATGCCATCTCTTTCACACTTCATTAACCCCAATGAATAATTGTACATCTATTTTTGATTCTTCCACTCAGTCCATGTATATTTATGCGAGGAGTCTTCTCACTTTCTCACACCACAAACCAACTTCTCCAACTCCTCCATCTCCTCTCATAACCTCATCACTCTCTCAAATCACAAACCAGCTCTTCCATATCCTCCCATGACCTCATCACTCTCTCATATTACAAACCAACTCCTCCATATCCTCCAATGACCTCATCACTCTCTCATATCACAAACCATCTCCTCCAGTGACCCCATCATTCTCTCATATCACAAACCAACTCCTCCATCCCCTCCCATGACCCCATCACTCTCTCATATCACAATCCAATTCCTCCATATCCTCCCATGACCGCATCACTCTCTCATATCACAAACCAGCTCCTCCATCTCCTCCAATGACCCCATCATTCTCTCACACCACAAACCAACTCCCCCCATGACCTCATCACTCTCATATCACAAACTAACTCCTCCATCACCTCCCATGCCCCCATCACTCTCTCATACCCCAAACCAACTCCTCCCATGACCTCATCACTCTCTCATCTGAACTGGTAGTTCAATCTCTGCTGCATTTTAAACTCTCATCTGTGTTAACATGTTTCCAATTTCTTCCGTCATACATTTTAACAAGCATTTCAATGAACACACATGGTTTCCGCAATTGTGTTTTCGGGAATTTCCTTGAAAACCTCTTCCAGGATGTACCTAATTTTATAGTATTATCTCTACATTTATGTGTTATCTATATTTATCTCTACATTTATGTCTCTACATTTATGTCTCTACATCTCTACATTTATGTATGTGTTATCTCTACATTTATGTTTATGTGAAAAAGCTGAATGCCTCAACTCTGTGTTTGCCTCTAAATCTTGTGTCCCAAACCCATCCCTCTCTGTACCCACCGTACCCAGTCATACCCAGCTGCTCTTGGACTCTGTGTCCTTTCCTCCTGACAAGGTGGAAAAGTTTCTGTCAACCCTTGACTCTGATTCTGCAACTGGTCCTGACGGCATCAGCCCACGGGTCCTAAAATCATGTGCTTCCGCTCTTTCACTCCCTCTTTCTGTTCTCTTCATCCTCTCTTTTGCTCAAGGTCATCTGCCATCTGCTTGGAAATCAGCCAACATCACCGCTTTGCACAAAAAAGGTGCAAAAACAGATCCCAGCAACTACAGACCAATCAGCCTTCTCCCAATTATCAGCAAAGTCATGGAATCCATCATTGCTTCAGATATGAAATCTTTCCTCTTCTCCAATGGCTTGATCTCTGATCATCAATTTGGTTTCAGACCTGGTCACTCTACTCTGGACATGCTGCTTCTGCTTTCTCAACAATGGATGGAGGTCCTAAACGCCAAACAGGAAATTAGAGCAGTCTCCCTTGACATTTCACGGGCCTTCGATACGGTCTGGCACCCTGCTCTGCTCACCAAACTCTCTTCCTTTGGTATCCATGGAAATCTCCACGCATGGCTGGCGGACTTCCTCTCTGGTCGTAGTCAACGTGTGGCCCTGAATGGGTTTCTCTCATCTCCTCTTCCTGTTTAGGCTGGAGTTCCCCAAGGTAGTGTTCTGGGCCCTGTGCTTTTTCTGGTCTTCATCAATGATCTCTCTGACTCTCTTGAAAATCCTCTCTATCTCTTTGCTGACGACTCTACTCTCTGTCGCTCCATTCCTCATCCCTCAGATCGGCAGTCTGCAGCCTCCTCACTCTCTGCAGACCTGGACAAAATCACAGACTGGGCAAACAAATGGAACATGTCTTTCAATCCTGATAAATCTCACACTCTTACGATGTCTCTCCGAAAAGACCGACTGGAAAACCCTCCCAACCACTTTCTGAATAATCCTCTCCAAGAAGTTCTGTCACTCAAGCTTTTGGGTCTCACTATTTGCCATGATCTTTCCTGGGAAAACCACATTTCAAATCTGGCTTCCAAAGCCAGTCGCCGACTGGGCATCCTCCGTTGTGCGAAGTCCTTCCTTGGCACACCTGAGCTCCTCACCACATACAAGGCTTTCATCCGCAGCTCTATAGAATACTGCTCTCCCCTCTGGTCTGGTGCTCCTGCCTCACACCTAGCCCGTCTTCACGCTGTTGAAACCAAAGCGTTCAGAATCATTGGAATCTCCCGCAATGAAGCTAACTCCAGGGGCCTTTCACTCACTCACCGCAGGCAGGTTGGTGGTCTTTCCGTCTTCTACCGACTCCTCTCTGGCCTTGCCCCCCCAAGCCCTCTCTGGGCTCTGTCCCCCAAATATTCGTACAGGTCGCACAAGATCTGCCTGCAACCCTCTTATGGTTAAACTGCCAAAAGCAAGACTTTTTGCTCACCTTCACTCCTTCATTCCTCTTTTCTCCCGCCTCTGGAACAAGCTCCCTCACTCTCTTCAATCCCACTCCACCCTCCAGGTCTTTAAAACAGCTGTTCACCACCATCTCTTATCCTCCCCCATCCAAAACCTTGATTTTTTCTACCCCCGCTAATTTCGGTCCCCTTGTGTTTTATACTTCTACCACCCCCCCCCCCCCCCCCCTTCCCACGCCTCCTGCCCCCAAGCCCTCTCCCTCCCACACTTCTCCCTGCTCTCAAATGTTGTGGTTGTGTGCTTCCCCTTCTCTCCCCATCTTGTCTTCCGCTCCCTCTTTTTGTATATTTTGTTTGTCTGGTTGATTTGTTTGTGAAATAAATGTTAGCTCTTTCACGAGCCTCGATTCCGTATACAAAAAAAATAAAAAAATAAAAAAATTAAAAATCTTTCATTTACACTCTCGTTTCTTATTTCCTTCTTTGATTCTCAGCCCACCTTCATCTCTCCCCTCTTCCAAACTCTATACTTCGTCTTGTAATTCTTCACTCTCTTCAACTTCAGAGATATTTCCATCACATCCATGTTGTAGTCTGGATTGGCATCTGCACCAATGTATAAAAAATATTTAAATAATTCCGGTATTTCGGTTTCACCAAAGTGTTCTCGATCTGATACTGCTCTGTTGACAGATTTCCCCCATGTTTACCTTCTTCTTCTTTTGTGGTTTTTAAACTACGTGTTGTGACATTGACCACCAAGTACCTTATTTTACAAAACTCAACCAGCTTCTCTCCTCGTCTGTTTCTGTTATCTCTTCCATAGCTATCAATCACTTACTCATTTCTTCATTCTCCAACAACATTCTTCCAAACACCCATAAAATGCACCGTACTTTTGGTTTTTCTTCATCTATAATTTCCTGTTTTTTGTAAATAAAAGTCGAGGCTCGTGGAGGAGCTGGAATGGAACGAATCATCACATAACAAAACAACAAACAACATGCATTTTAAGGCCATTTTCCCTGCTAGAGCGGGGGTTAGCCTTGCGGTCCCCATGACAATCTTCTCCATTTTGCCCTATTTTCTGCATCTCTCCTTGTTAACCCCCTTGCCCGCATTTCTTCTTCCACCATCTTTAGCCAAGTCTTTCTCGGTCTTCCCCGTCCTCTACTTCCTTCCACATTCATTTACATCACTCTTCTCAACCAGTCACTTTCATCCTTCCTCAACACATGACCAAACCATCTCAACCTGTTTCTCTTCACAGCATCAATCACAGGCTCTATTCCCATAATCTTTCACAATTCATCATTTGTCTTCCTCTCTCTCAACGATACTCCGCACATCCACCGAACCATTCGCATTTCCACCGTTTCCAGCCTTCGTTGCTGCTCTACGTTAATTACCCATGTCTCGCTCCCATAAATCATAACACTTCTCACACATGCAGCATACACCTTTCCCTTCAGCTTCAACGACACTCCCCTCCTCGTTAGCACGCCACTCAGTTCCCGAAACTTCTTCCATGCACATCTCACTCGAGCAACCGTTGCCGAGTCTGATCCACCTTCTCCATTCAGCATGTCTCCGAGGTAGCAAAATGTTTTCACACCTTCCAGCTTCACGCCGTCTCCAAGATCCAACTCAACATTTCCTCCATCTGCAGCTCCCTCTGTGCACACCTTACATTTGAATGTAGCTGCCACACTTGTTAATGACCCTCTCAGACCACTACATTTTTGATGAACCCACTCAGCGCACATTGTACATGATAGTCAGGTTCACTATGTTTTTTCGTTCAAAATCATGGTAGATTAGCAAACCTATACATTTTTGGAAACGTCATTACATGGAAAATCTGAAAATCAATGTTTACATTTGCCAATTCGGACCAATTCGATTCGACCAATTCGACCAATCGACCAATTCCATTCGACCAATTCGACCATTCGACCAATCGCTTCGATCGACCATTCGACCAATTCGATCGATTCGATTCGATTCGATTCATCGAATTCGATTCGATCGACCATTCGACCAATTCGATTTGCCAATCAATTTGACCGACCTTTGCTTGTGTGGAACGGACTGTGAAAACGATGCAGACTATATTGTCGGATACGACACACATGACAGTGATGACGAACTCTAAATGGCATATTCTGTAATCGTGTATGTTTGATGCCATTGACTGCCTGTGTATATTTTGTCATTGACTGCCTGTGTAGATGTGAAGTTATACTGACTGCATGTGTATATATGATTTTGCTGACTGCCTGTGTATGTTTGGTGATATGAATTATTGTGACACATTTTGATGTTATTAACTGCCTGTACAAAATGATAACATGTATTTGATTATGCAACTTATCGCGAATATAAAGACAGTATTTTGCAATTCATAACCTTTGATTCGTTTCTTACCATTCCCCATAGCACTAATTTGATACTTTCATTGGATTCCTTGTCCCTGAAAATATAGGTTTAGTATATTATAAAAAGTTTTTAGGGTAATTAGAGGCAGAAATAGAACAAAATATGTATTTTACAGTGGCCATTTTGAAAATCCAAAATGGCCGCCATACAGGTATCTCTCCAAATGTAAACATTGATTTTAAGTTTCCTTATGCTATAACGTTTCCAAAAATGTATAGGTTTGCTAATCTACCATGATTTTGAACGAAATATAATTTATTGACATAGTGAACCTGACTACGAATGGAGTTCACTCCGACACCCTTCCTGCACACAGCACATGGCCACTTCCCAGTTCTTTCCACCTCACCACATGCTTTACCACTTGCCATCACCTTCGTCTTTCCGATATTCACCTTCAGACCTTTTGTCTCCATACATTCCTTCCACTTGTTCATCTTTTCCTTCAGTCCATCAATACTTTCCGCAATCAACACCAGATCATCTGCGTACAACAACTCCCACAGTCAACCCTCCTTTACGTTGTGAGCCAGCACCTCCATCACAGCTACAAATAGTAGTGGACTTAGTACCGACCCCTGATGCACTCCCACCTTCATCTCAAACTCACCACTGTTCCCGTCCTTCGTCCTTACACCTGTGCGCGCTCTTTTGTACATTGCCATCACTACTCTGATCAACCATTCCTCCACTCCTAACTTCCTCAATGCCCATGTCACTACTTCACGTGGAACCCTATCGAATGCTTTCTCCAGATCAACAAACCCAAGAAACGACTTCTTCCACTTCTCCATGTACTTCTCCTGCAACTGCCTTGCAATAAAAAGCACGTCTGTCATTCCTCTTCCTGGCATAAATCCAAACTGCATTTCGTCGATCTTCACTTTCTTCCTTATCCTCCTCTCCAACACCCTTTCCAATACCTTCATTCCATGCTCCAATAAATTTATCGCTCGATATGAGCCACAGTCCAGAGGGTCACCTTTCCCCTTGTATCGAGGGACGAGGGTACTCAGTTCCCAAGCCACTGGAATGCGGCCTTCTTTCACCACCAGATTACAGATCTCTGTCATTCTCTTCACACCCCAACTTCCTGCTGCCTTCAACATATCTCCCACAACTCCCGTCGGCCCTCCCGCTTTTCTACTCTTCATTGCTTTTATCGCTTCCTCAACTTCCTTCTCGGTTATCTTCTCTGCCGGTCCTAAAACTGGGTTACTCTCTATGTTGCCATCCCATTCATTCTCTGTATTCAACAGCATTTCCATATATCTCTTCCATATTCCTTTAATTCCATCTGAGTCCACAACGATTTGTCCCACTTCATCCTTCAAGCAACTCACCCCCATCACATCACACCTCTCTTTCGCTATCTGCTTTGCAATCCTGAATACCGCTGTCTGACCCTCTTCCGAATCCAAGCATTCTCCGAACATTTTCCTCGATGCCTGTGCCATTGCTACCTCTTTCTTTGCAGCCTTCTTGGCTGCCTTACAACTTTCATGCTCTGCTTTTTCTGGCCCCGTACCCTTCGCCTTCTGCCACTCCTTGAACTTGTTCCTCTTCTCGTCAATCCTCTTTCCAACTTCATCATCCCACCACCATGTTTCCGAGTGCCTTGGTGGTCCTTTTGCCCATCCACATACCTCACCAACGGCTCCCAACAACATCCAACCACTTTCAAGCTCAACCACATCATCCTCTACCCTACTCAGCCTCTCTTTTAATGCCTCCCTTACTGTCACCTCTTTCAACCTCCACACCTTCATTCTCGGTTGGTACTTCACCCGCCGAGCTCTCCTCCCACCTTTCACCCTTATGTCGCAGACAACCATGTGGTGCTGTGAAACAGCCTCCTCCCCCGGGATCACCTTTGTGTCCCGGAGATGCTCCCTATCTCGCCTACGCACCATCACGTAGTCAACGGTTGGCGTCGACCCACCTGACGTGTATGTAACAAGCTTATTATCCTCTTTCTGGAACTGAGTATTACAAATCAACAAATCAGCTCCATCAGCAAACTCCAAAATCCTTTCACCTTCTCCATTTCTCACACCATATCCGTAACCCCCATGAACTCCCACAAAACCGTATATACTCCTTCCCACATGTGCATTTAGGTCTCCTCCTACCACAACAACTTCCTCATCTTTCACGTTTTCCATCAGCTTCTCAATTGCACACCAGAACTTGTCCTTCTCTTCATCGCTCCGACCAACCTGCGGAGCATATCCCGAGATGATGTTCACCAAGAGCTTTCCAATCATCATTTTCACCATCATCAACCTATCACTCACTCTAGTCACACTCACCACACTGTCCACAAACTCCTCAGAAACAGGACACCAACACCATTCACGCCCTCCGGGCATCCTTGCCACACAAACTTGTATTTCTGTCCCTGCCTACCCTTCACCATTCTCACACCACTTCCCTTCCATCTCGTCTCTTGCACACAACATATGTCCACTCTTCTTCTGACCAATACTTCCACCACTTCTCCTGATCTCCCTGTCATTGTCCCTGCATTCCATGTCCCAAACCTCAGAAACCGATCTCCACGTCGGGCATCAGACGTTTCGTCGTCATAAATGGAGTGATTTCCACCCTTGCTTCGATCGGGTTCCCCACCTTGAGTTTTGACGAGAGGGAGTGGGGTCCCCCACGGGGTACTTCGGGCTGCACCCTGCCCATATGTAGTTGTAATTGTCATGGTTCTCTTTTTGAGGCAATGTTTTTATGGCCGGATGCCCTTCCTGACGCCAACCCTTTTAGAAACCTCTTACGACACACAGGGATACGGTGTACCTATTCTAAACCGGGGTACACACCGGGAGGTACACACCCATCACATAACAGAACAAAAAAAAATTAAGAGAGGGGGAAACACAAACAGCAGGAATGAGGAACAAAATAGAGGGAGACTTGGACAAACAAGGGGTGTGGGGAAGAATGAGGAGTTGGAAAGGACACATGGGGTAGACAATATGGACACAGAAGGAAACTGTGAGGAAGGAAAAAACTGTGAAGAGGTGAGCTTGGGAGTTGGTGGGGGATAATGGGGAGAGAAAAGATAATGGCTTTAGATGAGGGAGACCTGAGATAATGGTGAACAGCTGTCTTGAAGACATGGAGGGAAGAGTGAGATTGAAGAGAATGTGGAAGTTGTTTCCGTCGGCAGGAAAAATAACAACGAATGAGTGGAGGTGAGCAGTGGTCCAGGATTTGGTGAGTTTCGCCAGACAGGTGTTAATGGTGAACTCCATGGACCCCAGATAAACCTGGAGGGAGAGGAGGGGGAGGAAGGACGGAGAGGACGAGGACGGATGTGTCCACAGACAAAAAGACATCCACCTTGATCATTTCACATCCACTTCTTCCTCAATCTGATCACCTGTTGATGTGCAACCTTGAATGATGATAATATCCACATGGTCATCTCTAAACTTCACAAGGAACATTGTTTGAGGAAACAAATCACTTTGGAGAAACTTTCCAGCATTTTATCATTTTTTCATTTTCCCCTCGAGTCGATTTACCATCACATCATCATTCATGAAATCCTCTTCTTTCCATCACTTCACAAAGTCCCAAAACATTTCGTCTTCCTTTCTGTATCTTTCTCCACATGTTCTCAAGATTCCCAGCTCTTGTCATTGAAAGTACAATCCAGGTGTCCATTCTGATTGTTCCACCAGTCTCCAAGTTGTAGGAATTTCATGAGATGTCCACCTGTATGTGAAGATCCTCTCCTTTTCCTGTTTGATGTTACACCTCGTCACATGATGAGAGGACCCATCCCATTGTGATCCATATAAGTTCCTGAGGTTGTTTCCCATCATCTTCCTGTAGGTTTATAATTTGGAGTTTATTTGGAACTTAGAGAATTAGATTCTCACAACTTCTACTAAAAGTCTCTTTTGCATGAAAAACACAACAACAGTTTGAGCCTCGTGTTTATCTCCATTTTCAGTTTGAGATGCCTGTGACGTCATTACCACAAACAATCTCGAGAGGGGAGTTTCTGGTTAACAGGGGTAAGATTAATCTCTGATAACTTGATAACTATTTTAGGCACATTGAGGTTAGTTCACCAAATAATGATTCTGTTCCGTGAGTTGCACTTGAAACATTTAATGTGTAAAAATAAATGGTATTTGAAGGTATTTGACGTATTCATCAAATATGCAAACAACATTCCTTGTCGATGAATATAGTAAATAATCAATTGCTGTTTTGACTTCTGGTTCTTTTGTTAAGATTGTGATTCATTGTTGGTCGAACCTCGAGGTGTTTCTACCTTCTCTGATGTATCGAACCTCGAGGTGTTTCTACCCTCTATGATGTATCGAACCTCGAGGTGTTTCTACCCTCTGTAATGTCTCGAACCTCGAGGTGTTTCTACCCTCTATAATGTCTCGAACCTCGAGGTGTTTCTACCCTCTATAATGTCTCGAACCTCGAGGTGTTTCTACCCTCTATAATGTCTCGAACCTCGAGGTGTTTCTACCCTCTATGATGTATCGAACCTCGAGGTGTTTCTACCCTCTATAATGTCTCGAACCTCGAGGTGTTTCTACCCTCTATAATGTCTCGAACCTCGAGGTGTTTCTACCCTCTATGATGTATCGAACATCGAGGTGTTTCTACCCTCTATAATGTCTCGAACCTCGAGGTGTTTCTACCCTCTATAATGTCTCGAACCTCGAGGTGTTTCTACCCTCTATGATGTATCGAACCTCGAGGTGTTTCTACCCTCTATGATGTATCGAACCTCGAGGTGTTTCTACCCTCTATGATGTATCGAACCTCGAGGTGTTTCTACCCTCTATGATGTATCGAACCTCGAGGTGTTTCTTCCCTCTCTGATGTATCGAATCTCGAGGTGTTTCTACCCTCGATGATGTCTCGAACCTCGAGGTGTTTCTACCCTCTATGATGTCTCGAACCTCGAGGTGTTTCTACCCTCTATGATGTATCGAACTCGAGGTGTTTCTACCCTCTATGATGTCTCGAACCTCGAGGTGTTTCTACCCTCTATGATGTATCGAACCTCGAGGTGTTTCTTCCCTCTATGATGTATCGAACCTCGAGGTGTTTCTACCCTCGATAATGTCTCCAACCTCGAGGTGTTTCTACCCTCTATGATGTATCGAACTTCGAGGTGTTTCTACCCCCTATAATGTCTCGAACCTCGAGGTGTTTCTACCCTCTATGATGTCTCGAACCTCGAGGTGTTTCTACCCTCTATGATGTCTCGAACCTCGAGGTGTTTCTACCCTCTATGATGTATCGAACCTCGAGGTGTTTCTACCCTCTATGATGTCTCGAACCTCGAGGTGTTTCTACCCTCTATGATGTATCGAACCTCGAGGTGTTTCTACCCTCTATGATGTATCGAACCTCGAGGTGTTTCTACCCTCGATAATGTCTCCAACCTCGAGGTGTTTCTACCCTCTATGATGTCTCGAACCTCGAGGTGTTTCTACCCTCTATGATGTCTCGAACCTCGAGGTGTTTCTACCCTCTATGATGTATCTAACTTCGAGGTGTTTCTACCCTCGATAATGTCTCGAACCTCGAGGTGTTTCTACCCTCTATGATGTATCGAACCTCGAGGTGTTTCTACCCTCTATGATGTATCGAACCTCGAGGTGTTTCTACCTTCTATGATGTATCGAACCTCGAGGTGTTTCTACCCTCTATGATGTATCGAACCTCGAGGTGTTTCTACCCTCTATGATGTATCGAACCTCGAGGTGTTTCTACCCTCGATGATGTATCGAACCTCGAGGTGTTTCTACCCTTTATGATGTATCGAACCTCAAGGTGTTTCTACCCTCTATGGTGTATCGAACCTCGAGGTGTTTCTACCCTCTATGATGTATCGAACCTCTATGTGTTTCTACCCTTTATGATGTATTAAACCTCGAGGTGTTTCTACCGTCTATGATGTCTCGAACCTCGAGGTGTTTGTACCTTCTGTGATGTGCACTCTTATGAATGGAGAGGCCTTTTCGATACAAGCACAAGGCCTTCCCTTTAAAATTATCTGTGAAGTAGAAGAATTGTTTCTGTGTGGCTCTCTCATCTCATGAATGCATATTGAGTGTAATTGAGAAAATCGTTATCATTTTGTGGGTACCCTGCAAAGAAATCCTGCATACCTGTAAGCCTTTTACCACCCATGAGTAGATAGACAAAAGGCTCATTGGAATGGCTATAAAGAGGTCTTGATGGAGTACTGCTCTCCTCTCTGGGCTGGTGCACCTGCCTCACACCTCGCTCGACTTCACGCTGTAGAATCCAAAGCTTTCAGAATCATTGGAATCTCCCCTGATGAAACGGGTTCTGGGGTGTTTTCACTCTCTTACCACAGACAGGTTGGTGGTCTTTCTGTCTTCTACCAACTCCTCTCCGGCCTTCCACCCCCAGCTCTCTCTGTGCTCTGTCCCCTGAATATTCCTACAGGTCGCACAAGATCTGCCTGCAACCCTCTTATGGTTAAACTGCCAAAATCAAGACTCTCTGCTCACCTTCACTCTTTCATTCCTCTTTTTGCACTTCTGGAACAAACTCTGACATTCTCTTCAATCCCACTCCTCCCTCCAGGTCTTCAAAACAGCTGTCCATCACCATCTCTTATCTTTCCCCATCCAATTCATTTGTATTTTCTTCCCCCGTTTATCCACCCTAAATCCACCTCCTTCAAATTCCGTTTTCTTTCCTGAAAGTCCTTGTAGGGTCCATCTTGTTGATCTCGTGTACCCTGCCCCAGCCCTCTCCCTTCCACAGATCTCCCGATATCCCTGTTCTCTACTGGTGTTGTGTTTCCCTCTCTCTCCCCTCTCTTGTCCCCTGCTCCCTTTATTGTATGTTATATGTGTTAGCTTGCCTACACGAGCCTCAACTGAGTAGAGGGGGGAAAAGGTCAGTTTCATTGGGATAAAGAAAGTCATAATAAATGCCCAGAATCGAGGACACAACAATAGTTTTAAGAAAATTTCAGGGTTGACTCAATCAGACTGCAAGGTAGAATCAGACTGCAAGGTGTGTGGGTTCTTCTCGGAAGAAACAGAAAACATAATTCTCCTATCGGCTGTACACACAAATGTAAAAAACACTCATGTCAAAACAGCTGTACATACAAAGGCACAACAATATATGCTTGCTGAAATTGACGACATAGTACTCGCGAATGACCTATAAAGAATGAACATAGAAAACAAAGTATTGCGACCGGACATAGTACTCGGATATTAAAAGGAAAAGGTGGTGTTGCTCATCGAAGTGTCAGTATGCAGGGACTTTGGTCTAAATAACGTGGAAATGATAAAAATGAGCAAGTACAAGGATCTGAAAAATGGAGTCTAAAGAATTGAGAAGCTGCACAGATAATGTGCAATAATAAAGAAACATGAGCGATGAAGAAGAATCTCACTGAGTTCTTAAAAACTACATACCAGGAATATTAAAGAAATGTTGGTTCAGGTGAACCTCATCATGAGGAGATTGTGAAGTGACATAAAGGGGATTTTATTCCCACTTCCCACAAACATCTCCATGGTTAGAAATTCCAGGCACAGAGTGGTGAGAGTGAGAGGGATGAAGGGAAGTTATAATCATCTTGATATTTCCATTCTTTGTAAACTGGGCCATATCACCTTCATCTCGAGCCCACCTGGTCTTCCTGCTTTTCCCTTCACAGATTAAACAATAAAGTGAAATAAAGGAGGCACAAACAAGCAGCACACACAGCCGGTGATTTGAGGCCTTTATCCTTTAAACTTGGTGAATAACTTAGTTAGAGAGAAATAATGTAATGGCACAGACAACGACGGATTGAGGGGGGTTGTTTTGGGAGGGGGGGGGGGTGGATCGCCCAGTGTCCAAGTAAAGAGTGGGCCCATTCAGGGTGGCTTATCATTGTAATTATTATATAGTTACAAAAGGAAAGGCCGGGCAGTCTGTAGTGGCTAAAAGGAAAGCCCAGGCAGTCTGTAGTGGCTAAAAGGAAAGGCCAGGCAGTCTGTAGTGGCTAAAAGGAAAGCCCAGGCAGTCTGTAGTGGCTAAAAGGAAAGCCCAGGCAGTCTGTAGTGGCTAAAAGGAAAGCCCAGGCAGTCTGTAGTGGCTAAAAGGAAAGCCCAGGCAGTCTGTAGTGGCTAAAAGGAAAGCCCAGGCAGTCTGTAGTGGCTAAAAGGAAAGCCCAGGCAGTCTCTGGTGGCGAAAAGGAAAGCCCAGGCAGTCTGTCGTGGCCAAAAGGAAAGCCCAGGCAGTCTGTCGTGGCCAAAAGGAAAGCCCGAGCAGTCTCTGGTGGCCAAAAGGAAAGCCCAAACTGTCTGTCGTGTGATTATTATATATTGACTAGCAAAAGTATCCGGCGTTGCCGAGTAACAATGAATCGCTTCCTGACGGGAATATGATATATGCGCAATCTGGGTCCATCATCTAGAGCGAATTTTAAAAATAGATTGCAGGTGCAGTGGACTCTGATGCAGTGGAATGACACCCTATGCCATGGAAGTTACACTCGCAAAGTGCTTACGAAGTACCAGGCTGTGCTTCTGCAATTTAATAATCCATTTGTGTAAGACAATGACATTCTTTTGCTCCTTCAGCTGACAGTTTCGTTCAGTTTCAGTAACACACACAGTAACACACATGCATAGTAACACACACGCACATGGTAACACACACACAGTAACACACACACACAGTAACACAAACACACACATACACACACTGTAACACACACACAGTAACACAAACACACATAGTAACACACACACATATAGTAACACACACACACACACACACACACAGTAACACACACGCACATAGTAACACACACACAGTAACCACACACACACATCGTAACACACACACAGTAACACACACACAGTAACACAAACACACACATACACACATTGTAACACACACACACATACACACAAACACACATAGTAACACACACACATATGGTAACACACACACAAACACACACACACACACACACCCAGAGTAACACACACACACATAGTAACACAAACACCATAACCACACACACACACACACACACACACACACACACACACACACACACACACACACACACACACAGTAACACACACACATAGTAACACACACACACACAGTAACACACACGCACATAGTAACACACACCCACAGCAACACACACACAGCAACACACACACAGTAACACACACACACACACACAGTAACACACACAGTATAAAAACACACACAAACACATAGTAACACACACACACATACACACACAAAGTAATACACACACACAGTAACACACACACACACAGTAACAGACACACACAATAACACACACACACACACACACACATATAGTAACACACACACACACACAATAACACACACACACACACACAATAACACACACACACACACACACAGTAACACACACACACAATAACACACACGCACACACAGTAACACACACACATACATTGTAACACACATACACACACACAGTAACACACACGAACATAGTAACACACACACAGTAACAGTGTTTGAAACCTTTCCGATGGAAAGTCACTCCTGCCTTTGTTCATCCTCGTTCGTCACGATTTGTGCACCCGTCGGCAGCACACGACAGCATTTTGCCTCAAAGTACAGTAATACACACACACACACACACACACACACACACACAGTAACACACACACAGTAACACACACACCAGCACCGATCTTGTATAGGTGTAGCGAGATGCGTATATCTATCACCAGCACCGATCTCGTACAGCGAGATGCGTATATTTATCATCGGCACCGATCTCATATTGGCGAGATGCGTATATCTATCATCGGCACCGATCTCGTATAGCGAGATGCGTATATCTATCATCGGCACCGATCTCGTATAGCGAGATGCGTATATCTATCATCGGCACCGATCTCGTATAGCGAGATGCGTATATCTATCATCGGCACCGATCTCGTATAGCGAGATGCGTATATCTATCATCGGCACCGATCTCGTATAGCGAGATGCGTATATCTATCATCGGCACCGATCTCGTATAGCGAGATGCGTATATCTATCATCGGCACCGATCTCGTATAGCGAGATGCGTATATCTATCATCGGCACCGATCTCATATAGCGAGATGCGTATATCTATCATCGGCACCGATCTCGTATAGCGAGATGCGTATATCTATCATCGGCACCGATCTCGTATAGCGAGATGCGTATATCTATCATCGGCACCGATCTCGTATAGCGAGATGCGTTTATCTATCATCGGCACCGATCTCGTATAGCGAGATGCGTTTATCTATCATCGGCACCGATCTCATATAGCGAGATGCGTATATCTATCATCGGCACCGATCTCATATAGCGAGATGCGTATATCTATCATCGGCACCGATCTCATATAGCGAGATGCGTATATCTATCATCGGCACCAATCTCATATAGCGAGATGCGTATATCTATCATCGGCACCGATCTCGTATAGCGAGATGCGTATATCTATCATCGGCACCGATCTCGTATAGCGAGATGCGTATATCTATCATCGGCACCGATCTCATATAGCGAGATGCGTTTATCTATCATCGGCACCGATCTCATATAGCGAGATGCGTATATCTATCATCGGCACCGATCTCATATAGCGAGATCCATATATCTATCATCGGCACCGATCTCATATAGCGAGATGCGTATATCTATCATCGGCACCGATCTCGTATGGCGAGATGCGTATATCTATCATCGGCACCGATCTCATATAGCGAGATGCGTATATCTATCATCGGCACCGATCTCGTATGGCGAGATGCGTTTATCTATCATCGGCACCGATCTCATATAGCGAGATGCGTATATCTATCATCGGCACCGATCTCATATAGCGAGATGCGTATATCTATCATCGGCACCGATCTCATATAGCGAGATGCGTATATCTATCATCGGCACCGATCTCATATAGCGAGATGCGTATATCTATCATCGGCACCGATCTCATATAGCGAGATGCGTATATCTATCATCGGCACCGATCTCGTATAGCGAGATGCGTTTATCTATCATCGGCACCGATCTCGTATAGCGAGATGCGTTTATCTATCATCGGCACCGATCTCGTATAGCAAGATGCGTTTATCTATCATCGGCACCGATCTCGTATGACGAGATGCGTATATCTATCATCGGCACCGATCTCATATAGCGAGATGCGTATATCTATCATCGGCACCGATCTCATATAGCGAGATGCGTATATCTATCACCAGCACCGATCTCGTATGACGAGATGCGTATATCTATCACCAGCACCGATCTCGTATGACAAGATGCGTATATCTATCACCAGCACCGATCTCGTATAGCGAGATGCGTTTATCTATCATCGGCACCGATCTCGTATGGCGAGATGCGTATATCTATCATCGGCACCGATCTCGTATAGCGAGATGCGTTTATCTATCATCGGCACCGATCTCATATAGCGAGATGCGTATATCTATCATTGGCACCGATCTCATTTAAGCCCCAGTCATACCGGATTTGAGTGGCCACGAATCGCCCCGATCACCCCCGATCTGGCGATTCCCCGCACCAACACGACTTTTCGGCAAGATCGGCTGTAAATCTTCCCACAGTCATACCAAAACTCCCCTGCCACGACTCCCGTACGATCGCGCCGTGACCGCCGCGCCGACAAAGCCCGATCCGCCAAGTGCGCGGCAAGATCTCCACAAGTCCTAGCCCGTGCCCACACGTCTTCGCCCCGATCCGCCCCGATTCACCCCGATCCCACTACGACCGCACCACGACGGCACTACGACCTCACAACGACCGCAGTACGCACGCGTACGTACCCACCCGTCCGAGCCCGACTGCGCGGCGGCCGTCCTTGCCCTATATAAGAACGGCCAAGAATCGCGCCGACCTAACTACGATCTTAAAATTCAGACGACGCTAATTCACGTTATTTTTGTATGTCGTTTATATAAATCATCAACTCCAAGCCTTCCAATGATGCCGCCAGCCAGGAAGAGGGGTAGGGGGTCCAGGAAGATGTGCACAATCACGCGGCCGCCGTGACCAGCTTGGATGTGATCGATGTGACCAGCTTGGAATCAGGAGATGAAATGATTTCGCCGCCGGGGATCGCCTATATATACCCGGTCTTGTGACAGGTCGTACTGGCGCCTACTGGTGCTTACTGCATGCTTACGGCAGTCTTGGCGGAGTCTTGTTAATTCGTGAGAGATCGGCAATGATCGTGAGTCGTCGTACTGCTGCGCGAACGTGGTCGGGACGGATCGGGGCAATTCTTGGAAGATCGTGATGGTAGTCGTACGGCGTCCATGTGAGGACGTACGGCGGTCGTATCAGTGCTTGCTGGATGTGGAGCGAATCGTGGCAGCCAAGTTTCCCGACCGCCGCAAGACACTCCACGACCATTATCCCGATGCCCACACTCGCCCGTACGACACCCTCCAGACAGCAGCAAGAGTTTGAAAAACGCCACGAATCGCCACGATAATTTTGAACAGTTCAAAATTGTCGGGGCGGCTTCCCGTCTCGACCCGAACTGCCAAGTACACCCCACGATCATCCAGGAATCGCCAGGACCCCAATACAATCTGGCCAAGAATGTCGCCCCGATCTTAGGTCGTGGCGATTCGTGGCCTGAAAATGGCCGGTATGACTGGGGCTTTAGTGAGATGCGTTTTACCTGACAAAGTTAAATCAAATAAAAAAACTAACACCAGAACGAGAATCACAGCCTCACTTAAATAAATGCATATATACACTCAGTTATAAAATCGAAAGATATGGTAAATTCTGTCAGATTTCACTCCAGATTTGTACATTATTTAGTCTACAGCATCCAATCCTCATATCCGAATCCAGATTTTGATGATATGCTTCAATTATGTAATGATAATATCGATCATGTTTCCAAGGCAATGCACGTTTGAGTAGGCCGAAACAAATTTGTGGCTTAGGAACCCAATGAGGTGCAGTGGGCTGACCAAGATGGCGGGCCGCCATATTGGAACACGACCACATCGGGTTTTTTAAATTATTTTGAGCACCTCGTTAATCATCTTCAAAAAGGATGTGATAACACAACCAAACACCCAATTTTCATCCTTGCAATCTGTGGGAAGTCCACGTGTATGCCTGCAAAGGTTGGGGCCGCTAGGTTTCATGGTTTTGGAATTATGGAGGAGACAGACGAACAGACGGACATTGCCTTTTATTTTTTTAGATTACATATAATATCATGTTAAAGCGCGGCGTTACACGCGCTGCTTGCGAGCAAGGAGGAAGCGGACAAGCGGTAACTTATAAACGTCTTTATTGTAGGAGCTCACTGTAACACTGGCCCGCCCCGGGCTGCGCGCCCGGTGTATATCATGAGGCCACGCCTACCCCTCGGGCGTGGCCACCGCCCACTTGGTGCGCGGAATGATGTCACCACGCCAGTGGGCTTTTGTGTCCGCCACACGCGCCTCCCCAGAATTCCCGCGCACCTAGAGGGCCAGTTTGCGGGGCGGACGAATGACCCGGCCGAAGTGCCCCCTGGCGACCGGCGGCGTCCGGGGTGCAGGGATGCCAGGTGGGATGCCCCTGGCTGCCCCTGGGATGGGTGCAGGACCGGGGGGCGGCGTGGCGGCGGGGCTGGGCGGTGCCGGGGGTCCGCCCGCAGGGGGGCGGCCCCGACGTGGGGGTCGGGCCACTGGCGGTGGATGGTCCACGTCGAGGTGGGCCGGCTTGAGGCGGTCTACCGAAACGCGGTCAGGAGTACCACCGATGTCCAGGGTGAAGTGCTTCGCCCCGGTCTCCAGCACGCGGAAAGGCCCGTCGTACGGGGGCTGCAGTGGTGTCCGGTGGGCATCGTGGCGGACGAAGACGTACTCCGCCGTGCGAAGCTCCGGGGCGACGTGCGTCGGTGGGTGCCCGTGGCATGCCGTTGGCACCGGGGCGAACCTTTGGGCGGTCTCTTGCAGAGCGGAGCGCTGCTGTGCGCTGTGAGGGGGGCAGAGGTCCCACCAGGTCCACGTGGACGTGGTCAAACCGGCGTTCCGGCACCGTGAACGGGACCATGGTGCCGTGCCCGTGCCCGTGCCGTTGGCACCGGGTGCCCGTGGTTGAACGGCACGTGGGTGAACGGCACCGTGAACGGGACCATGGTGCCGTGGAGTCGGGGAGGAACACGCCCGGCACCCGCAGCGGTTTCCCGAAGACCAACTCCGCCGCGGATGCACGCAGGTCCTCCTTGGGCGCCGTCCGGAGGCCCAGCAGGACCCAGGGGAGCCTGTCGACCCAGCCGCCGTCGCGGAGGGTGGCCCGGAGCGCGGCCTTCAATGAGCGGTGAAATCGCTCACACAGGCCGTTAGCCTGGGGGTGGTAGGCCGTGGTTCGGTGCAGCCGGACCCCGAGCCCCTGCGCGACCGCCCCCCAGAGCTCCGAGGTGAACTGGGGGCCGCGGTTGGATGAGATGTCTGAGGGGGCACCTAACCAGGCAACCCAGGTGGCGATGAAAGCCTGCGCGACATCGGCCGCCGTTGTCGACGCCAAGGGCACGGCCTCCGGCCACCGGGTGGTGCGGTCCACCATGGTGAGGACGTAGGTGAAACCCCGCGAGGGGGGCAGAGGTCCCACCAGGTCCACGTGGACGTGGTCAAACCGGCGTTCCGGCACCGTGAACGGGGCCAACGGGGCCAACGGGGCCTGGGTGTGCCGGTGCACCTTGGCTCGCTGGCACGCGAGGCACGTCCTGGCCCAGCCGCGGACGGCCTTCCGGAGGCCATGCCAGACGAACTTGTCGGCGATCAGCCTTTGGGAGGCCCTCACGCCCGGGTGGGACAGGCCGTGGATGGCGTCAAACACCTGGCGCTGCCAGCCTGCGGGCACGATGGGGCGAGGACGCCCGAGGGAGACGTCGCACAAGAGGGCCGCGCCCGCGCCGTCGAACGCCACCTCAGTGACGCGGAGGCCCGTGACGGCGGTCCGCAAGGCCTGGACGTCGGGGTCAGCGGCCTGGTCTGCTGCCATCCGGGCATAGTCGATGCCGAGGTGGACTGCGTGGGCGACGGACCGGGAAAGGCAATCCGCCACTGGGTTGTCCTTCCCCGCGACGTGCTGGATGTCCGTCGTGTACTCGGACACGGCCGAGAGGTGACGCTGCTGCCGGGCCGACCACGGCTCGGTGACCTTGCCCATCGCGAAGATCAGCGGCTTGTGGTCGACGAAGGCAGTGAACGCACGGCCCTCGAGCAGATGGCGGAAGTGCCTGACCCCCAAGCGAAGCCCGAGCAACTCGCGGTCGAAGGTACTGTAACGGCGTTCGGGCGGGCGAAGCAGCCGGCTAAAGAACGCCAGCGGTTGCCAAGCTCCACGCACCCATTGCTCGTGCACCGCGCCTACCGCGTAGTCCGAGGCATCGGTGGTGAGGGCGATCGGTGCATCGGGCACCGGGTGCGCGAGCATGGTGGTGTTAGCCAAGGCGAGCTTCGCGCCCGTGAACGCCGTGTCCATCTGCTCGGTCCAGGTAACGTCGCCTTTGCCCGGCTTACCTCGGAGAGCTTCGTGCAGGGGGCGCAGGAGCTGGGCGATACGGGGCAGGAACCGATGGTAAAAGTTCACCATGCCCAGGAACTCCTGCAGCCCTCTGATCGTGCGGGGGCGCGGAAACCCCTTCACCGCCTCCACCTTGGCCGGCAGGGGGACGGCTCCCTGCCTGGTGACACGGTGCCCCAGAAAATCGATTATGGTGGTGCCGAACCGGCACTTTGCGGGGTTCACAATCAGGCCATGCTGGCCCAGGCGTTCGAAGAGCGTGCGGAGGTGGCGTAGGTGCTCTTCGCGGGACGCGCTGGCGACGAGGATATCGTCCAGGTAGACGTAGACAAAATCCAAGTCATGCAGGACGCTGTCCATCAGTCGCTGGAACGCCTGAGCCGCATTCTTCAGACCGAAGGGCATGCGCAGGAACTCGAAGAGTCCGAATGGCGTGATGACCGCCGTCTTCGGGACGTCCTCCGGCCTGACGGGGACCTGATGGTAGCCGCGTATGAGGTCCACCTTCGAGAAGAAGGACATGCCCGCCAAACGGGCGGAAAAGTCCTGAATGTGGGGGACGGGGTAGCGGTCGGGAGTCGTGGCGTCATTGAGACGGCGATAGTCCCCGCACGGTCGCCATCCCCCGCCGGGCTTCGGCACGATGTGCAGCGGCGACGCCCAAGCGCTCTCTGAGCGCCGAACGATGCCGAGTCGCTCCAGGGTAGCGAACTCCGCTTTTGCCACCGCCAGCTTCGTCGGCTCGAGGCGGCATGCCCGGGCGTAGACCGGTGGCCCGACGGTGGGGATGTGATGGGCCACCCCGTGCTTGACGGCCCCCGCCGAGAAGGTGGGCCGCGTGAGGGCCGGGAAGCCGGCGAGGAGGCGGGTGAATGCGTCCGCTGCCGGAAGCGTACAGACCAACGTGGCCGGAACCGAACCGTTCGGCAAGCTGCTTGGCAAGCCGCTCGTTGAGCTGGGCAACGCACAAGCGAGCGAGCTGAACGTCTCGGCCTGGACAAGACGTCTGCGCTTGACGTCGACCAGGAGCCCATTAGCGCACAGGAAGTCCGCGCCAAGCAATGCCATGGGCACGTCGGCGGTGACGAACGTCCATCGGAAAACCTGCACTCCGAACCGCAGAGAGAGGCAGCGTTTTCCGTACGTACGGATGGGCGTCCCGTTCGCGGCAAGCAGCGCGGGGCCCCCACCCGCGGCGTGCTTGTCTGACATGCCGGCGGGAACGACACTCACCTGCGCTCCCGTGTCGCACAGGTAACGGCGCCCGGAGAAGGTGTCCGTTATGAACAGCAGGCTGCTCGAACGGCCGGCGCTCATCGCCACTATTGAGCGCCGGCCCGGGCGTTTCCCGACCTGTTGAAGGAGCATGGCGGATGACACTGCCGAGCTTCGTGGCCGAACTTGGCGTGGAACCAGCACCAGGTGGTGGAGCCGGAGGAGCGCGGCTGGCTCCGCCAGGCCGGTGGAGCTGGCGGGTTTCCCCGCGGTGGCGGTTTTCACCGCGGCGGTGGGCGGGGCGTGGCGGCGGTCACGAGGTGCGTATCAGCATGCTGCGTATGCTGTATAAGCTGTAGATCAGCAGCACCAGCAGCATCAGCCTCGAGGGCCGTGACGGCCACGCCGACTCTCGCCCGCGTGTCCGAAGCGGCGAAGTACTTGTCCGCCTCGGCTGCCAATGCTCGGGGTTCCGTTAGCCCGGTCCCGGCCAACGCGAGGCGAACCTGCGCTGGAAGTTGGCGACGGAAAAGCGCCCGGAATAGAAGACCGGGGGCTTCGTCGCCCAACAGTGACAGCATATGGTCCATTTGGACCGACGGGCGCGTGTCACCGAGCTCGGGGAGATCCAGGAGGCGGTCGGCCCGTGCGTCGTCCGTGAGGCCGAACGTGGCTAGGAGTAGCCGTTTGAGTGCCTCGTACTTGTGGCCGTCCGGTGGGTGGCGAAGGACGGACACAACTCGAGCGGCCGTGCTGGACCCAAGGGAGGCGACGACGTGGCAATAGCGCGTGTCATCGCCGGTGAGGCGCCGAAGCTGAAATTGGGCTTCGGCCTGGACGAACCAGACTTCGGCCTGAGCCTCCCAAAATTCGGGAAGTTTGATGAAGTTGGCCATGGCAATGGCGTCGCGTGTGGAAGGATCGCTCCGGCAGATCCAACGTCGTGGGGGTCACCAGTAAAGCGCGGCGTTACGCGCGCTGCTTGCGAGCAAGGAGGAAGCGGACAAGCGGTAACTTATAAACGTCTTTATTGTAGGAGCTCACTGTAACACTGGCCCGCCCCGGGCTGCGCGCCCGGTGTATATCATGAGGCCACGCCTACCCCTCGGGCGTGGCCACCGCCCACTTGGTGCGCGGAATGATGTCACCACGCCAGTGGGCTTTTGTGTCCGCCACAATGTGATTCTTCTTTCTAATGTTCTGCCCCGAGGCAAGTTCAGCGGTGCCACCAGAGGGATTACTGGTAAGGGAGAGGGGTTGGGGGGTAGTGTGGGTAGGTGGGGTGGGTGGGTTTACCATTGCCTTCCCAGTTGTCGTCAGGCGAATAACTTGAAATGTTGTTGGTGATGACTCGCCCACTCTTATCAAAGGACATCCTAGGATCTTTAATGTCCGCCAACTAATACCGGCAAACGGGACGGGATGCCCATTTAACATCCATGTGAGGGACAGCACACACATTGATAAATCATGTTACCTGTAAAATACCAGAATGACGGTTTATAGCTGTGTCTGGATTCGAACCCAGGCTAAACTAGACCGTATTCTTAGAATACTTACCCTGCACAGTCAATTTGGTGCGAGCCAACTCTTCTGTTTTTGAAGTTTTTTTTCTTTGATCCAATATGGCTGCCAGACCACGTGAGCGATTACATCATAAATTTATATTCTCTAATATAATTATTGTTGTGTAGATCATGCTCAATAAACTTCAGACTGATCAGACTAAGTGTTGTCCCACAGAACTCAAATAGACGTAGAAGAACTATGCCCGTTCACGACACACACACAGCGGTGGCCCCGCTCGCGCGCTCACGCCGCCATTTTAGTTAGCGCAAGAACTGAATAGGCGAACGTGTGCGCTAGCTAGGCCTAGTGGAAGTGGATGAGTGGACGTGAATTTTTATATTGGACGGTGTTGTGTTGCTTTTAAACACTATTTTATGAATTCTATTCATAAGTTAAATCTCTGTCGAAGCATTTTCCTGGCATCTTGACATAGTTTATCCGAATTCCCCGGCAGTTTTCCATTTCATCTCTAGCTGCTAATCTCTCACTCCTTACTATTTGCTGGTTCTTGTACCCCCTCTCCCTCTCTTTCTCTTTCTGCCTATTGCTCCTTTCTCATGTACTTTTTACCACTCTCTCCCTCCTTCTCTTTCCTGCTCCTCTCTTCCTCTATTATTTTCCAGTTCTCAACTGAGGTAAATCGCGTTGATGAGCGGGAAAACACCATAACTGATTGTGTTTAATTTAAAAGTTAACACATTGACGGACTCGAGTCGAACATGAAAGAACTGGAGATTATTGAGATTGCGGTAATTATAGGTGATGATACTGCGGTAATAATTAATAAATTCGATCGATACTCTCGTCATCTGAGGTAATAATGGATGATTATGCTGAGATAATAATTAATAAACTCGATCGATACTCTCGTCATCTGAGGTAATAATGGATGATTATGCTGAGATAATAATTAATAAACTCGATCGCGACTCTCGGAAGATCAGGAAGACAAGAACGACACCCAGTAGAGAGCATACCTCGCCAGGTGAGCAGTTTTTGTTTTGTATCCCAGAGTAGACCAGAAAAGCACAACACAAATCACATTTAATCAAAATTATCCGTACACAACTTTTTGAGATATCCTGCTTTGTGTCGTTGGTAAATAACGTACTGGTAAATCATTTATTTGTGACGATGCTTTACGGCTCAGGTGAGTGTGTGTGTCTCTTAGGTAAACTGTTAGTGTAAATGTGGTGATCAAGGTTGGACACGTTTCCCGTTTATCTGGACAAGTGATCAAATTGGAGAAGATAATAACTCACAAAACGTTCCAAAGTGAGTAAAGTAAATTTACTCGATTTACCTCAACGCGATTTGCCAATTGTGTGTGGATCAACAAAATTGGGAGAGAAGAGATTAAGAGCTAGAGTCCTTAAGTTCAAGCAAAGGCACGGCCTTTGGTTCAAGTCAAAATGCACTGACAAATCCGCAAACACACACACACACACAAACACACACAAACTAACAGATGGGACTACATAAACGAAAAACTACATCTGTGCATAACGTGAAAGTTTAACTAGAGTTTGGCGAGTAAACTCTTCATAATTAAGAAAAATAAATTACTTACCTGTGGAATGTTTTCCCAGAACCTTTCACAAGTCGATTTGTACAGTTTATTGCAGCACAAGAAGGCATATTGCTGATATTTGTTGAACATTCACACTGCTCATGTTAACAATAGGCCTATCTGTACGCAGAAAGCGGAGGTGTCTTGCGCTAACTAAAATGGCTGCCGCGTTGCGGCGGAGGGGCCACACAGCGGCCTGCATAGTTCTTCTACGTCTATTTGAGTTCTGTGTGTTGTCCCTGTCAAATTATGGCGTCATAACGAAAGCACCAATGACATCATCATTAACATTTTATTTTTTTTCTATTTTTTTCCATGGAGTGGTTTCGGAGATATGGAGGTGCGAAGTTTTTTCCAAGATGGCGCCTGTACCACGTGATGTGTGACATAATTATCACTAAAGTATTCCACAGGAGGAGGCGTTCCTACTGCAAAATTTCGTGTCAATCGGACCAACTGTTGCCGAGAAAATTAATTTTAAAAATGCAGACACTCACGTACACCACACTTACTCAGACGAATGCCTACCCCTGCTTTTCACTTCGCGAGCGCAGGGTAATAACTCGTCGGTGAATGTGGATATCTCTAACTCTCTAAGGTATTACACCAACCTACCTCAAGTGATACAGTGAGGATAATAAATAAATAATCGTTGTGTATGTGGTACAGTGTGAACCAGAAACCTGATATTCATCAATGTGTGGGTGGCACACCTGTTGTTAAACCTGCTCTTGTTTGTTTTTGCCAACATGTCATGTGATCTCGGTCACACCATGGTCTCCAATAATCTTCAATGTGCGTATGCATACCTCTGAGATATAAGTAATGATTCAATACATGGCAATGCATTTTTGTAAAACTGAACTTGGTCCGTGGTGTAAAGGTGTGAGAATGAGATATGTCACGGGACGGGTTCGTGGAAAGTCCGTGAAGTGATTTGGGCGCGAGGCCAACAGGAAGTTACAGAAACAGCAAAACAAGTTGAGGGAGGGGGAAGGGGGGTGGATAGGGGAGGGGGGGTGTGAGGTTATTATAATGAAGACAAAGAAAGATTGAGATCAACAAAACTGTCTCTTCTCAGACTTTGACAAAATCACAAACTGATCAAACACTTGGAACGTCTTTCAGTCCTGAGAAATCCCACTCTCTCTCTCTCTTTCTGAAAGGACCGCAACACAAACCCTCACATCTACGTTCTCAACAACCGTCTCAGAGGTTCAGTCACTCAAACCCTTGGATCTCACTATCAGCCCCGATCTCTCTTGGGCAAGCCGCATTTCAAAGATGGCCTCCAAAGCGAGACGCCTCCTGCGCATCCTCCGTCAAACAAACTCCTTCTTTGGTACACCTGAACTTCTATCCACCTACAAGGCTTTCATCCGCAGCTTGATGGAGTACTGCTCTCCCCTCTGGGCTGGCTCCCCTGCTTCACACTTTGCTCAGCTTGACGCCATGAAAACCAAGACCTTCAAGATCATTGGAACATCTCGCAATGAAGCCGAGTCTATAGGCCTATCACTTCGCTATCGCTGACAGGTCGGTGGTCTGGTCTCTCTGTGTTCTTCTGTCTCATTTCTGGTCTTGCATCCTCTGTCCTCTCCGTGCTCTGTGCCCTCCCCATGGTGTCTCCAGGACATACACGATCCACGAGCAAACCCTTCCCGGTGAAAATTCCTAAATCCAGGATCAATGCTCACCTGCACTCATTAATTGCATGTTGAACCACCTTCCACACTCTCTTCAATTTTATTCTTCCCTCCAGGTCTTCAAGACAACTGTCCACCACCACCTCACAGAGTCAGAGGTCAACCCCCCCCCCCCCACATCCATCCAAATCCATGATCATTTCTGCACCCGATAAACCATCCCCCACTGATCTCAAAATCTTGTTTATGTATCCATCTTGTCCATCCCTTCCATTCTCCTCTACCCCTCATCATTACCTGCATCCCTTGGTTGTCCGCGTCTACATTCTGCCTCCTCCCTACTATTGGTGTTTCCCCTTTCTCCTGCTGTTTCATTTGTTATGTTGTGGCCTCATGTGTTCGGTATCCTGGCTCTTCCACGAGCCTTGACCATGTATTAAATAAATAACAATGAATCAGACATCACATTGCCCAGCAATGATAAATAAACCGAATATTGTAATGAGGTTTTCGCTTGCCTTGGCAAGGTGATAAATCAAAACAGGTAGTAAGGACTGGCAGCATAACCTGTAGGTACAGTAAGGGCTAGCAGCATAACCTGGAGGTACAGTAAGGGCTAGCAGCATAACCTGGAGGTACAGTAAGGACTGGCAGCATAACCTGGAGGTACAGTAAGGGCTAGCAGCATAACCTGGAGGTACAGTAAGGGCTAGCAGCATAACCTGGAGGTACAGTAAGGGCTAGCAGCATAACCTGAGGGTACAGTAAGGGCTAGCAGCATAACCTGGAGGTACAGTAAGGGCTAGCAGCATAACCTGGAGGTACAGTAAGGGCTAGCAGCATAACCTGGAGGTACAGTAAGGGCTAGCAGCATAACCTGAGGGTACAGTAAGGACTGGCAGCATAACCTGGAGGTACAGTAAGGGCTAGCAGCATAACCTGGAGGTACATTAAGGAATGGCAGCATAACCTGAGGGTACAGTAAGGACTGGCAGCATAACCTGGAGATACAGTAAGGGCTAGCAGCATAACCTGGAGGTACAGTAAGGACTGGCAGCATAACCTGAAGGTACAGTAAGGACTGGCAGCATAACCTGAAGGGACAGTAAGGACTGGCAGCATAACCTGGAGGTACAGTAAGGGCTAGCAGCATAACCTGGAGGTACAGTAAGGGCTAGCATCATAACCTGGAGGTACAGTAAGGGCTAGCAGCATAATATGAAGGTACAGTAAGGACTGGCAGCATAACCTGGAGGTACAGTAAGGGCGAGCAGCATAGCCCACACGAGAAATACAGTAAGGGCTAGCAGCACAGCCGAGACTAGAGGTCCAGTAAACGCTGGCACCAAACCCTACACTCGATGTACAGTAAGGGCTGGCAGCCTAGACTAGAAATACAGTAAGGACTGTCAGAATATAGCCTAGACGAGAGGTTCAGTAAGGACTATCAGCATATAGCCTAGACTAGAGGTTCAGTAAGGACTATCAGCATATAGCCTAGACTAGAGGTTCAGTAAGGACTGTCAGCATATAGCCTAGACTAGAGGTTCAGTAAGGACTGTCAGAATATAGCCTCGATTAGAGGTACAGTAAGGGTTCGCAGAATAGCCCAGACTAGATGTACGGACACTCCCCTCTGTGTTGTATGGCCTGGGTTTGAATCTTGACCAACTATAAACTGTCGTCCTGGTGTTTTGTGTAAAGTTCCATATATTTAACCAGAATCGAGGAAGTTTTACAAGGCATAGAGGGAATGAGAATTTTGTTAGGCCTTCCTCCACTTCAGAGTATCCAAAACGTCTGGGACCACAAAGCACTTCAACTAATTTTGGAGAATGTGTTCCGAGGGCTGGCCTAGGTGTCTTGGCCAAATCAGCCAGGTGTTTCTCCTCACATGAGGGGGCCCTGTGAGGGTGTTCCCTATCATCCACACTTCCAATCTTCTTAAATTTAGTTATCAACCTCCAACAACACTGAGTGATGTTTCTCTCTCTCTCTCTCCGGATGAAGCAACCTTCCGCTGGGTCCAACCTTCTCTACAACACTACAGCATTACCTCGACCTTCTCGTGCTTTGACAGCACCATAATCAGTCACGTGTCTGAAATTAGGAACACGTAGAGCAGTAAATGATCTGTGGTTGGTTCCAGACTTTTCAAACACTCCGTAAATTAGTAAATACCAGGAAAAGAGAGAGAAACACCTGGTGTTTGTTTCACTGGAAGGGAAATACAAGCATATGGGGGTATGTTATAATTAAATAAATCACTGGGTGTGTATTTGTGTACAAGGAAACAGACCACGTGATGATGCAGACCTGGGTGTGGATGGATGTTTTAAATTCCTTATCCGTTCTTCACCCCCTGCGGCATAGCCTGGCATACGAGAGGTTGGCACGAACACCTTATGGTGGTTTAAATGCCAGCAATAAACATTTCCCCCTATGTGGTCTACAGACCCACAAGAGGGCCAGCAATGAACATTTTCCCCTGTATGGTCTACAGACCCACAAGAGGACAAGCAATGAACATTTCCCCCATGTATGGTCTACAGACCCACAAGAGGACAAGCAATGAACATTTCCCCCATGTATGGTCTACAGACCCACAAGAGGGCCAGCAATGAACATTTCCCTCTGTATGGTCTACAGACCCACAAGAGGACAAGCAATGAACATTTCCCCCATGTATGGTCTGCAGACCCACAAGAGGACCATCAATGAACATTTCCCCCTGTATGGTCTGCAGACCTACAAGAGGACCATCAATGAACATTTCCCCCTGTATGGTCTACAGACCCACAAGAGGACCAGCAATGAACATTTCCCCTTGTATGGTCTATGGACCCACAAGAGGACCAGCAATGAACATTTCCCACTGTACGGTCTACGGAAGACCTGTAAGTTTCGTGAAAATCGGTTTAAAATTGTGACCCGTCGGCGATGAAAGGTGACAGACAGTAAAACAAACAAACCGGAGTGATCAATGTACTTGTCCAAAAAAATTTTTTTTTGCCAAGTCGTAACAAAGTTAACAATCAATCTGCTTGAAAAATCTTGGTTTTTTACAAGTAATAAACAAGCCGCCTGAAACTGTCCTGCCGCTTACATGGCAATGACGTGGCAGGTACTAGGTGTAGACTGACAAGGAAGAAATGATCCCATTTTGGTGAGATCCGAATCCGGATACGAGAATTGTATTTATTCTTTAAAATGATTTTTCACCATTCAGAGATGGAACCAAAACCGATACAAAGCACGATATCTCAAAAAGTTAGACGGATTATAACAAAACTTGGTTGGTTCAGCGACAAGAACAAGACGATGAGGTTTTGGTTCAGTTCCGAATCCAGATCCGGCCGATCACTATCACTATCACTATCACTATCATTATCGCTATCACTATCACTATCACTATCAATATCATTATCAATATCACTATCGTTATCACTATCACTATCACTATTAATATCACTATCAATATCACTATCATGATCACTATCACTCTATCAATATCGCTATCACTATCACTATCACTATCACTATCAATATCATTATCACGATCACTCTATCAATATTGCTATCTCTATTGCCATCGCTATCACTATCACTGTGACTATCAATATCACTATCATTATCACGATCACTCTATCAATATTGCTATCTCTATTGCCATCGCTATCGCCATCACTATCACTATCAATATCACTATCACGCGATCAATATCACAATCTCTATTGCCATCGCTATCGCCATCACTATCGCTATCACTATCACTATCACTCTATCAATATTGCTATCTCTATTGCCATCGCCATCATCATCACTATCGCTATCACTATCACTATCACTATCACTATCACTATCATTATCACTATCACTCTATCAATATTGCTATCTCTATTGCCATCGCCATCATCATCACTATCGCTATCACCATCACTATCGCTATCACCATCACTATCACTATCACTATCACTCTATCAATATTGCTATCTCTATTGCCATCGCCATCATCATCACTATCGCTATCACTATCACTATCATTATCACGATCACTCTATCAATATTGCTATCTCTATTGCCATCGCCATCATCATCACTATCGCTATCACTATCACTATCACTATCATTATCACGATCACTCTATCAATATTGCTATCTCTATTGCCATCGCTATCGCCATCACTATCGCTATCACTATCACTATCACTATCACTATCACTATCATTATCACGATCACTCTATCAATATTGCTATCTCTATTGCCATCGCTATCGCCATCACTATCGCTATCACTATCATTATCACGATCACTCTATCAATATTGCTATCTCTATTGCCATCGCTATCACCATCACTATCGCTATCACTATCACTATCACTGTCACTATCAATATCACTATCACTATCACGCGATCAATATCACTATCTCTATCGCCATCGCTATCGCTATTGCTATCACGATCACTATCACTATCACTATCACTATCAATATCAATATCATTATCAATATCATTATCAATATCACTATCATTATCACGCGAGCAATATCACTATCTCTATCGCCATCGCTATCACTATGCTATCACTATCACTATCAATATCATTATCAATATCACTAACATTATCACTATCACTCTATCAATATCGTCATTGCTATCACTATCACGATCACTATCACTTTCAATATCACTATCACTATCGCTATCACTATCACTATCACTATCACTACCAGTGGATATATAACACAAACTGTTCATACCGGTGGAGGTATGCGCTCTACCGAGTACCGTTCTAGTTTGTTCTGTTGTTGTTCTTGGGATGAAGCAGAACTTGTGAGGTTGCATGATTATGACGTCATTCTCGTGCAAAGTCTCCGCGGTGATCCGGATGCGGCATTGAGGAAGTTACAGAAACAGAAACAAACAAAACAGGAACAGCACGGGGTGGGGAGAAGGGGGAAATAGGGGACAGTGCGGGGATAAAAGTGGGGAATTTGGGGACAGTGCAGGGTGGGGAGATGGGGGGCAGTGCGGGGATAAAAGAGGAGAATTAGGGGACGGTGCGGGGTGGGGAGAAGGGGGAAATAGGGGACAGTGCGGGAATAAAAGTGGGGAATTAGTGGACAGTGGGGAGAAGGGGGAAATGAGGAATAGTTAAAAAAAAAAAAACATTTCTAAAAATAAAACACAATGATGACATGTAATTTGTGGTGAAAATCAAGTCCACAAAACTCCAGAGTCATGAGCTTTATTCCGATCGAACGCCACACCATCTATTAAAAGACTAATAAACGAATAGGCCAGTATTCATCAATGTATTATATAAAGCCGCTCATATGTAAGGCACATTATCTTTCTTACCAACTTGAAGTAAGACAGATGCAGACCAACCCCTCTCCCGACAACTCAGCCCCTTTTATGAGCTATCACCGGTTGAAGCAGGAACTGCAACAGTTGTCAACCATAATTTCATCACATTCAACCTCCGGTTAAAGTTCCAGCAAGCCAGCATGATTATAAAATATCTCTATGGCATTTAAGTCACGAAACACCCCCCCCCCCCCCCCTAACATCCCAAGCGTTGTGGCCTACGACATTCTCGCCCAGCCAGAGTACGGTAGCGTGCGGTGCCGGGCTCAGAGACTGCTGAACGGGGCGACTCCCGTCTAATCGAATCAGATCCCAATGAAGGCTCGGGAATCGGGGACCCATCGGTTAGCGGGGGATCCGAAGAGGGTAAGTTGGTTACCAGGTCCGAAAGTGTAGGTGCCGGTTTCATGAGCGGTGCAGGTGATATCAGCAGTTAGGGTGGGTTCGGCTCTGCCGCATTTCCTTCACATGGCTCTGCACTCGAATTCTCTCCGCACAGAGCTAAATGTCGTATTGACACAGTAACTAACCATCCATCCACCATCCGGACATTTGCGTATTCCGGGTTCGCCTCCAGCACGTCGACCCGATCGAGTGAAGGCTCGTACTTACTTGGCCAAACCAGACACTTTAAGAATGCGGACCCCGGCTCTACCAACCACCCGGGCAATGATCGCTTGCTCGCACTGCATCGCTGGCCGCGGAACATTCGCTCGTGCGGCGTTTCATTAGTCGCCGTGAGAGAGTAAAGTCCGAATCGCGTGTAAAGCCTCGGGCAATACCTGAGGCCATTGATGAAGTCCCAATGATCGCGTCCGCAACTACATGGCTGACCAGTGCTTTGAACTATTTTTTTTTTTTTTTTTTTTTTTTTTTTTTTTTTTTTTTTTTTTTTTTTTTGTATACAAGGTCGAGGCTCGTGAAAGAGCGAACATTAATCACCCAGAAAGACAAACCGACACATAAAACATATAACATAGGGAGCGGTAGACAAGATGGGGAGAGAGGGGGAAGGACACAAACACAACATTTGAGAGCAGTGACCGAGAGACATGGAGACATCGAGAGATCTGAGAGAGGGCGAGGGCTTGGGGGGGGGGGGGGGCGTGGGAAGGGGGCGGTGGGAGAGGTATAAAACATATGGACACTGCCAGGACTTCCAGGAAAGAAGTTGGAATTTCAAACAAGGTGGATCTGGGGTGAATTAGCGGGGGTAGAAAAGATCAAGGTTTTGGATGGGGGAAGATAAGAGATGGTGGTGAACAGCTGTTTTAAAGACCTGGAGGGAGGAGTGGGATTGAAGGGAGTGAGGGAGTTTGTTCCAGAGGCGGGAGAAAAGAGGTATGAAAGAGTGAAGGTGAGCAGAGAGCCGAGATTTCGGCAGTTTAACCATCAGAGGGTTGCTGGCAGATCTTGTGCGACCTGTAGGAATATTTGGGGGACAGAGCACAGAGAGAGCTGGGGGTGCAAGGCCGGAGAGGAGTCGGTAGAAGACAGAAAGACCACCTACCTGCCTGCGGTGAGTGAGTGAAAGGCCCTCAGAGATAGCTTCATCGCGGGAGATTCCAATAATTCTGAAAGCTTTGGTTTCAACAGCGTGAAGCCGAGCTAGGTGTGAGGCAGGAGCACCGGCCCATAGGGGAGAACAGTATTCCATTGAGCTGCGGATGAAAGCCTTGTATGTGGTGAGGAGCTCAGGTGTGCCGAGGAAGGACTTCGCACGACGGAGGATGCCCAGTCGGCGACTGGCTTTGGAGGCCAGCTTGGAAATGTGGTTTTCCCAAGAAAGATCATGGCAGATAGTGAGACCCAAAATCTTGAGCGACAGAACTTCTTGGAGAGGATTGTTGAGAAAGTAGATGGGAGGGTTGTCCAGTCGATCTTTTCGGAGAGACATAGTAAGAGTGTGAGATTTGTCAGGATTGAAAGACATGTTCCACTTGTTTGACCAGTCTGTGATTTTGTCCAGGTCTTCAGAGAGTGAGGAGGCAGCAGACTGCCGATCTGAGGGAAGAGGAATGGAGCGGCAGAGAGTGGAGTCATCAGCAAAGAGATAGAGAGGATTTTCGAGAGAGTCAGAGAGATCATTGATGAAGACCAGAAAAAGCACGGGGCCCAGAACACTGCCTTGGGGAACTCCAGCCTGAACAGGAAGAGGAGATGAGAGAAACCCATTCAGGGCCACACGTTGACGACGACTAGAGAGGAAGTCCGCCAGCCATGCGTGGAGATTTCCATGGATACCAAAGGAGGAGAGTTTGGTGAGCAGAGCGGGGTGCCAGACCGTGTCGAAGGCACGTGATATGTCGAGGGAGACAGCTCTAATTTCCTGTTTGGCATTGAGGACCTCCATCCATTGTTGAGACAGCAGAAGCAGCATGTCCAGAGTAGAGTGACCTGGTCTGAAACCAAATTGATGATCAGAGATCAAGCCATTGGAGAAGAGGAAAGATTTCATATCCGAAGCAATGATGGATTCCATGACTTTGCTGATAATTGGGAGAAGGCTGATTGGTCTGTAGTTGCTAGGATCTGTTTTTGCACCTTTTTTGTGCAAAGCGGTGATGTTGGCTGATTTCCAAGCAGATGGCAGTTGACCTTGAGCAAAAGAGAGGGTGAAGAGAACAGAGAGAGGGTGAGACAGAGCAGCAGAGCAGGATTTTAGGACCCGTGGGCTGATGCCGTCGGGTCCAGTTGCAGAATCAGAGTCGAGGGTTGACAGAAACTTTTCCACCTTGTCAGGAGGAAAGGACACGGAGTCCAGGAGCAGCAGGGTACGACTGGGTATGGTGGGTACAGAGAGGGATGGGTTTGGGACACAAGATTTAGAGGCAAACACAGAGTTGAGGCATTCAGCTTTTTCACGTGCGGAGTCAGCTGTGTAGCCGTTTGAGGTAAGGGAGGGGATGGAGGGGGAACAAACACCAGAAACGGATTTGACCAGACGCCACCAGGATTTGGAAGAGGGAGACAGATAAGAGAGTTCGGTCTTGAGAACGGAGAGATATTGTTTCCTGGCTCTCCTGAGGGTGGACACACACTTGTTTCGGGCTTTGTGAAAGGAAATGAGATTTCCTTCCGTTGGATTTGCTTTCCAGGAGACGAAGGCAAGTTGTTTCTGGGCAACAGCCTCACCACAAGATTCCGTGTACCATGGACGGGAGGAAGGGTATGACAACTGAAGACGAGATGGGATAAATCTGTGCATGAGAGAGAGCAATTTACTTTGGAAGAATTCCCAGGATGAGTTGATGTCAGAGGTGGTAGAGATGGGAGACCAGTCCAGATGATTGATGGCTGCTTGAAGACCGTGCCAGTTGGCCTGAGTGAAATGCCAGACTCGTCGACGATGAGCAGGCTCCCTGAGGATGGTCAGAGAGATGTCCACTTTAACAAGGACATGATCAGATGATCCGATCGGAGCAGAAGAAGAGCAGCAGACATTTTCAGGGAAGTTAGTCATAACCAAGTCCAGAAGAGAAGATGTTCCGTTGACTGAGATCCGGGTCGGGAAATTGACAGATTGTGTCAGTCCCAGTGAGTCGCAGAAGTCCTTTGCTGAAGAGCCATGGCTGGTGAGAGAGGTACCCACACCCAGCCAACTGGCATGATGACAGTTGAAATCACCACATATGAGGAAGAGAGAGTTGGGATGAGTAGATAGAAGTTGGTCCATATCATCAGACAGCGAGATGTAGATTGAGTCATCACTGTTTGGTGGACGGTACAACACACATATGAACAAGAGGTGGGAGCGAAGGGGAAGCCGTAGCCAGAGGTATTCCTGGGGGTGAGGTGGAGAGAGTGCAGTGCAGGGCGAGTGAGGAAGAGAGTTTTTGATAAAGATAGCAACCCCGCCTCCAGGACGAGGCTCAGGTCTATCATACCGGAGGAGGGAGTAGCCCGGGAGAGATACTATGGAATCAGAGACATCATAAAGGAGGAAAGTTTCTGTTAAGCAGATCACGTCTGGTTTGACAGAAGCAACCTGTATGGAGAGATCAGTTAAGTTTGAACGAAGGCCCCGGATGTTTGAGGTCCATACCGTTAATGAAGAGGAAGGGGGAGCATCAGATACAGAACAGGGGGGAGGAGGGGCAGGGTAAGATGTGGAAGAGGTGGAAGAGGTAGGGAGAGCTGTTGAAGGTGTGTCAGAGATTTCAGAATAGCTCGGAGAAAGGGAAGGATGGGGCGGACAAATGGTTTGATGGTGATTGGGTGAGCCACAATGAGGTGTTATTTGAGGAGGGGGAAGAGCGAGGCAGAAGGTTGGGGGAGATGGAGGTGAGAGTTTGAAGGGGGAAGAAGCGGGGAGGACGCTTTGAGGAGGGGCAGTGAGAGGGGGGAAATTGAGAAGCAATGAGGGTGGGGAGATTTGAAGGGGAGGGGTGAGGGGGGAGTTTGGGAGGGAAGGGGCAAGGGGAGGGATTTGAAAGGGATGGGATATGGGGGAGATTTGGAGGGGAGGGGTGAGGCAGGAGTCTAGGAGGGGAGGGGCGAGGGGGCGTCTTGGCGGGGAGGGGTGAGGGGGTAGTTTAGGAGGGAGGGGGCAAGGGGGGAGATTTGAAAGGGATGGGTGATGGGGAAGATTTGGAGGGGAGGGGTGATGGGGAAGATTTGGAGGGGAGGGGTTATGGGGAAGATTTGGAGGGGAGGGGTGAGATTGGATTTTTGAAAGTGTACGATTTATGGGAAACGAACATTTATTGCAAAATGAGTTTCTTGTGACCTTCGAGTTAAAAATACGTTTAAGGACGCTGGATGGAGGATGGAGTGCAGGCGAGTTTAGGGAATGTAGAAAAAAGGCACTATAGGAGATGGATATTTTTTTTGGAATGAATTGATTTGGTGAGCAAGTCGAAAGCAGCCTTTTAAAGAAGAAGAAGAAAAAGGTGTTATAAAATATGACGGAATACATAACTTGAGGGGAAAGTGTAAACATTGAAGGTTAATGAGTGAAAACTATCTGGTTTCGGGCTTCTATTTTCGGGTTTCGGGAAAACTATCTGGATAGCAATATTGCTATCACTATTGCTATCGCTTATCACTATTGCGGGCCCCGGCTCTACCAACCACCCGGGCAATGATCGCTTGCTCGCACTGCATCGCGGGCCGCGGAACATTCGCTCGTGCGGCGTTTCAATAGTCGCCGTGAGGAGTAAAGTCTGAATCGCGTGTAAAGCCTCGGGCAATACCTGAGGCCATTGATGAAGTCCCAATGATCGCGTCCGCAACTCCATGGCTGACTATTGCTTTGAACTATTGCTATCACTATTGCTATCACTTATCACTATTGCGGGCCCCTGCTCTACCAACCACCCGGGCAATGATCGCTTGCTCGCACTGCATCACTGGCCGCGGAACATTTGCTCGTGCGGCGTTTCATTAGTCGCCGTGAAGAGTAAAGTCCGATTCGCGTGTAAAGCCTCGGGCAATACCTGAGGCCATTGATGAAATCCCAATGATCGCGTCCGCAACTCCATCTCCACAGCCTTCCAGACTACTCCATTAAATCACTCTACTTGTCAGTTCCCTTGTGGATTATTTGGAGTAGTTCGGCTGGCGGCGATTCCCCACTCTATCAGGAAGGACTTTACCTCCTGAGACATAAAGGCGGCGCCCCAATCCGAGTGAATAAAGGCCGGATACCCGAACAATAGAAACAGCTGACAGAGACACCAAATTACCGTCACAGCCGACATGTCCGGACAAGGGAATGCAAAAGGGAATCGAAAGTATTCGTCCACAACCGTCAACATATAGCGAAGTGACCCCGATGACGGTGGAGGCCCTTTTAAATCACTGCCTAGTCTTTCCCAAGGTCGGCCAGCTTGAACCAGAGTTCCCGGCGACGGATTATAAAAACGAGGCTTTAGCTCAGCGCACACCAGGCATGCCCGACATAATCGTCTAACCTCATCCACCGAGAAGGGCAGATTATGGCAGCGAACAAAATGGGCAAGTCACGTTACCCCCAGATGACATGATTTGTGTATGACCCGCAGATCATGGGTGGTCATGCCAGCACAAACTGGTTGAGACAAAGCGTCAGCGGCCAGATTTTCACATCCTGGCCGATAGACTATTTCAAAGCAATAGTCAGC
Source organism: Myxine glutinosa (assembly GCF_964187855.1). Classification (NCBI taxonomy): domain Eukaryota; kingdom Metazoa; phylum Chordata; class Myxini; order Myxiniformes; family Myxinidae; genus Myxine; species Myxine glutinosa. The sequence continues at coordinate 45,210,673 of NC_136263.1, read as the reverse complement.
CAGTTCCACCCTCCATCTCAATATTTCCTCATGACCCTCGCCAGAGGAGAGGGTATTGCATTTGAGTCAGATTGTCTGTTTGTCTGTCTGTTTGTTTGTCTGCCAGAATAAATATTATTTTCTCTGCAACCGTTGGTCCGATTGACACGAAATTTTCACCACAGGTGCAACTATACCTGTAGAATTTTTTAATGATAATTACGATGTCATAGGTCACGTGGTTCCGCCGCCATCTTGGAAAAATCGAAAAATTTCACGCCTCTATATCTCAGAAAGGGCTGAATAGAAAAAATGGAGACATGGCTCATTGTAAAGAACTCTCCATGGGGAATAAAATATGTTAATGATGATGTCATAGATACCTCCATTATGACGTCATAATTCGGCTAGTACAAAACTTCATCCAATGAAGATGAAAATTCTTGAGCGCCATGTCAGCATAAACTGGTGGAGAAAAAAAATTAATGATGATGTCATCGGTCACATGGTTCGGCCGCCATCTTGGAAAAACCCAAAAACTTTGCACCTCTATATCTCCGAAAGCGCTGAATAGAAAAATTGAGACATGGCTCATTGTAAAGAACTCTCCATGGGGAATAAAATATGTTAATGATGATGTCATAGATGCCTCCATTATGATGTCATAATTCGGCTCGTAAAAAACTTCATCCAATCAAGATGAAATTTCTTGAGTGCCGTGTCGGCATAAAGTGGCGGAGAAAAAAATGATGATGTCATCGGTCACGTGGTTCGGCCGCCATATTTGTTTTAACACAAAAGCCTTAAAAACCACTGAAAATACATCCTGGCGAGGGTTTGCAATGTCTGATAGCTCTTTTTCTTGTTCTTAATGTGTTGTGCGTGCCGATGGTCGTACATGAATGCGACAGACTGCTGATCTGTCATGAGATCAAACTTTTTGCCCAGAAGCAAATGGCACCACCGTCTCACTGATTCCATGATCGTGTACACCTCCTATTTGATGGCGGAGTGTCTGCGTTCACTTGGGAACAAAGTGCGTGAAAAAAAGCTACTGGTCGACCACCCTGTGTGAGGGTCGCTGCAATCGCACAATCTGAGGCGTCTGTCTCGACCAGGAATGGTATTGTGTCGTCGATGGAAGCCACGCACGCCCCCGCGATATTTTCCTTCACATGTTGAAATGCGTCCTTGGCAGCCATCATCAGAGGAAAGGCTTTACAATCCACCAAAGGCCTTATTTTCTCTGAGTAACCTTGTACCCACCGGCTATAATGAGCAAATAGCTCTGAGGCCCGCCTCAGGGACGCCCGATCACATGGAGCCGCCATCTCGAGCAAAGGCCGTATCCGCTTGGCGTCAGGCTTTATCTCGCCCCCGGTCACCGTGTACCCGAGGTGGTCTATTGTCTTGGTGGCATAGTGATACTTATCCTCATTGAAGGTCAGATTGTACTGTTGCACAGCTGCCAAAAATTATTTCAAGTTAGCATCGTGGTCCTCCTGGGTATGTCCGCAAATAGTCTCATTATCACGTACACGAAAATGTCTTTTAATTGCTCTCGAGCCACAATATCATCAATCACACATTCAAAACAAGTCACTCCGTTCGTCACCCCAAACGGTATGTGAGGGAATTTATATAGCCGTTGTCCGGACTGGAACCCCGTATAGGGCCTGTCCGACTCACATACAGGCTCTATAATACCCTCCCGTAACAATCGCTTGGTCTCATTCGCAATGTACTGGGTGTCTGCACGAGTATACCGTTGGGACTTTAGAGTTTGTGGGTTACAATAGGCTGTCAGTCTAGGGAACAGAGCCGGTGGTTCGATGGCCATTTCGGCCAGACCGCACACCGAAAAAGTATTCTCCCCTTGACCAAATTGCATTTCTAACCGCCCATGTTGACGCAGAAAATCGTGTCCGAGAAGCACGTCCGCAAATCGATCAGGCATTATCATGGGTTTGACGTCGGGATACGACACATCATTGACAACCAGATTAAGTGTACACAAGCCCTTCGTGCGGACCCCCAGCCCCGAAGACCCCAGGTAGATTTGCCCTGTGGCTTGTCCCACGGTCCATCCATGGCGTTGCACCAGGGCTTGACTGACGAGGCTTGTACTACTTCCGGTACCCACCAGCGCATCAGCCGGCTTTCCCTCGACGAGCACCGGTAGCACAGCGGTTTGCATATTGCGCGATATTCCCGGGTCCCTGGAGCACGAAAAGCGTGAGGTGTTGGTTCCTGCGAGGGTCGCACGCCCTGTCTTGGCCGCACGGCTGACCTTCGCAAAGTGACCTTTCCGGCCACAATTATGACACAAGGCATCTTTCACAGGGCACAAAGCCCGCACGTGCCGTTTATTGCCACAGAAATAGCATGTTGCATTCTCTGAAGAAGAAGAAGAAGAAGTAGAGGAAGAAGAAGAAGAAGAAGAAATGGCGGAGGCAGCGCCCAAACTCTCCTCATCCACAGCCGGCAGCGCGGCGGCTAATCCTGGAGCTGCGGTGGAGCCGGCGAGAGCTCGCTCGGCTGTGAAAGCCGGCTCCATGCAAACCTCGGCCACAGCCCCCGCGGTTATGTAGGGGCAGCCGTATGCCTCCTTACGAGTATGGGCCAGCTGCAAAACACGCGTCTGCTCGAACGCATCCTGAAGCAACATAGCAATTTTCTCAAGCAACCTCAGCATTATGGCCGGCAAAGCGATGCCCACCACAAATGCGTCACACATTAGATCATCAGTCAACATTGCAACCGTTAGTGGTTCCATCAGGCAATCCTTGCCGAGTCGTCTCAACTCCTGTAGGTATTGTTTGAGACTCTCTGACGGATCCTGTCGTCGATTCGCAAGCATGTGGCGACCATACAAGGCGCTTCTTGGTTTTACATAGATGTCTTTCAGGGCCGCTATGGCGGTCTCATACGAGTCACAATGAGAGATGTAATCATAGACAGTCACTCACATGGCAGGTCAGTATCGAGAGGCTTTGTGGCTCGGTAGTTTAAATTCGCCGAAAAAGTTTAAACAACCACATAATATTATGGTGATGTTTAACTCTGAGTGAGAATAACTCTAAATTTAAAAAACCTTCATCTGATATTTGGGATTTTTATAAACAAACTGTATTTCCCATGTGCATGGACGTGCATTCATATTAAGATTATATAAAGTAAATAAATTGTGTAGATGATATCATTTGTGGATCTGATGAATTGCAAGTAACCATTTTGTAAAACTGAATGTGCAGGTGCAGCTGCAGAATCTAATGAAGATGTCCAAATGTCACACACGTCCATGTCCGTGGGATTACCGAGGGTGCCCCCACTAGTCGATAATAATAATATAAGGCAGTGCCCGTCCGTCCGTCCTTCTGTCTGCTTCATAACTCCAAAACCATGAAACATAGCAGCCCCAAACTTTGCATGCATACACCTGGACCTCCAACAGATTGCAATGATGAAAACTGGGTGTTAGGGTGTGTGTCATAACACCCTTTTTGAAAATGAATAATGAAGTGTTAATAAGAAAAAACCCCAAAAAGGCTTACCAATATGGCGGCCCGCCATCTTGGTCAGCCCACTGCACCTCGCTGGATTCTTAAGCCGCCATTTTGTTTCGGCCGACTCAAACGTGCCTTGCCTTGGAAACATGATCGATTATCATTACAAAATTGAAGCATATCATCAAAATCTGGATTCGGATGTGAGTATTGGAAGCTGTAGACTAAATAATGTACAAATCTGGAGTGAAATCTGACAAAATTTACCATATCTTGCGATTTTATAACTAAGTGTATATATGCATTTATTTAAGCAAGGCTGTGATTTTCCTTCTAGGGTTAGTTTTTTCTAAATTTCATTAAAAAATAATTTTTGACTTAATTAATACTTCCATGGGATAGGGTACCTGCAATCCACTTTACCTGCATGGTACCTCCACTGTACCTGCAATCTGTTTTTAAAAATTGCCTATTGATGATGGACCCAGCTTTCGTTTATTTTTTAAATACGATTAACCACCACTTGGTGAATGCTATTCAGGCTGCTTTTGCAGGCCATGGCGTTACCGTAGACAGAGCTCCCTTTTTGTTTTTACGTACTCGTTGCTTTATTGACTAACATTTTTGTCCGATATACTTTCATTGTATTAATTTAAGAGGTCGTGTCCCGAACATTTTCGGCCATTTCAACCAGAAGCAATCAGCTTGCTATCGCTTGCCAAGCCAGCCGTTCTTTATCACCCTTTTCGTTGGAGTGCTTGCCGGGAACTTAAGCCGCTTGGCGAGGTCTCTACAAATGAAGTGAGAAATACCTGTGCACTTAATTAATTAGTCACAAGGCCGTGGAAGTTTGGATGTGTTATAACACCCTTTTGGAATATGATTAACGAGGTGAATGAACCACCACTTGGTGAACACTACTCAGGCTGCTTTTGCAAGCCATGGCGTTACAGTAGACAGAGCTGCCTTTTTGTTTTTACGTACCCATTTTTCATTGACTGACAGTTTTTTGCGATATAGTCACTCTCCTCCTCCCCCTCCTTTCCCCTCCCCCTTTCCATTCTTCCTCCTCTTTCCCAATTTGGACAATCCCGCACCTTCAACACTTATTACCTTCACAAAGTCATTCATTCAGGCCAGTTTTACAGATGATTGAGGAAGAAATATTATTTGCGGATGTACTTGTGACACATTCAATTTTATTGGAGTATGGTTTTTTCTTGCTGTCCATTCTTTGCAGATGTACTAGTGACACATTAAATTTTCCTGGAATATGGTCTGTTCTTGCTGGCCATTCTTTGCGGATGTACTTGTGACACATTGAATTTTATTGGAATATGGTCTGTTCTTGCTGGACATTCTTTGCGGATGCACTCGTGACACATTGAATTTTATTGGAGTATGGTTTTTTCTTGCTGTCCATTCTTTGCAGATGTACTAGTGACACATTAAATTTTCCTGGAATATGGTCTGTTCTTGCTGGACATTCTTTGTGAATGCACTAGTGGCAGATTTCATTTTCCTGGAGTATGGTCTGTTCTTGCTGGCCATTCTTTGCGGATGTACTTGTGACACATTGAATTTTATTGGAGTATGGTCTGTTCTTGCTGGACATTCTTTGCGGATGCACTCGTGACACATTGAATTTTATTGGAGTATGGTTTTTTCTTGCTGTTCATTCTTTGCGGATGTACTAGTGACACATTGAATTTTATTGGAGTGTGTTTTTTTCTTGCTGTCCATTCTTTGCGGATGTACTAGTGACACATTGAATTTTATTGGAGTATGTTTTTTTCTTGCTGTCCATTCTTTGCGGATGTACTAGTGACACATTTAATTTTATTGGAGTGTGGTTTTTTCTTGCTGTCCATTCTTTGCGATGTACTTGTGGCACATTGAATTTTCCTGGAATATGGTCTGTTCTTGCTGGACATTCTTTGTGAATGCACTAGTGGCAGATTTCATTTTCCTGGAGTATGGTCTGTTCTTGCTGGCCATTCTTTGCGGATGTACTTGTGACACATTGAATTTTATTGGAGTATGGTCTGTTCTTGCTGGACATTCTTTGCGGATGCACTCGTGACACATTGAATTTTATTGGAGTATGGTTTTTTCTTGCTGTCCATTCTTTGCGGATGTACTAGTGACACATTTAATTTTATTGGAGTGTGGTTTTTTCTTGCTGTCCATTCTTTGCGGATGTACTTGTGGCACATTGAATTTTCCTGGAATATGGTCTGTTCTTGCTGGACATTCTTTGTGAATGCACTAGTGGCAGATTTCATTTTCCTGGAGTCGGTTCTTGCTGGCCATTCTTTGCAGATGTACTCGTGGCACATTGAATTTTCCTGGAGTATGGTCCATTCGTACTGGCCATTCTTTTGGATTATTAACCCATGTTAGACTAAGTCTGAAACGGGGGCTTTACTTATGGATTGGGTTTCGTCCGTCCGGCCATCCATCCGTGCGTGCATCTGCAACCATATCTCGGAGATGTACGGCCCGATTTTTTCTTACTTGGCAGAAAGACAGCACTTGATGGTATAAATATGCACTTCATTTTGTTTTGCGATGTGATCAAAGATGGCCGACTGGCGGCCATTTTAGTTGTAAAAAATGAGATGTTGAAGACGTCCAAATTGCATTTATCGGACATGCATTTATCTGATCAGAACGAAATTTATTGAACATGATCTACACAAAAATCATATGGGAAAATTAAATTGATGACACCATTGATTACGTGGTTTGGTAGCCATATTTTTTTTGACACAAAACCCTTAAAAACCCATGAAACTTTTCTCCTCTGAAATAACTGAACAGATTGAGGTGAAACTTCACAGGCATGATCGCCTATCCATGAGAAATAAATGTGTCCTCGGCCATGATGCCATAGGTCACATGGTTTGGCAGCTATTATCTTTTGCTGAATAAACCTTCAAAAATCAACACCTCCCGAATGGCTAGATTGAGTGGAAACTTCATACACGTTCCCTATGCCTTCGGGATACCATGGTGTTCTCAAATAATTCATAGGTCACATGATCTGGTAGCCATATTGGATTGAATGAAAATCAGTTTAAAAATTCTCTCTCTTGAACCGCTCCACCCATTGACGTGAAACATGAGGGGTTCATAATAAGTGATTGATAGTGATGAGTTGATAATATTGGGTGTTGATGGAGGGATTGATATAATGAGTTGATGATGACTGCTTGATAATGAGTTGATAATGAGGTTGGTGCTGGGTGGATAGTCTGGAGGGATGAACACCCACCCTTAAGCCGTCTCGCCGAGGTTGGAATCCAGACCCATCTATAAACTGTCATCCTGGTGTTTAACAGCCTGGGTGAATCATCAATGTGTGTGCAGTTTATTGGATGGACCTTAAACTGGTGTCCCATCTTCCCACATTACTTGATGGACATTGAAGATTCTTCATGAAGATTAGTCGAGCTATCACCGGCACCCTGAACAAATTACAAATCCCTACCCTAACTACTTAGCTTCGTCGAATATCAGGAATGCCCAGTCGGTTCGTGAACACTCGGGCCAAAATTCCCCAACGCCCCCCACAAGAAGATGAGAATAATTGTGGCCATTGAGGAAGAAGATAATGAGTGTTTGATAACACTGGACAACACACAACAACAATACCGAGGTAAAAGTATGTCTTAGACTAATTAGACTTAGAGTATGCTGATTTTGAATTGGATTTGAAATTACAATTAACTCGACACATAAATTCGGATCTGACATAAGAATGAACCCAACGCGTAAATTATGATCTTTTTTTATTTTTTATTTTATTTTTGTATACAAGATCGAGGCTCGTGTAAGAGCTAACATCAATCACAAAAAAACAAAATGGACTCACAAAACATACAATAAAGGGAGCGGGAGACAAGATGGGGAGAGAGAGGGAAGCACGCAAGTACAACAGCAGAGAATAGGGACATCGGGAGGACTGTGGGAGGGAGAGGGCTTGGGGGGAGGAGGCATAGAAAGGCGGGGTGGGGGAGTGGGAAAGGTATAAAACACATGGACACTGCTGGAACTTCCAGGAAAGAAAGAAGTCGGGATTTTAAAAAAGTGGATCTGGGGGGTATTAACGGGGGTAGAAGAGATCAAGGTTTTGGATGGGCGAAGATAAGAGATGGTGGTGAACAGCTGTTTTAAAGACCTGGAGGGAGGAGTGGGATTGAAGAGAGTGAGGGAGTTTGTTCCAGAGGTGAGAGAAAAGAGGAATGAAGGAGTGAAGCTGAGCAGAGAATCTTGATTTTGGCAGTTTAACCATAAGAGGGTTGCTGGCAGATCTTGTGCGACCTGCAGGAATATTTGGGGGACAGAGCCCAGAGAGAGTTGGGGGATCAAGGCCGGAGAGGAGTCGGTAGAAGACGGAAAGACCACCAACCTGCCTGCGGTGAGTGAGTGAAAGGCTCTCGGAGTTACCTTCATCGCGGGAGATTCCAATGATTATGAAAGCTTTGGTTTCAACAGCGTGAAGACGAGCTGGGTGTGAGGCACCAAATTGATGATCAGAGATCAAGCCATTGGAGAAGAGGAAAGATTTGATATCCGAAGCAATGATGGATTCCATGACTTTGATGATAATTGGGAGAAGGCTGATTGGTCTGTAGTTGCAAGGATCTGTTTTTGCACCTTTTTGTGTAAAGTGGTGATGTTTGCTGATTTCCAAGATGATGGCAGATGGCCTTGAGCAAAAGAGAATAAACCCCACATGTAAATTCGGATCTGAAATAAGAATAAGATTAAGAATGAAGTGAAATAAGAATGAACCCAACACGTAAATTCAGGTCTGAAATAAGAATGAACCCAACACGTAAAATAGGATTTGAAATACTAATCTGAATGAATAAATGATCCATTTTAAGGCCATTTCCCCAGCTAGGGCGCGGTTAGCCCTGCAGGCCCCATGACCTCATGGTACCCTTTTTGAGGCAATGTTTTATGGCCAGATGACCTTCCTGACGCCAACCCTTGGTCACCACTTACGACGCGGGGATTTTTGATTTGAAATTACAATTAACTCGACACATAAATTCAGATCAGAAATAAGAATGAACCCAACGCGCAAATTCGGATCTGAAATAAGAATTAACCTTATACGTAAATTCGGATCTGAAATAATAAATAATATCAACCTCTCAATAGCAACCCCTCAATAGCAACCCCTCAATAGCAACCCCTCAATAGCAACCCCTCAATAGCAACCCCTCATATCAACCCCTCAATATCAACCCCTCAATATCAACCCTTCAAAATCAACCCTTCAATGTCAACCACACAATATTGTTGCGGATATGGGATTTACATCCATCCATATCCGCTTGTAAATATTCCCCTATTTCCCCAATACTCCCCAACTATCCCCAATCCCCCATTCCCTAGTCCCATTTTCTGTAAACAACACTCTGTAGACCCGACCTCCCCCTATTTCCCCCATTAAATGTCGCATCCAGGTCCACCGCATCTCACGTAGACAACTATAGAACATCTTGCTAGTTATTCTTAGTCTATGTCAGTTAAGGACTCGTTTCCATTAATTCTGACACTTCGTTGCACCAGAATGTGACGGTATGGCACCTGTTAGGAAGTTTAGGACCTCCCAATACCTCCCCGCAGCTCTTCCTCACGGTTCAACAACAACCACAACAACAGCGGCGGCGGCGCGGGGAGTGCGCGTCCTCACTCCGGCTTGGTTAGCCGCCATCAAACATGTGCTCGACGGGGTTACCCAGTAGGGGCTTGCTGTCAGCTCCTCGTCAAGGGCGGAGCCCCGGGTAACCCCCGCACCCAATGAAAGCGGCGGACCGATTCCGTCTGGGGCGGAGCCAACGAGCCGAGGGCGTGGCACGCCCCGCTGAGCATGCGCAGGAAGAGGGAGGTGACGTAAGATGCGCCTCAGCTACGAAGAAGAAAGGACGCCACCTCCTAGCGCTGAGAAATACCTTCCGCCTCTCTGGACCGGACCGGGTCGATTCTGCCCCTGAGCCAAGGTGCACCTTGAGCCATCGAATGCCTGCCCTTCCTTGCCATCAATCCCTGTGTAAGTCAGTCTTGTCCCGTTTGTCTGTTGTCTGTCGGGGATAAGATAAGACTGTGTCTAAGTGCCCATCTTGCTGTGCTTTACCTCTTGCCGTGTAATCTACCCGTTTCTGCATAACCAATATTATATCCTCCTCCGGAGGTCTTGAGAACTGTACCCCTTGTGTCGTGTCATTTATCCCAGCCGTTGTGTCCTTTTCTTCATTGATTTAGAATAGCGCGACTTAGTCAACGTTCGAGTGTAATCGGGTAAACTGTGCGAACACGGCGGCCATTCCGCTCGGCCCATCATAACATCCTAATAAGTCGTGTCCGTAACAACTGGTAGTCAGGAGTTGGATTCGAACCTGGGACTAAATTTGTTAGGCCCAAATTTTGGACACCAATTGTGTTAGTACAGTAACAACTGGTGTCGGGAAGTGGGATTCGATCCGGAGCGCGCTTCACGCGCTCAAAATTATTAACGGCGAAATTCGATTTTGTTTTACAAATATAAAAACCCGAATTTTGAAAGTCGCGCTATGGCAGATCAAGACGGCTGGGTTCCGGTAGAGGAGAGTGAGGCAGGGTCGATCCAGGACCAAATTGAGGGACATGAGGAGAGCGAAGCAGTGAGGGTAGCAGGGTCGCAAAATGGCGTCCTCGCGCACGAGGTTGCGGGCGCGCAAAATGGCGCCTCGCACGAGCGCACGGTAGCCGAGCCCGCTGTATCAGCGGGCTTTAACATGCAGCCATTTGACATGCAGCAGTTCATGGCATGGTTTAGCGAATACATGGCAGAGTCGAAGTGCGACAACGAAAAAGGAGCCAGGGAAATGGAGAAAATGGAAAACAGAATGGGGGAGCGACTAGGAAATCAAATCGGGGGATTAGACAAGAAATTTGGGAAGTTAGACAATAATTTTGAGGAGTTAGACAAGAAATTTGGGAAGTTAGACAATAATTTTGAGGGGTTAGACAATGGGATAAAAGAGGTAAAGAATGGGTTAACGGGGGTAGAAAACAGAATGGCCGCTCAAGAGAATCAAATAGAAGGGGTGAAACATGGGTTAACGGGGGTAGAAAACAGAATGGCCGCTCAAGAGAATCAAATGGAAGGGATGCAAAAGGGGTTAGAGGTGTTAGAAAACAGTATGGAAGGCAAATTGAGGGACATGAGGGACCAAGCGGAAAGGGAAGTTAAACAAATGGGGCAGCAGATAGAGGGGGTCAGAATGGGGGTAGAAACTAAATTGGATGCTCACAGGGAGGAAATGGAGCAGATGAGGGTGGCATCTGGGCAGGAGATGCAAGTGATGGGAGAAGAAATCAGAAGAGGTGTGAGTGAGGAGGTCGGAGGAGTGCGCGAGGAGGTGAGGCACTGTAAGGAGCGCATGGAGAAGGAAGTGAGAAAGGGGACTGTAAAATTGCAAGGGGGTATAGAGGAGTTGACGCTGGGAGTAGAACAGCTGACAGTGGGACAAAAGGAGTTGGGGGACCAGGTAAAAAAGAACACAGCGGTAATAGAGGGTTTAAAATCGACACAGAAGGAGATGAAAAAGGACGTAGGGGTAATTAAAAAAGAGTGTCAGACGGTACATGAGGACCTGACGAGGAAAATGAACAAGGTGGTAGAGGTGATGGAGGCAAAAGAGCGGGAGGTGCGGGAGCACATAGAAAAAAATAAGGTGGAGTTAGAGGAAGAACTTAAGGGGGCGCACGAGGAGATGAAGGAGGTGAAGCAGAAATTAGAAGCAGTGGAAGAAGGGGTGAGCGAAATTAAGAAGCGACGGAGAGAGGATAAGAAAGAGATAAAGGAGGAAGTAAAAGAATTGGTCCAAAGTCTGTGTTCGGATCGTGATGATGTGCTCATTAACCGGATGAGGGATTCGCAGGTGATGGAGGAGAAGCGAAGAGAAAGAGCACCCGGTGTAAGTGGTGACCAATATGGTCGTGCGTATGATGCGCCAGGTGATTTAATAAGCTTGGGGGTCGAGATGGACCCGGATGTTCGTGAGAGGCCAAGAGTGAGGTGTATGGCTGGTCCGGAGGGTATGGAACGAGGGTGCGAGCGAGAGGGTCCGGTGATGGGAGAGGTGCGAGGTGTGGGTGAGCAAGGTTGTGGTGGTATGGAATGGGTAGCGGGTTGCAGAAGTGTGACCCATGCATCGACACCAACAGGGGTAGTTTTTAGAGGGACAGGGGAGGCACGAGAGCCCCTTGGGGGGTAATGTACTGTGGGGGCCCGGCCGGTTCGGCCCCGCGCTGACCCCGCAAGGGGCGACGCACGGGGTCCGGCAGGCGGGCAATGACTCGCATACGAGGTGGTCCCACAAGGTCCCACTTGCGCCGTATGACGGTGGGTAAGGGTGGCATCCCTGCCACCCTTCCCATGAAGTGGGGCAAATGCGCTATAGTTTATGGGGTGGCTATGACAACCGAGCCAGGGAGGGCTTGGTTATATTGATAGGGATCTAGCGAAGATGACATTAGGTAATGTTAAGGTTCAGATAGTGACTGATACCTGTAGTGGGGACGTAGTAGCTTAGTGGATGATAATGATGAGGGAGCGCAATAGTTTAAAGGGACGACTGGGAAGCGCAGGTTTTAGAGGGGAGTAGTTAGATGAGATGATGCCGTGTGTTTGAGATTGAACAGGTGTGATTGCACAGGTGTGAGAACTGGACAGGTGTGTGGAGCAGTGAGTGTTGTGGATCAGCGCGAATGCGCTTAGGGGAGAGAAGGGTGCAGGCGGCACCAAGTATGAGTGCACAGGTGTGCAAGTACAGGTGTGTGGAATACATGGAGTATTGGAATGAGTGGTGTGGAGAGAGTTGGAGTAAGTGGTACGGAGTGGTGTGCATGGTGCGAAGGTGTGGATGGGGGAAGAGTGGACCCCTTTCACGAGTACCCGGGGCGGGTAGTGTAAGTGTTAGGTAGAGGGTATAGGTAAATTGTGGTTGGATATTGGCATTTGTGGTGCGGTTGCAGAATGGTATTGTGGATGGGTGCATTAGTGTGTGGAAATGGCTGGGCGTGTAGCCTGTTAGTGTGTGTAGTTGGTTTGGGCACTCCACCACTGTGAGGATGTCGGCCAGGTGAGGCCGCAGGTGGGCTCTGGGAGCCGGTAGAGTTGTGGATGGGGCCCGAGGATCTGGAGGACGGACCCGGGTAGCCCAGTGCCAGAGAGGGCACCGAGTGGGGAGAGCGCCAGAGGGCCTTCCCCAGTTAGTTAGGTTAGGGTGAGGAGCAGGTAAGCTCGAGTGGCAACTACAGTGGTGGAGGTGTGCAGGTGGGTAGACCTGCTGGGAGAGCTACACGTCACAGCCCAGAAATTGTGCGAGGGCACCGGGAGATGAATCGGGGGAGTGAGACCCCAAATTGAGAAGCACCACAGTTTGGTCAATGGGAATTGGTTTTTAGAACCCATAGTGTAAGTGGGCCAATGATTTGGCAGGAGGAAGACCCCGGGTAATGTAAAGTTGTTAAAGTCATTTAGGAAATAGTTAGGATTGATGAACCTGTCGCACCATACGCAGCCACTTACCTGAGGTGATGATGATGACTCCACACCTGTGTTCCTTTGTTCTGTGTTGCAGGAAAGGAGAATTGCTGTTTGGATTTGTGAGACGCATCACGACGTGGATGAGACATTGGGGTGATTCCATCTCTCCCTCCTTAGGAGGGACTGATGATGAATTGGTGATGGCAAATTTTGATGTTGAATTGGAGATGGCAGATTTTGACGAGAGTTGGAAATGGCAAATTTGATTGGTTAGGAGGGAGAGAAGACGAATTTGGTTTATGGGAGGAACGGGGAAGACAGTAGGGACGTTTGTTGATGTATAAAGTAGATGTTTATGGGTAGTGTGGTGTTTTGTGGATACAGTAAGGGGTAAGGGAGGGGCAATGTAGGTTACCTGGTGGGGGGGGGGTGTACGGTAGGAACGTACCTGTCTCACCTGGTTCCCATGTGCCCCCAGTGTGCATCACCTTGTATTGCGTGCACTTTTGCGCCCTTACCACCTTACTCACTTGTCTTCTTCTTTTGTCTCCCACCTCCGAGGATCTGGCTTTGGGGCAGAGAGAGAGGAGAGAGAGGTGCTGGCTCTGCAGTTGTGGGCCTGCACTTTCGCTGCTTGCTGCCGGGATCGATACACCATATGGACCGCAATTTTTGTGGCCGCCCACCATGGACCGCAGTCTTTTGCGGCCAAGCACCACCCGTTGATGGACCTATGGGTCAACGTGGCACCTATGCCATACAGGTGAACCACTTTTAGTTGGCCCCCTGAAGGCCACAATACAGAAATGGACGCGGTTGGCGCCTTTCTTTTTTTCTTCTAAGGAAGCTAGAAGGCCAAGCACTTCAGGAAGGCAAGACCAGCGGCACAACATCGGCCGGCTGCGACACCACCGGTGACGTTGAACACTTTATTGGTGCACCGGATGGTGCTGACTGTACATGATGGGGTGGTGCTTTTGGTGCTTGGATGGGGTGCTCTGCACATTATTAAAGGCCGTAAGGCCACAGGGCACTCATGGGTTGGTGTATCGATGCTGGCATGCGTGCTCTCTCTATGCATAACATCTGCATGTGTTCCTCAAATAACAGGTCCTGGATCGTAGTGTAAATATCAGTGTAGTCTTGTGTAAATAATGCTCCCTACCGGCTGTATGTTTAGTTTGAGGATTCTTTCCGCGATTCGGTTATCCTGTGGGTGTGTTTCTGTGAGGAGAAGGGTGCAACGTCGCAGGGGGACATATTTACTCATTTGTGAACATCTGTAAAACTGTCGCACTCAGGGTTGAGTTAATAGTAGAGGGAACTACATCTGAGTGCCACACTAACGTAGGTAAAGATTTATCGGGTCGGGACGCCCCGAGGTAGAGAAGGGTGCAATGTTGCGGATATGGGATTTACATCCATCCATATCCGCTTGTAAATATTCCCCTATTTCCCCAATACTCCCCAACTATCCCCAATCCCCCATTCCCTAGTCCCATTTTCTGTAAACAACACTCTGTAGACCCGACCTTCCCCTATTTCCCCCATTAAATGTCGCATCCAGGTCCACCGCATCTCACGTAGACAACTATAGAACATCTTGCTAGTTATTCTTAGTCTATGTCAGTTAAGGACTCGTTTCCATTAATTCTGACACTTCGTTGAACCAGAATGTGACGGTATGGCACCTGTTAGGAAGTTTAGGACCTCCCAATACCTCCCCGCAGCTCTTCCTCACAGTTCAACAACAACCACAACAACAGCGGCGGCGGCGCGGGGAGTGCGCGTCCTCACTCCGGCTTGGTTAGCCGCCATCAAACATGTGCTCGACGGGGTTACCCAGTAGGGGCTTGCTGTCAGCTCCTCGTCAAGGGCGGAGCCCCGGGTAACCCCCGCACCCAATGAAAGTGGCGGACCGATTCCGTCTGGGGCGGAGCCAACGAGCCGAGGGCGTGGCACGCCCCGCTGAGCATGCGCAGGAAGAGGGAGGTGACGTAAGATGCGCCTCAGCTACGAAGAAGAAAGGACGCCACCTCCTAGCGCTGAGAAATACCTTCCGCCTCTCTGGACCGGACCGGGTCGATTCTGCCCCTGAGTCAAGGTGCACCTTGAGCCATCGAATGCCTGCCCTTCCTTGCCATCAATCCCTGTGTAAGTCAGTCTTGTCCCGTTTGTCTGTTGTCTGTCGGGGATAAGATAAGACCGTGTCTAAGTGCCCATCTTGCTGTGCTTTACCTCTTGCCGTGTAATCTACCCGTTTCTGCATAACCAATATTATATCCTCCTCCGGAGGTCTTGAGAACTGTACCCCTTGTGTCGTGTCATTTATCCCAGCCGTTGTGACCTTTTCTTCATTGATTTAGAATAGCGCGACTTAGTCAACGTTCGAGTGTAATCGGGTAAACAGTGCGAACACGGCGGCCATTCCGCTCGGCCCATCATAACATCCTAATAAGTCGTGTCCGTAACAATATAAACTACTCAATAGCAAAAACTCAATATCAACACCTCGTTGTCAACACCAACATCAACAACTCATTATCAAACCCTCATTATCAACAGCTCATTATAAACTCTTCATTATCAACCCCTCATTATCAACCACTCAATATCAACATCAAAATAAACCACTCAAAATCAACCCTTCAATGTCAACAACACAATATAAACTACTCAATAGCAAACACTCAATATCAACACCGTGTTGTCAACACATCAACATCAACAACTGATTATTATCAATCCCTCATTATCAACAGCTCATTATAAACTCTTCATTATCAGTCCCTCATTATCAGTCCCTCATTATCAACGCCTCCTTCTCAACTCATGATCAATTCCTCATGATCAATCTCTCATTATCAGTCCCTCATTATCAACGCCTCCTTATCAACTCATGATCAATTCCTCATGATCAATCCCCCATGATCAATCTCTCATTATCAGTCCCTCATTATCAACGCCTCCTTATCAACTCATGATCAATTCCTCATGATCAATCTCTCATGATCAATCTGTCATCAATCCCTCATTATCAATTCCTCATGAACAATCCCTCATGATCATCAATCCCTCATTATCAATCCCTCATGATCAATACCTCATTATCAACGCCTCCTTATCACTCCTCATTATCAATTCCTCATGATCAATTCGTCATTATCAACGCCTCATTATCAACTCCTCATTATCAGTCCCTCATGATCAATCCCTCATTATCAACCTCTCATTATCAGCCCCTCATGATCAATCCCTCATGATCATCAATTCCTCATGATCAATTCCTCATTATCAGTCCCTCATTATCAGTCCCTCATTATCAGTCCCTCATGATCAATCTCTCATCAGTCCCTCATGATTAAATCCTCATGATCAATCTCTCATTATCAATCCCTCATGATCAATTCGTCATTATCAACGCCTCCTTATCAAATCCTTATGATCAATTCCTCATGATCAATCCCTCATGATCAATCCCTCATGATCAATCCCTCATGATAAATTCCTCATTATCAATCGCTCATGATCAATCCCTCATGATAAATTCTTCACAATCAACCCCTCATGATCAATCCCTCATGATAGATTCTTCACAATCAACCCCTCATGATCAATCCCTCATGATAAATTCCTCATAATTAATTCATCATTATCAAGCCCTCATGATCAATCCCTCATGATCAATCCCTCATGATCAATTTCTCATTATCAATCCCTCATGATCAATCCCTCATGATCAATCCCTCATGATAAATTCTTCACAATCAACCCCTCATGATCAATCCCTCATGATCAATCCCTCATGATCAATCCCTCATGATAAATTCCTCATTATCAATCCCATATGATCAATCCCTCATGATAAATTCCTCATTATCAATCCCTCATGATAAATCTATATATATAAAACACAGTTTGTGTGTGTGTGTGTGTGTGCGTGTGTGCGTGCGTGTGTGTGTGTGTGTGTGTGTGTGTGTGTGTGTGTGTGTGTGTAATGTTACCGATAGACTCCTAACTGGAGAGGCTCACGTGCTTGATATTTGGCATAGACATGGCCATTGAGCCTGGGAAGAACAGGGCCGACCTAAAAAAAATTATTTCATAATATTTTTTTACCATATTTTTACCTCAGCGCATTTCAGCGAGGAATATTATGCACGGCATCTGAGGCGGTGGCAGAGCAGTGCGCTGATTTGCTCAGAGCGATCACGTGATGTTCCTTGCCGCCATAAACTCACAGCAAGTAGCATAGATTTTAGCATGATTAGCATTTAGTATGATTTAGCATGATTTAGCATAGATAGAAGCATGTTTCACAGAGATTTTTTTTCAGCGAGGAATATTATACACGGAATCTGAGCCGGTGGCAGAGCCGCGCGCTGATTCGCTCAGAGCGATCACGTGATATTCCATCCCCGCCGCCAGACCATTGAACATAAAACACAGTTTGTGTGTGTGTAATGTAATGTTACCTCCCCTCCCCCCTCCATCCTCCCCTTCCCCCCCTTCCCCTCCCCCCTCTCCCTCCCCCCTCCCCCTCCTCCTCCCCCCTCCCCTCCCCCTCCCTCTCCTCCCCCACCTCCCCCTCCCCACCCCCTCCTCCCCCTCCCCCTCCTCCTCCGCCCTCCCCTCCCCCTCCCTCTCCTCCCCCTCCCCTCCCCCTCCCCTCCCCCTCCCCCTCCCGACCTCCTCCCCTCCCCTCCCCCTCCCCCTCCCCACCTCCCCCTTCCTCCGCACCCCCCTCTCCCCCCTACCCTCCCCCTCCCCACCCCCCTCTCCCCCCTCCGTCCTCCCCTCCCCCCTCCATCCTCCCCTTCCCCCCTTCCCCTCCCCCTCCCCCCTCTCCCTCCCCTCCCCCTCCACCCTACCCCCTCCCTTCCCCCTACACCCTACCGCCTCCCCTTTCCCCTCCCCTTCCCCCCTTACCCTCCGCCTTCCACCCTTACCCTCCTCCTTCCACCCTTACCCTCCCCCTTCCCCCCCTCCCCTCCCCTCCCCCTCCCCTCCCCCTCCCTCTATCCCCACCCTCCCCTCCCCCTCCCTCCACTCCCCCTCCCCTCCCCCTCCTCTCCCCTCTCCCTCTCCTCCCCCCTCCCTCTCCTCCCCCCTCCCCTCCCCTTCTCCCTTCCCCTCCCCTTCCCCCTCCCCCTCCCCTCCCCCGCCCGGCAATGCCGGGTACTTCTCCTAGTTCCTCATAATTAAATCCTCATTATCAATCCCTCATGATCAATCCCTCATGATCAATCCCTCATGATAAATTTATCATTATCAATACCTCATGATCAATCCCTCATGATAAATTCCTCATGATCAATTCCTCATGATCAATCCCTCATGATAAATTCCTCATAATTAATTCCTCATTATCAAGTCCTCATGATCAATCCCTCATTATCAATCCCTCATGATAAATTCCTCATTATCAATCCCTCATGATCAATCCCTCATGATAAATTCCTCATGATCAATCCCTCATTATCAATCCCTCATGATAAATTCCTCATTATCAATCCCTCATGATAAATCCCTCATGATAAATTCCTCATGATCAATCCCTCAGGATCAATCCCTCATGATAAATTCTTCACAATCAACCCCTCATGATCAATCCCTCATGATCAATCCCTCATGATCAATCCCTCATGATAAATTCCTCATAATTAATTCCTCATAATTAAATCCTCATTATCAATCCCTCATGATCAATCCCTCATGATCAATCCCTCATGATAAATTCCTCATAATTAATTCCGCATTATCAAGTCCTCATGATCAATCCCTCATGATCAATCCCTCATGATAAATTCCTCATTATCAATCCCTCATGATCAATCCCTCATGATAAATTCCTCATGATCAATCCCTCATGATCAATCCCTCATGATAAATTCCTCATCAATCCCTCATGATAAATCCCTCATGATAAATTCCTCATGATCAATCCCTCATGATCAATCCCTCATGATAAATTCCTCATTATCAATCCCTCATGATAAATTCCTCATGATCAATCCCTCATGATAAATCCCTCATGATCAATCCCTCATGATAAATTCCTCATTATCAATCCCTCATGATAAATCCCTCATGATCAATCCCTCATGATAAATTCCTCATAAATAATTCCTCATGAACAAGTCCTCATGATCAATCCCTCATGATCAATCCCTCATGATAAATTCCTCATGATCAATTCCTCATGATAAATTCCTCATTATCAAGTCCTCATGATCAATCCCTCATGATCAATTCCTCATGATAAATTCCTCATGATAAATTCCTCATTATCAAGTCCTCATGATCAATCCCTCATGATCAATTCCTCATGATAAATTCCTCATTATCAATCCCTCATGATCAATCCCTCATGATCAATCCCTCATGATAAATTCCTCATGATCAATGCCTCATGATAAATTCCTCATAATTAATTCCGCATTATCAAGTCCTCATGATCAATGCCTCATGATCAATCCCTCATGATCAATTCCTCATGATAAATTCCTCATGATCAATCCCTCATGATAAATCCCTCATGATAAATTCCTCATGATCAATCCCTCATGATAAATTCCTCATGATCAATCCCTCATGATAAATTCCTCATAATTAATTCCGCATTATCAATCCCTCATGATAAATTCCTCATTATCAATCCCTCATGATCAATCCCTCATGATCAATCCCTCATGATAAATTCCTCATAAATAATTCCTCATGAACAAGTCCTCATGATCAATCCCTCATGATCAATCCCTCATGATAAATTCCTCATGATAAATTCCTCATGATCAATCCCTCATGATAAATTCCTCATGATAAATTCCGCATGATCAATCCCTCATGATCAATCCCTCATGATAAATTCCTCATGATAAATTCCTCATGATCAATCCCTCATGATCAATCCCTCATGATAAATTCCGCATGATCAATCCCTCATGATCAATCCCTCATGATCAATCCCTCATGATAAATTCCTCATGATCAATCCCTCATGATCAATCCCTCATGATAAATTCCGCATGATCAATCCCTCATGATCAATCCCTCATGATCAATCCCTCATGATAAATTCCTCATAAATAATTCCTCATGAACAAGTCCTCATGATCAATCCCTCATGATCAATCCCTCATGATAAATTCCTCATGATAAATTCCTCATGATCAATCCCTCATGATCAATCGCTCATGATAAATTCCTCATGATAAATTCCTCATGATCAATCCCTCATGATCAATCCCTCATGATAAATTCCTCATGATCAATCCCTCATGATAAATTCCTCATAATTAATTCCGCATTATCAAGTCCTCATGATCAATCCCTCATGATCAATCCCTCATGATAAATTCCTCATTATCAATCCCTCATGATCAATGCCTCATGATAAATTCCTCATGATCTATCCCTCATGATCAATCCCTCATGATAAATTCCACATTATCAACTCGTGATCAATTCCTCATTATCAATCCCTCATGTTAAATTCCTCATTATCAATCCCTCGTGATAAATTCCTCATTGTCAATCCCTCATGATCAATCCCTCATGATGAATCCCTCATGATAAATTCCTCATTATCAATCCCTCATGATAAATCCCTCATGATAAATTCCTCATAATTAATTCCTCATTATCAATCCCACATGATCAATCCCTCATGATAAATTCCTCATGATCAATCCCTCATGATCAATCCCTCATGATAAATTCTTCATTATCAATCCCTCATGATAAATCCCTCATGATAAATTCCTCATGATCAATCCCTCATGATAAATTCCTCATTATCAATCCCTCATAATAAATTCCTCATGATCAATCCCTCATGATAAATCCCTCATGATCAATCCCTCATGATAAATTCCTCATTATCAATCCCTCATGATAAATTCCTCATTATCAATCCCTCATGATAAATCCCTCATGATCAATCCCTCATGATAAATTCCTCATGATAAATTCCTCATGATCAATCCCTCATGATAAATTCCTCATTATCAATCCCTCATGATAAATCCCTCATGATCAATCCCTCATGATAAATTCCTCATAATTAATTCCTCATTATCAAGTCCTCATGATCAATCCCTCATGATCAATCCCTCATGATCAATCCCTCATGATAAATTCCTCATGATCAATCCCTCATGATAAATCCCTTATTATCAATCCCTCATGATAAATTCCTCATGATCAATCCCTCATGATAAATCCCTCATGATAAATTCCTCATGATCAATCCCTCATGATAAATTCCTCATTATCAATCCCTCATGATAAATCCCTCATGATCAATCCCTCATGATAAATTCCTCATAAATAATTCCTCATTATCAATCCCTCATGATAAATTCCTCATGATCAATCCCTCATTATCAAGTCCTCATTATCAAGTCCTCATGATCAATCCCTCATGATCAATCCCTCATGATCAATCCCTCATGATCAATCCCTCATGATACATTCCTCATAATTAATTCCTCATGATCAATCCCTCATGATCAATCCCTCATGATCAATCCCTCATTATCAATCCCTCATGATAAATCCCTCATGATAAATTCCTCATAATTAATTCCTCATTATTAATCCTTCATGATCAATCCCTCATGATAAATTCCTCATGATCAATCCCTCATGATCAATCCCTCATGATAAATTCCTCATTATCAATCCCTCATGATAAATCCCTCATGATAAATTCCTCATGATCAATCCCTCATGATAAATTCCTCATTATCAATCCCTCATGATAAATTCCTCATGATCAATCCCTCATGATAAATTCCTCATAATTAATCCTTCATGATCAATGCCTCATGATAAATTCCTCATAATTAATTCCTCATTATCAAGTCCTCATGATCAATCCCTCATGATCAATCCCTCATGATAAATTCCTCATGATAAATTCCTCATTATCAAGTCCTCATGATCAATCCCTCATGATCAATCCCTCATGATAAATTCCTCATGATCAATCCCTCATGATAAATTCCTCATAATTAATTCCTCATTATCAAGTCCTCATGATCAATCCCTCATGATCAATCCCTCATGATCAATCCCTCATGATAAATTCCTCATGATCAATCCCTCATGATAAATCCCTCATGATAAATTCCTCATGATCAATCCCTCATGATAAATTCCTCATTATCAATCCCTCATGATAAATCCCTCATGATCAATCCCTCATGATAAATTCCTCATTATCAAGTCCTCATGATCAATCCCTCATGATGAATCCCTCATGATAAATTCCTCATGATCAATCCCTCATGATAAATCCCTCATGATCAATCCCTCATGATAAATTCCTCATAATTAATTCCGCATTATCAAGTCCTCATGATCAATCCCTCATGATCAATCCCTCATGATAAATTCCTCATTATCAATCCCTCATGATCAATTCCTCATGATCAATCCCTCATGATCAATCCCTCATGATAAATTCCTCATTATCAACTCGTGATCAATCCTCATTATCAATCCCTCATGATAAATTCCTCATTATCAATCCCTCATGATAAATTCCTCATTATCAATCCCTCATGATCAATCCCTCATGATTAATCCCTCATGATAAATTCCTCATTATCAATCCCTCATGATCAATCCCTCATGATTAATTCGTCATGATCAATCCCTCATGATCAATCCCTCATGATAAATTCCTCATTATCAATCCCTCATTATCAATCCCTCATGATTAATTCCTCATTATCAATCCCTCATGATCAATCCCTCATGATCAATCCCTCATGATAAATTCCTCATTATCAATCCCTCATGATCAATCCCTCATGATTAAATCCTCATTATCAATCCCTCATGATCAATCCGTCATTAACAGTTCCTCATTATCAAGGCCTCATTAATAAAAACTTATTTTATTACCTCTGAGTTCTCCGGAAGCCCTTTTATAAAATGTCGTATTCGTTTCGTGGTGAATTAAATAAATGTTTCCCCATAATATTTTAATGACGTAATATTTTAATGACGTGTTTATATCGAACTATTCAGGCCCAATTATGCACACCCTTCGTGTGATCGGTCGGGGTGAACAGTTCTGGCCCAAGTCCTTCACGAACTGGGTGGCCAGGCCTGTCGTTCGACTGTTCTCGGATTTTGTTCAGGATGCCGGTGAGAACTGGCCGACTCTTCGTGAGGGACACCGTGGGATCTTCACCGTCTCCGCATGACCAGTGGGTGCTGGGAGACGGGTCCATATCACGTGTCTCCCACGGACGGAACACCCATTGATGCATCACCTGGGTTCGTAATACCAGGGAAACGGTTTACAGGTGTCGGTGGTGATTGGAACCCAGACTAGACACTCCAGGTGTATATCTCTGAACTATCCGCCAATCAACATTCTTCAAACAATTCTCCGTAAATGAAAATAACACATTTTGTTCTAAATTCAATCTCCGCGTCATTTCTGGGAAGGGGCGGAGCTCACAGTGAGACCAAGCTCCGTAAACCAATCAGATACAGGGGGTGATGACGTCATTTCGCGGTACAAAAGGCTTTTCCGGAAAGTTCGTTTGTCGTTGCTCGGGAGGAAGTTCGTACATCGAGTGCGGCGTTTGATCGGAGTTATACACCGGAACCTGGGACTCGGTATGTTATTGTTGTTGTTATTATTATAATTCCGATTCGTTATGCTTACAATTTCTGATCACTGACTGCAGTCAAAAACTCTGACAATGTGGTAAATGACAGTATCAGGTTCACTGTGGGATGTACGCCCGGTCCGCGGGTCCCTCAGCGGGTGCGCGCACGGCCCGGGTGTCGTCGGGTCCACGCGCGTTCCGGGTCCCTCAGCGGGTGCGCGCACGGCCCGGGTGTCGTCGGGTCCACGCGCGTTCCGGGTCTCGTCGGGTCCACGCGCGTTCCGGGTCTCGTCGGGTCCACACGCGCTCCGGGTCTCGTCGGGTGCACGCCCGGGTCTCGTTCGGTCCACGCGCGCTCCGGGTCTCGTCGGGTGCACGCCCGGGTCTCGTCCGGTCCACGCACGCTCCGGGTCTCGTCGGGTCCACGCGCGTTCCGGGTCTCGTCGGGTCCACGCGCGTTCCGGGTCTCGTCGGTTCCACGCGCGTTCTGGGTCTCGTCGGGTGCACGCCCGGGTCTCGTCCGGTCCACGCGCGTTCCGGGTCTCGTCGGGTCCACGCGCGTTCCGGGTCTCGTCGGGTCCACGCGCGTTCCGGGTCTCGTCGGGTCCACGCGCGTTCCGGGTCTCGTCGGGTCCACGCGCGTTCCGGGTCTCGTCGGGTGCACGCCTGGGTCTCGTCGGGTCCACGCGCGTTCCGGGTCTCGTCGGGTCCACGCGCGTTCTGGGTCTCGTCGGGTCCACGCGCGTTCCGGGTCTCGTCGGGTCCACGCGCGTTCCGGGTCTCGTCGGGTCCACGCGCGTTCCGGGTCTCGTCGGTTCCACGCGCGTTCTGGGTCCATGCGCGGTCCGGGGGGGGGTGCACATTTCGGGTCTGTGTTTGTGGTAAAACAGGGGATTTCCCGGGTGGCCCCACCCTTCGGTTTCGGTTTCACTTCGTTAACTCTTGAGTTCCACCCACATCGTTATCATGCACTGCAGAAAATATTAACCCATTCCCTCCCGAATTCGTGTTTCTGCGGATAAAACAGAAATGGTTCAAATCACAATTATCATTTTTATCTCCTGTGTGGGTTTTTCACTCCTCAAAACTCAACCCGGACTTTCCTATCCTGTAGATAAACGTTAACCCCGGGTTTCCTTTTCACCCCCATGAACGATAATCCCAGCTATGTTTAATGTCATGAACAAGCATGATTTACTTACATACAACGCACGTGTGCAAGATTAGTTGAACATATTCCATGAGTGCGTTGTGTGTTAAATAAATAACACAACTTGTGGAAGTTCTGGAGCATTGGACAAGAGATGGAAGATGATCAGCATGGACTGTATTTACTTGGAGTCTTAGTCGCCGAGATTAAGGCAAATCCACTCAAACACCTTCGACACAAACTCAAACCATAAGGTGTTCAAGCAGACGTACTAAGATGGACAGAAGCATTCTTGATTCCACGATACAAATGGTTGTGATAAGTGGAAGGATGTCTGAATACAGCTCAATGACAAATGGAATTCCATAGGGCAGTGGTCTGGGTCCATTGCTGTTTAGCACCTTCATCAATGACTTCCCAGGTGTTGTTGGTCCCGAGTTAAAACCGTTTGCAGACGACACAAAACTGTAGAGGACGGTTGATACCCAGGATGAAGTAGAAGTCCTGCAAGAAGATGTGAATGCAGTTGCAGGGTGGTCCCAAAAATGGCATCTTCCATTCAATGAGAATAGATGCAAGGTGGTCCACTTTTGGAGGAGCGACCTTAAGTTTTCCTCCACCATAGAAAGTGATTCAGGCATAAGTGAAATTAAAAAAACATAACGAAGGAAGAAATTTGGTTGTTTTGTTCCACACAAGTTTGTCAATGGGCTGCAGATGTATTGAGGAGCGCAAATATGAAACTCGGAATAATCAAAAGATCATTCTCAGCATTAGTCAGGTTCACCATGTTTTTTTCGTTCAAAACTTTTGGAGATGAGAAAAACGATACATTTTTGGAATATTCAGAGCACGAGGAATCCAAAAATTAATGTTGGCATTTGCGAATTAATTTACCAGAAAATGACTCAGGACAGGGATGGAGATCTGTAAAAGCAAATTCCTGAACGGTGTAGACCTCGTAGATCCTGTGTATAGGACTTATAGTTGAATCTGATACTAACAAGGCTGATTTCTTGCTTTATAAACCCAAACCTATAACTTCAAAGGACTTGCAATATCATGTATTATGTAATACAGTTATATCACAATTATAAAGACAATGGTTTTCAATTACCTTTGTTTGTTGCTTTTCTATAATCCTGAGTACTATTTTGAGGCCTTTATTGGATTCCTTGGCCCAGAAAACATAGGATTAGCATATTTAATAAAATTTCTAGGTCGACTGGAAGCCGAGATAGCGCAAAATATGTATTTTATGGCGGCCATTTTCAAAATCCAAAATGGCGGCCATGCAGGTGTCTGTGCAAATGCCAACATTAATTTTCGGATTCTCTATGCCCTGATGATTCCAATAATGTACAGGTTTGCTAATCCCAAAATTTTGAACGAAATTATATTTGTTAACATAGTGAACCCGACTTGGCGAGGAAAGTGTTGCTCCAATTGTATAAAACTACAGTGAGACAAACCCTTGAATATTGTAATTCATTGTGGTGCCCGATACATAAGAAAGATGAAGACCTTCTTGAGAAAGTCCAACAGAGGGCAACCAGGGTCTTGCGAGATTCCAGACACCACGAGTATCCCAACAGACTGAGAGCACTGAATCTACCTGCACTGGTCTACGGGAGACAACGAGAGGAGCTCGTCCAGATGTGTAAGATAATGCAAGGAATTGGTCAACTTACTGTCTAGAAATTATTTTAAATGAATGAGAATTCAAGAACCAGAGGCCATATCAAGATAGTGAGGATTGCACAACTAAAGCCAGAACGATACTCGGTAGAGAGCACACCTCCGCCAGGTGAACAGTTTACGTTTTGTAGCTCACTGATAGGCCTGATCTGGATCCCGACCTGAACCAAAATCGAATCGGCTTGTTCTCGTCACCTGACCAACTCATCCACCTAGTTTTGTCATAACTTGTCCACAACTTTTTGAAATCCTGCGCTATATATCGTGTTTGGCCCTCTCTCTCTCTCATTGGTGAAGAATCCCTTAGAAAATAAAAAAAACTCACTTATCTGAATCCAGATTCTGATCTTCCCCAAAATAATATCAATTTGTCCTTGTCAAACACCCAACCTGACCACCAAGTTTCGTCCACAATGTCTTTGGATATCCTGTTCACAGACAGACAAACAGACAGGGGTGAGAACATAACCTCTGCTCACCCTCGGTGGTGGAAGTAATCAGACAAAATACTTATCCCTTATCATCCCAACCATCCCTTATCACCCCAGCCATCCCTGATCACCTCAACCATCCCTTATCACCCCAACCATCCCTTATCACCCCAACCATCCCTTATCACCGCAACCATCCCTTATCACCGCAACCATCCCTTATCACCCCAACCATCCCTTATCACCCCAACCATCCCTTATCACCCCAACCATCCCTTATCACCGCAACCATCCCTTATCACCGCAACCATCCCTTATCACCGCAACCATCCCTTATCACCGCAACCATCCCTTATCACCCCAACCATCCCTTATCACCCCAGCCATCCCTTATCACCCCAACCATCCCTTATCACCCCAACCATCCCTTATCACCCCAACCATCCCTTATCACCCCAACCATCCCTTATCACCCCAACCATCCCTTATCACCCCAACCATCCCTTATCACCCCAACCATCCCTTATCACCCCAACCATCCCTTGTCACCCCCAACCATCCCTTATCACCCCAACCATCCCTTATCACCCCAACCATCCCTTATCACCCCCAACCATCCCTTATCACCCCAACCATCCCTTATCACCCCAACCATCCCTTATCACCCCAACCATCCCTTATCACCCCAACCATCCCTTATCACCCCAACCATCCCTTATCACCCCAACCATCCCTTATCACCCCAACCATCCCTTATCACCCCAACCATCCCTTATCACCCCAACCATCCCTTATCATCCCAACCATCCCTCATCATCCCAACCATCCCTCATCACCAAGGATCCCGTGGAGTGATGAGCAGCAAATAAGCTTCGCTTCATGTCTCTTTATCTCATGAGATCCAGTAAGTAAGAACACGTCAGTAAAGGCCCCCCTATCCCAACATGGCGCCTTACTTTGATGTATTGCTCGCTGTTGAGGCGTTTTAACAGGACAATGTGGGGTGCACCACATGTAAAGATCTAACTGATCACGTGTACCATACCAAGAATACAAAAAGACAATAACTAGATCCGATCTGAATAAGTGAAGCGTAAAGCAACCGGTCAGCAGTCCGACCCGATATCTTGCCCAGGGGGCAAACCCCCCATTTTTTGTGAAAACAGACACGGTCTGCTATAAAAGGTTGTTGTATATGGTTGGATTCTTTAGACCCCCAGCAACAACTTCCAGGTGGACAACCTTTCCAACAGGCTACTGTAACTGTGCAATTCAAGATGGCGTCCAAGATGGTCGCCATATTTTTAAATCTCCATATTGTCGTCAATTGTTATCTTATTTTCATGTGTAATACTTTGTTGCTCTGGTTTTCAAGGTCAGGGAATCTATTTACGATGGTTTCAGAGTGATATGATGTGTTTTATACCATGTACTAGGCCTAATATTTATTACATGTTAATATATTATTTTAAGGCGACCATGACACAGAAAATCTACAATAACAATACACAGTAGTTTACTGTTGTTGTAAGAACAATAATGGTACAGAAAGGTACTAGTTACCAAGAACAGATTACATGAGAAATGAACGACTGCATGTGCTTCACAGTTTGGAATGCAAGCCAAATGGCTGAGGCAAATATTTGTAAAATTCATGTCAGTGATACACTCCACAATGTTGCATCCTATGAACAGGTCTACCACTCAATATAATGCTGCAATACAAGTGTCCATGTGAACAGCTGATGGTATACAGTTAATTGTCACTGTTTGAGTCACTGCTGTCACTGCTGTCAAATGCTGCAATGTATTTCACTCGGCTGCACTTGGTGGCTGATCCCTGGCAACGACATACAATGTAACAGGCCACGTTCTTCCTGGCACAGGAACAGTTCCTGTTGCAGCCTTTGGTGCAGCCACATGCAACAGCCTTTGTAATTGTCTGTGGCCAGGCTGATTGAGTTGACAGGACTGGAACTAGTTTCCCATCCTCCAGAGCCCAACCATAATCCACAAATGGGGGAAGCTGAGGCTTGGCCACATGTGCAGTCTTATCTATAATAGTTGCAAGAGCTGCACGCTGTAGATGTAGAAGGAATGTATGTTCTGTTGGTGGGAGTAGTTTCAGCATGGTTGACCTGTTGATCAGGAATTTATAGGCTCTAAGCTTTCCAAGATCGCAGTCCTCAAAGTCATCAGATCTGTTAGTGTACACAGCAATGACAAGTTTGCGTGCCTGGTTGATGAGGTCTGATGTGATCTGGTTGCGGTTCTGACCTTGCTCACCAAAGTGTTCGAGCTCAGTTACGTCCGTGGTATAGCTACGGTTCAACCAGGTCTTTTTGCCAGTGAAGAATGGGTAGCTGGTCGTATCCCTTCCACTCAGGCTGTGGATGAAGGGAAGTGCACGACATTTCGAAGGTCCTAGTGACCTAGCCATTTGGTGTATGGGCAGATATGTCTCTGCAGCAGTTCTTACCCACAGTTCAGGAAGATCTTCCAGAATGCTGGCAGCATAGTAGATACAAATGATGATTATATCTGTGTCATTGCCATGAATGACCACCCTATCAACACCTTCATTCTGGACACTATAAATAGCATGAAGCATTACTCTGGTATCAGCCTCCTGCTGTGTAGACTCCAAGGCAGTGATGTCGGTGGCTGACCCCTCAGTGACCAGCATGCTCTTGGTTTCTTAATTGAAGCCTCCACCTAAGTAAAGGCGAGTTGAGCCCAGTGCTGGATTTAGCTGTTCACTCTTGCTCCATGTCTCACACAAGAAACTCAGAAGGGCTGCTTTGTTAGCTGACACAGAGAAGAATTCCTGTGGGCCAGGGGCTTTGTACTGCTCACTGACCTCAAACACCTTTGCTTGCCTGGATTGGCCATACCTGTGTTGCTGTTCTGCTGATTTGAGGCTTTGTTCACTGCATCGGTCGCAGCAGAAATGTATGATCTCTGTGCCAGCAGGCACATCTTTCAGCAGCTGCTCCTTGTAGCGATCAGCAATGTTTCCAAATGTCTCATTTTTCTTGAAGGACCAATGGCATATGGCATGCATTGCATCAACCACTACTGTCGTCTTCCAGTCTCCTTGTGGCAGAATATCAGCACTGGTCACTTGAGTCTCCTCCTTCAGTGTTTTCACTAGACTAGCCTTTGTACCTGCAGCCCTCATGGTTCCATCTTCATTGAATAAAGATGGGGGTACTTTACTGCACTCGTGTTTGCCAATAAAGTTGACGACATCGACGTCTCCACCACTGGCATTGATCTGTGTTATGCGAAGAAGGGCAGTGACTTCATCACTCTTACCTGTTGCACTCTTCCCTGTCGACTTTTTTGGCTTTGCATTTTGGGTGTGGAATGTTTTCAGTTTCACAATGGTTGTTTTCTTCTGATAACCAGATATGGAACTGGACAGTGCTTTCAGACCAAGTTCCTTCACACCTGTGAGATGTTCCTGCACTGCAGCATCTGCTGTTGTAATATTATATCGTCCCTTTGCACCAAGTCCTTGACATATTATGCACTTTGTGTAGTCGATGTCAGTGTCCTGGCGTCTCCTCTTGGGTTCCTTTTTCAGTGACAAGCTTCCTTCCACCACCCGTTTCTCTGCCTGGGTCATCATCGTACCTCTCATGCAATCACCTGCAACAGTAAAACCACCACCATGTTATGCATACTAGCAACTAGAGTAGGCCTACATGCAAGCTATTGATATGCTACACTACATGCAAATTTCTGATATGCTAGACTACATGCACACTACACAATGGCCACACCACGACAGATCACACAACTTTGGACATTTCTGCCCACATGATTTTTATGAGACAAATGGCATAAAACACATCATATCACTCTGAAACCATCATAAATAGATTCCCTGACCTTGAAAACCAGAGCAACAAAGTATTACACATGAAAATAAGATAACAATTGACGACAATATGGAGATTTAAAAATATGGCGACCATCTTGGACGCCATCTTGAATTGCACAGTTACAGTAGCCTGTTGGAAAGGTTGTCCACCTGGAAGTTGTTGCTGGGGGTCTAAGGAATCCAACCATATACAGCAACCTTTTATAGCGGACCGTGTCTGGTTGACCAATCTTGCTCCCTGGGTATGATGCTAATAATTTGTATGGATGGGCTATGTCTCAATCCCTACCTTATGGTAAACTTAAGTGGGTTAAAGAGAAAGATTATGAAAAGGTTTTACAGGATATCGTTATCTCTACACAAAAATAATTGGATAAAGCTAAAATTGGATTTTATTTTGAGGTTGATTTGAAATATCCTGAAGAACTTCATACGAAACATAAAGATCTTCCTTATGCTCCTGATAAAGGAAGCCCAAGAAGAGAATGGTAAAGCGATTATCAACAATCATTTAATACAAAAGGTAAATCAACAGAAAAATTACTTACTACATTATATAATAAAGGAAATTATGTTTTACACCAAAGGAACTTGAGACAATGTTTATCAGCAGGGTTAAGAGTGAAGAAGATTCATAGAGTTTTACAGTTTAAACAAAGCCATTGGTTGAAGGAGTATATTGATTTTAATACACTCCAGAGAACTGAAGCAAAAACTGATTTTGAGGACTTTTATAAATTGATGAATAATGCGGTCTTTGGTAAGACGATGGAAAATGTTAGGAAAAGACAAAACATAAGACTTGCTACATCTTGGAAACAAGCAACACAATTAATTAATACACCCAGTTTTCAAAGAGCAGAGGTGTTTTCACATAACATTTGTGCTATCCGGCGGTCTTAGGCGTAAAGCGTCCACGTCATGTGTGATGTCATTGTTCACCTGTCTTGTCATTAGGGCAAAAGTGCGCCCTAAATTAATATATGAGATTACAGGAATGCTACATAGCCATCGGTCATTGCACGACTGTGGACAGAAGTCCATACATATTGCCATTCTGCTTGATTTTGTAGCTTGTGGGGCTGAGGAAACGGGTCGTTTCACACCTGAGAGCTTACCCCCTCCTTGTAGCTGATTTATGGGGATAACACGCAATTGCAGTGCCAACAGTGCTCCCTCGCAAGGCTACCGTAGACCCAGCAAATTTTGGTGCTAACCCTGCTCCCTCGCAAGGCTACCGTAGACCCAGCAAAATGTGGTGCTAACCCTGCTCCCAAGCAAAGCTACCGTAGACCCAGCAAATTTTGGTGCTAACCCTGCTCCCTCGCAAGGCTACCGTAGACCCAGCAAATTTTGGTGCTAACCCTGCTCCCTAGTAAAGCTACCGTAGACCCAGCAAAATGTGGTGCTAACCCTGCTCCCTAGTAAAGCTACCGTAGACCCAGCAAATTATGGTGCTAACCCTGCTCCCTAGGTAAAGCTACCGTAGACCCAGCAAATTATGGTGCTAACCCTGCTCCCTAGGTAAAGCTACCGTAGACCCAGCAAATTATGGTGCTAACCCTGCTCCCTAGGTAAAGCTACCGTAGACCCAGAAAATTGCAGTGCTATCGCACTTTCTAGAAATGAGGTGTGAAAAGGTCTTAGGATCTTTTACTCCATCTTGTGTCATTGGTGGTGTAATGCTTTAGAGCTTCCCCTTCTTCATTTGTATGCAGCACAATTAGGGTGCAGTAAAGCAGCATTGCATCATTGGCTGAGGGTTGAGGGCGCAGGCGCAATGAGGCACTGCACCCGAAATGTGCCGCTGATGCAGTGCCCTCTGCTGGTTAGATCAATAATTTGGTAATTGTTCAGGATATGGGTGATGGTTCGCCTCCTGGGTCGGAATTCCAACCCAGGCTTGAAAGATTGGAGGTGACGGTGCGTATAACTGGGTCGGGATTCAAACCTGGGCTTGATAGCTCAGAGGTGAGTGTGCGTATAACTGGGTCGGGATTCAATCCCAGGCTTGACAGCTCAGAGGTGAGTGCGCGTACAACTGGGTCGGGATTCAAACCCAGGCTTCACAGCTCAGAGGTGAGTGTGCGTATAACTGGGTCGGGATTCAATCCCAGGCTTGACAGATTAGAGGTGAGTGTGCGTATAACTGGGTCGGGATTCAAACCCAGGCTTGATAGCTCAGAGGTGAGTGTGCGTATAACTGGGTCGGGATTCAAACCCAGGCTTCACAGCTCAGAGGTGAGTGTGTGTAAAACTGGGTCAGGATTCAATCCCAGGCTTCACAGCTCAGAGGTGAGTGTGTGTAAAACTGGGTCGGGATTCAATCCCAGGCTTGACAGATTAGAGGTGAGTGTGCGTATACTGGGTCGGGATTCAAACCCAGGCTTGATAGCTCAGAGGTGAGTGTGCGTATAACTGGGTCGGGATTCAATCCCAGGCTTGATAGCTCAGAGGTGAGTGCGCGTACAACTGGGTCGGGATTCAAACCCAGGCTTCACAGCTCAGAGGTGAGTGTGTGTAAAACTGGGTCAGGATTCAATCCCAGGCTTGACAGCTCAGAGGTGAGTGCGCGTACAACTGGGTCGGGATTCAAACCCAGGCTTCACAGCTCAGAGGTGAGTGTGTGTAAAACTGGGTCAGGATTCAATCCCAGGCTTGACAGCTCAGAGGTGAGTGTGCGTATAACTGGGTCGGGATTCAATCCCAGGCTTGACAGCTCAGAGGTGAGTGCGCGTACAACTGGGTCGGGATTCAAACCCAGGCTTGACAGATTAGAGGTGAGTGTGCGTATAACTGGGTCGGGATTCAAACCTCAGTTTGATAGCTTAGAGGTGAGTGTGCGTATAACTGGGTCAGGATTTAAACCAAGGCTTGACCACTTCGAGGTGAGTGTGTGTATAACTGCGTCGGGATTCAAACCCAGGTTTGACAGCTTAGAGGTGAGTGTGCGTATAACTGGGTCGGAATTCAAACCTGGGCTTGACAGATTAGAGGGGAGTGTGCGTATAACTGGGTCGGGATTCAAACCCAGGCTTGACAGCTCAGAGGTGAGTGCGCGTCCAACTGGGTCGGGATTCAAACCCAGGCTTGACAGCTCAGAGGTGAGTGTGTGTAAAACTGGGTCAGGATTCAAACCCAGGCTTGACAGATTAGAGGTGAGTGTGTGTAAAACTGGGTCAGGATTCAAACCCAGGCTTGACAGATTAGAGGTGAGTGTGCGTATAACTGGGTCGGGATTCAAACCCAGGCTTGATAGCTTAGAGATGAGTGTGCGTATAACTGGGTCGGGATTCAAACCCAGGCTTGACAGATTAGAGGTGAGTGTGCGTATAACTGGGTCAGGATTCAAACCCAGGCTTGACAGCTTAGAGGTGAGTGTGCGTATAACTGGGTCAGGATTCAAAACCAGGCTTGACAGATTAGAGGTGAGTGTGCGTATACTGGGTCGGGATTCAAACCCAGGCTTGACAGATTAGAGGTGAGTGTGCGTAAACTGGGTCGGGATTCAAACCCAGGCTTGACAGCTCAGAGGTGAGTGCGCGTATAACTGGGTCAGGATTCAAACCCAGGCTTGACAGCTCAGAGGTGAGTGTGCGTAAACTGGGTCAGGATTCAAACCCAGGCTTGACAGATTAGACGTGAGTGTGCGTATAACTGGGTCAGGATTCAAACCCAGGCTTGACAGATTAGACGTGAGTGTGCGTATAACTGGGTCAGGATTCAAACCTTGGCTTGACAGATTAGAGGTGAGTGTGCTGTTCCTCTCGACTGTGGACCATCCTGTCATCCCAAGAGCTGCTGCTCTGAGTCTGCCAGGTTGAAGCTTCGAAGCCCGGTCGAGTCACTCCAAAGACTTTTAAAATGGTACAAACTGCTTCCTTGTTTGACATTCAGCTTTTAAAAGGAAAGGGCACGGACAAACAACAATAGGTTGGTAATTGTAGCACAGACTTTGTTGGGCCGAATGTCGTCCTCCTGCATTAAAAATCCTTGTTATTGGGAATGAAAAGGGTTAAGTTAATAATTCCTTCGTGTTGTTGATTCTTCAGTTCAACTTCAACCTCTTCATTCAGCTTAACATCATCCAACAACTTCATTTAATCTTCCATCTCCCATCTTGATTCATGTCATGTTCCTCCTCACGTCCATGCACCACTTTCCCCCATAATTACCTCTTCCCCTTGCAGTTTAACCCCCAAATGGAACTGAAAGCTGAAACACCTGTGAATCACCTGGTGAATCACCTGAATAAGTCAAACACTAAATGAGAGGATGCAGCAAATGTAATGACACAACTGCAGCATCAGCTAAAGGGATTATCAGATCTCAGTGTGCGGAACCCAAATCTGTATCATCAGGATGATCCGGTTATTGATGTGGGTAAACGTGTAGATCTTGCAGACCTCATCTGATGGATCTGCAGGTCACGTGTTAGTTTGTGATTAAATTGGAGTTTTGACGGTTTTTGCTTTAATTGACAATTAATCTGAGGATCGTCCTGCGTTGCAGGAACAAATCAGATCTACAATTGATGGACAGACAATGAAGTACAAAACTTGGGGGTTAAAGTTTACCCACATTGTGATTAAAATACTTGGGGGTTAAAGTTTACCCACATTGTGATTTAAAAACTTGGGGGTTAAAGTTTACCCACATTGTGATTAAAAAACTTGGGGGTTAAAGTTTTCCCACATTGTGATTAGAATACTTGGGGGTTAAAGTTTACCCACATTGTGATTAGAATACTTGGGGGTTAAAGTTTACCCACATTGTGATTAGAATACTTGGGGGTTAAAGTTTACCCACATTGTGATTAAAATACTTGGGGGTTAAAGTTTTCCCACATTGTGATTAGAATACTTGAGGGTTAAAGTTTACCCACATTGTGATTAAAATACTTGGGGGTTAAAGTTTTCCCACATTGTGATTAGAATACTTGAGGGTTAAAGTTTACCCACATTGTGATTAGAATACTTGGGGGTTAAAGTTTACCCACATTGTGATTAAAATACTTGGGGGTTAAAGTTTTCCCACATTGTGATTAGAATACTTGGGGGTTAAAGTTTACCCACATTGTGATTAAAATACTTGGGGGTTAAAGTTTACCCACATTGTGATTAGAATACTTGGGGGTTAAAGTTTACCCACATTGTGATTAGAATACTTGGGGGTTAAAGTTTACCCACATTGTGATTAGAATACTTGGGGGTTAAAGTTTACCCACATTGTGATTAGAATACTTGGGGGTTAAAGTTTACCCACATTATGATTGGAATACTTGGCGGTTAAAGTTTAACCACATTGTGATTAGAATACTTGGGGGTTAAAGTTTAACCACATTGTGATTAGAATACTTGGGGGTTAAAGTTTAACCACATTGTGACTAGAATACTTGGGGGTTAAAGTTTATCCACATTGTGATTAAAATACTTGGGGGTTAAAGTTTAACCACATTGTGATTGGAATACTTGGCGGTTAAAGTTTAACCACATTGTGATTAGAATACTTGGGGGTTAAAGTTTAACCATAACCACATTGTGAGTAGAATACTTGGGGGTTAAAGTTTAACCATAACCACATTGTGAGTAGAATACTTGGGGGTTAAAGTTTACCCACATTGTGATTAGAATACTTGGGGCTTAAAGTTTATCCACATTGTGATTAAAATACTTGGGGGTTAAAGTTTAACCACATTGTGATTAGAATACTTGGGGGTTAAAGTTTACCTGGTTCACCAAAAATCAGAACGATCAATTTAGCCTTTTTGACGTGTCAACAGTTTCCATGACAACAATTTCACCCAATTATAATCAAACAGGCCTTTTTGTGATTTTATTATTGCTAAACCTCGGGGATTTTTCAATATGTCAGACTGAAACTTACACAGCTTATTTTTACGTGTGTAGTTTATGTGAATACAATCTGGTCAAAATTAGTCAAGGTCGAGGCCATCCAAAACATGTAAAACTCCTATTAGGCCACAAATAGAAAATGTTTCAACCAAATTTGTTATATCCAACATTCAATCATGTAAAACACTTCAATGCACGATCATGGTTCTCACTTCAATGCACGATCATGGTTCTCACTTCAATGCACGATCATGGTTCTCACTTCAATGCACGATCATGGTTCTCACTTCAATGCACGATCATGGTTCCCACTTCAATGCACGATCATGGTTCCTACTTCAATGCACGATCATGGTTCCCACTTCAATGCACGATCATGGTTCCTACTTCAATGCACGATCATGGTTCCTACTTCAATGCACGATCATGGTTCCTACTTCAATGCACGATCATGGTTCCTACTTCAATGCACGATCATGGTTCCTACTTCAATGCACGATCATGGTTCCTACTTCAATGCACGATCATGGTTCCTACTTCAATGCACGATCATGGTTCCCACTTCAATGCACGATCATGGTTCCCACTTCAATGCACGATCATGGTTCCTACTTCAATGCACGATCATGGTTCCTACTTCAATGCACGATCATGGTTCCCACTTCAATGCACGATCATGGTTCCCACTTCAATGCACGATCATGGTTCCCACTTCAATGCACGATCATGGTTCCCACTTCAATGCACGATCATGGTTCCTACTTCAATGCACGATCATGGTTCCTACTTCAATGCACGATCATGGTTCCTACTTCAATGCACGATCATGGTTCCTACTTCAATGCCCGATCATGGTTCCTACTTCAATGCACGATCATGGTTCCTACTTCAATGCACGATCATGGTTCCTACTTCAATGCACGATCTTGGTTCCTACTTCAATGCACGATCATGGTTCCTACTTCAATGCACGATCATGGTTCCTACTTCAATGCACGATCATGGTTCCCACTTCAATGCACGATCATGGTTCCTACTTCAATGCACGATCATGGTTCCTACTTCAATGCACGATCATGGTTCTCACTTCAATGCACGATCATGGTTCCTACTTCAATGCACGATCATGGTTCCTACTTCAATGCACGATCATGGTTCCTGCTTCAATGCACGATCATGGTTCTCACTTCAATGCACGATCATGGTTCCTACTTCAATGCACGATCATGGTTCCTACTTCAATGCACGATCATGGTTCCTACTTCAATGCACGATCATGGTTCCTACTTCAATGCACGATCATGGTTCCTACTTCAATGCACGATCATGGTTCCCACTTCAATGCACGATCATGGTTCCTGCTTCAATGCACGATCATGGTTCTCACTTCAATGCACGATCATGGTTCCTACTTCAATGCACGATCATGGTTCCTACTTCAATGCACGATCATGGTTCCTACTTCAATGCACGATCATGGTTCCTGCTTCAATGCACGATCATGGTTCTCACTTCAATGCACGATCATGGTTCCTACTTCAATGCACGATCATGGTTCTTGCTTCAATGCACGATCACCAGGTGTACATACTTCTGGCATCCCCGGGGAGGGACGTGGGGGGCGTTTTCACCTGATGTCCGAGTTGGCCATTACCAATAACAGTATTAAAGGAAAAACACACATTCTGCTTGTTTACTTATGTAATCTCATGAAATCAACGACCGAAGTGGTAAAATCACTTCCAGGTTGCGGAAACCACTCCCGAACAGATAATTTCCATTCCATTTGTGGCAGTTGAAGTTAATTTGTGGAATAAATATTGTGAAAACTGATCCCTGGGCCCTTTTCAGCTTGTTCGTCCAGATAGGCGTGGGGCCGTAAACCATTTTGTGGCACAGTTTCGTGAAATCGACTAAAAATCGTCACAGTTATTTATCCACATCAGGGATTGACTAAACATGGCCGCCAGGTCTTTCTCGAAGCCGGCGTCGGTCTTGCGTGACCATCCACCATCTTGTGGTATCTTACTATAATTCACCAAATGTCCGTCCGTCTGTCTGTCTGTCTGTCTGTCTGTTCGAAGGTACCGTAAAAACTGTTGAACCGATCACAAAGATATTTTGGGTGGATAATCC
This sequence comes from Myxine glutinosa, assembly GCF_964187855.1. Taxonomy (NCBI): domain Eukaryota; kingdom Metazoa; phylum Chordata; class Myxini; order Myxiniformes; family Myxinidae; genus Myxine; species Myxine glutinosa. The sequence goes on along the minus strand of NC_136263.1, from coordinate 45,171,842 downwards.
TGGGATCTCCAGGAGTGAAATAGGCTATTTAGTTTTCCCAATTTCAGCTTTGGTCTCCAGCATTCTCAGGTTTGGACTCCCGCATAACATTCGCATTCGCATAACGTTAATTGTTCTCATTGTGACGATGTTGTTTTCCTGGGTGCCGCACAAACGGCTGCACCGATCGCTTCACAGCTGCACCGATCGAACTTGGTGACCTCGGACAAAGACCTTTTATAAGGACACGGGTTGTTAGAGGACACGGGAGTACATACAACATCGGGAGTACTAACTGCACGCGTCTTCAGTATCAAGCTTAAATATGTCATGGCGGATCTGAAGAGCGGAATGCTTGGAGAAGTGGTGCGCTACTTCGGCATGAAGGAGGATCAGAAACGTGGACTCCCACACTGCCACATCCTGCTGATACTTGCTCCCGCATGACGTTATTTTCCCGGGTGCCGCACAAATGGCCGCACCGATCGAGATTTAACGGATGTTTATATAAATCGTTTAAAAGAAAAAAAGCCTTCAATTTCTGATATTTAGCCTTTTCATTTGGGCCTCCCAATTGAAGCCCAGCCCATAGGGTGGGTACCGTTGCTAGTGAGAACAATGAACGTTATGCGAACTCGAATGTTATGCGGGAGTCCAAACCTCACAATCTGGAGACTAAAGCTGAAATTGGGAAAACTAAATAGCGTATTTTACTTCTGGAGATCCCAGGATTATCCACCCAAAATATCTTTGCGATCGGTTGAGCAGTTTTTACGGTACCTTCGAACAGACAGACAGACAGACAGACGGACGGACATTTGGTGAATTATAGTAAGATTGTGACGATGTTGCTTTCCCGGGTGCCGCACAAACGGCTGCACCGATCGCTGCACGGACTCGATCGGACTCGGTGACCTCGGACAAAGACCTTTTATAAGGACACGGGTTGAATCCCTGCTTGAGAGAATTCCAACCCATTTCAACTGAAGGAAACACGTATCGGGAGGACATACGACATCGCGAATGTGAACACGATTATCGATCACGATCACCACGATCAGAGTGTATCGATCACTGTGGGACATTTGGTGAATTATAGGAAGATACTGTTTAGATTTTGATGATTTGCGTGTGATATGATTTAACGGATGTTTATGTGAATCGTTTAAAATTAAAAAGCCTTCAATTTCTGATATTTTACCTTTTCATTTGGGCCTCCCAATGGAAGCCCCGCCCGCAGGGCGGGTACCGTTGCTAGTCATAGAAATTGATGGTCAAGAATAAGATAGTAGAATCCAGGCTTTCAAAGACCTTTATCTTGGATGCTGCTATTCCTGTCTGTACCTGTCTGTGGTGAGGATGTTGAGGTCACAGAGAGATTCACTTACCTTGGCAGTGATATTCATGTCTCCGCATCTCGATTTCTGGGTCGGACCTGGGGAGCCATGGATTCACTGGATCATGGGGTGTGGCGCTGTCATTAGCCTCGCCTGAGGAGCGGGTATTACATTTGAGTCCGTTTGTTTGTCTGTCTGTTTGTCTGTTTGTCTGTCTGTTTGTCTGCACAGAATAAATATGATTTTCTCAGCAAACGTTGGTCCGATTGACAGGAAATTTTCACCATAGGTGCAACTCCACCTGTATAATTTTTAGTGATAATTATGACGTCATAGGTCACGTGGTTCGGCCACCATCTTCGAAAACTTAAAAACTTTGCACCTCGATATCTCCGAAAGCGCTGAATAGAAAAAATTGAGACTTGGCTCATTGTAAAGAACTCTCCTTAGGTTTTGCAACAACATTAATATTATGCTTTTGTTGTTAGAAGCGTCCTTGGAAAACCCTCATGATAAAGCTCTCTTAACATTGATTTTCACCTCAACACGCAATCCCAGTGGTGGGGAAAACCCCCTCAAAAAGAAAAACCCTTTGCTACAACCTTCATTGTGTGACCCTTAGTCCTCCTGCGAAGTTTGGTTGAGATTGGAAAAGTAATGACGACCAAATGTATCGCGACAGACACCAAATTGTGTAGTTTAGTCTGATTATAATTACAATAGATCTCTTTGACAGAGTCCTGTCATTGGTTAATTATCAATCTTTGAAATACCCACAACCTCTCATGGGGTCTCTGATGTCCTGTGAGGGGTGTGGGACACATGGACGGAATAATTACCTGGTTGTTGTGAGATTATGTTTCAGGTTCATAACGACGAACGCATTTCTTCTGCAATGTTTAAATATTTATTTTTATTTTGAACATCGAATGTTTATTTGAAAAGTTAAAAATGAACTCATTTTGCACAAACACCCAAGGAATGAGTTTGTGAGGTGAAGTTGTTTGAAGTGGAGAGGAGGGAGATCTGAACTTTCATCACTGTGTTTGTAAGACCGAGTGGTGAGTTTATATTGAACTTGGTGATCATCTCCTAACTCAGCTCCTCACCCTCTGTACAGAATCTCCATCTGCAGACATAATGGAAATTGTTGATCAAGTTCGAGCTGCGGCCCAAGAGTTGAAGACTCTAAAAGAGTGAGTTCTGCTGGTTCTGTGGTACACAAGGTGCTGATAAAGCATCCTGTACATCTTGTAATCACCATGGCAATGAATCAATAATCACCATTATACAAGTCTCTCACTGGGATTTTAAAGGGGAGGGGGGGGGGGGGGGAGGCTTGTCACCAGATATGGTCAGGGAGGGGTTGTCCCCCTCGAAGTGGGAAACTGGGTCATTTCCCCAAAAAAAGGAACTTTGATATTATTTGGCCTTATCTCTCCAAGGGGCTGTTAATGCTACATAAAGGAACAATGCGAGAATTATACCAAAACAAACATGGATATACTTATGGCAGGAAGTGATTGGGGGTGGAGGGGGGGTAATCTACCCCCATGAACCATAAACCCCTCCCTCACTATCCCCAGCTGTGGGCTTGCTTTATCACAAAACCTCCTTAATCTCGAACCTTGTTTTACCTTTTAATGTATTTTTTTAAATCTCGAGGTTCCACCAATAGTTCCATAAAAACCCAGGTTTGAGTTTCTTTCCTGTTTCGACCATGAACCAGAATCTGACAGAAGGCTAGAAAATGACTCGTTGCCCCCACCTGGTCTCCAAGTGAAAGTAAACATTTCCGGGGGTTTACGATATGCTGATAACGAATCTGCAGTTTCACACTCGATATTTCAAAGGGAGTCAAACATGGCCTTGAACTTCTGACGAGGCTCTGAGGGTTCACAGCAGTCGGAGACGTTTTACTCGCCATCGACCCGAAATGTACACATGGTATCATTGGGTGAGGTGGGCAGTTTCCTGTTCACCAGTGGGGGGTCTAAGCGGACTCGAGGAGGAACAGGTCTCCAGGGTCACACCAGTCAGGAGGCTAACTTGTGAGTCGCACATCCGTAAGCTACACCTGTGGTGTCGATGGAAAGTGGAAACGATTTCCTGTTCAGTGGTACCAATGGCGGGACCATTGCTGCTTGTGGGAGGGTCAAAGGGTCATAGTCCGATTGGGAAATTCTGAGACAATACTCGGACCAAGGGCAAAGCGAAGGAGACTTGATTTAGACATGTACAACACACAATTTATTGGTATTTATCATGATGCAGATGTAGCCTCAAATCCAGTGGGGAAACACCGTTCAAGGCACTGTGCAGTCGTGATGTGGTACGCGGTATGCAGCATGAGAAAAGGACCTGTCACCAAAGCAAGGGATTTCAGAGCGCAGATTATGAGAGCAGGATGCGTATCCAATGAAGGTGATGGAATGAAGCAGTGTGGTCTGGTCAGGTTCAGGTCAGGTCAGTCTCTTGACTGCCACTGGTAACATGTAACTCAGTGCTACCTGCCACATGTTCGGGTAGTCGGCGACTAAACTGACTACCTACACTGGCTCGCCAGTGGGGAGGGTGGCTGTGACACCTTGTAAGACGAAAAACAATACCTGGTAAAGGGTGGATGAGCTCACTTTGGGAGCCAACGGCCATTCAGTAAGGAGATGGTGTCTCCTAAAAAACACCCATCTGACTGGACCGTTTTTTAGGTAGTTGGATGGAGACGGCAACCACTCAGGGTAGTACTACCGTTCGGACTTAGGAGCGTTAAAGTGGTGCCCGGAACCATCTTACACTCTCCGTCCGTGTCAGGATTGCTGGTCTCACTTTCTGTCTCACTCAAACCATAGCTACCACACCTTCAATCTCTCTTTCTTACAAACAAACCTCATACACTTTTCATCATACACTTTTCTTATTCATTTTCACTCCACACCTTTACATTCTCTCTCTTTTATTTCTCTTCATGCAGTTCTTTTATTTAAGGCCTGGCCTCGATGAGGACTATACAGTCCCTGACTGGAGCCTTCAACATAAAAAAGTCCCAGATGAGCGTTTAGAGGACCTAGTTTCAAGGTTGCAGCTGTGTTAATCTGTTTCTGGCCAAGGTTCAAATAACAAATACAAATAACACATTTCTTTCTCAATTATCTAACAAAGGTTCTATGGCTTCATCACATTTGCTTGGACAGCATTGCTAAAGTCAAGTTTCAGGTCCAGCTTACCTGCATCAATTGTCTCTCCTTGAGCAAGCTTATCCCATCTGAAGATTTGGACAGATTTAACCATCTTCACTTCTCTCTTACAAATGATGAAAACATGAGGCAGCACATCAATGATGCCTTGAAATAGACTTCTCCCCAAAGGCAGCTGCAGCTGGATATGACCCGAGTCTCTTGCAAGGGATGAAATACCAGGATTGTGGAGTTTTCCAGTTTATGCTTCTGCTTGAATTTGCTTTTCAACCTTCTGACGGCGTTCTATGGCCTTCTCGTCTTTCTGGCGATCCGTGAATTTCCTGTAGCAGGTGAAATGATACCCGCGATATCCATATACTGCAGTAGTAGCTTTGATTACAATGCCTGATGATCCACTTGTCATGTATGTTATAAGTAGAATGGACGGCACTCTTTGACTTCGACCGAAATGCCTCCGCCCACATGATGACCTCATTATACATACTTGCACCAAGTTTGATTTAGATCCCTTCAGCAGTTCTCAAGTATCACATTTTTACCTGACATGACCTTTGACCTTTGACCTATTGATGCCAAAATCGAATCAGTTTGTCGTTGCATCATAATATATACTTGTATCATGTTTGGTCAAAATCCCCTCACTGGTTCACAAGTTAGTGTGGTAACAGAATTTTTACCTGACATGACTTCTGACCCTTAACCTCTTGACCCCGGAATCAAATCAGTTGATCTTTCCAACCAGTTGATCTTTATATACTTGTACCAAGTTTGACTTAGTTCCCTTCAGCCGTTCTTAAGTTATCGCGCAAATCCTATCACGGACAGACGGACGCACAGACGCACAGACGGACGCACAGACGGACAGACGGACGCACAGACGGACAGACGGACACATGGATAGACGAACGGATGGATAACCCAAAAATATAATGCCTCTGGCGACTTCATCAGCGGAGGCATAAAAACACCTGTAAGTAATCCTCGCTTGGTACCAGGAACCAGGATCTTTTTTACTGCCATAGTTTCTTCTGTTTGAATTCCCAAGCTATGGTGTACCTACCTATCTACCTACTGGCAGGAGCCTGATACACAGGCCTACCTTCTCTCCATTCAACACGGATCTACTTTTTGTTTTCAAAGATTTCTCCACAATCATGTGATCAGTGTGGAAATTCACCTGAATCATTGTCAGGTCACACAAAACGGATTCTAAACGCCAAACCGGTAACTACATTGTTGTAGGAACTGTTTCAGATGCTCCAATGTAACTTTTTATTGTGAAATTCCATTAGTCCCACGGAATAAACAGTAGGTAATGAATAAACAGTAGGTAATGAATAAACAGTAGGTAATGGCCGACGAAGGAGGACGTGATCATGCTGCTCTTTGTGCTGGATGTGCCTAAGAGATGGGCAGAGCTCGGTGCAGCCGAACGAGAAGGACAAAGGGAGGAGCTCTTGCCTGTTTGCCTCGCACCGGCGGCTGGCTGTGGACACGACGTCACGACTTCGCGCCAACGCGTGTTTTCCCACGCAGGGACGCGGGACCTGTGAACCACACCAAACGTGATCACGTCCTCCAGTAGGGACTTCCGCTTCCGGTCCGGTATGAAGAGGACGCAGGCGTCACATGCTCGCCGCTTCTTCGACCGGGCCACTGTCAGTTGCTTGCTTTTTTTTGGTGGTCGTGCGGATTTTTTGGCCATTGAGTCTGCCCTCTGCATAGCCCCGGCTCTGCTCCCTGCTTTGCCTGCCCGGCTCCTTCGCCTGCTCGCTGTTTCCTCGGGCACGCTCTCGTGGATTGTGACCATCGCAGCGGTTTGGTGGCGGTTTCCCGCCGTGATCTTGATTTGTAGCGGCGACGGTCGATTGCCGCTGCATTTGCCGCTTTGCCGTGATCAACCTTGGCCTCGTGATCGTCTCTTTGCTCCTGCCTGCCCTCTGCTTGGTCCCGGCTCTGCTCCTGGCTTCACCTACCTGGCTCCTTCGTTTCCTCGGGCCCGCTCCCGTGCATTGGGACCATTGTTTCACCTCCTCAACCTTGGCCCCGTCTCGTCTCTCCGCTCCTGCCTGGTATGGCTCCGCGGTACTCCGCCGCAAGGCTCCTTCTGCTCAATACCCGCTCCACCCCATCATGCATCTCTGCCATCAAATCAAATGGACTCCTCCGACGACCCAGGTACATTCACCGTGGCTCCGGTCGTAAGTTTGTATATTTGCAATCAGGTCACTCCATCCCCGTCCTCTGGTCGGCTCAGCGCACTCACTCTTCGTCCCAGCGCACCTGGTCACAGCAATGCACACAATCGCACCTCCTGCCTACGAACCCTGGCTAAATCACCTGAATTCATCCCTGCTGTTTAAAACAACATCAAGCTCACCCTGTTCAACGCCCGGTCCCTCAACAACAAATGCCTCATCCTGAACGAATACATCCTGGATAACAAACTGGACTTTCTCTGTCTCACTGAAACCTGGCAACAACCTCTGGACTACTACACACTCAACCTCACCACACCCAATGGATATTCCTACGTCAATAAACCACGCTCGGAGTGGTGGAATTGCCGTTATCCACCGTCAAGACATCAGGACCAGCCTCATCCCCATCGCCTCATCCTCATCATTTGAACACCTGGCTTTTAAACTCTCTGGTCGCACGCAGTCATTCATGGCTGTCGTCTACCGCCCTCCCAAACCACACCCATCATTCCTGTCTGACTTCTCCTACTTTCTGACCCAGCTATGTTCCCTCTCCCCCTCAATCCTCTTCCTTGGTGATTTCAATATCCACATGGACTCCACTGGCTCCACAATAACCACTGACTTCACCGATTTACTCACCTGCTTTAACCTCACTCAACATGTCAACTTTCCTACCCATATCCGTGGTCACATTTTGGACCTTGTCTGCTCCACTGGACTAATTTTGCACCATCTCTCTGGCTCCGACCTCACCCTCTCTGACCACTTAGCTATCACGATGACCATGAACATCCCCACCCCAACACCAAGACATTATCGCACTATCAACTTCCGTAAGATAAACGCTCTTTCACCTACCTAATTCTCATCCACCCTCTCTGAAAAAATGTCCACTTCTCCCTTCGTTGACCTCCACACCCCTTCCGACCTCACTGACTATTACAACCACACTCTCTCCTCCTGCCTTGACCAGCTTGCGCCTGTAAAAACCAAAACAGTTTCTTTCACCCATTCTGCTCCCTGGTTTACCCCTGAACTCCGCCTGATGAAAACTCGTGCTCGCCAACTTGAAAGACTCCACAATAAAACAGGTCTCACAGTTCACTCCCAGGCCTACAAGGACCACCTACAACACTATAAAGATGCCCTCTCCCGCGCCCGCTCCGCCGACTACTCTCAAATTATCCACTCTGGCTCCGGAAACCCAAAAGCACTTTTCTCGACAATAAACAAACTCCTCCGCCCCCTGAACACCACCACCCAGTCATTCACAGTAGACAACTGCATCTCCTTCCTCTCTTTCTTCGAACGCAAAATTGACAACATCTACAACAGCTTGACCACCGCCGCACCCGCTCCCCCTCCAACCACCTGCCCCCCCTTGTCCTGCCATCTCCTGTCTCGGTTCTCCCCAATCTCCCCTACTGACCTCTCTGAACTCCTCATAGGAATGAAAACTGCCACCTGCACTCTTGACCCCATCCCCTCCAGCTTTGTCAAGGCCTCCCTCCCTGCTCTCTCTCCACTTATCATTGCAACAATAAACTCCTCCCTGTCTACAGGCATCGTCCCACCTTCCCTCAAAATTGCTGCTGTTACCCCCATTCTAAAAAAACCTGGTCTAAACCCTGACACCCTAAACAACTTCAGACCCATCTCCAACCTACCCTTTCTGTCAAAAGTTTTGGAACGTGCTGTAGCCACTCAACTCAAACATCACCTCTCTGCCAATAACCTGTATGAAACATTCCAATCCGGATTCCGCTCCAACCACAGTACTGAAACTGCTCTCCTCAAAATCACCAACGACCTTCTCCTCTCCTCTGATGCTGGCAACCTCAACATTCTCGTCCTCCTCGACCTCAGCGCTGCCTTTGACACCATCGATCACACCATCCTCCTCACCCGACTTGAAACCACCTTTAACGTTACCGGCACTGCCCTCTCTTGGATTAAATCATACCTCTCTGACAGACGCCAGTTCATCTCCATCAATAACTGCAAATCCCCCACTGCTCCCCTCCCCCAAGGTGTCCCCCAAGGTTCAGTTCTTGGCCCCCTCCTCTTCATCCTTTACCTGTCCCCCCTCGGTCACTTAATCCGCCGTCATGGTCTCCAATTCCACTGCTTCGCCGATGACATCCAGCTTTTCAACTCCACCAAGTCCGTCTCCACCGACACCCACTCTATCCTGACAAACTGCATCACTGAAATAAAATCCTGGCTTCAAATCAACTGCCTCAAGCTTAACTGTGATAAATCTGAAATAATCATCATTGGCCCAAAAACGCTCACAAAATCCACCCATAACTTTGCCCTCAACATCGACGGTATCCCAGTATCCACCTCCCCTCACATCCGGAATCTTGGCGTCATCTTTGACCAAACCCTCTCCTTCGACAAATACACTAAACAGATCACAAAGTCAGCCTTCTTTCACCTGAAAAACATCGCCCGTCTCCGCTCATCCCTCTCCTCCACGGCTGCAGAAACCCTCATCCACGCCTTCACCTCCCGTCTGGACTACTGCAATGGCCTCCTCTATGGTTCACCCTCAAAAATCACCAATAAACTCCAATACATCCAGAACTCCGCTGCCCGTCTACTCACCCATTCCCGGACCCGTGACCACATCACCCCCTTCTTTACAAGCTTCACTGGCTCCCCATCCCCCAGAGAATCCAGTACAAAATCCTCCTCTTGACATACAAAGCCCTCCATAACCTGGCCCCATCCTACCTGGCTGACCTCCTCTCCAGACACACTCCCACCCGCAACCTCCGCTCTGCTGGTACCAACCTCCTGACCCCCCCCCCCCCATCCAGACCAAATTCAGATCCTGGGGGGACAGGGCCTTCTCCATCGCTGCTCCCACCCTCTGGAACTCACTACCTCACACCATCAGAGACTCCTCCTCACTCACCACATTCAAAACATCACTAAAGACCCACCTGTTCAACACTGCATTCAACATTCAACCCACAGCATTTAACCCCTGACTATCTCTTCTCCTTCTCCCTCCTTTTGCTTTAAATATTTCCCTATTGATTCTTGTCTTTTTGCAATTGTTGTTTTCATGTATTGTTATGCATTATGTTTTGCACTCTGTCAAAGCGCCTTTGGGCTATTTGAAAAGCGCTATACAAAATAAATGAATTATTATTATTATTATTATAAGGAATAAACAGTAGGTAATGAATAAACAGTAGGTAATGAATAAACAGTAGGTAATGAATAAACAGTAGGTAATGAATAAACAGTAGGTAATGAATCACAGTAGGTAATGAATAAACAGTCGGTAATGAATAAACAGTAGGTAATGAATAAACAGTCGGTAATGAATAAACAGTAGGTAATGAATAAACAGTAGGTAATGAATAAACAGTAGGTAATGAATAAACAGTAGGTAATGAATAAACAGTAGGTAATGAATAAACAGTAGGTAATGAATAAACAGTCGGTAATGAATAAACAGTAGGTAATGAATAAACAGTCGGTAATGAATAAACAGTAGGTAATGAATAAACAGTAGGTAATGAATAAACAGTAGGTAATGAATAAACAGTAGGTAATGAATAAACAGTAGGTAATGAATAAACAGTCGGTAATGAATAAACAGTAGGTAATGAATAAACAGTCGGTAATGAATAAACAGTAGGTAATGAATAAACAGTAGGTAATGAATAAACAGTCGGTAATGAATAAACAGTAGGTAATGGATAAACAGTAGGTAATGAATAAACAGTAGGTAATGAATAAACAGTCGGTAATGAATAAACAGTAGGTAATGAATAAACAGTAGGTAATGAATAAACAGTAGGTATGCACAATAGACTTGTGTGTATCTCATGTTTATACATACATGTAGACGTGTGTATCTTATGTTTATACATACATGTAGACGTGTGTATCTGATGTTTATACATACATGTAGACACCCTGCTACCTACCAAGTGTCCACTACAGAAGTTGCATTGATCAACGGGGAGAGCGATGACAAACATAAACAACCACTTTTTAGTTTAGCTTCTTCGGGCTATTTTCCTTCCCTTTCCTTGAAGTTTCTCAATGGTGTCGATGATTCCTTCACCTTCTCGTCTGGAACACTTCAAATCAAACTCTTCACTCGTGCCCAACTATTCTATTTGAACGGCACCAAACGACCGGTGTGTTTGGTACATAAATGGATAAAACATCATCATGTCTCCTGGCATTTCACCTGACACACGCCTCCCATGGAGGTCACCATCCTCCAACAAGCATCCTCAGGTAATAATCCATGGATGATTTGAAGGCTTCTGATTGGTTGTGCGCACCGGAGAATGCTGCTCAAAAACGAGCATGATCTTCTAAGAGTGCCGAAGGTAGACGCCGATAATTGTGCATCTGAAATGAAATCTCGAATGTGAAACTACTTTTTCATGCTGAGCATAACCTATGGCTTAGAAAAACCTACATTTCAGGTAGAGGCTCGACAGGTGCATCGAGCTTGAAGGAACCATCCACTCGGCGGCGAGTTTTGGCCTAGTTTCTCCACACGAGTGTAATTAATCAAATCCACAAAGTTATTTTAATCCTCAAACCCAAACATTTTACAGACTTTTAAGATCTTATTCACTCCCCATGGTACTTTGAATCATTCCATGCCTTGAACCTTAAACCATCCATAAGGGAGCAAAATGAGATGGATCTGAACCACTTACATCATTGTTCAGGTGAGGGAAGGGGTGGATGGATGAGTGGAGGGATGGATGGATGAGTGGAGGGATGAATGTATGAGTGGAGGGAGGGATGGATGTGTGGAGGGATGGATGGATGAGTGGGAGGATGGATGAGTGGAGGGATGGATGGATGAGTGGGAGGATAGATGAGTGGAGGGATGGATGGATGAGTGGAAGGATGGACGGATGAGTGGGAGGATGGATGAGTGGAGGGATGGATGGATGAGTGGGAGGATGGATGAGTGGAGGGATGAATGGATGAGTGGAGGGATGGATGGATGAGTGGATGGATGGATGTGTGGAGGGATGGATGGATGAGTGGGAGGATTGATGAGTGGAGGGATGGATGGATGAGTGGGGGGGATGGATGGATGAGTGGGGGATGGATGGATGAGTGGGGGATGGATGGATGAGCAGAGGGATGGATGGATGAGGGGAAGGAAGGATGGGTAATCTCGAAGGAGGGATGGATGGATCTCTCAATGGAATAGGCTCCGGGCCAGGTATGGTCCATCTGCACCCCCCCCACAACTCTCCGACCCTGGGTTTTTCTGAACCATTGGGGTGTCCTGGGGTGGAAATCAACTGGTAACAGTAAATAAACTTGGACTCACTACCCATTTGGTACCTATATTGGATGGTACCCTCAAAACAGCATATTTTTAAATCCGCGTTGCGCCATATTCGACACACGTGTTCTTTTGGTATTTGTGCCTGCTAATATTAACTCAGAATAAAAAGTTATATACCAAAATAAAGCTGTTCATCTACTGATCATCATAGAATATTGACACATTACTTATAATGGTACCTTAATGGTCATAACTAGTGCTGAATAGCAGTACCCCACTTTAACGTAACATAATTCGGTATCGACCGTACTATTTCATCTTACACACATAATATGAACACATTACACCTGATATGCTTACATATATATTTTATTGGCTTTCTCCTGTATATCAGCTTTAATTTGATACCAGATACATCCCCATAGCTTCAATTCTCTTTTTTATACAGCGTGTCAAAGATACTACCTGTTTCGCGGGAACCATGAATCATATAATCTCGGTAACAGTCTTTGTCTATATTCAAAAGAACTGCCTATTACACTTATAAATGTCATTCATAATCGAATATCATAATCATACTGCCATCTTATTAACATATTAAACAAGAAAAACTTGTTTATTAATCACAGTAGTTTTTAATATCATCATATTAATATTCATACACTGGGTCAAACACCTTCCACAGAACAGTAACAATGTAATGCTCGAATATTTACTGTAAAAGTAAAAATATTTCTTATTTGAAACTAAATTTTAACATCCCATTGAAAAAAATTTTAGTATCGAATATTTTGATGATAAACCAAACATTATTGCTCAACAACAGATATCATAATAATATTAACAGTCAGTTTTATCCCTACAATTACATATGTATGTCGTACACTCAGTTAACCACATTATATCATATAATACAAGTATCCACTCTCAAAAGAACACAAACAAACAATTGCATTTTGTTAATTATCAACAAAAGTCAAACACTGCATGAGTGCAGTCAAGTTGGCTTGCTTGCACGAATGGCATATGTCCATCATGATCAGTCATCGTCACTGTCACTTTCATCGGTATCACTGTACAAAACACGATCCATATCATCAGGTGTTTCATCACCTGATTCATCATCACTCTCATCGTCGTCTGACATGACCTGAGCTATATCAGCCAGCTCACGCGGAAGCATGTCTCCATCATACCAGAGAGGATCCAGGCAGCCTTTCTCCTCTTCCCAGCCATGGCCTGGACTTGCTTTGGGAATCCTTGGTCGAGGAACGTGAGCTCTCTTCCAAATTCCCACTTGGTGGTTGACCCTTCGGATGTGCTGTGTGAGGCTCCTCATACATGGTGGAATATTGGCCATGTCTACATTGCCTGAGGGTAGGTGACGATTCTCCTTGGCACATAGCTCATTTATTCTCAGGAGTCGCAGATCATCAACGTGTGATACCTTTCCTCTTCCATACATGGCACATGTGAAGCTGTCTAGATGATTGTTCAGCTCTTCTGGCACATCCCACGTATCTCCAAGCTTGTTGAGAATAGGGATGTATTGCGGCAGACGAAGCAGCGTTTTAACAGGTTTGATTTTTCCAATCCCTCGGAAAGCGCTAGTGCTGTCACAACCGCTGTAGGCGTGAAGTGCCATAAGAGCAGTACTCTTCTCTTGGCCGAAGTCTGCTGCGAGTTTACTGACGTTTATTAGCCTCTGCTTGTTTCCTGTGCCTGTGTCAAACAGTATCTTTATGTCGTTTATCGATGCGGCGTAGTGCAGTAAGATGAAGAATACATCCGAGTCTGGGCTCTTCACTCGAACAAACTCATATTTCTGGCTCCTGGCGTAGTTTACGTATAATATCACGCGCGAGTCTGTTTCTTCTTGAGACGATTCCAGCTGAGGCAACTCTTTGGCATTTGTTGTCTGACCATCTGTGGATGTGAGTTGGTATGCCTTCCCTTCACATATCAAGATCACTTTTCGACCATGGCACCGAGAAGCATACTGGTCACTGTTCCAGAGCCTGAGTAGCAGTCGGATGAACTGGATTTTATTCTCGTCGTTCGAGAGAAACATTTTCCAATCTTGCGGTTTCTTTGTAGCTTCTCCTTTTAGAATCAACTTTTCTCCACAGCCGCGACGTCGCCTCTCCATCGACTTCACTGATCCAGGTAGGTATTGATCTGTGCTGAACACCACATCTCCTGTCTTACTGATGATGTCAAAGACATTGGAACAGATCTGGCTGACGTTGTTAGGAATGTCTTTTAGATAGTAGAAGGTGGCATTTCCGTCATACACTGTCAGGGTGACCCTTGCCTGTGGTACAGTGATGTCAGTACAGTCCTTGGTCAGGAGCTGGAATGCCTTTGCCTTGTCTGTCTTTGCTAGGTACCCATCTCCGGTCGCCAAGCTGTATGGTACTGGAGTTAATGGGTATGACATCAGTTCCTTTAGGTCAAGTTGTAGCCCTTGATTTTGCGATTTCAGCAAAAGCTGAAATGCAACGTTTCCCTGGTGCTTGAACTGGGTGACTTTGTTCTTTGATGTCTTGGTCTTGGAACTTTTGTTCATGTTGTTCAGAGTTTTGAGATTGAGTCGTTTTACTGGTTCAAAAAAATCTTCGCCATTTCTCTGGCTTTTGCATATATTTCATACGGCAAGTTTTGTGGAACTTTGCCTCAGAGGCAAAAAGATCATGGCCTCGGATCCTCATTAAGAGCGTTTCATCTTGCTTCATTTCAGCCATCTCCAGTACCGGCTTCCAGCCTTCATACTCGAACTGGCTCATCCCCTGGGTAGTCCAACTGCCATGCACTTTCACTTTTTTACGACTTTCCGAAGAACAGAAGATACAGTCTGGCTTAAATATGATCTTGTCACCAGAACTAGTACGGGCCATCCGCTGAGTTGTGGCACCAGTTGTTTCAGATGTACCTGCAGTAGGAGGGTTCAGTCTGTCTAAGTTCATCGTGAAACGCTTGTAACACTCCCAGTGGAAACCATGGTGTTCGGCCAGAGATTCAGGGACCAAATCACATGTGTCCTTCATCATATGCGGAGACTGTGGGGGTTGTGCAAGGCGTCTTTCTTTGACCTCCTGCAGCTTGGCCAATTTCTTCTCAGAATTTTTGAGTCCAGATAACAAGTGCAACTCTCCATAGCTCAGTCCCTTTACATGAGTTATGCACACAATGGGTGGTTGTTCACTCTCACGTGTACGTTTCGCTCGCGCCGGATGTTCCATATTAGCGTTGTTACTTCACCTGCAAAACACATCAAAATATTGGTAAGTACCAAGCTGAATAATTATTATAAATTGCATCTTAATTATAAAAAATATCTTATATTGCATACTTAACTATGTAAAAAAAGGTTTTTAACTTAACTAATTGACTCGTTCTGTCGCTGTAAGAGACACTTAAATAACATAATTGTACAATCTGATGATCTCAATTTACGCAGGATACAAACATGGAAGGATCTGCATGCCATTTTCGTCAAAATTCCTGCAATAAACTACAGTGATACATCAATACAACAATATATTAAGTAACACATATTAACAATACATAGATTTTGTCATGTGTCCAACATATATGTACATGATATACGTGGCAGCATTTGTAAATTGACAAATGCAGCATCGCCTACAATATCACCCCATACCGGTAGTATCTTTGACACGCTGTATAAAAAAGAGAATTGAAGCTATGGGGATGTATCTGGTATCAAATTAAAGCTGATATACAGGAGAAAGCCAATAAAATATATATGTAAGCATATCAGGTGTAATGTGTTCATATTATGTGTGTAAGATGAAATAGTACGGTCGATACCGAATTATGTTACGTTAAAGTGGGGTACTGCTATTCAGCACTAGTTATGACCATTAAGGTACCATTATAAGTAATGTGTCAATATTCTATGATGATCAGTAGATGAACAGCTTTCTTTTGGTATATAACTTTTTATTCTGAGTTAATATTAGCAGGCACAAATACCAAAAGAACACGTGTGTCGAATATGGCGCAACGCGGATTTAAAAATATGCTGTTTTGAGGGTACCATCCAATATAGGTACCAAATGGGTAGTGAGTCCCAGTTTATTTACTGTTACCAGTTGATTTCCACCCCAGGACACCCCAATGGTTCAGAAAAACCCAGGGTCGGAGAGTTGTGGGGGGGGGGGGGGGGGGGGGGGTGCAGATGGACCATACCTGGCCCGGAGCCTAGAATGAATAATTTCATTGGCTGCTGAATCTAATAATAATAATAATAATACATTTATTTTATATAGCGCTTTTCAAGAAGCCCAAAGGCGCTTTGACAGAGTACATAAAACAAGTGCAAAAAGACAAAAATCAATAGGTGAATAATCAAAGCAAAAGGAAGGAGAAGGAGAAGAGATAGTATAATGACCCAATCGGAGGAGCGGCGAACAAGTAACGCCAGCGTCGTCTCCAGACGGGACCGGAAGCGGAAAAAAAAATGCAAGTTAACCTTGATCAACCTACGATGAGGAGCAACGTGCTGATTCCCCTCCAACAATTGTCTGTTGGTGGTTTTGTTTTCATGCAGGTGCATGTTTTCAATTGGATGTTGGAGATATGATCGGGGGTTTCACGGGTTAATCGGCTGTTTACACACGCACAACTAAATGGATGTTAATCTCCCTTCATAAATTGCTATTTAAATGGGTAATTAGTTGTGCGTGTACAAAGATGTTTTTGTCTGTGTTTAAGGGTTAGACATGTGTTAGCAAGACTCTCACCAACACCTTTCGTAAATTCGGCCCTAAATATTCAATATCCTGATGTTGGTCATATCAATGTGGTACCTGTGATAGTTCATTCCATTTATTTATTATATTTTTTCATTTTAAATTGAATCTCAAAACGTTTTACAAAGAAAAGTAAAAATATAAAATTACACAAACAATTACACAAAAAGAAGATGTAAAAAGATTGGGAATTTAAAAGTTTAAAAAAGTGAATTTAGTGAATCTCTAATTAATCCTCTGATGATTGTAGATGTTGTGGGAGCTGTGCTCGCACGATAAAGCCAGACAAAATGGACGACACAGGAACGAAGTTTCACCGAGCTATTTATTTAGCTCAAAACCAAAGAACTCAAAAGCACTCTGAACCCGCCCCTCGAACGGGCGGCAATTAATATCGCAAATTGAACATACAAAAGCCACGCCTCTCAGGCGGGGCGTGGTATGCAAAATAGGTAAGTCACGCCTCTCGACGGGGCGTGGTATGCAAGGCAAGTGTTCGCCCGAGAAAGACAAGTCTGGACAAGCCCGGGCGAGTCCGGACACGTGACCGCTCGCCGGTTGCGTCATCGGCCGGTGCACGGTAATTGTGTCATGCTTCCGGTAACCGCTACATGCGCCCCCCCAGAATTAACCTGCACCGGGAGAGTTAGTTTGAGGGGGGTCCTGATGACCCGGCCGAAACGACCCCTGGCGATCCGTGTGGGGGTGGTAGGTGGCGTGGCGGTGGATGGTCGGGCGGGGGGCTTGGTTGACGGGGGACGGCCCCGTCGTGGAGGAAGGGCCAACCGTGGAGGTTGGTCGAGGTCCAAATGGGCCGGCTTGAGGCGGTCCACAGAGATGCGGTCCAGCTTGCCGCCGATGTCGACGATGAATGACTTGTCGTCCCTCTTCAGGACCCGGAAAGGTCCATCGTACGGCGGCCGGAGCGGTCCCCAGTGTGCGTCGTGCCGGATAAAAACGTACTCCGCAGTGCGAAGTGCTGGGGGGACGTGGGGTTGGGGGCAGCGACGTGGAGTCGTAAATTCGGACAAGGCGGAGAGGTGGTGCTGCTGGCGGGCCGACCACGGCTCCGTAACCTTGGCCATAGCGAAGACCAGGGGTTTGTGGTCCACAAACGCCGTGAACGGGCGGCCCTCCAAACGATGGCGGAAATGGCAAACAGTCAGGTAAAGGCCGAGGAGCTCGCGGTCGAAAGCGCTATACTTGCGCTCGTTAGGGCGAAGCTGCCGGCTGAAGAAGGCCAGCGGTTGCCAAGCCCCGTTCACCCACTGTTCATGCACGGCGCCCACCGCGTAGTCGGAAGCGTCCGTGGTGAGGGCGATGGGTGCGTCGAGCACCGGGTGCGCCAGCATGGTCGCGTTGGCGAGGGCCAGCTTAGCACCCGTGAACGCCGCGTCCATCTCTGTGGTCCAGGCGACGTCGTGCTTGGCCGGCTTGCCCCGGAGGGCTTCGTACAGGGGGCGCATGAGTTAGGCGGCGCGAGGCAGGAACCGGTGGTAGAAATTTACCATCCCCAAAAATTCCTGTAGGGCCTTGATGGAGCGGGGGCGCGGGAAACTTGTGACTGCCTCCACCTTGGTAGGCAGCGGGACGGCCCCGCGCTTCGTGATGCGGTGCCCCAGGAAGTCCACGGCCGTTACGCCAAACTGGCATTTCGCCGGGTTGATGATGAGGCCGTGCTGGCCGAGGCGCTCGAAAAGCGTGCGCAGTTGGACGAGGTGCTCCGCCCGGGAAGTGCTGGCGATGAGAATGTCATCCAGGTAGATGAACAATGCGCAATCGCTCCAGCGCGTCGAATTCCGCCTTCGCCACGGCGAGTTTGGCCGGGTCGAGGCGGCAAGCCCTGGCGTAGACCGGTGGACCTGTGGTCGGGATGTGGTGTTCGACGCCGTGCTTGACGGCGACGGCTGAAAACGTCGGCTGCGTGAGGGCGGGAAACTCGGCGAGTAGGCGGGTGAACTCGTCCACGGCCGGGAGCGCGCAGGCTAGCTTGGTCGGAGCGGAGCCGCTCAATGAGCAAGCGAGCGAGCTGAATGTCTCCGCGTTGATGAGCCGACGCCGTTTGACGTCGACCAAAAGCCCATGCGCACAAAGAAAATCTGCACCCAGCAAGCCCATGGGCACGTTCACCGTGATGAAGTCCCACCTGAAGCGCTGGCCCCCGAAGCAGAATGCGACGCTGCGCAGACCGAAGGTGCGGATGGAGGAACCGTTTGCGGCGACCAAGGCGGGGCCACATAGGGCGGCCTGTTTGTCCTGCACCGAGGCGGGTATCACGCTCAGCTGAGCGCCGGTGTCGCAGAAAAAACGCCGCCCGGACTCCGTGTCCGTGATAAACAGAAGGCTGCCTGAATGGCCGACGCTCATGGCAGGCAGCGAGCGCCGGCCTGGTCGTTTCCCGATCTGCCGAAAGTGCGCGGTGGGCGGCACGTTCTGGCTTTCTGCCTGAACCTGGCGTGGTAATAGCACATGGTCCGCTCTGGTGGAGGCTCCGGCGGTCGCGTCGGGTTCGGTCGGTCGAAAGCCAGACAAAATGAACGACACAGGAACGAATAGAGTCCCTGTATAAAGAGAGTTGCGCCATGCGCTGACCCGAGATTTCTGGTCACGTGATTTCGTGGCGCCATTTTGTGTCTAACTTCACCGTGCGTGAACGTCAGCTTGGTACGGGAATGTTGTTTATTGCCAAACAAAATGACTGGTTGTTCTGCTTTTGGTTGTTCAAACCAATCTGGGAAATATAAGATGTATAGATTTCCAAGTGATAAAGTCAGAAGACAAATTTGGGAAGCGAAAGTCAGACGAAAGAGCTGGAAAGCGATCGACTCCTCGAGACTCTGCCAGGTAGGCCCACGCCGCTTGATGATCGATGTTCAAAAGCAATTCTATCTGCTCGGTTTTTTTTTGGTTGTCTGTCCGTTGAAAACCCTTTTAAAGGGAAGTGATTTGTGTTTGTTTATAATCTTCAAGGAGCTGACCAAAAATGCATTTCCGTGGGAAGAACCCTGCTCAATTTTTTTCGGGTAGTCCTAGCGGACCGCATATTGTCATTGATTGATGAAATGTCCCGGTACAGTGACATTGCCTGGTCTGCGGTTGGGTAGTCTGCGGGCAATGTCACTGTACTTTTTCAGAGGGAATTAATTTTGATTTTATAGGGGTGGGAAACCCATGGTCCATTTTGTTTTCAGTTGTCTGTCCGTCCATTCAAAACTTATTCCGAGGCAAGTTATTTTTTTGGTTTAAAATCTTTAGCCTAATCGGCAATCATAAAAGCAATTTTAGGGGGGGACCTGCTCAATTTTTTTGCGGGTTGTGCAGTCATCCATACGTCCAAAATTTGACGAGTTATTGTTTGCTTTGTACAGTGCTCATGCGTCTTGTGGCATATTTGCTCAAATATTTCCCACCCCGGGATTTATGGCCAAATTGTAGTGATGGAAGATTTTGCACATTGGACAATCCCTATATATTTAACCTGGTGACAGCTATCGTTCCCAAAACATACAATATGAGAGTAGTGAACAGAGTAGTGATGAGTCTCACTTGTGAGGAGTGAACAGAGTAGTGATGAGTCTCACTTGTGAGGAGTGAACGGAGTAGTGATGAGTTTCACTTGTGAGGAGTGAACGTAGTGGGATGAAGTGTTGGTCTGGTCAGAGTGTTGTATTACGGGCAGAGTTTTCTTACGGTCTGAATGTATGAATCATGTTCTGTACTGAATGTATGAACCAAGTTTTGTACTGAATGTTTACTGTGTTGGCCTCATCGTGTTCCTGGTGAAATTAAACAAGTTATGGTGAATACGACGTCGTATCTGTGCTTTTCCATATCTGTTCGACTAGACGAACCGTGCACACTGCAGGTATTTTTAAAAGCTTTTTCTCTGTTTAATTACGGCTTGGCGCAGTCGAAAATTAAGTGTTAATTAAGTCGCCAGCTATGAAACATATTAATCGATCAGGCAATATCCATCAGAGTTCTGGGCAAGGGTGTAGTAATAAATGAACGTTTCAATCTTACTAGATGCCGATGACGTTTTCCTTATGTCAGAGACAGAAGCTGACTTGCAGCTTGTTAAATCATTACAATGGAAATTGAATATAAATGTCGATAAAACTAAAGTTCTACACTATAGAAATATGGCAATACCACGTACAGAATTTGTTTTAAGTGTGTTAGACTATATGTCGGCTGGAAGTCCTACACCGGAATTGCTCTCGGCACCCTTTAAAAAATATTGGATATGCCCACACTCCTTTCTAAAAGTTATTAAAATTCAGAGAACGACAGCATTGGTTTGTCTTACTTATAATGTTAGCTCTTATATGCAGTGTTGGCTTGTAACATGCATTGCCATACCACTTTTAATATCACCACACAGCTCTTTTTCACGGCAATAGCTGAGTTTTTGACAAAACAAATATCACCTGTATGTAATAATAAGACTAAATATGTGTAGTAACATTTTTTTTAGCAGGTTTAGAATATATCACCCCATATCGCGAATGTACATGTATATCTAATCCGACACACTTAGACACAAAATGGCGTCCAAATTTGAGTTGACACAACTCTCTATATACAGGAACTCTAGGAACGAAGTTTCACCGAGCTATTTATTTAGCTCAAAACCAAAGAACTCAAAAGCACTGAGAGTCTGAACCCGCCCCTCGAACGGGCGGCAATTTATATCGCAAACTGAACACACAAAAGCCACGCCTCTCAGGCGGGGCGTGGTATGCAAAATAGGTAAGTCACGCCTCTCGACGGGGCGTGGTATGCAAGGCAAGTGTTCGCCCGAGAAAGACAAGTCTGGACACGCCCGGGCCCGGGCGAGTCCGGAAACGTGACCGCTTGGCGCTTGCCGGTTGCGTCATCGGCCAGTGCACGGTAATTGTGTCATGCTTCCAGTAACCGCTACAATGTGGAGATTATCCCGTTGTTCCAGTTTATTCCGTTGTTCCAGTTTATCCCGTTGTTCCAGTTTATCCCGTTGTTCCAGTTTATCCCGTTGTTCCAGTTTATCCCGTTGGTCCAGTTTATCCCGTTCTTCCAGATTATCCCGTTGTTCCAGTTTATCCCGGTGTTCCAGTTTATCCCGGTGTTCCAGTTTATCCCGTTGTTCCAGTTTATACCGTTGGTCCAGTTTAGCCCGTTGGTCCAGTTTATCCCGTTGGTCCAGTTTATCCCATTGGTCCAGTTTATCCCGTTGTTCCAGTTTATCCCGTTGGTCCAGTTTATGCCGTTGTTCCAGTTTATCCCGTTGTTCCAGTTTATACCGTTGGTCCAGTTTATCCCGTTGTTCCAGTTTAGCCCGTTGGTCCAGTTTATCCAGTTGTTCCAGTTTATTCCGTTGGTCCAGTTTATTCCGTTGGTCCAGTTTATCCCGTTGTTCCAGTTTAGCCCGCTGTTCCAGTTTATCCCGTTGGTCCAGTTTAGCCCGTTGGTCCAGTTTATGCCGTTGTTCCAGTTTAGCCCGCTCTTCCAGTTTATCCCGTTGGTCCAGTTTATCCCGTTGTTCCAATTTAGCCCGCTGTTCCAGTTTATCCCGTTGGTCCAGTTTACCCCGTTGTTCCAGTTTATCCCGTTGTTCCAGTTCATGCCGTTGGTACAGTTTATCCCGTTGTTCCAATTTAGCCCGCTGTTCCAGTTTATCCCGTTGGTCCAGTTTACCCCGTTGTTCCAGTTTATCCCGTTGTTCCAGTTTATCCCGTTGTTGCAGTTTATCCCGTTGTTCCAGTTTATCCCGTTGTGCCAGTTTATCCCGTTGTTCCAGTTTACCCCGTTGTTCCAGTTTATCCCGTTGTTCCAGTTTATCCCGTTGTTCCAGTTTATCCCGTTGTTCCAGTTTATGCCGTTGGTCCAGTTTATTCCGTTGTTCCAGTTTATCCCGTTGTTCCAGTTTATCCCGTTGTTCCAGTTTATCCCGTTGTTGCAGTTTATCCCGTTGGTCCAGTTTTTCCCGTTGTTCCAGTTTATCACGTTGTTCCAGTTTATCCCGTTGGTCCAGTTTATCCCGTTGTTCCAGTTTAGCCCGTTGGTCCAGTTTATCCCGTTGTTCCAGTTTATCCCGTTGGTCCAGTTTATCCCGTTGGTCCAGTTTATCCCGTTGTTCCAGTTTATCCCGTTGTTCCAGTTTATACCGTTGGTCCAGTTTATCCCGTTGTTCCAGTTTATCCCGTTGGTCCAGTTTATCCCGTTGTTCCAGTTTATCCCGTTGGTCCAGTTTATCCCGTTGTTCCAGATTATCCCGTTGTTCCAGTTTATCCCGTTGTTCCAGTTTATCCCGTTGTTCCAGTTTATCCCGTTGTTCCAGTTTATCCCGTTGTTCCAGTTTATCCCGTTGGTCCAGTTTTTCCCGTTGTTCCAGTTTATCCCGTTGTTCCAGTTTATCCCGTTGTTCCAGTTTATCCCGTTGTTCCAGATTATCCCGTTGTTCCAGTTTATCCCGTTGTTCCAGTTTATCCCGTTGTTCCAGTTTATCCCGTTGTTCCAGTTTATCCCGTTGTTCCAGTTTATCCCGTTGTTCCAGTTTATCCCGTTGTTCCAGTTTATCCCTTTGTTCCAGTTTATCCCGTTGGTCCAGTTTTTCCCGTTGTTCCAGTTTATCCCGTTGTTCCAGATTATCCCGTTGTTCCAGTTTATCCCGTTGTTCCAGTTTATCCCGTTGTTCCAGTTTATCCCGTTGGTCCAGTTTATCCCGTTGTTCCAGTTTATCCCGTTGGTCCAGTTTATCCCGTTGTTCCAGATTATCCCGTTGTTCCAGTTTATCCCGTTGTTCCAGTTTATCCCGTTGTTCCAGTTTATCCCGTTGTTCCAGTTTATCCCGTTGGTCCAGTTTATCCCGTTGTTCCAGTTTATCCCGTTGTTCCAGTTTATACCGTTGGTCCAGTTTATCCCGTTGTTCCAGTTTATCCCGTTGGTCCAGTTTATCCCGTTGTTCCAGTTTATCCCGTTGTTCCAGTTTATCCCGTTGGTCCAGTTTATCCCGTTGTTCCAGATTATCCCGTTGTTCCAGTTTATCCCGTTGTTCCAGTTTATCCCGTTGTTCCAGTTTATCCCGTTGTTCCAGTTTATCCCGTTGTTCCAGTTTATCCCGTTGGTCCAGTTTTTCCCGTTGTTCCAGTTTTTGCCGTTGTTCCAGTTTTTCCCGTTGTTCCAGTTTTTGCCGTTGTTCCAGTTTATCCCGTTGTTCCAGTTTATCCCGTTGTTCCAGTTTATCCCGTTGTTTCGATTTATCCGGTTTATTTGATTCTCATCTAAATCCCTTTCTAACTTCGTGCAGTAAATGCGGTAATTTTGGGTTTAAGTTGTTTCTCTCACAAATGTTTATTTTATAATCAAAATATATTTATCAAATGAAACATTTATATGATTCGTGTAATCATCCCATTCGGTGAGTATATTTAGTGAGTTTCGTGTGTTCATTAACACTGATTTACTCTTCCTGTAGGTTCGATGTGGAGCATTACGTACCACCATTGCAGAAATTATTGGATATTCACCTAGAGCTGCTTTCAAAACCCAAGCTCATTGCAGATGCTGCAGGGAATGTCATGGCAGACGAAGGAACAGCAGGTGGGAACTCATCATTCATTCATTCATTCATTCCTTACACCTCGTGTTCACTCTGTCGTTTCTCTCACTGTGTGATTGGTTTGTATAATGTACCATGATCAATACTGTGGTACAACATAATATTCTTATACATATTGTGCAATATCAACCTTTTTTTAAAAAACATAATTTACACTACTTTTACACCCTTTACCTGCATGTTGTTGAGTACCTATTAACTACACCTAGCATGAGTACAGGTGATGTGCAGCAGAGGGGACTGTGTAGTTACACTCAGAAGATGACACATTTGGGCAAACTTGGACACACTTGGACTCTCTTTTGGACAAACCTGGACACACATGGATCCACTTGGAAAAACATGGACACACATGCACAAACATGGACCCAATTGGACAAACATGCAAAAACATGCACAGACATGAACACACATTAACACACACACACACACACACACACACACACACACACACACACACACACACACACACACACACACACACACACACGGACACACATGGATACACATGGACAAACATGGACACACATGGACACACATGGAGTTGAACTTTGAATAAACTCTCTGTGAATGTTTATTTGTCTGTTGATCGAAGTTTCTAATCTCAGATTAAAAACAAACAAACAATCAATTGGACACAATCAATCAATCAAACACCCGCTCGTGCAGATAAATGTAAATAACTTTAAATGAAACGTTTTAGAAACGGTAATTACACTCCTGGGATAATAATGGTTTTGTTACAATTGTTAAAGCAGGTACAATGACGTATGGTACCTTTATCATCGAACATTTAACAATGTTGGTACCATGCCATGGCACGGAGGAGGGGAGGAGGTAAGGAGTGAGGGGAGGAGGTAAGGAGTGAGGGGAGGAGGTAAGGAGTGAGGGGAGGAGGTAAGGAGGTAAGGAGGTAAGGAGTGAGGGGAGGAGGTAAGGAGGTAAAGAGTGAGGGGAGGAGGTAAGGAGGTAAAGAGTGAGGGGAGGAGGTAAGGAGGTAAGGAGTGAGAGGAGGAGGTAAGGAGTGAGGGGAGGAGGTAAGGAGTGAGGGGAGGAGGTAAGGAGTGAGGGGAGGAGTGAGGAGTGAGGGGAGGGGGTAAGGAGTGAGGGGAGGGGGTAAGGAGTGAGGGGAGGGGGTAAGCAGTTAGGGAGGGGAGGAAGTGGGAGGATGTGGGAGGTCGGTGAGCAGATGGAGGAATGGTGAGAGCAGGGGGTGGGGGTGGGAGGTCGGTGAGCATGTGTGATGTCATTGTAGCCCATTATGACCTTCGATTAAAACCACTTTGCAGTGGATCATTAACCGATCGTTAACCACACAAAGCCAACCACTCTTTCGGATGGAGATTCTGCGACAAGGTCGGCATCGTTGTCTTCAACCTCCGACCCATCATCACCTGTGCAGGACTAAAACCTGTAGACTCAATAGGAGTATTACGGCTGAAACCTGTAGGCGAATTATGGAGTATTATGGCAACCCCCCTGGTGTTAATTCAGCGATCGACCGGGATTCGAACCCAGGATCCGAGGATCCCAAGACGGCACCCTAACCGCTAAGCCAACACCAGGCTATGTCGGCTCAATAGGAGTATTAGGGGTAAAACCTGTAGGCTCAATAGGAGTATTATACTATTATACGACTCAATAGGAGTAGTAATCATTGAACAGGGCAGCATGTAGAATCATTGAACTGGGCAGCATGTAGTAATCATTGAACATGGCAGCATATAGTAATCATTGAACAGGGCAGCATGTAGTAATCATTGAACAGGGCAGCATGTAGTAATCATTGAACAGGGCAGCATGTAGTAATCATTGAACAGGGCAGCATGTAGTAATCATTGAACAGGGCAGCATGTAGTAATCATTGAACATGGCAGCATGTAGTAATCATTGAACAGGGCAGCATGTAGTAATCATTGAACAGGGCAGCATGTAGTAATCATTGAACAGGGCAGCATGTAGTAATCATTGAACAGGGCAGCATGTAGTAATCATTGAACAGGGCAGCATGTAGTAATCATTGAACAGGGCAGCATGTAGTAATCATTGAACATGGCAGCATGTAGTAATCATTGAACAGGGCAGCATGTAGTAATCATTGAACAGGGCAGCATGTAGTAATCATTGAACAGGGCAGCATGTAGTAATCATTGAACAGGGCAGCATGTAGTAATCATTGAACAGGGCAGCATGTAGTAATCATTGAACAGGGCAGCATGTAGTAATCATTGAACTGGGCAGCATGTAGTAATCATTGAACTGGGCAGCATGTAGTAATCATTGAACAGGGCAGCATGTAGTAATCATTGAACAGGGCAGCATGTAGTAATCATTGAACAGGGCAGCATGTAGTAATCATTGAACAGGGCAACATGTAGTAATCATTGAACAGGACAGCATGTAGTAATCATTGAACTGGGCAGCATGTAGTAATCATTGAACAGGGCAGCATGTAGTAATCATTGAACAGGGCAACATGTAGTAATCATTGAACAGGGCAGCATGTAGTAATCATTGAACAGGGCAACATGTAGTAATCATTGAACTGGGCAGCATGTAGTAATCATTGAACAGGGCAGCATGTAGTAATCATTGAACAGGGCAACATGTAGTAATCATTGAACAGGGCAGCATGTAGTACTCATTGAACAGGGCAGCATGTAGTACTCATTGAACAGGGCAGCATGTAGTACTCATTGGACAGTGCAGCATGTAGTACTCATTGAACAGTGCAGCATGTAATACTCATTGAACAGTGCAACATGTAGTACTCATTGAACAGTGCAGCATGTAGTACTCATTGAACAGGGCAACATGTAGTACTCATTGAACAGGGCAACATGTAGTGCTCATTGAACAGGGCAACATGTAGTGCTCATTGAACAGGGCAGCATGTAGTACTCATTGAACAGGGCAGCATGTAGTACTCATTGAACAGGGCAGCATGTAGTACTCATTGAACAGGGCAGCATGTAGTACTCATTGAACAGGGCAGCATGTAGTACTCATTGAACAGGGCAACATGTAGTACTCATTGAACAGGGCAACATGTAGTACTCATTGAACAGGGCAACATGTAGTACTCATTGAACAGGGCAACATGTAGTAATCATTGAACAGTGCAGCATGTAGTACTCATTGAACAGGGCAACATGTAGTACTCATTGAACAGGGCAACATGTAGTAATCATTGAACAGTGCAGCATGTAGTACTCATTGAACAGGGCAACATGTAGTAATCATTGAACAGTGCAGCATGTAGTACTCATTGAACAGTGCAGCATGTAGTACTCATTGAACAGTGCAGCATGTAGTACTCATTGAACAGGGCAGCATGTAGTACTCATTGAACAAGGCAGCATGTAGTAATCATTGAACAAGGCAGCATGTAGTAATCATTGAACAGGGCAGCATGTAGTAATCATTGAAGAGGGCAGCATGTAGTAATCATTGAACAGGGCAACATGGAGTAATCATTGAACAGGGCAACATGGAGTAATCATTGAACAGGGCAACATGGGGTAATCATTGAACAGGGCAACATGGAGTAATCATTGAACAGGGCAACATGGAGTAATCATTGAACAGGGCAGCATGTAGTAATCATTGAAGAGGGCAGCATGTAGTAATCATTGAACAGGGCAACGTGGAGTAATCATTGAACAGGGCAACGTGGAGTAATCATTGAACAGGGCAACATGGGGTAATCATTGAACAGGGCAACATGGAGTAATCATTGAACAGGGCAGCATGTAGTAATCATTGAAGAGGGCAGCATGTAGTAATCATTTGAAGAGGGCAGCATGTAGTAATCATTTAACAGGGCAACATGGAGTAATCATTGAACAGGGCAACGTAGAGTAATCATTGAACAGGGCAACATGGAGTAATCATTGAAGAGGGCAGCATGTAGTAATCATTGAAGAGGGCAGCATGTAGTAATCATTTAACAGGGCAACATGGAGTAATCATTGAACAGGGCAACATGGAGTAATCATTGAACAGGGCAACATGGGGTAATCATTGAACAGGGCAACATGGAGTAATCATTGAACAGGGCAACATGGAGTAATCATTGAACAGGGCAGCATGTAGTAATCATTGAAGAGGGCAGCATGTAGTAATCATTGAACAGGGCAACGTGGAGTAATCATTGAACAGGGCAACATGGGGTAATCATTGAACAGGGCAACATGGAGTAATCATTGAACAGGGCAGCATGTAGTAATCATTGAAGAGGGCAGCATGTAGTAATCATTGAAGAGGGCAGCATGTCGTCATCATTGAAGAGGGCAGCATGGAGTAATCGTTGAAGAGGGCAGCATGTAGTAATCATTTAACAGGGCAACATGGAGTAATCATTGAACAGGGCAACGTAGAGTAATCATTGAACAGGGCAACATGGAGTAATCATTGAAGAGGGCAGCATGTAGTAATCATTGAAGAGGGCAGCATGTAGTAATCATTTAACAGGGCAACATGGAGTAATCATTGAACAGGGCAACGTAGAGTAATCATTGAACAGGGCAACATGGAGTCATCATTGAAGAGGGCAGCATGTAGAAATCATTTAACAGGGCAACATGGAGTAATCACTGAACAGGGCAACATAGAGTAATCATTGAACAGGGCAACATGGAGTAATCATTGAAGAGGGCAGCATGTAGTAATCATTGAACAGGGCAGCATGTAGTAATCATTGAACAAGGCAACATGGAGTAATCATTGAACAGGGCAACATGGAGTAATCATTGAACAGGGCAACATGGAGTAATCATTGAAGAGGGCAGCATGTAGTTATCATTGAACAGGGTAACATGTAGAATCATTGAACAGGGCAACATGTAGAATCATTGAACAGGGCAACATGTAGAATCATTGAACAGGGCAACATGTAGAATCATTGAACAGGGCAACATGTAGAATCATTGAACAGGGCAACATGTAGAATCATTGAACAGGGCAACATGTAGAATCATTGAACAGGGCAACATGTAGAATCATTGAACAGGGCAACATGTAGAATCATTGAACAGGGCAACATGTAGAATCATTGAACAGGGCAACATGGAGTAATCATTGAACAGGGCAACATGTAGAATCATTGAACAGGGCAACATGTAGTAATCATTGAACAGGGCAACATGGAGTAATCATTGAAGAGGGCAGCATGTAGTAATCATTGAACAGGGCAACATGGAGTAATCATTGAACAGGGCAACATGGAGTAATCATTGAACAGGGCAACATGGAGTAATCATTGAACAGGGCAACATGGAGTAATCATTGAAGAGGGCAACATGGAGTAATCATTGGAATGGGCAGCATGTAGTAATCGTTGAACAGGGCATCATGTAGTAATCATTGAACAGGGCAACATGGAGTAATCATTGAACAGGGCAACAAGGAGTAATCATTGAACAGGGCAACATGGAGGAATCATTGAAGAGGGCAGCATGGAGTAATCATTGAACAGGGCAACAAGGAGTAATCATTGAACAGGGCAACATGTAGAATCATTGAACAGGGCAACATGTAGTAATCATTGAACAGGGCAACATGTAGTAATCATTGAACAGGGCAACATGTAGTAATCATTGAACAGGGCAACATGTAGTAATCATTGAACAGGGCATCATGGAGTAATCATTGAAGAGGGCAACATGTAGTAATCATTGAACAGGGCACCATGTAGTACTCATTGAACAGTGCAGCATGTAGTACTCA
The DNA here is from genome assembly GCF_964187855.1 of Myxine glutinosa. Lineage (NCBI taxonomy): Eukaryota > Metazoa > Chordata > Myxini > Myxiniformes > Myxinidae > Myxine > Myxine glutinosa. The sequence continues at coordinate 45,141,727 of NC_136263.1, read as the reverse complement.
TTGAACAGGGCAGCATGTAGTGATCATTGAATAGGGCAGCATGGAGTAATCATTGAACAGGTCAGTATGTAGTAATCATTGAACAGGGCAGCATGGAGTAATCATTGAACAGGTCAGTATGTAGTAATCATTGAATAGGGCAGCATGTAGTAATCATTGAACAGGTCAGTATGTAGTAATCATTGAACAGGGCAGCATGGAGTAATCATTGAACAGGGCAGCATGTAGTGATCATTGAATAGGGCAACATGGAGTAATCATTGAACAGGGCAGCATGTAGTAATCATTGAACAGGGCAGCATGTAGTAATCATTGAACAGGGCAACATGTAGTAATCATTGAAGAGGGCAGCATGTAGTAATCATTGAACAGGGCAGCATGTAGCAATCATTGAACAGGGCAACATGTAGTAATCATTGAAGAGGGCAGCATGTAGTAATCATTGAACAGGGCAACATGTAGTAATCATTGAACAGGGCAACATGGAGTCATCATTGAAGAGGGCAGCATGTAGCAATCATTGAACAGGGCAACATGTCGCAATCATTGAACAGGGCAGCATGGAGTAATCATTGAACAGGGCAACATGGAGTAATCATTGAACAGGGCAACATGGAGTAATCATTGAAGAGGGCAGCATGTCGTAATCATTGAACAGGGCAGCATGTAGCAATCATTGAACAGGGCAACATGTAGTAATCATTGAAGAGGGCAGCATGTAGCAATCATTGAACAGGGCAACATGTAGTAATCATTGAAGAGGGCAGCATGTAGTAATCATTGAACAGGGCAGCATGTAGTAATCATTGAACAGGGCAACATGTAGAATCATTGAACAGGGCAACATGTAGTAATCATTGAACAGGGCAACATGTAGTAATCATTGAACAGGGCAACATGTAGTAATCATTGAACAGGGCAACATGGAGTAATCATTGAACAGGGCAACATGTAGAATCATTGAACAGGGCAACATGTAGTAATCATTGAACAGGGCAACATGTAGTAATCAGTGAACAGGGCAACATGGAGTAATCATTGAAGCGGGCAACATGTAGTAATCATTGAACAGGGCAGCATGTAGAATCATTGAACAGGGCATCATGTAGTACTCATTGAACAGTGCAGCATGTAGTACTCATTGAACAGGGCAGCATGTAGTGATCATTGAAGAGGGCAGCATGTAGTAATCATTGAACAGCTCAGCATGTAGTAATCATTGAAGAGGGCAGCATATAGTAATCATTGAACAGGGCCGCATGTAGTAATCATTGAACAGGGCAGCATGTAGTAATCATTGAACAGGGCAACATTGAGTAATCATTGAACAGGGCAACATGGAGTAATCATTGAAGAGGGCAGCATGTAGTAATCATTGAACAGGGCAGCATGTAGTCATCATTGAACAGGGCAGCATGTAGTTATCATTGAACAGGGCAGCATGTAGTAATCACTGAACAGGGCAGCATGTAGTAATCATTGAACAGGGCAACATGTAGTAATCATTGAACAGGGCAACATGTAGTAATCATTGAACAGGGCAACATGGAGTAATCATTGAAGAGGGCAACATGGAGTAATCATTGGAATGGGCAGCATGTAGTAATCATTGAACAGGGCAGCATGTAGTAATCATTTAACAGGGCAACATGGAGTAATCATTGAACAGGGCAACGTAGAGTAATCATTGAACAGGGCAACATGGAGTAATCATTGAAGAGGGCAGCATGTAGAAATCATTTAACAGGGCAACATGGAGTAATCATTGAACAGGGCAACATAGAGTAATCATTGAACAGGGCAACATGGAGTAATCATTGAAGAGGGCAGCATGTAGTAATCATTGAACAGGGCAACATGTAGTTATCATTGAAGAGGGTGGGCAGCATGTAGTAATCATGCATGGATCATGCAGAGGGTGGGCAGCATGTAGCATGTCGTAATCATTGAACAGGGCAGCATGTAGTAATCATTGAACAGGGCAACATGGAGTAATCATTGAACAGGGCAACATGGAGTAATCATTGAACAGGGCAACATGGAGTAATCATTGAACAGGGCAACATGGAGTAATCATTGAAGAGGGCAACATGGAGTAATCATTGGAATGGGCAGCATGTAGTAATCATTGAACAGGGCATCATGTAGTAATCATTGAACAGGGCAACATGGAGTAATCATTGAACAGGGCAACAAGGAGTAATCATTGAACAGGGCAACATGGAGTAATCATTGAACAGGGCAACATGGAGTAATCATTGAACAGGGCAACAAGGAGTAATCATTGAACAGGGCAACATGGAGTAATCATTGAACAGGGCAACATGGAGTAATCATTGAACAGGGCAACATGGACTAATCATTGAACAGGGCAACATGGAGTAATCATTGAAGAGGGCAACATGGAGTAATCATTGGAATGGGCAGCATGTAGTAATCATTGAACAGGGCATCATGTAGTAATCATTGAACAGGGCAACATGGAGTAATCATTGAACAGGGCAACAAGGAGTAATCATTGAACAGGGCAACATGGAGTAATCATTGAACAGGGCAACAAGGAGTAATCATTGAACAGGGCAACATGGAGTAATCATTGAAGAGGGCAGCATGTAGAATCATTGAACAGGGCAACATGGAGTAATCATTGAACAGGGCAACAAGGAGTAATCATTGAACAGGGCAACATGTAGAATCATTGAACAGGGCAGCATGAAGTAATCATTGAACAGGGCAACATGTAGAATCATTGAACAGGGCAACATGTAGTAATCATTGAACAGGGCAACATGTAGTAATCATTGAACAGGGCAACATGGAGTAATCATTGAACAGGGCAACAAGGAGTAATCATTGAACAGGGCAACATGGAGTAATCATTGAACAGGGCAACAAGGAGTAATCATTGAACAGGGCAACATGTAGAATCATTGAACAGGGCAACATGTAGAATCATTGAACAGGGCAACATGTAGAATCATTGAACAGGGCAACATGGAGTAATCATTGAACAGGGCAACATGTAGAATCATTGAACAGGGCAACATGTAGTAATCATTGAACAGGGCAACATGGAGTAATCATTGAAGAGGGCAGCATGTAGTAATCATTGAACAGGGCAACATGGAGTAATCATTGAACAGGGCAACATGGAGTAATCATTGAACAGGGCAACATGGAGTAATCATTGAACAGGGCAACATGGAGTAATCATTGAAGAGGGCAACATGGAGTAATCATTGGAATGGGCAGCATGTAGTAATCATTGAACAGGGCATCATGTAGTAATCATTGAACAGGGCAACATGGAGTAATCATTGAACAGGGCAACAAGGAGTAATCATTGAACAGGGCAACATGGAGGAATCATTGAAGAGGGCAGCATGGAGTAATCATTGAACAGGGCAACAAGGAGTAATCATTGAACAGGGCAACATGTAGAATCATTGAACAGGGCAACATGTAGTAATCATTGAACAGGGCAACATGTAGTAATCATTGAACAGGGCAACATGTAGTAATCATTGAACAGGGCAACATGTAGTAATCATTGAACAGGGCAACATGTAGTAATCATTGAACAGGGCATCATGGAGTAATCATTGAAGAGGGCAACATGTAGTAATCATTGAACAGGGCACCATGTAGTACTCATTGAACAGTGCAGCATGTAGTACTCATTGAACAGGGCAGCATGTAGTGATCATTGAATAGGGCAGCATGGAGTAATCATTGAACAGGTCAGTATGTAGTAATCATTGAACAGGGCAGCATGGAGTAATCATTGAACAGGTCAGTATGTAGTAATCATTGAATAGGGCAGCATGTAGTAATCATTGAACAGGTCAGTATGTAGTAATCATTGAACAGGGCAGCATGGAGTAATCATTGAACAGGGCAGCATGTAGTGATCATTGAATAGGGCAACATGGAGTAATCATTGAACAGGGCAGCATGTAGTAATCATTGAACAGGTCAGTATGTAGTAATCATTGAACAGGGCAGCATGTAGTAATCATTGAACAGGGCAACATGTAGTAATCATTGAAGAGGGCAGCATGTAGTAATCATTGAACAGGGCAGCATGTAGCAATCATTGAACAGGGCAACATGTAGTAATCATTGAAGAGGGCAGCATGTAGTAATCATTGAACAGGGCAACATGTAGTAATCATTGAACAGGGCAACATGGAGTCATCATTGAAGAGGGCAGCATGTAGCAATCATTGAACAGGGCAACATGTCGCAATCATTGAACAGGGCAGCATGGAGTAATCATTGAACAGGGCAACATGGAGTAATCATTGAACAGGGCAACATGGAGTAATCATTGAAGAGGGCAGCATGTCGTAATCATTGAACAGGGCAGCATGTAGCAATCATTGAACAGGGCAACATGTAGTAATCATTGAAGAGGGCAGCATGTAGCAATCATTGAACAGGGCAACATGTAGTAATCATTGAAGAGGGCAGCATGTAGTAATCATTGAACAGGGCAGCATGTAGTAATCATTGAACAGGGCAACATGTAGAATCATTGAACAGGGCAACATGTAGTAATCATTGAACAGGGCAACATGTAGTAATCATTGAACAGGGCAACATGTAGTAATCATTGAACAGGGCAACATGGAGTAATCATTGAACAGGGCAACATGTAGAATCATTGAACAGGGCAACATGTAGTAATCATTGAACAGGGCAACATGTAGTAATCAGTGAACAGGGCAACATGGAGTAATCATTGAAGCGGGCAACATGTAGTAATCATTGAACAGGGCAGCATGTAGAATCATTGAACAGGGCATCATGTAGTACTCATTGAACAGTGCAGCATGTAGTACTCATTGAACAGGGCAGCATGTAGTGATCATTGAAGAGGGCAGCATGTAGTAATCATTGAACAGCTCAGCATGTAGTAATCATTGAAGAGGGCAGCATATAGTAATCATTGAACAGGGCCGCATGTAGTAATCATTGAACAGGGCAGCATGTAGTAATCATTGAACAGGGCAACATTGAGTAATCATTGAACAGGGCAACATGGAGTAATCATTGAAGAGGGCAGCATGTAGTAATCATTGAACAGGGCAGCATGTAGTCATCATTGAACAGGGCAGCATGTAGTTATCATTGAACAGGGCAGCATGTAGTAATCACTGAACAGGGCAGCATGTAGTAATCATTGAACAGGGCAACATGTAGTAATCATTGAACAGGGCAACATGTAGTAATCATTGAACAGGGCAACATGGAGTAATCATTGAAGAGGGCAACATGGAGTAATCATTGGAATGGGCAGCATGTAGTAATCATTGAACAGGGCAGCATGTAGTAATCATTTAACAGGGCAACATGGAGTAATCATTGAACAGGGCAACGTAGAGTAATCATTGAACAGGGCAACATGGAGTAATCATTGAAGAGGGCAGCATGTAGAAATCATTTAACAGGGCAACATGGAGTAATCATTGAACAGGGCAACATAGAGTAATCATTGAACAGGGCAACATGGAGTAATCATTGAAGAGGGCAGCATGTAGTAATCATTGAACAGGGCAACATGTAGTTATCATTGAAGAGGGTGGGCAGCATGTAGTAATCATGCATGGATCATGCAGAGGGTGGGCAGCATGTAGCATGTCGTAATCATTGAACAGGGCAGCATGTAGTAATCATTGAACAGGGCAACATGGAGTAATCATTGAACAGGGCAACATGGAGTAATCATTGAACAGGGCAACATGGAGTAATCATTGAACAGGGCAACATGGAGTAATCATTGAAGAGGGCAACATGGAGTAATCATTGGAATGGGCAGCATGTAGTAATCATTGAACAGGGCATCATGTAGTAATCATTGAACAGGGCAACATGGAGTAATCATTGAACAGGGCAACAAGGAGTAATCATTGAACAGGGCAACATGGAGTAATCATTGAACAGGGCAACATGGAGTAATCATTGAACAGGGCAACAAGGAGTAATCATTGAACAGGGCAACATGGAGTAATCATTGAACAGGGCAACATGGAGTAATCATTGAACAGGGCAACATGGACTAATCATTGAACAGGGCAACATGGAGTAATCATTGAAGAGGGCAACATGGAGTAATCATTGGAATGGGCAGCATGTAGTAATCATTGAACAGGGCATCATGTAGTAATCATTGAACAGGGCAACATGGAGTAATCATTGAACAGGGCAACAAGGAGTAATCATTGAACAGGGCAACATGGAGTAATCATTGAACAGGGCAACAAGGAGTAATCATTGAACAGGGCAACATGGAGTAATCATTGAAGAGGGCAGCATGTAGAATCATTGAACAGGGCAACATGGAGTAATCATTGAACAGGGCAACAAGGAGTAATCATTGAACAGGGCAACATGTAGAATCATTGAACAGGGCAGCATGAAGTAATCATTGAACAGGGCAACATGTAGAATCATTGAACAGGGCAACATGTAGTAATCATTGAACAGGGCAACATGTAGTAATCATTGAACAGGGCAACATGGAGTAATCATTGAACAGGGCAACAAGGAGTAATCATTGAACAGGGCAACATGGAGTAATCATTGAACAGGGCAACAAGGAGTAATCATTGAACAGGGCAACATGTAGAATCATTGAACAGGGCAGCATGAAGTAATCATTGAACAGGGCAACATGTAGAATCATTGAACAGGGCAACATGTAGTAATCATTGAACAGGGCAACATGTAGTAATCATTGAACAGGGCAACATGTAGTAATCATTGAAGAGGGCAACATGTAGTAATCATTGAAGAGGGCAACATGTAGTACTCATTGAACAGTGCAGCATGTAGTACTCATTGAACAGGGCAGCATGTAGCAATCATTGAACAGGGCAACATGGAGTAATCATTGAAGAGGGCAGCATGTAGTAATCATTGAACAGCTCAGCATGTAGTAATCATTGAACAGGGCAACATGGAGTAATCATTGAACAGGGCAACATTGAGTAATCATTGAACAGGGCAACATGGAGTAATCATTGAAGAGGGCAGCATGTAGTAATCATTGAACAGGGCAGCATGTAGTCATCATTGAACAGGGCAGCATGTAGTAATCACTGAACAGGGCAGCATGTAGTAATCACTGAACAGGGCAGCATGTAGTAATCATTGAACAGGGCAGCATGTGGTAATCATTGAAGAGGGCAGCATGTAGTAATCATTGAACAGGGCAGCATGTAGTAATCATTGAACAGGGCAACATGGAGTAGTCATTGAACAGGGCAACATGGAGTAATCATTGAACAGGGCAACATGGAGTAATCATTGAACAGGGCAACATGGAGTAATCATTGAAGAGGGCAACATGGAGTAATCATTGAAGAGGGCAGCATGTAGTAATCATTGAACAGGGCATCATGTAGTTATCATTGAACAGGGCAGCATGTAGTAATCATTGAACAGGGCAGCATGTAGTAATCATTGAACAGGGCAACATGGAGTAATCATTGAAGAGGGCAACATGTAGTAATCATTGAACAGGGCAGCATGTAGAATCATTGAACAGGGCATCATGTAGTAATCATTGAAGAGGGCAACATGTAGTAATCATTGAACAGGGCAACATGTAGTACTCATTGAACAGTGCAGCATGTAGTACTCATTGAACAGGGCAGCATGTAGTGATCATTGAACAGGGCAGCATGTAGTAATCATTGAACAGGGCAGCATGGAGTAATCATTGAACACGGCAACATGGAGTAATCATTGAACAGGGCAACATGGAGTAATCATTGAACAGGGCAACATGGAGTAATCATTGAACAGGGCAACATGTAGTAATCATTGAACAGGGTAACATGTAGTAATCATTGAACAGGGCAACATGGAGTAATCATTGAACAGGGCAACATGTAGAATCATTGAACAGGGCAACATGTAGTAATCATTGAACAGGGCAACATGTAGTACTCATTGAACAGGGCAGCATGTAGTGATCATTGAACAGGGCAGCATGTAGTAATCATTGAACAGGGCAGCATGTAGTAATCATTGAACAGGGCAACATGGAGTAATCATTGAAGAGGGCAGCATGTAGCAATCATTGAACAGGGCAGCGTGTAGTAATCATTGAAGAGGGCAGCATGTAGTAATCATTGAAGAGGGCAGCATGTAGCAATCATTGAACAGGGCAGCATGTAGTGATCATTGAATAGGGCAGCATGGAGTAATCATTGAACAGGTCAGTATGTAGTAATCATTGAATAGGGCAGCATGTAGTAATCATTGAACAGGGCAGCATGGAGTAATCATTGAACACGGCAACATGGAGTAATCATTGAACAGGGCAACATGGAGTAATCATTGAACAGGGCAACATGGAGTAATCATTGAACAGGGCAACATGTAGTAATCATTGAACAGGGCAACATGTAGAATCATTGAACAGGGCAACATGTAGTAATCATTGAACAGGGCAACATGTAGTAATCATTGAACAGGGCAACATGGAGTAATCATTGAAGAGGGCACATCTAGTAATCATTGAACAGGGCAGCATGTAGAATCATTGAACAGGGCATCATGTAGTACTCATTGAACAGTGCAGCATGTAGTACTCATTGAACAGGGCAGCATGTAGTGATCATTGAACAGGGCAGCATGTAGTAATCATTGAACAGGGCAGCATGTAGTAATCATTGAACAGGGCAGCATGTAGTGATCATTGAACAGGGCAGCATGTAGTGATCATTGAACAGGGCAGCATGGAGTAATCATTGAACAGGGCAGCATGTAGTGATCATTGAATAGGGCAGCATGGAGTAATCATTGAACAGGTCAGTATGTAGTAATCATTGAATAGGGCAGCATGTAGTAATCATTGAACAGGGCAGCATGGAGTAATCATTGAACACGGCAACATGGAGTAATCATTGAACAGGGCAACATGGAGTAATCATTGAACAGGGCAACATGGAGTAATCATTGAACAGGGCAACATGTAGTAATCATTGAACAGGGTAACATGTAGTAATCATTGAACAGGGCAACATGGAGTAATCATTGAACAGGGCAACATGTAGAATCATTGAACAGGGCAACATGTAGTAATCATTGAACAGGGCAACATGTAGTAATCATTGAACAGGGCATCATGGAGTAATCATTGAAGAGGGCAACATGTAGTACTCATTGAACAGTGCAGCATGTAGTACTCATTGAACAGGGCAGCATGTAGTGATCATTGAACAGGGCAGCATGTAGTAATCATTGAACAGGGCAACATGGAGTAATCATTGAAGAGGGCAGCATGTAGCAATCATTGAACAGGGCAGCGTGTAGTAATCATTGAAGAGGGCAGCATGTAGTAATCATTGAAGAGGGCAGCATGTAGCAATCATTGAACAGGGCAGCGTGTAGTAATCATTGAAGAGGGCAGCGTGTAGTAATCATTGAAGAGGGCAGCATGTAGCAATCATTGAACAGGGCAGCGTGTAGTAATCATTGAAGAGGGCAGCGTGTAGTAATCATTGAAAAGGGCAGCATGTAGCAATCATTGAACAGGGCAGCATGTAGTAATCATTGAAGAGGGCAGCATGTAGTCATCATTGAACTGAGCAGCATGTAGTAATCATTGAACAGGGCAGCATGTAGTAATCATTGAACAGGGCAGCGTGTAGTAATCATTGAACAGGGCAGCGTGTAGTAATCATTGAACAGGGCAGCATGCAGTAATCATTGAACAGGGCAGCATGTAGTAATCATTGAACAGGGCAGCATGTAGTAATCATTGAACAGGGCAGCATGTAGTAATCATTGAACAGGGCAGCATGTAGTAATCATTGAACAGGGCAGCATGTAGTAATCATTGAACAGGGCAGCATGTAGTAATCATTGAACAGGGCAGCATGTAGTAATCATTGAAGAGGGCAGCATGTAGTAATCATTGAACTGAGCAGCATGTAGTAATCATTGAACAGGGCAGCATGTAGTAATCATTGAACAGGGCAGCATGTAGTAATCATTGAACAGGGCAGCATGTAGTAATCATTGAACAGGGCAGCATGTAGTAATCATTGAACAGGGCAGCATGTAGTAATCATTGAACAGGGCAGCGTGTAGTAATCATTGAACAGGGCAGCGTGTAGTAATCATTGAACAGAGGAGCATGTAGTAATCATTGAACAGGGCAGCATGTAGCAATCATTGAACAGGGCAACATGGAGTAATCATTGAAGAGGGCAGCATGTAGTAATCATTGAACAGCTCAGCATGTAGTAATCATTGACGAGGGCAGCATGTAGTAATCATTGAAGAGGGCAGCATGTAGTAATCATTGAAGAGGGCAGCATGTAGTAATCATTGACGAGGGCAGCATGTAGTAATCATTGAAGAGGCAGCAGCATGTAGTAATCATTGAAGAGGGCAGCATGTAGTAATCATTGACGAGGGCAGCATGTAGTAATCATTGAAGAGGGCAGCATGTAGTAATCATTGACGAGGGCAGCATGTAGTAATCATTGACGAGGGCAGCATGTAGTAATCATTGACGAGGGCAGCATGTAGTAATCATTGACGAGGGCAGCATGTAGTAATCATTGAACAGGGCAGCATGTAGTAATCATTGACGAGGGCAGCATGTAGTAATCATTGACGAGGGCAGCATGTAGTAATCATTGACGAGGGCAGCATGTAGTAATCATTGAAGAGGGCAGCATGTAGTAATCATTGACGAGGGCAGCATGTAGTAATCATTGACGAGGGCAGCATGTAGTAATCATTGACGAGGGCAGCATGTAGTAATCATTGACGAGGGCAACATGTAGTAATCATTGAAGAGGGCAGCATGTAGTAATCATTGAAGAGGGCAGCATGTAGTAATCATTGACGAGGGCAACATGTAGTAATCATTGAAGAGGGCAGCATGTAGTAATCATTGAAGAGGGCAGCATGTAGTAATCATTGACGAGGGCAGCATGTAGTAATCATTGACGAGGGCAGCATGTAGTAATCATTGAAGAGGGCAACATGTAGTAATCATTGACGAGGGCAGCATGTAGTAATCATTGAAGAGGGCAGCATGTAGTAATCATTGAAGAGGGCAGCATGTAGTAATCATTGACGAGGGCAGCATGTAGTAATCATTGAAGAGGCAGCAGCATGTAGTAATCATTGAAGAGGGCAGCATGTAGTAATCATTGACGAGGGCAGCATGTAGTAATCATTGAAGAGGGCAGCATGTAGTAATCATTGAACAGGGCAACATGTCGTAATCATTGAAAAGGGCAGCATGTAGTAATCATTGAAGAGGGCAGCATGTAGTAATCATTGACGAGGGCAGCATGTAGTAATCATTGAACAGGGCAGCATGTAGTAATCATTGACGAGGGCAGCATGTAGTAATCATTGAACAGGGCAACATGTCGTAATCATTGAAAAGGGCAGCATGTATTAATCATTGACGAGGGCAGCATGTAGTAATCATTGAACTGAGCAGCATGTAGTAATCATTGAACAGGGCAGCGTGTAGTAATCATTGAAAAGGGCAGCATGTAGTAATCATTGAAAAGGGCAGCATGTAGTAATCATTGAAAAGGGCAGCATGTAGTAATCATTGACGAGGGCAGCATGTAGTAATCATTGAAAAGGGCAGCATGTAGTAATCATTGAAAAGGGCAGCATGTAGTAATCATTGACGAGGGCAGCATGTAGTAATCATTGAACAGGGCAACATGTCGTAATCATTGAAAAGGGCAGCATGTAGTAATCATTGACGAGGGCAGCATGTAGTAATCATTGAACAGGGCAACATGTCGTAATCATTGAAAAGGGCAGCATGTATTAATCATTGACGAGGGCAGCATGTAGTAATCATTGAACTGAGCAGCATGTAGTAATCATTGAACAGGGCAGCGTGTAGTAATCATTGAAAAGGGCAGCATGTAGTAATCATTGAAAAGGGCAGCATGTAGTAATCATTGAAAAGGGCAGCATGTAGTAATCATTGACGAGGGCAGCATGTAGTAATCATTGAAAAGGGCAGCATGTAGTAATCATTGAAAAGGGCAGCATGTAGTAATCATTGACGAGGGCAGCATGTAGTAATCATTGAACAGGGCAACATGGAGTAATCATTGAACAGGGCAACATGTAGTAATCATTGAACAGGGTAACATGTAGTAATCATTGAACAGGGCAACATGGAGTAATCATTGAACAGGGCAACATGTAGAATCATTGAACAGGGCAACATGTAGTAATCATTGAACAGGGCAACATGTAGTACTCATTGAACAGGGCAGCATGTAGTGATCATTGAACAGGGCAGCATGTAGTAATCATTGAAGAGGGCAGCATGTAGTAATCATTGAACAGGGCAGCATGGAGTAATCATTGAACAGGGCAGCATGTAGTGATCATTGAACAGGGCAGCATGTAGTGATCATTGAACAGGGCAGCATGGAGTAATCATTGAACAGGGCAGCATGTAGTGATCATTGAATAGGGCAGCATGGAGTAATCATTGAACAGGTCAGTATGTAGTAATCATTGAATAGGGCAGCATGTAGTAATCATTGAACAGGGCAGCATGGAGTAATCATTGAACACGGCAACATGGAGTAATCATTGAACAGGGCAACATGGAGTAATCATTGAACAGGGCAACATGGAGTAATCATTGAACAGGGCAACATGTAGTAATCATTGAACAGGGTAACATGTAGTAATCATTGAACAGGGCAACATGGAGTAATCATTGAACAGGGCAACATGTAGAATCATTGAACAGGGCAACATGTAGTAATCATTGAACAGGGCAACATGTAGTAATCATTGAACAGGGCAACATGGAGTAATCATTGAAGAGGGCACATCTAGTAATCATTGAACAGGGCAGCATGTAGAATCATTGAACAGGGCATCATGTAGTACTCATTGAACAGTGCAGCATGTAGTACTCATTGAACAGGGCAGCATGTAGTGATCATTGAACAGGGCAGCATGTAGTAATCATTGAACAGGGCAACATGGAGTAATCATTGAAGAGGGCAGCATGTAGCAATCATTGAACAGGGCAGCGTGTAGTAATCATTGAAGAGGGCAGCATGTAGTAATCATTGAAGAGGGCAGCATGTAGCAATCATTGAACAGGGCAGCGTGTAGTAATCATTGAAGAGGGCAGCGTGTAGTAATCATTGAAGAGGGCAGCATGTAGCAATCATTGAACAGGGCAGCGTGTAGTAATCATTGAAGAGGGCAGCGTGTAGTAATCATTGAAAAGGGCAGCATGTAGCAATCATTGAACAGGGCAGCATGTAGTAATCATTGAAGAGGGCAGCATGTAGTCATCATTGAACTGAGCAGCATGTAGTAATCATTGAACAGGGCAGCATGTAGTAATCATTGAACAGGGCAGCGTGTAGTAATCATTGAACAGGGCAGCGTGTAGTAATCATTGAACAGGGCAGCATGCAGTAATCATTGAACAGGGCAGCATGTAGTAATCATTGAACAGGGCAGCATGTAGTAATCATTGAACAGGGCAGCATGTAGTAATCATTGAACAGGGCAGCATGTAGTAATCATTGAACAGGGCAGCATGTAGTAATCATTGAACAGGGCAGCATGTAGTAATCATTGAACAGGGCAGCATGTAGTAATCATTGAAGAGGGCAGCATGTAGTAATCATTGAACTGAGCAGCATGTAGTAATCATTGAACAGGGCAGCATGTAGTAATCATTGAACAGGGCAGCATGTAGTAATCATTGAACAGGGCAGCATGTAGTAATCATTGAACAGGGCAGCATGTAGTAATCATTGAACAGGGCAGCATGTAGTAATCATTGAACAGGGCAGCATGTAGTAATCATTGAACAGGGCAGCGTGTAGTAATCATTGAACAGGGCAGCGTGTAGTAATCATTGAACAGAGGAGCATGTAGTAATCATTGAACAGGGCAGCATGTAGCAATCATTGAACAGGGCAACATGGAGTAATCATTGAAGAGGGCAGCATGTAGTAATCATTGAACAGCTCAGCATGTAGTAATCATTGACGAGGGCAGCATGTAGTAATCATTGAAGAGGGCAGCATGTAGTAATCATTGAAGAGGGCAGCATGTAGTAATCATTGACGAGGGCAGCATGTAGTAATCATTGAAGAGGCAGCAGCATGTAGTAATCATTGAAGAGGGCAGCATGTAGTAATCATTGACGAGGGCAGCATGTAGTAATCATTGAAGAGGGCAGCATGTAGTAATCATTGACGAGGGCAGCATGTAGTAATCATTGACGAGGGCAGCATGTAGTAATCATTGACGAGGGCAGCATGTAGTAATCATTGACGAGGGCAGCATGTAGTAATCATTGAACAGGGCAGCATGTAGTAATCATTGACGAGGGCAGCATGTAGTAATCATTGACGAGGGCAGCATGTAGTAATCATTGACGAGGGCAGCATGTAGTAATCATTGAAGAGGGCAGCATGTAGTAATCATTGACGAGGGCAGCATGTAGTAATCATTGACGAGGGCAGCATGTAGTAATCATTGACGAGGGCAGCATGTAGTAATCATTGACGAGGGCAACATGTAGTAATCATTGAAGAGGGCAGCATGTAGTAATCATTGAAGAGGGCAGCATGTAGTAATCATTGACGAGGGCAACATGTAGTAATCATTGAAGAGGGCAGCATGTAGTAATCATTGAAGAGGGCAGCATGTAGTAATCATTGACGAGGGCAGCATGTAGTAATCATTGACGAGGGCAGCATGTAGTAATCATTGAAGAGGGCAACATGTAGTAATCATTGACGAGGGCAGCATGTAGTAATCATTGAAGAGGGCAGCATGTAGCAATCATTGAAGAGGGCAGCATGTAGTAATCATTGACGAGGGCAGCATGTAGTAATCATTGAAGAGGCAGCAGCATGTAGTAATCATTGAAGAGGGCAGCATGTAGTAATCATTGACGAGGGCAGCATGTAGTAATCATTGAAGAGGGCAGCATGTAGTAATCATTGAACAGGGCAACATGTCGTAATCATTGAAAAGGGCAGCATGTAGTAATCATTGAAGAGGGCAGCATGTAGTAATCATTGACGAGGGCAGCATGTAGTAATCATTGAACAGGGCAGCATGTAGTAATCATTGACGAGGGCAGCATGTAGTAATCATTGAACAGGGCAACATGTCGTAATCATTGAA
Organism: Myxine glutinosa; assembly: GCF_964187855.1. Lineage (NCBI taxonomy): Eukaryota > Metazoa > Chordata > Myxini > Myxiniformes > Myxinidae > Myxine > Myxine glutinosa. The sequence continues at coordinate 45,126,535 of NC_136263.1, read as the reverse complement.
AAGGGCAGCATGTATTAATCATTGACGAGGGCAGCATGTAGTAATCATTGAACTGAGCAGCATGTAGTAATCATTGAACAGGGCAGCGTGTAGTAATCATTGAAAAGGGCAGCATGTAGTAATCATTGAAAAGGGCAGCATGTAGTAATCATTGAAAAGGGCAGCATGTAGTAATCATTGACGAGGGCAGCATGTAGTAATCATTGAAAAGGGCAGCATGTAGTAATCATTGAAAAGGGCAGCATGTAGTAATCATTGACGAGGGCAGCATGTAGTAATCATTGAACAGGGCAACATGTCGTAATCATTGAACTGAGCAGCATGTATTAATCATTGAACAGGGCAGCGTGTAGTAATCATTGAATAGGGCAGCATGTAGTAATCATTGAACAGGGCAGCATGTAGTAATCATTGAATAGGGCAGCATGTAGTAATCATTGACGAGGGCAGCATGTAGTAATCATTGAACTGAGCAGCATGTAGTAATCATTGAACAGGGCAGCGTGTAGTAATCATTGAATAGGGCAGCGTGTAGTAATCATTGAAGAGGGCAGCATGTAGTAATCATTGAAGAGGGCAGCGTGTAGTAATCATTGAAGAGGGCAGCATGTAGTAATCATTGACGAGGGCAGCATGTAGTAATCATTGAACAGGGCAGCGTGTAGTAATCATTGAACAGGGCAGCGTGTAGTAATCATTGAATAGGGCAGCATGTAGTAATCATTGAACAGGGCAGCGTGTAGTAATCATTGAATAGGGCAGCGTGTAGTAATCATTGAAGAGGGCAGCATGTAGTAATCATTGAACAGGGCAACATGTCGTAATCATTGAAAAGGGCAGCATGTAGTAATCATTGAACAGGGCAGCATGTATTAATCATTGAACAGGGCAGCATGTAGTAATCATTGAACAGGGCAGCGTGTAGTAATCATTGAATAGGGCAGCGTGTAGTAATCATTGAAGAGGGCAGCATGTAGTAATCATTGAACAGGGCAACATGTCGTAATCATTGAAAAGGGCAGCATGTAGTAATCATTGAATAGGGCAGCATGTAGTAATCATTGAAAAGGGCAGCATGTAGTAATCATTGAAAAGGGCAGCGTGTAGTAATCATTGAACAGGGCAACATGTCGTAATCATTGAATAGGGCAGCGTGTAGTAATCATTGAACAGGGCAGCATGTAGTGATCATTGAAAAGGGCAGCATGTAGTAATCATTGAATAGGGCAGCGTGTAGTAATCATTGAATAGGGCAGCGTGTAGTAATCATTGAATAGGGCAGCGTGTAGTAATCATTGAAAAGGGCAGCATGTAGTAATCATTGAACAGGGCAGCGTGTAGTAATCATTGAATAGGGCAGCATGTATTAATCATTGAACAGGGCAGCGTGTAGTAATCATTGAATAGGGCAGCATGTAGTAATCATTGAACAGGGCAGCGTGTAGTAATCATTGAACAGGGCAGCGTGTAGTAATCATTGAATAGGGCAGCATGTATTAATCATTGAACAGGGCAGCGTGTAGTAATCATTGAATAGGGCAGCATGTAGTAATCATTGAACAGGGCAGCATGTAGTAATCATTGAACAGGGCAGCGTGTAGTAATCATTGAATAGGGCAGCGTGTAGTAATCATTGAACAGGGCAACATGTCGTAATCATTGAACAGGGCAGCGTGTAGTAATCATTGAACAGGGCAGCGTGTAGTAATCATTGAAGAGGGCAGCATGTAGTAATCATTGAACAGGGCAACATGTCGTAATCATTGAAAAGGGCAGCATGTAGTAATCATTGAACAGGGCAGCGTGTAGTAATCATTGAATAGGGCAGCATGTAGTAATCATTGAACAGGGCAGCATGTAGTAATCATTGAACAGGGTAGCATGTAGTAATCATTGAACAGGGCAGCGTGTAGTAATCATTGAATAGGGCAGTGTGTAGTAATCATTGAATAGGGCAGCATGTAGTAATCATTGAATAGGGCAGCATGTAGTAATCATTGAATAGGGCAGCATGTAGTAATCATTGAACAGGGCAGCGTGTAGTAATCATTGAATAGGGCAGTGTGTAGTAATCATTGAATAGGGCAGCATGTAGTAATCATTGAATAGGGCAGCATGTAGTAATCATTGAACAGGGCAGCATGTAGTAATCATTGAATAGGGCAGCATGTATTAATCATTGAACAGGGCAGCGTGTAGTAATCATTGAATAGGGCAGCATGTAGTAATCATTGAACAGGGCAGCATGTAGTAATCATTGAACAGGGCAGCGTGTAGTAATCATTGAATAGGGCAGCGTGTAGTAATCATTGAAGAGGGCAGCATGTAGTAATCATTGAACAGGGCAACATGTCGTAATCATTGAAAAGGGCAGCATGTAGTAATCATTGAATAGGGCAGCATGTAGTAATCATTGACGAGGGCAGCATGTAGTAATCATTGAACAGGGCAGCATGTAGTAATCATTGAAAAGGGTAGCATGTAGTAATCATTGAAAAGGGCAGCATGTAGTAATCATTGACGAGGGCAGCATGTAGTAATCATTGAACAGGGTAACATGTCGTAATCATTGAAAAGGGCAGCATGTAGTAATCATTGAATAGGGCAGCATGTAGTAATCATTGACGAGGGCAGCATGTAGTAATCATTGAACTGAGCAGCGTGTAGTAATCATTGAAAAGGGCAGCATGTAGTAATCATTGAAAAGGGCAGCATGTAGTAATCATTGAAAAGGGCAGCATGTAGTAATCATTGAAAAGGGCAGCATGTAGTAATCATTGACGAGGGCAGCATGTAGTAATCATTGAACAGGGCAGCGTGTAGTAATCATTGAATAGGGCAGCATGTAGTAATCATTGAACAGGGCAGCGTGTAGTAATCATTGAACAAGGCAGCATGTAGTAATCATTGAACAGGGAAACATGTAGTAATCATTGAATAGGGCAGCATGTAGTAATCATTGACGAGGGCAGCATGTAGTAATCATTGACGAGGGCAGCATGTAGTAATCATTGAACAGGGCAGCATGTAGTAATCATTGAAAAGGGCAGCATGTAGTAATCATTGACGAGGGCAGCGTGTAGTAATCATTGAATAGGGCAGCGTGTAGTAATCATTGACGAGGGCAGCGTGTAGTAATCATTGAATAGGGCAGCGTGTAGTGATCATTGAACAGGGCAGCATGTAGTAATCATTGAACAGGGAAACATGTAGTAATCATTGAATAGGGCAGCATGTAGTAATCATTGACGAGGGCAGCATGTAGTAATCATTGACGAGGGCAGCATGTAGTAATCATTGAACAGGGCAGCATGTAGTAATCATTGAAAAGGGCAGCATGTAGTAATCATTGACGAGGGCAGCGTGTAGTAATCATTGAATAGGGCAGCGTGTAGTGATCATTGAACAGGGAAGCATGTAGTAATCATTGAACAGGGCAGCGTGTAGTAATCATTGAATAGGGCAGTGTGTAGTAATCATTGAAGAGGGCAGCATGTAGTAATCATTGAAGAGGGCAGCATGTAGTAATCATTGAACAGGGCAGCGTGTAGTAATCATTGAACAAGGCAGCATGTAGTAATCATTGAACAGGGCAGCGTGTAGTAATCATTGAACAGGGCAGCGTGTAGTAATCATTGAATAGGGCAGCGTGTAGTAATCATTGAAGAGGGCAGCATGTAGTAATCATTGACGAGGGCAGCATGTAGTAATCATTGAACAGGGCAGCATGTAGTAATCATTGAAAAGGGTAGCATGTAGTAATCATTGAAAAGGGCAGCATGTAGTAATCATTGACGAGGGCAGCATGTAGTAATCATTGAACAGGGTAACATGTCGTAATCATTGAAAAGGGCAGCATGTAGTAATCATTGAATAGGGCAGCATGTAGTAATCATTGACGAGGGCAGCATGTAGTAATCATTGAACTGAGCAGCATGTAGTAATCATTGAACAGGGCAGCGTGTAGTAATCATTGAATAGGGCAGCATGTAGTAATCATTGAACAGGGCAGCATGTAGTAATCATTGAATAGGGCAGCGTGTAGTAATCATTGAACAAGGCAGCATGTAGTAATCATTGAACAGGGAAACATGTAGTAATCATTGAATAGGGCAGCATGTAGTAATCATTGACGAGGGCAGCATGTAGTAATCATTGAACAGGGCAGCATGTAGTAATCATTGAAAAGGGCAGCATGTAGTAATCATTGACGAGGGCAGCGTGTAGTAATCATTGAATAGGGCAGCGTGTAGTAATCATTGACGAGGGCAGCGTGTAGTAATCATTGAATAGGGCAGCGTGTAGTGATCATTGAACAGGGCAGCATGTAGTAATCATTGAACTGAGCAGCATGTAGTAATCATTGAACAGGGCAGCGTGTAGTAATCATTGAATAGGGCAGCGTGTAGTAATCATTGAACAGGGCAGCATGTAGTAATCATTGAACAGGGAAACATGTAGTAATCATTGAACTGAGCAGCATGTAGTAATCATTGAACAGGGCAGCATGTAGTAATCATTGAACAGGGCAGCATGTAGTAATCATTGAACAGGGCAGCGTGTAGTAATCATTGAACAGGGCAGCGTGTAGTAATCATTGAACAGGGCAGCGTGTAGTAATCATTGAACAGGGCAGCATGTAGTAATCATTGAACAGGGCAGCGTGTAGTAATCATTGAACAGGGCAGCGTGTAGTAATCATTGTACAGGGCAGCATGTAGTAATCATTGAACAGGGCAGCATGTAGTAATCATTGAACAGGGCAGCATGTAGTAATCATTGAACAGGGCAGCGTGTAGTAATCATTGAACAGGGCAGCATGTAGTGATCATTGAACAGGGCAGCGTGTAGTAATCATTGAACAGGGCAGCGTGTAGTAATCATTGAACAGGGCAGCGTGTAGTAATCATTGAACAGGGCAGCGTGTAGTAATCATTGAACAGGGCAGCGTGTAGTAATCATTGAACAGGGCAGCGTGTAGTAATCATTGAACAGGGCAGCATGTAGTAATCACAGGGCAGTGATTAGGCAGTGATTAGGCAGTCACAGTCACAGTCACAGTCACAGTCACAGTCACAGTCACAGGAACAGGGCAGTCACAGTTCCTCTCTCGGGGATTAAATAATTATTATAAACTATTGTATTTGTTTGTTGTTGTTTGTAAAGTTGTGAGGATTTTTATTCAATCACTGGTTTGTTTCTAAAGAATGAGGGAATGTTCGTTGTCATTCTCCATCCAGTGAATGAATGATGATTCCTTCCCACAGAGGTTTTTGCTCGAGCTCTGAATGAACTCTCAGGGAAGGACTCGCCGGTACCGGATGAGAACCTGAGACTCATTACCGGGACTGTGACGATCCTGATGAATTACACAGACTACGGCCTCAAGTTCGGTAAGATCACCTCCTCGCACTGTTCGTGTCTCACAAACCGCTAATAACACTGTGAAACTTACTGTGAACTACACTAAACTATACAACGTGTAAACTATTGTTAATAATGTATTGTAAAGTTAAAGCGTTATTAAAGTTTAAACATTAACGTTGTGTGTGTAAATGGTACCATGGTCATGGAAACAACGATCATTCATTTACACCTTTACCGTGTTTTAGTTTGAAAGGATTTTTATCGAATAATAATAATAATAATAATAATGATAATAATAACAACAGCTGATCATAAATGAAATGTTAATAATCAAATTGAATTCCTCGTGTTATTACAATTCAGATCTCATTGCTGAGTTCGTCATTACCGGGAAATGAACACGTTTCATGAAGTGATAAACAATGGGAGGTTGTGATGAGTTCCCACAGGTGGTGGTGTTGTGGGTTGGTGGTGGTTATGTTGTGGGTTGGTGGTGGTGTTGTGGGTTGGTGGTGGTTATGTTGTGCTGTGGTGTTTGTGTAGTGTTTTGTTGTGGGTGGTTTGTTTGTGTTGTTCTTTGGGGTTGTTGTATTGAGTGGGTTGTGTGTTGTTCATCACTCTCTCTCACTCCTCTTCTTCTTCACCAGGTACCGCACATCATTGTGACACGCCCTCATGCGTCCAAAGTCACAACATGTCCCTTTTTTTGAAAACATTTCGGTGATGCAGATTTGAACTTTGAAATGATAAAGAAAAGAACAAGTCGCACAGAATGAACACGCAGCACTTGTCTCATGACGTGCAACCTTCACACATGAACTCCAATCAATGTTTCGTTTAATTATCATTATGTTGGAGAACATTTCCCACAATCCCTCGTAATTTCCTCCAAAGAGGGAACCTGTGTCGTGCCTCAGCTCCGATGTGATTATGGAGCCAATGCGACAATTCAGCATCTCACTGTGAACAGCAATCTTGATGCAACTAAATTCAGGGAACCGGAAAAAGGTTTGAGGTGTCGATGGTTTATTATTGAGAATATTCTATCGGAAATATCCGGGGAAGAGAATTCGAGACTTTGTTCTTTATTCGATGAAACCAGGTGCAGTGTGATGCAGGTTTATTACACTGAGACACAAAGTTAAATCGTCGTGTTGCCGCAACTTGAAGGACTCGGCGTCCACATTGTGCCCACACCGCCTGCTCAATGAAACACGTGACTTCGGCTCACCTTCTCGGATGTTTTTCCGGTAAACTTATTCTCAATTTCCTCCATGTTCACTTCCATGTCATAGTGGACATGTTGGAGAGCGAACCCGTTCATGCGGTCTTCACCCACAGTTGTCTTCAACAGTCGTGTCTCGCTGTTTGCTCTTTCATCCTCACAAGATGTCACACCGATTGAGCACACAATCTTGAGCATCTTCTGCATGTTATCGTAGTCAGCACCTCTGCTCATTGCTCCAGGTGCGGATTTCACCCAATCTTGAGCATCTTGTGCATGTTATCGTAGCCAGCACCTCTGCTCATTGCTCCAGGTGCGGATTTCACACAATCTTGAACATCTTGTGCATGTTATCGTAGCCAGCACCTCTGCTCATTGCTCCAGGTGCGGATTTCACCCAATCTTGAGCATCTTGTGTATGTTATCGTAGCCAGCACCTCTGCTCATTGCTCCAGGTGCGGATTTCACCCAATCTTGAGCATCTTGTGTATGTTATCGTAGCCAGCACCTCTGCTCATTGCTCCAGGTGCGGATTTCACCCAATCTTGAGCATCTTGTGCATGTTATCGTAGCCAGCACCTCTGCTCATTGCTCCAGGTGCGGATTTCACCCAATCATGAGCATCTTGTGTATGTTATCGTAGCCAGCACCTCTACTCATTGCTCCAGGTGCGGATTTCACCCAATCTTGAGCATCTTGTGTATGTTATCGTAGCCAGCACCTCTGCTCATTGCTCCAGGTGCGGATTTCACCCAATCTTGAGCATCTTGTGCATGTTATCGTAGCCAGCACCTCTGCTCATTGCTCCAGGTGCGGATTTCACCCAATCTTGAGCATCTTGTGCATGTTATCGTAGCCAGCACCTCTACTCATTGCTCCAGGTGCGGATTTCACCCAATCTTGAGCATCTTGTGTATGTTAGCATAGCCAGCACCTCTACTCATTGCTCCAGGTGCGGATTTCACACAATCTTGAGCATCTTGTGCATGTTATCGTAGCCAGCACCTCTACTCATTGCTCCAGGTGCGGATTTCACACAATCTTGAGCATCTTGTGCATGTTATCGTAGCCAGCACCTCTGCTCATTGCTCCAGATGCGGATTTCACACAATCTTGAGCATCTTGTGTATGTTATCGTAGCCAGCACCTCTGCTCATTGCTCCAGGTGCGGATTTCACCCAATCTTGAGCATCTTGTGCATGTTATCATAGCCAGCACCTCTACTCATTGCTCCAGGTGCGGATTTCACACAATCTTGAGCATCTTGTGCATGTTATCGTAGCCAGCACCTCTGCTCATTACTGCAGGTGCGGATTTCACACAATCTTGAGCATCTTGTGCATGTTATCGTAGCCAACACCTCTGCTCATTGCTCCAGGTGCGGATTTCACCCAATCTTGAGCATCTTGTGCATGTTATCGTAGCCAGCACCTCTGCTCATTGCTCCAGGTGCGGATTTCACCCAATCTTGAGCATCTTGTGTATGTTATCGTAGCCAGCACCTCTGCTCATTGCTCCAGCTGCGGATTTCACCCAATCTTGAGCATCTTGTGCATGTTATCGTAGCCAGCGCCTCTGCTCATTGCTCCAGGTGCGGATTTCACACAATCTTGAACATCTTGTGCATGTTATCGCAGCCAGCACCTCTGCTCATTGCTCCAGATGCGGATTTCACACAATCTTGAGCATCTTGTGTATGTTATCATAGCCAGCACCTCTGGGCATTGCTCCAGGTGCGGATTTCACACAATCTTGAGCATCTTGTGCATGTTATCGTAGCCAGCACCTCTGCTCATTGCTCCAGATGCGGATTTCAGCTAATCTGGCGCTCGGGTGCTCCTCCACCTCACAACCCACATCCCAACCTTCGCCTGAACTTCAGCTTTTACTTCCAGATCCTTTTTGTATGTTTCGTAGAAATCTTTTATGCCGTCCTTCCAAATATTGACCGAGGGTGCCGCATCTGCTAGAAATGATGGAACAACAATGAGAGCCTTCACGGCTATGCTGGTTGGACCTTCAAAGCGGTCGTGCAGTTGTGCAAGAAGATGATGCAGGAATGGTGTGGCCAAAGCTTTTTTGTAGTAGTCTGATGGTGAATCGGCCACAATATTCACCCTCAACGTTTGCCGACTACAGTTTCGTGTCATGGAAGCTTGTACATCCACCTTGGCTGCCAGATTTTCTGCTTGAGTGAACCATTCGTTGAATGTGTCATTGATCTCATTTCGGGCAGCACTAACCGTATTTATGACCGTTCTGACCATACTGTTGGCACTGATAACATCTTGATAACGGGCTTGCAAATTATGGCTCAGAATCTTGGTGTAGACATGACAATTGTGCAGTACCACCATGCCGATGATGAATTTGAACTGAGTTCTTGCAGCGTGTAATGGCCCTGCTTGTTTGCACGTGTCACCATTGGAGGTGACATCTGATAATATGTCTGCTAGAGATTCCTCAATGGCTTCGTAGTTGTCCATGAACTTAGCGATGGCATCATGTCGTTGGACAAACCTAGTGGTGCACGTATCTACGAGTTTATTGTTGTTGCCATATAGTTTTAGCGTCCATTGCACAAGATTAGAGTTTCGTTTTGGTGAATACTTACAGAAGATTATCACCTCCTCTGACACATCCATGACGTTTTTGATGAAGACATTTTCCATTGACTTTCCCAAGACAAGATTCAAACAATGGCTGTTGCAGTGAACATACTGGGCTAGCTTGTCTTCCTTTGTGATGATAGCAGCTGCTCCTTTCTTGGGTCCCGACATGTTTGATGCTCCATATGTTTGGCCTCCACACAAACTCAATTCCAACCCCCAGCTTGATATGGCACTCTTTATGCTGTTAGCAATTGCTTCTCCGCTGGTGCTTCCACGAACATCAATGAATCCCATGAAAACTTCACGGATTCTGTCCTTATCGTCCACAAAACGGATGGTGATGGCGAGCTGTTCGTTGTTTGAGACGTCCCCTTTCTCATCAGCTGGTGGCGTGTAAATACCAGCATCATGGAGTTGGTTTCCGAGCTTATCAATAATGTGCGTTTATAGAACATCAATGATATCATTCTGGATGGTTTTGGATACATATTGTGCATTTTTGAGTCCACTGCTGAAGTGGTTCCAGAGTACAGAATCACCAGAATCCACTCGATATTTCACCAGCACATCAAAGTTACCTGCATTTCCTCCAAGCTGTCCTGCACTGACATCATCTCGATGCCCTCAGAGTGCAACATTTTCCCGGCCACAGAACAGCACACACTTTCGGACTGACTTCAAAAGTTCTGTTTTTTCAAGTCTGCACCCGAAAAGGTTCGCTCACATTCTCCTGAACATCCAAAGTTTTTCGTTCCATCACATTCATGAAGGAGAGAGCGAGTTCCCAAGAGTTCAGGTGACTACTTTTTGCAGGAACTTTTCCTTTCCCAAAATGATCAATGAGTCGATTTGTAGCGTGCACCATATCAGTGAGGGGACACGACACAAGGATACCAGGTTCTTCCATGCCGAATAGAGCGGAGTAGAGGCAAAATGCTCCAGAACAATGAGGTGAATAACCTAATCCCTTGTAGAGGTAACTATTCTGTGTGGAACATGTGTGTGATCGTGATGTACCATCTTTTTCTCTGTACACCTGAGCAGGGAGCTTGGAACTTGTGCTTGCAGTGAAATGCTGCTTCAGGAGAGTGAGTTTGATGTCACCTGGAAGGTGACGACAGTTTTTATTGGTCCCGGTAAACGCAGCACTCAAGTGCTCACCAGTTTGAGCTGATAAAACGATCTCGGACATAATATCAAATTGTGATCGGGAACATCAGAACTCACTGGAGGTGTGTTGACGAGGGTCATGCTCGGGGACTCGTCAATTGAACTCGGATCAACGACAATAATGCTCGACAGAGGACTTTGGTCAGCTACAACGCTGGACAACTCACCACTCAAACTTGTGTCGTTAACAGTGCTTGCTGCATCACCACTCAAACTTGGGTCGTTAACAGTGCTTGCTGCATCACCACTCAAACTTGGGTCGTTAACAGTGCTTGCTGCATCACCACTCAAACATGGGTCGTTAACAGTGCTTGCTGCATCACCACTCAAACTTGGGTCGTTAACAGTGCTTGCTGCATCACCACTGAAACTTGGGTCGTCAACAGTGCTTGCTGCATCACCACTCAAACTTGGGTCGTTAACAGTGCTTGCTGCATCACCACTCAAACTTGTATCGTTAACAGTGCTTGCTGCATCACCACTCAAACTTGGGTCGTTAACAGTGCTTGCTGCATCACCACTGAAACTTGCGTTGTTAGCAGTGCTTGCTGCATCACCACTCAAACTTGGATCGTTAACAGTGCTTTCTGCATCACCACTGAAACTTGGGTCGTTAACAGTGCTTGCTGCATCACCACTCAAACTTGGATCGTCAACAGTGCTTTCTGCATCAACACTCAAACTTGTATCGTTAACAGTGCTTGCTGCATCACCACTCAAACTTGCATCGTTAACAGTGCTTGCTGCAACACCAGTCAAATTTGGATCGTTAACAGTGCTTGCTGCATCACCACTCAAACTTGGGTCGGTAACAATGCTTGCTGCATCACCACTCAAACTTGGGTCAGTAACAATGCTTGCTGCATCACCACTCAAACTTGGGTCGTTAACAGTGCTTGTGGCATCACCACTCAAACTTGGGTCGTTAACAGTGCTTGCTGCATCACCACTCAAACTTGGGTCGTTAACAATGCTTGCTGCATCAACACTCAAACTTGGGTCGTTAACAGTGCTTGCGGCATCACCACTCAAACTTGGGTCGTTAACAGTGCTTGCGGCATCACCACTCAAACTTGGGTCGTTAACAGTGCTTGATGCATCACCACTCAAACTTGGGTCGCTAACAGTGCTTGCTGCATCACCACTCAAACTTGGGTCGTTAACAGTGCTTGATGCATCACCACTCAAACTTGGGTCGCTAACAGTGCTTGCTGCATCACCACTCAAACTTGGGTCATCAACAGTGCTTGCATCACCACTCAAACTTGGGTCGTCAACAATGCTTGCTGCATCACCACTCAAACTTGGGTCGTTAACAGTGCTTGCGGCATCACCACTCAAACTTGGGTCATTAACAATGCTTGCTGCATCACCACTCAAACTTGGATCGTTAACAGTGCTTTCTGCATCACCACTGAAACTTGGGTCGTTAACATTGCTTGCTGCATCACCACTCAAACTTGTATCGTTAACAGTGCTTGCTGCATCACCACTCAAACTTGGATCGTTAACAGTGCTTGCTGCATCACCACTCAAACTTGGATCATTAACAGTGCTTGCTGCATCACCACTCAAACTTGGGTCGTCAACAATGCTTGCTGCATCACCACTCAAACTTGGGTCGTTAACAGTGCTTGCGGCATCACCACTCAAACTTGGGTCGTTAACAGTGCTCTCTGCATCACCACTTAAACTTGGGTCGTTAACAGTGCTTGCGGCATCACCACTCAAAATTGGGTCGCCAACAGTGCTTGCTGCATCACCACTCAAACTTGTATCGTTAACAGTGCTTGCTGCATCACCACTCAAACTTGGATCGTTAACAGTGCTTGCTGCATCACCACTCAAACTTGCATCGTTAGCAGTGCTTTCTGCATCACCACTCAAACTTGCATCGTTACCAGTGCTTGCTGCATCACCACTCAAACTTGTGTCGTTACCAGTGCTTGCTGCATCACCACTCAAACTTGGATCGTTAACAGTGCTTGCTGCATCACCACTCAAACATGGGTCGTTAACAGTGCTTGCTGCATCACCACTCAAACTTGGATCGTTAACAGTGCTTGCTGCATCACCACTCAAACTTGGGTCGTTAACAGTGCTTGCTGCATCACCACTCAAACTTGGGTCGTTAACAGTGCTTGCTGCATGCCCACTCAAACTTGCATCGTTAACAGTGCTTGCTGCATCACCACTCAAACTTGCATCGTTAACAGTGCTTGCTGCATCACCACTCAAACTTGCATCGTTAACAGTGCTTGCTGCATCACCACTCAAACTTGGGTCGTTACCAGTGCTTGCTGCATCACCACTCAAACTTGCATCGTTAGCAGTGCTTTCTGCATCACCACTCAAATTTGCATCGTTACCAGTGCTTGCTGCATCACCACTCAAACTTGTCGTTACCAGTGCTTGCTGCATCACCACTCAAACTTGCATCGTTAACAGTGGTTGCTGAATCACCACTCAAACTTGGGTCGTTAACAGTGCTTGCTGCATCACCACTCAAACTTGTGTCGTTAACAGTGCTTGCTGCATCACCACTCAAACTTGGGTCATTACCAGTGCTTGCTGCATCACCACTCAAACTTGTGTCGTTACCAGTGCTTGCTGCATCACCACTCAAACTTGGGTCGTTAACAGTGCTTGCTGCATCACCACTCAAACTTGGGTCGTTAACAGTGCTTGCTGCATCACCACTCAAACTTGGGTCGTTACCAGTGCTTGCTGCATCACCACTCAAACTTGGGTCGTTACCAGTGCTTGCTGCAACACCACTCAAACTTGGGTCGTTAACAGTGCTTGCTGCAACACCACTCAAACTTGGGTCGTTAACAGTGCTTGCTGCATCACCACTCAAACTTGGGTCGTTAACAGTGCTTGCTGCATCACCACTCAAACTTGGATCGTTACCAGTGCTTGCTGCATCACCACTCAAACTTGGGTCGTTAACAGTGCTTGCTGCATCACCACTCAAACTTGGGTCGTTACCAGTGCTTGCTGCATCACCACTCAAACTTGGGTCGTTACCAGTGCTTGCTGCAACACCACTCAAACTTGGGTCGTTAACAGTGCTTGCTGCAACACCACTCAAACTTGGGTCGTTACCAGTGCTTGCTGCATCACCACTCAAACTTGGGTCGTTACCAGTGCTTGCTGCAACACCACTCAAACTTGGGTCGTTAACAGTGCTTGCTGCAACACCACTCAAACTTGGGTCGTTAACAGTGCTTGCTGCATCACCACTCAAACTTGGGTCGTTACCAGTGCTTGCTGCAACACCACTCAAACTTGGGTCGTTAACAGTGCTTGCTGCATCACCACTCAAACTTGGGTCGTTACCAGTGCTTGCTGCATCACCACTCAAACTTGGGTCGTTACCAGTGCTTGCTGCAACACCACTCAAACTTGGGTCGTTAACAGTGCTTGCTGCATCACCACTGAAACTTGGGTCGTTAACAGTGCTTGCTGCATCACCACTCAAACTTGGGTCGTTACCAGTGCTTGCTGCAACACCACTCAAACTTGGGTCGTTAACAGTGCTTGCTGCATCACGACTCAAACTTGTATCGTTAACAGTGCTTGCTGCATCACCACTCAAACTTGGGTCATTAACAGTGCTTGCTGCATCACCACTCAAACTTGGGTCGCCAACAGTGCTTGCTGCATCACCACACAAACATGGGTCGTTAACAGTGCTTGCTGCATCACCACTCAAACTTGGGTCGTTAACAGTGCTTGCTGCATCACCACTCAACCTTGGGTCGTTAACAGTACTTGCTGCATCACCACTCAAACTTGGGTCGCCAACAGTGCTTGCTGCATCACCACACAAACATGGGTCGTTAACAGTGCTTGCTGCATCACCACACAAACTTGGGTCGTTAACAGTGCTTGCTGCATCACCACTCAAACTTGTATCGTTAACAGTGCTTGCTGCATCACCACTCAAACTTGGGTCGCTAACAGTGCTTGCTGCATCACCACTTGTCCTTAGAATCGAGTTATCGTCCCATGCACTTGTACGCTTTGCCTGCACTCTGACATGTGGGACTGAGTTCTGTTAATTGGCGCCGATAACGTCACTGTGAATAAAACAAATCCACATCTTCAGCACAACAAAAGGGAAACGGCCGAATGTGTCCGATTGTGGCGGACACGAAAGCAAGACACGAAAGCAAAGGGATCTCGCGAGATCTTGGAGACGGCGGCAGGGATTTTCGAAGCTCCACACCGTCTCCACGTTTTTCGAAGTTAAGTCTGTTCACAATTGTATTTTGTCGAAACTGTATTTATCTTTCGGTGTGTGAAGTTATTGTGTGCAACTTTGGTTGTTTCTCGGTGTTTATCTTTCATAAATTGATCGTCTGTTTGCCGTGTCGTGTCTTGAGGCCTTGTACAGTGTGCACTGTACAACCTTGAGGCTTTGTTTTTCTCTCAGCGGTCCGTCTTTTGTGATCCAATAACTTTCGTTCTCTGTATTCCCAGGCTTTTCACCCATAGCCTTCCTTGTGTAAATCTCAACTCAAAAAAAAAAAAAAAAAAATTTTTTTTCCCTTCTCTGTTATCATTCGTTTATTCATTCTTATTCGTTCGTTCGTTCTTTGACCACGTGTTTCTCCCCCATTTCCCCAGATAGTTTTCACTCATTAACCTTCAATGTTTACACTTTCCCCTCAAGTTATGTATTCCGTCATATTTTATAACACCTTTTTCTTCTTCTTCTTTAAAAGGCTGCTTTCGACTTGCTCACCAAATCAATTCATCCCAAAAAAAATATCCATCTCCTATAGTGCCTTTTTTCTACATTCCCTAAACTCTCCTGCACTCCATCCTCCATCCAGCGTCCTTAAACGTATTTTTAACTCGAAGGTCACAAGCAACTCATTTTGCAATAAATGTTCGTTTCCCATAAATCGTACACTTTCAAAAATCCAATCTCACCCCTCCCCTCCAAATCTTCCCCATAACCCCTCCCCTCCAAATCTTCCCCATCACCCCTCCCCTCCAAATCTTCCCCATCACCCATCCCTTTCAAATCTCCCCCCTTGCCCCCTCCCTCCTAAACGACCCCCTCACCCCTCCCCGCCAAGACGCCCCCTCGCCCCTCCCCTCCTAGACTCCTGCCTCACCCCTCCCCTCCAAATCTCCCCCATATCCCATCCCTTTCAAATCCCTCCCCTTGCCCCTTCCCTCCCAAACTTCCCCCTCACCCCTCCCCTTCAAATCTCCCCACCCTCATTGCTTCTCAATTTCCCCCCTCTCACTCCCCCTCCTCAAAGCGTCCTCCCCGCTTCTTCCCCCTTCAAACTCTCACCTCCATCTCCCCCAACCTTCTGCCTCGCTCTTCCCCCTCCTCAAATAACACCTCATTATGGCTCACCCAATCACCATCAAACCTTTTGTCCGCCCCATCCTTCCCTTTCTCCGAGCTATTCTGAAATCTCTGACACACCTTCAACAGCTCTCCCTACCTCTTCCACCTCTTCCACATCTTACCCTACCCCTCCTCCCCCCTGTTCTGTATCTGATGCTCCCCCTTCCTCTTCATTAACGGTATGGACCTCAAACATCCGGGGCCTTCGTTCAAACTTAACTGATCTCTCCATACAGGTTGCTTCTGTCAAACCAGACGTGATCTGCTTAACAGAAACTTTCCTCCTTTATGATGTCTCTGATTCCATAGTATCTCTCCCGGGCTACTCCCTCCTCCGGTATGATAGACCTGAGCCTCGTCCTGGAGGCGGGGTTGCTATCTTTATCAAAAACTCTCTTCCTCACTCGCCCTGCACTGCACTCTCTCCACCTCACCCCCAGGAATACCTCTGGCTACGGCTTCCCCTTCGCTCCCACCTCTTGTTCATATGTGTGTTGTACCGTCCACCAAACAGTGATGACTCCATCTACATCTCGCTGTCTGATGATATGGACCAACTTCTATCTACTCATCCCAACTCTCTCTTCCTCATATGTGGTGATTTCAACTGTCATCATGCCAGTTGGCTGGGTGTGGGTACCTCTCTCACCAGCCATGGCTCCTCAGCAAAGGACTTCTGCGACTCACTGGGACTGACACAATCTGTCAATTTCCCGACCCGGATCTCAGTCAACGGAACATCTTCTCTTCTGGACTTGGTTATGACTAACTTCCCTGAAAATGTCTGCTGCTCTTCTTCTGCTCCGATCGGATCATCTGATCATGTCCTTGTTAAAGTGGACATCTCTCTGACCATCCTCAGGGAGCCTGCTCAGCGTCGACGAGTCTGGCATTTCACTCAGGCC
Organism: Myxine glutinosa; assembly: GCF_964187855.1. Classification (NCBI taxonomy): domain Eukaryota; kingdom Metazoa; phylum Chordata; class Myxini; order Myxiniformes; family Myxinidae; genus Myxine; species Myxine glutinosa. The sequence continues at coordinate 45,109,879 of NC_136263.1, read as the reverse complement.
AACTGGCACGGTCTTCAAGCAGCCATCAATCATCTGGACTGGTCTCCCATCTCTACCACCTCTGACATCAACTCATCCTGGGAATTCTTCCAAAGTAAATTGCTCTCTCTCATGCACAGATTTATCCCATCTCGTCTTCAGTTGTCATACCCTTCCTCCCGTCCATGGTACACGGAATCTTGTGGTGAGGCTGTTGCCCAGAAACAACTTGCCTTCGTCTCCTGGAAAGCAAATCCAACGGAAGGAAATCTCATTTCCTTTCACAAAGCCCGAAACAAGTGTGTGTCCACCCTCAGGAGAGCCAGGAAACAATATCTCTCCGTTCTCAAGACCGAACTCTCTTATCTGTCTCCCTCTTCCAAATCCTGGTGGCGTCTGGTCAAATCCGTTTCTGGTGTTTGTTCCCCCTCCATCCCCTCCCTTACCTCAAACGGCTACACAGCTGACTCCGCACGTGAAAAAGCTGAATGCCTCAACTCTGTGTTTGCCTCTAAATCTTGTGTCCCAAACCCATCCCTCTCTGTACCCACCATACCCAGTCGTACCCTGCTGCTCCTGGACTCCGTGTCCTTTCCTCCTGACAAGGTGGAAAAGTTTCTGTCAACCCTCGACTCTGATTCTGCAACTGGACCCGACGGCATCAGCCCACGGGTCCTAAAATCCTGCTCTGCTGCTCTATCTCACCCTCTCTCTGTTCTCTTCACCCTCTCTTTTGCTCAAGGTCAACTGCCATCTGCTTGGAAATCAGCCAACATCACCGCTTTGCACAAAAAAGGTGCAAAAACAGATCCTAGCAACTACAGACCAATCAGCCTTCTCCCAATCATCAGCAAAGTCATGGAATCCATCATTGCTTCGGATATGAAATCTTTCCTCTTCTCCAATGGCTTGATCTCTGATCATCAATTTGGTTTCAGACCAGGTCACTCTACTCTGGACATGCTGCTTCTGCTGTCTCAACAATGGATGGAGGTCCTCGATGCCAAACAGGAAATTAGAGCTGTCTCCCTCGACATATCACGTGCCTTCGACACGGTCTGGCACCCCGCTCTGCTCACCAAACTCTCCTCCTTTGGTATCCATGGAAATCTCCACGCATGGCTGGCGAACTTCCTCTCTAGTCGTCGTCAACGTGTGGCCCTGAATGGGTTTCTCTCATCTCCTCTTCCTGTTCAGGCTGGAGTTCCCCAAGGCAGTGTTCTGGGCCCCGTGCTTTTTCTGGTCTTCATCAATGATCTCTCTGACTCTCTCGAAAATCCTCTCTATCTCTTTGCTGATGACTCCACTCTCTGCCGCTCCATTCCTCTTCCCTCAGATCGGCAGTCTGCTGCCTCCTCACTCTCTGAAGACCTGGACAAAATCACAGACTGGTCAAACAAGTGGAACATGTCTTTCAATCCTGACAAATCTCACACTCTTACTATGTCTCTCCGAAAAGATCGACTGGACAACCCTCCCATCTACTTTCTCAACAATCCTCTCCAAGAAGTTCTGTCGCTCAAGATTTTGGGTCTCACTATCTGCCATGATCTTTCTTGGGAAAACCACATTTCCAAGCTGGCCTCCAAAGCCAGTCGCCGACTGGGCATCCTCCGTCGTGCGAAGTCCTTCCTCGGCACACCTGAGCTCCTCACCACATACAAGGCTTTCATCCGCAGCTCAATGGAATACTGTTCTCCCCTATGGGCCGGTGCTCCTGCCTCACACCTAGCTCGGCTTCACGCTGTTGAAACCAAAGCTTTCAGAATTATTGGAATCTCCCGCGATGAAGCTATCTCTGAGGGCCTTTCACTCAATCACCGCAGGCAGGTAGGTGGTCTTTCTGTCTTCTACCGACTCCTCTCCGGCCTTGCACCCCCAGCTCTCTCTGTGCTCTGTCCCCCAAATATTCCTACAGGTCGCACAAGATCTGCCAGCAACCCTCTGATGGTTAAACTGCCGAAATCTCGGCTCTCTGCTCACCTTCACTCTTTCATTCCTCTTTTCTCCCGCCTCTGGAACAAACTCCCTCACTCCCTTCAATCCCACTCCTCCCTCCAGGTCTTTAAAACAGCTGTTCACCACCATCTCTTATCTTCCCCCATCCAAAACCTTGATCTTTTCTACCCCCGCTAATTCACCCCAGATCCACCTTGTTTGAAATTCCAACTTCTTTCCTGGAAGTCCTGGCAGTGTCCATATGTTTTATACCTCTCCCACCGCCCCCTTCCCACGCCCCCCCCCCCAAAGCCCTCGCCCTCTCTCAGATCTCTCGATGTCTCCATGTCTCTCGGTCCCTGCTCTCAAATGTTGTGTTTGTGTCCTTCCCCCTCTCTCCCCATCTTGTCTACCGCTCCCTATGTTATATGTTTTTTGTGTCGGTTTGTCTTTCTGTGTGATTAATGTTCGCTCTTTCACGAGCCTCGACCTTGTATACAAAAAAAAAAAAAAAAAAAAAAAAAAAAAAAATTGACGTGGTGGCATCACCTCGCACACCAAGTGGGGATGGGCCACGCCAGGGAGAGAGGCGTGGCCTCACGATATACACGCGGCGCGCAGCCCTGAGCAGCTTAGTGCTGCAGTTTGAGTACTTTCAATAAAGACTCTTTTATGAACCGCGTTGTCCGCTTGCTCTTTACGTAAGCATTAGCGCACGCAGCATCACGCTTCATATGGTGACCTCGACGTTGGATCTGCCGTAGCGATCCTTCCGAACACGACGCCATTGCAATGGCAAACGACAAGGCAATGTCGATTAAACTTCCCGAATTTTGGGAGGCCCAGGCCGAAGTCTGGTTCGTCCAAGCCGAAGCCCAATTTCAGCTTCGGCGCCTCACCGGCGACGACACGCGCTACTGCCACGTCGTCGCCTCCCTCGGGCCCGGCACGGCCGCTCGAGTTGTGTCCGTCCTTTGCCACCCACCGGACGGCCACAAGTACGAGGCACTCAAGCAGCTACTCCTAGCCACGTTCGGCCTCACGGACGACACACGGGCCGACCGCCTCCTGGATCTCCCCGAGCTCGGCGACACGCGCCCGTCGGTCCGAATGGACCATATGCTGTCACTGTTGGGCGACGTAGCCCCCGGTTCTCTATTCCGGGCGCTTTTCCGTCGCCAACTTCCAGCGCAGGTTCGCCTCGCGTTGGCCGGGACCGGGCTAACGGAACCCCGAGCATTGGCAGCCGAGGCGGACAGGTACTTCGCGGCTTCGGATACGCGGGCGAGAGTCGGTGCGGCCGTCACGGACCTCGAGGCTGATGCTGCTGATGCTGATGATGATGCTGATCCACAGCATCAGCTTACACAGCATACGCAGCATGCTGATACGCCCCTCGTGACCGCCGCCACGCCCCGCCCACCGCCGCGGCGAAAACCCATGGCACTGCTTGGCGCGGACTTCCTGTGCGCTAATGGGCTCCTGGTCGACGTAAAGCGCAGACGTCTTGTCCAGGCCGAGACGTTCAGCTCGCTCGCTTGTGCGCTGCCCAGCTCGTCGAGCAGCTCAACGAGCGGCTTGCCAAGCGGCTTGCCGAACGGTTCGGTTCCGGCCACGTTGGTCTGTACGCTTCCGGCAGCGGACGCATTCACCCGCCTCCTCGCCGGCTTCCCGGCCCTCACGCAGGCCACCTTCTCGGCGGGAGCCGTCAAGCATGGGGTGGCCCATCACATCCCCACCGTCGGGCCACCGGTCTACGCCCGGGCATGCCGCCTCGAGCCGACGAAGCTGGCGGTGGCAAAAGCGGAGTTCGCTACCCTGGAGTGACTCGGCATCGTTCGGCGCTCAGAGAGCGCTTGGGCGTCGCCGCTGCACATCGTGCCGAAGCCCGGCGGGGGATGGCGACCGTGCGGGGACTATCGCCGTCTCAATGACGCCACCACTCCCGACCGCTACACCGTCCCCCACATTCAGGACTTTTCCGCCCGTTTGGCGGGCATGTCCTTCTTCTCGAAGGTGGACCTCATACGCGGCTACCATCAGGTCCCCGTCAGGCCGGAGGACGTCCCGAAGACGGCGGTCATCACGCCATTCGGACTCTTCAAATTCCTGCGGATGCCCTTCGGTCTGAAGAATGCGGCTCAGGCGTTCCAGCGACTGATAGACAGCGTCCTGCGCGACTTGGATTTTGTCTACGTCTACCTGGACGATATCCTCGTCACCAGCGCGTCCCGCGAAGAGCACCTACGCCACCTCCGCACGCTCTTCGAACGCCTGGGCCAGCATGGCCTGATTGTGAACCCCGCAAAGTGCCAGTTCGGCGCCGCCATAATCGATTTTCTGGGGCACCGTGTCACCAGGCACGGAGCCGTCCCCCTACCGGCCAAGGTGGAGGTGGTGAAGGGGTTTCCGCGCCCCCGCACGATCAGAGGGCTGCAGGAGTTCCTGGGCATGGTGAACTTTTACCATGGGTTCCTGCCCCATATCGCCCAGCTCCTGCGCCCCCTGCACGAAGCTCTCCGAGGTAAGCCGGGCAAAGGCGACGTTACCTGGACCGAGCAGATGGACACAGCATTCACGGGCGCGAAGCTCGCCTTGGCTCACGCCACCATGCTCGCGCACCCGGCGCCCGATGCACCGATCGCCCTCACCACCGACGCCTCGGACTACGCGGTGGGCGCGGTGCACGAGCAATGGGTGCGTGGAGCTTGGCATCCGCTGGCGTTCTTTAGCCGGCAGCTTCGCCCGCCCGAACGCCATTACAGTACCTTCGACCGCGAGTTGCTCGGGCTTCACTTGGCGGTCAGGCACTTCCGCCATCTGCTCGAGGGCCGTGCGTACACGGACTTCGTCGACCACAAGCCGCTGATCTTCGCGATGGGCAAGGTCACCGAGCCGTAGTCGGCCCGGCAGCAGCGTCACCTCTCGGCCGTGTCCGAGTACACGACGGACATCCGGCACGTCGCGGGGAAGGACAACCCGGTGGCGGATTGCCTTTCCCGGGCCGTCATCCACGCAGTCCACCTCGGCATCGACTATGCCCGGATGGCAGCGGACCAGGCCGCTGACCCCGACGTCCAGGCCTTGCGGACCGCCGTCACAGGCCACCGCGTCACCGAGGTGCCATTCGACGGCGCGGGCGCGGCCCTCTTGTGCGACGTCTCCCTCGGGTGTCCTCGCCCCATCGTGCCCGCGGGCTGGCAGCGCCAGGTGTTTGACGCCATCCACGGCCTGTCCCACCCGGGCGCGAGGGCCTCCCAAAGGTCGATCGCCGACAAGTTCGTCTGGCATGGCCTCCGGAAGGCCGTCCGCGGCTGGGCCAGGACGTGCCTCGCGTGCCAGCGCGCCAAGGTGCACCGGCACACCCAGGCCCCGTTGGCCCCGTTCACGTTGCCGGAACACCGGTTTGACCACGTCCATGTGGACCTGGTGGGACCTCTGCCCCCCTCGCGGGGTTTCACCCACGTCCTCACCATGGTGGACCGCACCACCCGGTGGCCGGAGGCCGTGCCCTTGGCGTCGACGACGGCGGCCGATGTCGCGCGGGCTTTCATCGCCACCTGGGTCACCCGGTTCGGCGCCCCCTCAGACATCTCGCCCGACCGCGGCCCCCAGTTCACCTCGGAGCTCTGGGGGGCGGTCGCGCAGGGGCTCGGGGTCCGGCTGCACCGAACCACGGCCTACCACCCCCAGGTTAACGGCCTGTGTGAGCGATTTCACCGCTCATTGAAGGCCGCGCTCCGGGCCACCCTCCGCGACGGCGGCTGGGTCGACAGGCTCCCCTGGGTCCTGCTGGGCCTCCGGACGGCGCCCAAGGAGGTCCTGCGCGCATCCGCGGCGGAGTTGGTCTTCGGGCAACCGCTGCGGGTGCCGGGCGAGTTCCTCCACGGCACCATGGTCCGCGGCACAGCAGCGCTCCGCTCTGCAAGAGACCGCCCAGAGGTTCGCCCCGGTGCCAACGGCATGCCACGGGCACCCACCGACGCACGTCGCCCCGGAGCTTCGCACGGCGGAGTACGTCTTCATCCGCCACGATGCCCACCGGACACCACTGCGGCCCCCGTATGACGGGCCTTTCCGCGTGCTGGAGACCGGGGCGAAGCACTTCACCCTGGACATCGGCGGTACTCCTGACCGCGTTTCTGTAGACCGCCTCAAGCCGGCCCACCTCGACGTGGACCATCCACCGCCAGTGGCCCGACCCCCGCGTCGGGGCCGCCCCCCTGCGGGCGGACCCCCGGCACCGCCCAGCCCCGCCGCCACGCCGCCCCCCGGTCCTGCAGCCGGAGGCATCCCAGATGGCATCCCTGCATCCCAGACGCCGCCAGTCGCCAGGGGGCGCTTCGGCCGGGTCATCCGTTTGCCCCTCAAACTGACCCTTCAGGTGCGCGGGGATTCTGGGGGGGCGCGTGTGGCGGACACGAAAGCACTGACGTGGTGACATCACCTCGCACACCAAGTGGGGATGGGCCACGCCAGGGAGAGAGGCGTGGCCTCACGATATACACGGGGCGCGCAGCCCTGAGCAGCTTAGTGCTGCAGTTTGAGTACTTTCAATAAAGACTCTTTTATGAACCGCGTTCTCCGCTTGCTCTTTGCGTAAGCATTAGCGCGCGCAGCATCGCACTTCACGATGACCGTAATCTCTGCTGTCACGTCGAGTCACACCGAGCTCCTTGAACTAAGGAAGCTTTTTTCGATTTGGCACAAATGGAGATTTCGGCCCCAATTTTAACGTTCCCAGCTCAGCGAGTGAGCCCCTAAATAGGCCTATGCCTCCTTCGGTTGGTCGACTTGTCCCGGCCCAGCCAGCGTACGCTACGATAGATCGATCAGGATAACCTATTCGGTCGATCAATCCATCCATCCATCGACGAATCGCAAGCAAACCTCGTATTTACCTCAACATATCTGATATTTTGCTGCACTTCGCTGCTTCAGCCTGCAGCTCCAACTCATTCTTCTTCTTCAACCATTGATGTCGTGACGTCATTTATGAGAACAATGGCAATTAAATCGTCTTGCTGACAGAAAACAGAAACTGTAACCGACCTGTAATCAACCTCCATGAGTTCAACTCCAAAGAGCACCAATAAAAATGAGGAATTTGATTGATCGGTGGGAACGTGGCTGAAAGCACTTGATGCATGGCTCGGCGACCATTCATATCGCTCGTTGCAGCCGGTGATCCACTGCAGTGGCCTGAACACTAAATTAATTAATTAAATGGCGTCTGAGCTGCGGAACGCCATGGCTTTATTTTTAACATATAATCAATCTTTAACCACATTTTCCGCAGCCATGGATGCTGTTAAACTCTCGGTTACAGAAAATATGGCAGGGATTTGCAAAAAAGTGCACTTGTGGTCCAAGAGGGGCGTGCCATGGCACCACTCGCCCTACCCACCTGGATCCACGCATGGTTTACGTTCTCATTCCATATTCTGTGTACACTCCTTCAACACTACGTTAAACCTCTCCACAGTACCTTTGGGAGTCAGACGCTGGAGCAACTTTGCCGTATTTCTCTCTTCCAAAAACTAAGAGAAGGCGGTACACGTGAATGGCGGTCCATTGTCAGCAACAACCCATTGGAGATTTCTGTTTCAACTGAAAACGGAGCACAGGAAACCAGTAACGATCTCTGTGGTGACACTTGAAGTAAATGCCAAGTCAGGCCACTTGCTGTAATAGTCGATCAGGGTGATGGCAAAGCGGCAATCCCATGTACCAAGTTCGAACGGTCCAACAACGTCTATTGCCACTTTCTGCCTTGGTCCCTCGGGTAGTTTGACTGTCTGCAGCGGAGCAGGGAAGGTTTTCGCGGTTTTGTCGCTCAGTTAACAAGACATGCAAGACGATATAATGGATTGCAAAAGACAGACTGTCCATCTGGGGCCACCAGTGTAGGTCACGGAGGTGCTGTGTAGTGTGCACGATGCGCTGGTGACTTTCATGCGCCAGGTTGACGACTTTGGTGCACAACGACAACGGTACAATCAAACAGGTCCCTCACAACACATATACATTGTCCACTGTCAGATCATGACAGACAGGGAGGGATGAAGCAAGTTCAGGTGCAACTGCTTTCTTTGAGTTTCGCCAGCCTTTCCCGATCTGGGCATGCAGCAGACAAGTTATTTTATTATTTTTTGTATACAAAGTCGAGGCTCGTGTAACAGCTAACACATAAAACACATAAATACATAAACACATAAACACATAAACATAAACACACATGCAACATATAATAAAGAGAGCGGGAGACAAGAGGGGGTGGGGGAGAGGAAAGCACAACAACAGTAGAGAACAGGGACATCGGGAGATCTGTGGAAGGGTGAGGGCTGTGGTAAGGTACAGAGGATAAAACAAATGGACACTACGAGGACTTTCAGGAAAAAAAACGGAATTTGAAAAAGGGGGATTTGGGGTGTATTAACTCCATCCTTTGTTGAGACGGCAGAAGCAGCATGTCCAGAGTAGAGTGGCCTGGTCTGAACCCAAATTGATGATCAGATATTAAGCCATTGGAGAAGAGGAAAGATTAAATATTAGAAGATGATTGGGAGCAGGCTGATTGTTCTGGAGTTCCAAGGTTCTGTTTTTACACCTTTTTGTGTAAAATGGTAATATATGCTAATTTACAAGCAGATGGCAGATGACCTTGATCAAAAGAGAGGGAGAAGAGAACAGATAGAGGGTGTGAAAGAGTGGCAGAGCAGGATTTTAGGACCTGTGGGCCGATGCCGTCCATTCGAGATTTGACAGAAATTTCTCCATCTTGCAGGAGATAAGGGCACAGAGTCCAGGAGCAGCTGGGTTCGAATGGGTACAGAGAGAGATGGGTTCGGGACACAATAATTTGAGGCAAACAGAGTTGAGGCATTCAGCATTTTCACGTGCAGTGTCAGCTGTGTAGCCATTTGAGGTAAGGGAGGGGATGGAGGGGGAACAAACACCAGAAACAGATTTGACCAAAGGCCACAAGGATTTGGAGGAAGGAGACAGGTTTGAGAGTTCATTCTTGAGTGTGGAGAGATAGTGCTTCCTGGCACTCCTGAGGGTAGACACACACTTGCTCCGAGCTTTGTGAAAGGAACTGATATTACCTTCAGTTGGATTTGCCATCCATGAGGCAAAGGCAAGTTGTTTCAAGGCAATTGCCACACCACAAGATTCAGTGTACCATGGATGGGAGGTAGGGTATGACAACTGAAGACGAAACCACCTGCTTGGCTCAAAGATGAATTTGTAAATGAGAGAGAGAGAGCAATTTTCGTTGGAACAATTCCCAGGATGACTTGATGTCAGGGGCAGTTGAGATGGGAAACCAGTCTGGTAGTTTGATGGCCACTTGAAGACCATGCCAGTCAGCATGAGTGAAATGCCAGACTCATCGGTGCTGAAGAGGCTCTATGAGAACGGCCAGAGAGATGTCCACTTGAACAAACAAGCAAATGATTAGATGAACCGATTGGAGCAGAAAAAGAACAGCAGACATTTGCAGGGAATTTAGTCATAACCAATTCAGGAAGAGATGATGTACCCGTTGACTGAGATCTGAGTTGGGAAATTGAGAGATTGTGTCAGTCCTAATGAGTCGCAGAATTCCTTTGCTGAGGTGCCATGGCTGGTGCGTGAAGCACCCACACCCAGGCAGCTGGCATAATGACAATTGAAACCCACACCCAGCCAGCTGGCATAATGACAATGGAAGTCGCCACATATGAGGAACAGAGAGTTGGGATGAGGGGATAGAAGTTGGTCCATGTTGTCGGACAGCGAGATGTAGATGAAGTCATCACTGTTTGGAAGGTTTCAACACTGCGGTTTCACAGGCAGCAGAGAACTCTGTTACAGACAGAGCAGTCAGGACAGCCAAAATAGCAGCGATCAGCTCAGGTTCATCCTCTGCATCACAACTGGAAAGTAGAGGCAGTCGAGATAGATTGTCTTCAGTGTAATTTCATTTTCCAAGGTGATACGTCACATCATAAAAGAAGCAAAGCAGTCGAGCAGACCATCTGGCAATTCGCAGTCCAGCACAACAAAAGACTTTTGTAGCCAATCGTGTGGACAGGGCTTGGGGGTCAGTCTGAAGGGTGAAGTGACGTCCCCAGAGATATGTCCTCCACTTTTCCACAGCCCAGATGCAGGCTAGAGCTTCCTTCTTAAGTGTCGAGTATTTCCTTTCGGCAGGAGTCAATGTTTGGGACGTGAAAGTCATCATGCACTCAGTATTGTTAGAGTGCAGCTGAGTTTACACTCCCCTAGCTTGTATTCAGATGCATCCGTTGAAACGAATGTGGGCAGGTTTGGATTGAATAGAGCAAGAGCAGGGCTCTCAACAATCAGTGTCTTCAAAGCAGTGAAACTCCACTCGGCTTCAGCAGTCCAGGTAAACTTTACATCACTCCCAGATCTAAGCAATGCACTCATTGGTTCAACAACAGTGGCATAGTGTGGCAAGAATTTAATGTACCAAGAGGTAAGTCCCAAAAAGGAGCACAGGAAGACCATGTCGAGAGGAGCAGGTGCCTCAGCTATGGCTGCGATGTGGTCAGGATCAGGAAGGAGACCATCTTTTGAAATGGCAGAAAACGCAGGTGGTCTGATTGAATGAACACTTTTGAGTGTTGAGTTTTAGTCCAGCCTCATGCATGTGGTACAGAACAGCACTGAGGTTTGTATCATGCTCAACTTTGGAATGACCATAAATAATTAGGTCATCCAGGTAGTTTTGTATACCTGGTAATCCCTGAAGAATCGTCACCATAAGTTTTTGAAATGCAGCAGGGGCTGATTCCAAGCCATATGGAACTCTGCAGTATCGGAAAAGTCCCTCAAGCATAATAAAAGCTGTCAAATCGCGCTGTCCTCATGCAGGATAACCTGATGGTAAGCTCCAGCAAGGTCAATTGTTGAAAATACTGTAGCACCTCTCAGTTCAACAAAAGGTTCCTCCCTGTGAGGCAATGGGTAACATTCCACGATTATTGCTTTGTTGGGCTTCCACAGATCAACACACATCCGAATCCACCCTGATTTCTTCTGAAGAACAACTATTGGAGAAACACAGGAGATGCATCAACTTTCTCAATTATTCCCATCTCTAGCAGTTGTTTCAGTTCGTCTGAGACAGCTTATCTCACAGAGAGTGGAAGCCGTCGTTATTTTTGTTGTACAGGAGCAGCATCATTTCGGAATTTAACCTTATGGACGAGACCTTTTGCACACCACACAGGTGCCACAGACTCAGGATGGGTTTCTCGTACAGGAATGCTTTGTTGTGAGGTTAGTACAGGTACAGAATCGCCTACAATATGACATCGCAACGCTTTGATTAAGTCCATTCGTAGCAGTGGTGAACCAGACTTAACTATGTAAAATATGGCTGGAGCCATAACACCATCATGAAAAACGGTGACATGTAGACATCCAGTACAGGACATCCCGTCTCCTGAGTAATTGATGAATTTGCCGTGACTATTGAAGTCTTGATCAAAGGACAGTCGGCAAAATGTCTCTGGTACAGCTGTTTTGGCAGAATCGAGACTGAGGAGCCAGTATCCACGATGAACTTCACATTGCAGGTATGCCCAGTTGGTGCCTTCATTTGCATATTACAGAGAATTTTGACCTTTGCAGGGAAAGCATCACACAGGTAAACCACGGTCAGTTCAGGAAGTACAACCTCACAGGAAGTAAAACCTCACATACCTCTTTCTGGGCAGAGCAGCAGACATTTGAGAAGTGTCCCACTTTCCCACAAGCATTACATTTCACCTTTGAAGCAAGGCAAAAAGGTGCATTTGCAAGGTGGTTTGCAGACCCACACCTGGAGCAGGAACGGCGAGTTTTCACAGATGAAGAATCCACAGCACGGGTTAAAGGTGAAGGAGCAGAATGTAATTCCTTCGTTGCTCGCTTGGACAGAAGCTGAATTCGACAGAAAGGTTGCATTCAGCAGTGCAGAATCGCTTTTGATCGCTTGGACCGAAGGTGAATCGGACGGCAAGATTACATTCAGCAGTGCAGATTCGCTTTGGCAGGCCATATTAAATGCTTTTGTCAGAGTAAGGTTTGGCTCCAACAGCAGTCTTTCATGAATCCTGGTGTTTGAAGCAGGTTCCACCACTTGGTCACATAGCATCTCCTCCTTCTCCATTCCTTCGAACTTACAAGAGGCGGATAGTTCGTGCAAGGCCACAACATATTCATCGATAGTTTCATCAGGCCTCTGAGCCCTCTGACGGAATTTATAGCCAAATTGATTTGCGGTATGAAGTGCTTTTCTAAAACAGTGACGGCAGATTCGAAAGTACTACCTGCATCCGGTAAGTTGTAGAAAAGTCATTGTCCCTCCGTCTCCAAGCACTGCAACAGAATTGCATGTTTTCGGCTTGCAGGCCCAGGCCTCACCAGCGGTATCAATCACAAGTAAATAGTTCTTAAACATTTTGTGCCAAGAAGGGAACGGAATAGCAGGTTTTCCCAAGCAGGACAGAAACATTCATCCTCGTCGCCAATTTTGTTGTGCTTGAGAAGAATCGGGTCCGGATCCCAGGCGTACAAACAACCGGCTTTATTCAATCTCCACCATATCTCTTCTGCTCTTCTTCTTCACCTGATACTATATCGCAATGTGAAACGCCCTCATGCATCCAATGTGGAATTAGCATTACCATTGTAAATATACGAAAAGGACACCATGTAGCATGGAATTTCTCTTGGACACGATCATGTTGTATGAAGTTTATCACATTCTGTTGTCCTTGTTGTTTATTTACCTTTTGTGAATGACAAAGAAGGAGGAATTGCAAAATATTACAAGAGAAACACAAAGTACGTGATGACGATATTGTTAATGTCACGATGTATGACACTGATGTCAGTGGTGACTTGTGATATCAGTCGTGACTTGTGAGGTCAGTGGTGACTTGTGAGGTCAGTAGTGACTTGTGAGGTCAATGGTGACTTTTGATATCAGTCGTGACTTGTGAGGTCAGTGGTGACTTGAGGTCAGTGGTGACTTGTGAGGCTGGTGGTGACTTGTGACATCAGTCATGACTTGTGATATCAATGGTGACGTCATGCTGTACCCAAAAGCTGATAAAGCTGATGTGTGGTTGGATTTTACAGCTTTGGCAAAGTTGTCTAGAACAGTGTTTGTCTGTCCGTATGCATGTATGCCCCTCATAAACGTACACCAAATCAGAACTGAGGATCTGGTCACATGACAGGGGTGATGTGATTACATCTGTCATGTCATTACGGCATACCACGGCTGACTTCACACTCTGCCATTTTGATTTATATGCCGTTCAGGCCGAACATATCGTCGAACCTGTCATATATCACAATTGCCATTCTCTACCTTTACGTTTTTCATTCAGTGTGAAACACAAACAAACCGATTGTTAAAATGACCATCAAATATCAAAAGCATTGGTGTTACCGGTCTTCAACAACATAGTACATATAGGCCTTATGCTTCATACCTCACCTTCCAGCCACTTCAGACAAATTAGCCTAGATTTCTAAATACAGTAGTATAGTTTTCGTAATAATAATAACAATAACGTTAATTATAATAATATGGTAAATATAATCGTAACACTGCAATCCCTTTGTCATGACTGCAAAGTTACTGGATTGAACGGTGTATGGTTCATGGATGACTCGGTGAGTAGTGGTGTACTAATTATCACGGGAGTAAGGAATTAGCATTGGTTTATTAATACAGTAACATTGTCTTCGTAATAATAATAATAATAACGTTAATAATAATAATATAGTGAATATAATGTTAACACTGCAATCCCTTTGTCGTGATCGCAAGGTTAGTGGATTGAAGCGGTGTATGGTTGGTTCATTGTTGACACGAAACATGTGGAATAAACCATTGTCTCAATGCAATCTCTTCACTTCCATGGTGACAGATAGTTTAGAGACTTGCAGTACTTCAAAATAATTTAATACTTACATTATTTGCTAACTGGTATCTCCACCCAGGTCATACTAACTATCCTCTTCAACTAAAGTATCAAACAATCCCGGCTACACCACTGTTAGACTTTTGGTCTTGTTTGTGATGAGATTGAGACCCAGATTATGGTCAATGGAGATGTAACTGGACTTGTCCTGAATTGCTCGAACCCACTCATGGATACAAGACTAATACCTCAGATGAATGAAAATAATATGAAACACAAACTCCTTTGTTTTATTTTGGGAACTTCATGGAGTTTTGCTTCACTAGTTTGTCCATAAAAACACTGTGGCCTAAACTCAGTATTACCGACATTACCATTTTTATTCACAGCAAAAATGTATTTACCGGACAATGCTGAGACATAAATTAGGAAAACTACATTTTGTTACCCTGTTTGTGGACAGCAAAACAATACATTTTTATGTCTCCGCCGTCGAATGAGCCAAAGCATTGTTTTGGGGTTCCCAGTTGGTCCGTGCTCAATTTTTGTTTTCACGATAACTTGTGAACCACTGAAAGGATTTTTAACAAACCTGGCGCAAAGGTGTATCATGATGCAAAGATGAACTGAAAAGGGTCAAAGGTCATGTGACCTTTCACTGAAAGTAGTAGATTTCACTAAAGGATTTTTTAACCAAACTTGGCATAATTATGGAATGTCATAAAAAGATGAAATTATTAAATTTGGCGTTTTAAAGGTCAAAGGTGACGTGCCCTTAGATTGAAGATCTGTGTTACTGCAATAACTTATGAACCACTCAAGAGATTTCAACACATGTATGGACTGTAATACAAAGGTGAATTGATTAAATTTGATATTGAACAGGTCAAAGGTCAAGTGCCCTGAGCAGCACAACATTTGAGAGCAGGGACATCGGGAGATCTGTGGTAGGGAGAGGGCTTGGGGGGGAGGAGGTGTGGGAATGGGGGGTGGGGGAGAAGTATAAAACACATGGACACTGCAAGGACTTCCAGGAAAGAAGTTGGTATTTCAAAAAAGTGGATCTGGGGTGAATTAACGGGGGTAGAAAAGATCAAGGTTTTTGATGGGGGAGGGAGATCAAAAGTAACAGTGGGTTGACATCTAACGTGGGCGGAGGCATATTATCCATTGACAAATTTGTGACAATTTCTACTTTCTAGTTCAGAGTATCTTGACTTAAATATCTGAAAATGGATAAAAAGTAAACTAAATTTGTACTCATTTGTTTCGTTTTCTTCAATCATACGTACACTTCTGGTCATGGACAAAAATCCTCTGCTACTTTGCCAGACGCCTCTCCATCTCTATGGAGATGGTCTTTAGCTGCTCCAAATATTGCCATCCTTCTCGCTGGGTTGACCATGGACCATTTTTAGCCCAAGTCTTTCACGAACTGGTGACAAAGCACCTCGTCTTCGTGAAAGAGACCCTTAGGGAACATTTTTACTGTCGTGTTTATAAATGATTTTTATGCAGTCCGTTGAACCCATGTTGGTGTAGTGCAAACTTGTTATTCTTGATCCCCCTCCTCTCCTGCTCATTCCGTGTCTGCCCAAGAGGAGTGTTTGCTCCTCAGGATCTCACGTGTGCATGCCGAAACTGTACCGCTATCTTCGAGCTTCTCTTCAATAAACCGTCAGACATTAAAGGATCCCGGTGTCTCGTTCTCTCGGCCACGCCACTTTATTGAGGAATGTTCTTGAAGCTGCTGTTCTTTCTTATCCTCCGTGCTAGTTAGCCTTCCCGTAGGATTCCCGAGCCTACTTTACTGGCACCATGAAATGTTTAAAGGCCACCATCGACCAATGCTGCCAGGCGAATCCCCACCTTAATAATCTTGTGATGGACGGGACACACATAGATTCCAGAGTGACAGTTTAGATCTAGGTCGAGATTCAAACCCATGCCAGATAGCTTAAAGGTACCCTTAAACCTTAAACCTTAAACCTTAAACCCTTAAACCTTAAACCCTTAAAGGTACCCTTAAACCTTAAACCCTTAAAGGTACCCTTAAACCTTAAACCTTAAAGGTACCCTTAAACCCTTAAACCTTAAACCCTTAAACCTTAAACCCTTAAACCTTAAACCCTTAAAGGATGCACGCACACCTCAAAGGTATCCCTCCCAGCCCTCTCCGTATCCTTTTAAAAAATTCTCATGAAATGAAATAGTTACACATTACTCCGATGTACTTTTTCTCCATAAACTACTGCGGGGGTCACTACTCCCTGTATTTGAAGGAGTTATCACAGCATTGACAGCCTCGGGTCTTTCGGACTCACCTCAGGAAAATAATTTTGGCAAAACGTGGTCTCATCATTTTATTGCAATAACATTATGTACATATCAAATTGAAACCCTTTGCAATATTGTAAGTCCAAAACGAGATTAATCCACCATTAGTAACTATTTTTATTTTTTTCGAAGAAACGTCTTTAGAAAAAAAATATGCCCTTAAATTTATTTATTTTAACAGAAAAAACCAGCTTACCTTGGGGTCCTCAAAACGTCGTGTTACCTATCGAGGGTTAAAGCGTTGAACAAGTAAACATGGAGATCATATTTAATTGATTAGTTGTTCAAATTTACTTATTTGTTTATTAACACGTAAATCTCACAGACCTGACTAGAACACGATGATAAAATGTTTACGAAACTATTTTCCAAGCCTGACCGCTCCAGTAGAAAAAACATGGAATTCCACTCTGGCACAAATAAACATGGAATTATACTCCAGTAGAAAAAACATGGAATTATACTCCAATAGAACCAAACATGGAATTCCACTCTGGCACAAATAAACATGGAATTCCACTCTGGCACAAATAAACATGGAATTATACTCCAATAGAACCAAACAGGGAATTCCACTCTGGCACAAATAAACATGGAATTATACTCCAATAGAACCAAACATGGAATTCCACTCTGGCACAAATAAACATGGAATTCCACTCTGGCACAAATAAACATGGAATTATACTCCAATAGAACCAAACATGGAATTCTGCTCCAGAAGAAACAAACATGGAATTTGGATTGCAAATGGAAACATGAGCAGATCCGTGTGCAACATGTTCATGTGACTTGGTGATGTGGTCACGTGACTTCATCCACCATAGCTCCCGATCCATCGGTACCTGGTGGGATGGATCAAGCTCTCCTGATTGGTGATGGATCACAGATCGACAAGACTGGTCATGCCGGTCTTCCTCCGATGCACTTGCAAAGTCCTTGTTTATTGTTCCAACACCTATTTTGCGGAAACTTTCCAGGTGTTTACCTCGTGGCATACCTGCCATTTTAACCACAATAAAGTAATTTGTACCAGAGATTCTGGAGCAAATCCTCCAACACCATCAGATCATTATTACCTTTGCCACCGGAGGTGGATGGACGTTATGTTTTCACTACTGTCTGTCCGTTTGTCTGTCCGTTTGTGAACAAAATATCTCAAAAAGTTGTGGACGGGTTCGGACGAAATTTGGCAGAGATGTAGCGAATGTGACAAGGACGAAATGATTAGATTTTGGTGAAGATCCGGATTCGGATCCGGCTACTAGAACTTTTAAAGTGAATCTTCACCATTGGGAGATCGGGCTAAAAACGATACATAGCAGGATATCTCAAAACGTTGTGGACGGATTTGGACGAAACTTGGTGGACAGGTTGGGTGTCTGACAAGGACTAATCGATTCGATTTTGGTGAAGATCTGAATATGGATTCGGATACAATAATTATTTAATTATTAAGTAATTCTTCACCTTTGGGAGATCGAGTGAAAAGCGACAAACTGTACAACATGATATTAAAAAAGTTATGGATGAGTTATGACTAAACTTGGTGAATGAGTTGGTTTGGTGACGAGAACAAGCCGATTAGATTTTGTTTCAGGTCCGAATCCAGATCCGGCCTATCATTGGGATACAAAGCAAAGTGTTCAGCCTGGTGGAGGTGTGCGCTCCACAGAGTGACCTTCTCGTTTCTGATGTTTTGTTCAGATTCCAGTGGAGCAGAAAATCCATGCAGGAAACTGTTTGGGATCTTTCGTGGAATCTTTCAAAATATGTAAATCAGTTTGAATGCATCAACATCTCCATGTCAGGTTGTTTGAGTTAAACATTTCATCATGACGAGAACCTTCGGCATGATAAGTGGCTTTATGATTGCATAGTGATCCCCACACCTGTCCCCCACCCCACACCCCATTCCCCGATACACATTCCCCCTCTCCACATCACAGACCGACTAACCACACAGAATGCGGTTTCACCACTTGTCACCCCAAAGATTCAATAACGATCCGGTCAATTTAAGTCAAATTGGGCCCAAACTAAAACTTATTGCGATGAGGAAAAATCATCTTGTGGCTCAGAGAGATCATTGCCAAACTACATATCAAAAGTGGAGATGAGGAGGACACAAGTCGGTATATAAATATACCTTCATAGGAACCTTCATCAGGTATTGTCCAGAAGTGAATTACTTTTCCAATGGCACATCGATCACAAATGTTACATTTCACATATCATTTGACATCACAGTAATTGTGTTATAATCGATTTTATTGTCACAGCAATAGATTCTGTCTTTGTACAAAACACAGAATCATTGGCCGTCAACTTTGATGCTGAAGCGGATCCTCTAAGAGTTTGTACAGATTACTCCCTGCACTCACTACACCCACATGGACAGTCCAGGCCGTGATTTCTGCAGCTGCATCTTGATGAACCAGTCAGTTTTACAGTTACAGCGGAAAACTCTGAGTAGCTCAACCTGGGCTGGTGGGAAGACTGACAGGAGCTGGTGGGAAGAATGACAGGAGCTGGTGGAAAGAATGACAGGAGCTGGTGGGAAGAATGACAGGAGCTGGTGGGAAGAATGACAGGAGCTGGTGGGAAGAATGACGAGCTGGTGGGAAGAATGACAGGAGCTGGTGGGAAGAATGACAGGAGCTGGTGGGAAGAATGACAGGAGCTGGTGGGAAGACTGGCAGCAGCTGGTGGGAAGACTGGGAGGAGCTGGTGGGAAGACTGGCAGGAGCTGGTGGGAAGACTGGCAGGAGCTGGTGGGAAGACTGGCAGGAGCTGGTGGGAAGAATGACAGGAGCTGGTGGGAAGAATGACAGGAGCTGGTGGGAAGAATGACAGGAGCTGGTGGGAAGACTGGGAGGAGCTGGTGGGAAGACTGGCAGGAGCTGGTGGGAAGACTGGCAGGAGCTGGTGGGAAGACTGGCAGGAGCTGGTGGGAAGAATGACAGGAGCTGGTGGGAAGAATGACAGGAGCTGGTGGAAAGACTGACAGGAGCTGGTGGAAAGAATGACAGGAGCTGGTGGGAAGAATGACAGGAGCTGGTGGAAAGACTGATAGGAGCTGGTGGGAAGAATGACAGGAGCTGGTGGGAAGAATGACAGGAGCTGGTGGAAAGACTGATAGGAGCTGGTGGGAAGAATGACAGGAGCTGGTGGGAAGAATGACAGGAGCTGGTGGGAAGAATGACAGGAGCTGGTGGAAAGACTGACAGGAGCTGGTGGAAAGAATGACAGGAGCTGGTGGGAAGAATGACAGGAGCTGGTGGGAAGAATGACGAGCTGGTGGGAAGAATGACAGGAGCTGGTGGGAAGAATGACAGGAGCTGGTGGGAAGAATGACAGGAGCTGGTGGGAAGACTGGCAGGAGCTGGTGGGAAGACTGGGAGGAGCTGGTGGGAAGACTGGCAGGAGCTGGTGGGAAGACTGGCAGGAGCTGGTGGGAAGACTGGCAGGAGCTGGTGGGAAGAATGACAGGAGCTGGTGGGAAGAATGACAGGAGCTGGTGGGAAGAATGACAGGAGCTGGTGGGAAGAATGACAGGAGCTGGTGGGAAGAATGACAGGAGCTGGTGGGAAGAATGACAGGAGCTGGTGGGAAGAATGACAGGAGCTGGTGGGAAGAATGACAGGAGCTGGTGGGAAGAATGGCAGGAGCTGGTGGGAAGAATGGCAGGAGCTGGTGGGAAGAATGGCAGGAGCTGGTGGGAAGAATGGCAGGAGCTGGTGGGAAGAATGGCAGGAGCTGGTGGGAAGAATGGAAGGAGCTGGTGGGAAGAATGACAGGAGCTGGTGGGAAGAATGACAGGAGCTGGTGGGAAGACTGACAGGAGCTGGTGGGAAGAATGACAGGAGCTGGTGGGAAGACTGACAGGAGCTGGTGGGAAGACTGACAGGAGCTGGTGGGAAGACTGACAGGAGCTGGTGGGAAGACTGACAGGAGCTGGTGGGAAGACTGACAGGAGCTGGTGGGAAGACTGACAGGAGCTGGTGGGAAGACTGACAGGAGCTGGTGGGAAGACTGACAGGAGCTGGTGGGAAGACTGACAGGAGGTGGTGGGAAGACTGACAGGAGGTGGTGGGAAGACTGACAGGAGGTTGTGGGAAGACTGACAGGAGCTGGTGGGAAGAATGACAGGAACTGGTGGGAAGAATGACAGGAGCTGGTGGGAGGACTGACAGGAGCTGGGGGGAAGACTGACAGGAGCTGGTGGGAAGAATGACAGGAGCTGGTGGGAAGAATGACAGGAGCTGGTGGGAAGAATGACAGGAGCTGGTGAGAAGAATGACAGGAGCTGGGGGGAAGACTGACAGGAGCTGGTGGGAAGAATGACAGGAGCTGGTGGGAAGAATGACAGGAGCTGGTGGAAAGACTGATAGGAGCTGGTGGGAAGAATGACAGGAGCTGGTGGGAAGACTGATAGGAGCTGGTGGGAAGAATGACAGGAGCTGGTGGAAAGACTGACAGGAGCTGGTGGAAAGAATGACAGGAGCTGGTGGGAAGAATGACAGGAGCTGGTGGGAAGAATGACGAGCTGGTGGGAAGAATGACAGGAGCTGGTGGGAAGAATGACAGGAGCTGGTGGGAAGAATGACAGGAGCTGGTGGGAAGACTGGCAGGAGCTGGTGGGAAGACTGGCAGGAGCTGGTGGGAAGACTGGCAGGAGCTGGTGGGAAGACTGGCAGGAGCTGGTGGGAAGAATGACAGGAGCTGGTGGGAAGAATGACAGGAGCTGGTGTGAAGAATGACAGGAGCTGGTGGGAAGAATGACAGGAGCTGGTGGGAAGAATGACAGGAGCTGGTGGGAAGAATGACAGGAGCTGGTGGGAAGAATGACAGGAGCTGGTGGGAAGAATGGCAGGAGCTGGTGGGAAGAATGGCAGGAGCTGGTGGGAACAATGGCAGGAGCTGGTGGGAAGAATGGCAGGAGCTGGTGGGAAGAATGGCAGGAGCTGGTGGGAAGAATGACAGGAGCTGGTGGGAAGAATGACAGGAGCTGGTGGGAAGACTGACAGGAGCTGGTGGGAAGACTGACAGGAGCTGGTGGGAAGAATGACAGGAGCTGGTGGGAAGACTGACAGGAGCTGGTGGGAAGACTGACAGGAGCTGGTGGGAAGACTGACAGGAGCTGGTGGGAAGACTGACAGGAGGTGGTGGGAAGACTGACAGGAGGTGGTGGGAAGACTGACAGGAGGTTGTGGGAAGACTGACAGGAGCTGGTGGGAAGAATGACAGGAACTGGTGGGAAGAATGACAGGAGCTGGTGGGAGGACTGACAGGAGCTGGGGGGAAGACTGACAGGAGCTGGTGGGAAGAATGACAGGAACTGGTGGGAAGAATGACAGGAGCTGGTGGGAAGAATGACAGGAGCTGGTGGGAAGAATGACAGGAGCTGGTGGGAAGAATGACAGGAGCTGGGGGGAAGACTGACAGGAGCTGGTGGGAAGAATGACAGGAGCTGGTGGGAAGAATGACAGGAGCTGGTGGGAAGACTGACAGGAGCTGGTGGGAAGAATGACAGGAGCTGGTGGGAAGAATGACAGGAGCTGGTGGGAAGAATGACAGGAGCTGGTGGGAGGACTGACAGGAGCTGGGGGGAAGACTGACAGGAGCTGGTGGGAAGAATGACAGGAACTGGTGGGAAGACTGACAGGAGCTGGTGGGAAGAATGACAGGAGCTGGTGGGAAGAATGACAGGAGCTGGTGGGAAGAATGACAGGAGCTGGTGGGAAGAATGACAGGAGCTGGTGGGAAGAACGACAGGAGCTGGTGGGAAGAACGACAGGAGCTGGTGGGAAGAACGACAGGAGCTGGTGGGAAGAACGACAGGAGCTGGTGGGAAGAACGACAGGAGCTGGTTGGAAGAACGACAGGAGCTGGTGGGAAGAACGACAGGAGCTGGTGGGAAGAACGACAGGAGCTGGTGGGAAGAACGACAGGAGCTGGTGGGAAGAACGACAGGAGGTGGTGGGAAGAACGACAGGAGGTGGTGGGAAGAACGACAGGAGCTGGTGGGAAGAACGACAGGAGCTGGTGGGAAGAACGACAGGAGCTGGTGGGAAGAACGACAGGAGCTGGTGGGAAGAACGACAGGAGCTGGTGGGAAGAACGACAGGAGCTGGTGGGAAGAACGACAGGAGCTGGTGGGAAGAACGACAGGAGCTGGTGGGAAGAACGACAGGAGCTGGTCGGAAGAACGACAGGAGCTGGTGGGAAGAACGACAGGTGCTGGTGGGAAGAACGACAGGAGCTGGTGGGAAGAATGACAGGCGCTGGTGGGAAGAATGACAGGAGCTGGTGGGCAGAATGACAGGAGTGGGTGGGAAGACTGACAGGAGGTAGTTGTGTTTAGAGATGAAAGGTGTGTGTGTTTGGAGATGACAAGGGTAGTTGTGTTTAGAGATGACAAGGGAAGTTGTGTTTAGAGATGACAAGGGGAGTTGTGTTTCGAGATGACAAGCGAAGTTGTGTTTGGAGATGACAAGCGAAGTTGTGTTTGGAGATGACAAGCGAAGTTGTGTTTAGAGATGACAAGGGGAGTTGTGTTTAGAGATGACAAGGGGAGTTGTGTTTAGCGATGACAAGCGAAGTTGTGTTTAGAGATGACAAGGGTAGTTGTGTTTAGAGATGACAAGGGTAGTTGTGTTTAGAGATGACAAGGGGAGTTGTGTTTAGAGATGACAAGCAAAGTTGTGTTTAGAGATGACAAGGGTAGTTGTGTTTAGAGATGACAAGGGTAGTTGTGTTTAGAGATGACAAGGGGTAGTTGTGTTTAGAGATGACAAGCGAAGTTGTGTTTAGAGATGACAAGGGTAGTTGTGTTTGGAGATGACAAGGGTAGTTGTGTTTAGAGATGACAAGGGTAGTTGAGTTTAGAGATGACAAGGGTAGTTGTGTTTAGAGATGACAAGGGAAGTTGTGTTTAGAGATAACAAGGGGAGTTGTGTTTAGAGATGACAAGGGGAGTTGTGTTTAGAGATGACAAGGGAAGTTGTGTTTAGAGATGACAAGGGTGGTTGTGTTTAGAGATGACAAGGGGAGTTGTGTTTAGAGATGACAAGGGTAGTTGTGTTTAGAGATGTCAGGGGGGAGTCGTGTTTGGAGATGTCAGGGGGGAGTTGTGTTTGGAGATGACAAGGGGAGTTGTGTTTAGAGATGACAAGCGAAGTTGTGTTTGGAGATGACAAGGGTAGTTGTGTTTAGAGATGACAAGCGAAGTTGTGTTTGGAGATGACAAGGGTAGTTGTGTTTAGAGATGACAAAGGTAGTTGTGTTTGGAGATGACAAAGGTAGTTGTGTTTGGAGATGACAAGCGAAGTTGTGTTTGGAGATGACAAGCGAAGTTGTGTTTAGAGATGACAAGGGGAGTTGTGTTTAGAGATGACAAGGGGAGTTGTGTTTAGAGATGACAAGGGAAGTTGTGTTTAGAGATGACAAGGGTAGTTGTGTTTGGAGATGACAAGGGTAGTTGTGTTTGGAGATGACAAGGGTAGTTGTGTTTAGAGATGACAAGGGTAGTTGTGTTTAGAGATGACAAGGGTAGTTGTGTTTGGAGATGACAAGGGTAGTTGTGGTTAGAGATGACAAGGGTAGTTGTGTTTAGAGATGACAAAGGTAGTTGTGTTTGGAGATGACAAGCGAAGTTGTGTTTAGAGATGACAAGGGGAGTTGTGTTTAGAGATGACAAGGGGAGTTGTGTTTAGAGATGACAAGGGAAGTTGTGTTTAGAGATGACAAGGGTAGTTGTGTTTAGAGATGACAAGGGGTAGTTGTGTTTAGAGATGACAAGGGGTAGTTGTGTTTAGAGATGACAAGGGGAGTTGTGTTTAGAGATGACAAGCGAAGTTGTGTTTAGAGATGACAAGGGTAGTTGTGTTTAGAGATGACAAGGGTAGTTGTGTTTAGAGATGACAAGGGTAGTTGTGTTTAGAGATGACAAGGGTAGTTGTGTTTAGAGATGACAAGGGTAGTTGTGTTTGGAGATGACAAGGGTAGTTGTGTTTAGAGATGACAAGGGTAGTTGAGTTTAGAGATGACAAGGGTAGTTGTGTTTAGAGATGACAAGGGAAGTTGTGTTTAGAGATGACAAGGGGGGTTGTGTTTAGAGATGACAAGGGTGGTTGTGTTTAGAGATGACAAGGGGCGTTGTGTTTAGAGATGTCAGGGGGGAGTCGTGTTTGGAGATGTCAGGGGGGAGTCGTGTTTGGAGCTGACAAGGGGAGTCGTGTTTAGAGATGACAAGGGTAGTCGTGTTTCGAGATGTCAGGGGGGAGTCGTGTTTGGAGATGTCAGGGGGGAGTCGTGTTTGGAGATGTCAGGGGGGAGTCGTGTTTGGAGATGTCAGGGGGGAGTCGTGTTTGGAGATGACAAGGGTAGTTGTGTTTGGAGATGACAAGGGTAGTCGTGTTTGGAGATGACAAGGGGAGTCGTGTTTAGAGATGACAAGGGGAGTTGTGTTTCGAGATGACAAGGGTAGTTGTGTTTGGAGATGACAAGGGTAGTTGTGTTTAGAGATGACAAGGGGAGTTGTGTTTAGAGATGACAAGGGGAGTTGTGTTTAGAGATGACAAGGGGAGTTGTGTTTAGAGATGACAAGGGGAGTTGTGTTTAGAGATGACAAGGGTAGTTGTGTTTGGAGATGACAAGGGGAGTTGTGTTTAGAGATGACAAGGGGAGTTGTGTTTAGAGATGACAAGGGTAGTTGTGTTTGGAGATGACAAGGGTAGTTGTGTTTGGAGATGACAAGGGTAGTTGTGTTTAGAGATGACAAGGGTAGTTGTGTTTAGAGATGACAAGGGGAGTTGTGTTTAGAGATGACAAGGGGAGTTGTGTTTGGAGATGACAAGGGTAGTTGTGTTTAGAGATGACAAGGGGAGTTGTGTTTAGAGATGACAAGGGTAGTTGTGTTTAGAGATGACAAGGGTAGTTGTTTTTAGAGATGACAAGGGAAGTTGTGTTTAGAGATGACAAGGGTAGTTGTGTTTAGAGATGACAAGGGTAGTTGTTTTTAGAGATGACAAGGGGAGTTGTGTTTAGAGATGACAAGGGGAGTTGTTTTTAGAGATGACAAGGGTAGTTGTTTTTAGAGATGACAAGGGGAGTTGTGTTTAGAGATGACAAGAGTAGTTGTGTTTAGAGATGACAAGTGAAGTTGTGTTTAGAGATGACAAGGGTAGTTGTGTTTGGAGATGACAAGGGTAGTTGTGTTTAGAGATGACAAGGGTAGTTGAGTTTAGAGATGACAAGGGTAGTTGTGTTTAGAGATGACAAGGGAAGTTGTGTTTAGAGATGACAAGGGGGGTTGTGTTTAGAGATGACAAGGGTGGTTGTGTTTAGAGATGACAAGGGGCGTTGTGTTTAGAGATGTCAGGGGGGAGTCGTGTTTGGAGATGTCAGGGGGGAGTCGTGTTTGGAGCTGACAAGGGGAGTCGTGTTTAGAGATGACAAGGGTAGTCGTGTTTCGAGATGTCAGGGGGGAGTCGTGTTTGGAGATGTCAGGGGGGAGTCGTGTTTGGAGATGTCAGGGGGGAGTCGTGTTTGGAGATGTCAGGGGGGAGTCGTGTTTGGAGATGACAAGGGTAGTTGTGTTTGGAGATGACAAGGGTAGTCGTGTTTGGAGATGACAAGGGGAGTCGTGTTTAGAGATGACAAGGGGAGTTGTGTTTCGAGATGACAAGGGTAGTTGTGTTTGGAGATGACAAGGGTAGTTGTGTTTAGAGATGACAAGGGTAGTTGTGTTTAGAGATGACAAGGGGAGTTGTGTTTAGAGATGACAAGGGGAGTTGTGTTTAGAGATGACAAGGGTAGTTGTGTTTGGAGATGACAAGGGGAGTTGTGTTTAGAGATGACAAGGGGAGTTGTGTTTAGAGATGACAAGGGTAGTTGTGTTTGGAGATGACAAGGGTAGTTGTGTTTGGAGATGACAAGGGTAGTTGTGTTTAGAGATGACAAGGGGAGTTGTGTTTAGAGATGACAAGGGGAGTTGTGTTTGGAGATGACAAGGGTAGTTGTGTTTAGAGATGACAAGGGGAGTTGTGTTTAGAGATGACAAGGGTAGTTGTGTTTAGAGATGACAAGGGTAGTTGTTTTTAGAGATGACAAGGGAAGTTGTGTTTAGAGATGACAAGGGTAGTTGTGTTTAGAGATGACAAGGGTAGTTGTTTTTAGAGATGACAAGGGAAGTTGTGTTTAGAGATGACAAGGGTAGTTGTGTTTAGAGATGACAAGGGTAGTTGTTTTTAGAGATGACAAGGGAAGTTGTGTTTAGAGATGACAAGGGGAGTTGTTTTTAGAGATGACAAGGGTAGTTGTTTTTAGAGATGACAAGGGAAGTTGTTTTTAGAGATGACAAGGGTAGTTGTTTTTAGAGATGACAAGGGAAGTTGTGTTTAGAGATGACAAGGGTAGTTGTGTTTAGAGATGACAAGGGAAGTTGTGTTTAGAGATGAAAGGTGTGTGTGTTTAGAGATGACAAGGGTAGTTGTGTTTAGAGATGACAAGGGTAGTTGTGTTTAGAGATGACAAGGGTAGTTGTGTTTAGAGATGAAAGGTGTATGTGTTTAGAGATGACAAGGGTAGTTGTGTTTAGAGATGACAAGGGAAGTTGTGTTTAGAGATGAAAGGTGTGTGTGTTTGGAGATGTCAAGGGTAGTTGTGTTTAGAGATGACAAGGGTAGTTGTGTTTAGAGATGACAAGGGTAGTTGTGTTTAGAGATGACAAGGGAAGTTGTGTTTAGAGATGAAAGGTGTGTGTGTTTGGAGATGACAAGGGTAGTTGTGTATAGAGATGACAAGGGTAGTTGTGTTTAGAGATGAAAGGTGTGTGTGTTTGGAGATGACAAGGGAAGTTGTGTTTAGAGATGACAAGGGAAGTTGTGTTTAGAGATGACAAGGGAAGTTGTGTTTAGAGATGAAAGGTGTGTGTGTTTGGAGATGACAAGGGTAGTTGTGTTTAGAGATGACAAGGGAAGTTGTGTTTAGAGATGAAAGGTGTGTGTGTTTGGAGATGACAAGGGAAGTTGTGTTTAGAGATGACAAGGGAAGTTGTGTTTAGAGATGAAAGGTGTGTGTGTTTAGAGATGACAAGGGAAGTTGTGTTTAGAGATGAAAGGTGTGTGTGTTTGGAGATGACAAGGGAAGTTGTGTTTAGAGATGACAAGGGTAGTTGTGTTTAGAGATGACAAGGGTAGTTGTGTTTAGAGATTAAAGGTGTGTGTGTTTGGAGATGACAAGGGTAGTTGTGTTTAGAGATGACAAGGGTAGTTGTGTTTAGAGATGAAAGGTGTGTGTGTTTGGAGATGACAAGGGTAGTTGTGTTTAGAGATGACAAGGGAAGTTGTGTTTAGAGATGAAAGGTGTGTGTGTGTTTAGAGATGACAAGGGAAGTTGTGTTTAGAGATGAAAGGTGTGTGTGTTTAGAGATGACAAGGGAAGTTGTGTTTAGAGATGAAAGGTGTGTGTGTTTAGAGATGACAAGGGTAGTTGTGTTTAGAGATGACAAGGGAAGTTGTGTTTAGAGATGAAAGGTGTGTGTGTTTAGAGATGACAAGGGAAGTTGTGTTTAGAGATGACAAGGGTAGTTGTGTTTAGAGATGACAAGGGCAGTTGTGTTTAGAGATTAAAGGTGTGTGTGTTTGGAGATGACAAGGGTAGTTGTGTTTAGAGATTAAAGGTGTGTGTGTTTGGAGATGACAAGGGTAGTTGTGTTTAGAGATGACAAGGGTAGTTGTGTTTAGAGATGAAAGGTGTGTGTGTTTGGAGATGACAAGGGAAGTTGTGTTTAGAGATGAAAGGTGTGTGTGTTTGGAGATGACAAGGGAAGTTGTGTTTAGAGATGAAAGGTGTGTGTGTTTGGAGATGACAAGGGAAGTTGTGTTTGGAGATGACAAGGGAAGTTGTGTTTAGAGATGAAAGGTGTGTGTGTTTGGAGATGACAAGGGTAGTTGTGTTTGGAGATGACAAGGGAAGTTGTGTTTAGAGATGAAAGGTGTGTGTGTTTGGAGATGACAAGGGTAGTTGTGTTTGGAGATGACAAGGGAATTTGTGTTTAGAGATGAAAGGTGTGTGTGTTTGGAGATGACAAGGGTAGTTGTTTGGAGATGACAAGGGTAGTTGTGTTTAGAGATGAAAGGTGTGTGTGTTTGGAGATGAGGGGGAGTCAAAAAAATGTTTTACTCCAACGTTTCCCCTCTGATCGTGAATCACAATTCCTCACAGGTGTATCATCTGTCTATATCGATCTCGGTATCGCATATTCTCTTTTACATGTTCCTTTCCAGTAACATTAAGGTTTTTGATTTGGAAAATTTTCCCAAGCAAAAACTTTTTGACCATCCCCCATATGAAATTTAAACTTGGGATCGCAGGATCATGAGGTGAGTTTTTAGTTGGAATCACCAAACACGCCCTCTGCATTATGGGTAATGTGGTTGTGTTGTTCTCCAGCTGGTGCTGTTCTGATATTTTCTGTCTGACACCGAACTGTTCCGCACCGTGTGTGCTGCAGCCAAAGCCGTGGGTTCGTGTGGCCTCGTGAAACATCTGGTGAACATCCTCAACTTCAAACCACTGCAGGAGAGACTCGATGAGCCGGTAAGAAAATCGTCTCTTGGATTGAGCCTTATTATGTAATTATATAACGTTTATACAATGAACTACAATTAGTTACAAAAACAAACGAGATGGTATTCATATAATACTTTCAATGCGCAGTCTACTTGGTGTCAGCCAACTCTTCTGTTTTTGAAGGGTTTTTGTCTTTGATTCAATATGCCTGCTTGACCACGTGAGCGATGACATCATAAATTTATATTCTCTAATATAATTGTTGCGAAGATCACGTCAAATAAATTTCAAACTGATCAGACGAAGCGTTGTCCCTGTCGAATTATGACGTCATTACGAAGGCACCAATGACGTCATCATTAAAATATCTTATTCCCCATGGGGAGTACTTGACAATGAGCCATGTTTCAATTTTTTGCATGGTGGTTTCAGAGATATATAGGGGCAGAGTTTTTCCAAGTTGTTGCCCATACCACGTGACCGATGACATCATAATTCTGAATAAAAATATATACAGGCGGAGACGCTCCTTTGGTAAAATGTATTGTCAATCGGACCAAGGGTTGCCAAGAAAATGAATTTTAAAAATGCAGACACGCATGTACGCAACGCCAAATGAAATCACATGTACGCACCCGAAGACCTAACCCTCATTTTCGCTTCGAGGGCGCCGGGTAACTATTGTGCAAAACACTCTGTGCTTATCATGAGGGTGACTAACTCCTGCACATCGGGTAATGCAGCAAGGATCCCAGGGGCGGATCCAGGAATATCAAGATGGGGGGTGGGGGGGGGAGTGGTGCATGTGACAAAAGCCCTACGGGGGGGGGGGGCTAAGGGGGGTGTGGGTGTCCTCCTCCAGGAAATTTTTAAAAATTGATCGTCAGAAACAGCATTCCGCACGTTCTTGGAAGTTTCTGCAGTTCCTTGCGTTCTTCCCTGGTCCAACAGTTCAACAGATTCGCGATGACTAATGGTCAGATAGAGGAACTGGTGAAACGACTTGCCCAGCTGTTCCTTCTGCTATAAGTTGATGAATTGTGTGTGTGTGTGTGTGTGTGTGTGTGTGTGTGTGTGTGTGTGTGTGTGTGTGTGTGTGTGTGTGTGTGTGTGTGTGTGTGTGTGTGTGTGTGTGTGTGTGTGTGTGTGTGTGTGTGTGTGTGTGTGTGTGTGTGTGTGTGTGTGTGTGTGTGTGTGTGTGTGTGTGTGTGTGTGTGTGTGAAGTTCTACTGGCGCTTTCTGATATGGAATTTCTGATTTGTGTAGTTCTCGCGAAATGATTGCTATGATCTCCTGAGGTAATTAGGCTAATTAACTACAAAGAATCAAGAAGGATTCCCATGTTTCTAAACGCACGCCATAGAGCCTGGTGTTGGCTTAGCGGTCAGGGTGCGGCTTGGGATCCTAGGATCCTGGGTTCGAATCCCGGTGGATCACTGAAGTAACACCAAGGTGGTTGACTCAGCCTGTCATCCTTCCGAGGTCGGCAAATTGAGTACCAGTTCACTGGTAATTCCCTGTGTGTCGCAAGAGGCGACTAACAGTGTTGGCGGCAGGAAGGGCATCCGGCCATAAAACATTGCTTCAAAAAGGGGACCAAGATGCCCGAAAAAAGGTCAACCTCTGCTCTGCGGGGAAAAATGACCTCTAAAGGTGGTTCTAAACGCACGCCATGTTAAGGTGTATGGAGTCGTTTAATAGGTGCTGGGCAAAGCCTGGCACCACCATGCGCCGAGGTTGTGAAGCTCAGGGCAGGGGGTTCTGCCCACAAAGCCCGGCACCACCATGCACCCAGGTTGTGAAGCTCAAAGCAGGGGGTTCTCCCCACAAAGCCCGGCACCACCATGCGCCCAGGTTGTGAAGCTCAAGGCAGGGGGTTCTGCCCACAAAGCCCGGCACCACCATGCGCCCAGGTTGTGAAGCTCAGAGCAGGGGGTTCTGCCCACAAAGCCCGGCACCACCAGCGCCCAGGTTGTGAAGCTCAGGGCAGGGGGTTCTCCCCACAAAGCCCGGCACCGCCATGCGCCGAGGTTGTGAAGCTCAGGCAGGGGGTTCTGCCCACAAAGCCCGGCACCACCATGCGCCCAGGTTGTGAAGCTCAAAGCGGGGGGTTCTCCCCACAAAGCCCGGCACCACCATGCGCCCAGGTTGTGAGGCTCAGGGCAGGGGGTTCTGCCCACAAAGCCCGGCACCACCATGCGCCCAGGTTGTGAAGCTCAAAGCAGGGGGTTCTGCCCACAAAGCCCGGCACCACCATGCACCCAGGTTGTGAAGCTCAGGGCAGGGGGTTCTCCCCACAAAGCCTGGCACCACCATGCGCCCAGGTTGTGAAGCTCAGGGCAGGGGGTTCTGCCCACAAAGCCCGGCACCACCATGCGCCCAGGTTGTGAAGCTCAGGGCAGGGGGTTCTCCCCACAAAGCCCGGCACCACCAAGCGCCCAGGTTTGTGAAGCTCAGGGCAGGGGGTTCTGCCCACAAAGCCCGGCACCACCATGCGCCCAGGTTGTGAAGCTCAGGGCAGGGGGTTCTGCCCACAAAGCCCGGCACCACCATGCGCCCAGGTTGTGAAGCTCAGGGCAGGGGGTTCTGCCCACAAAGCCCGGCACCACCATGCACCCAGGTTGTGAAGCTCAGGGCAGGGGGTTCTCCCCACAAAGCCCGGCACCACCATGCGCCCAGGTTGTGAAGCTCAGGGCAGGGGTTCTGCCCACAAAGCCCGGCACCACCATGCGCCCAGGTTGTGAAGCTCAGGGCAGGGGGTTCTCCCCACAAAGCCCGGCACCACCATGCGCCCAGGTTGTGAAGCTCAGGGCAGGGGTTCTGCCCACAAAGCCCGGCACCACCATGCGCCCAGGTTGTGAAGCTCAGGGCAGGGGGTTCTCCCCACAAAAGAGATCAGATAGGACAGCGGAATGTGAATTATTTTATTAATCGTAAATTATACTATTTTGGAATAGACGGCGCTTGTGTTTTCGAATGAAAATGTCACACGCATCATGTGCGGATATGGTGAAGTCATGGTGTATGTTCATGAGGGCCAGAGATGCCATCCGACTTTCTCCCATGGAATATCTTAGGTAGGTCTTCAGACGACGCAGGTAAGAAAATGAGCGTTCGTCCTCAGAGGAGCCGACAGGGAGGGTGCATCAAATATGGAGTAGGGCTTTGATGGATGGAAATTCGTCTCCATCTACTGCGCAGAAACAATCCATGAATGTGCTTGGAAGCGTGTTGTTGGGCTTCCTTCTCCAAAACATCTGCCAGTCTCTAAGCTCATTTATCAGTCCTGCTGGATGTTCCATGTCGTTTTTCCAACGCAACAGCTTCTGATGTAGAGCTGGAATGTCGCAGGTATCTGGGATTATTGCAGATGGCATCAGCAGAAACAGATCACTACCTTCGCGATTTTCAGCACAGAATCAGGTGTCCATTTCCTGGCTGAGGTGGTCGAGAAATGGAATGCACATGTTTCTGAGGTGGAAGAGCAAGGGAGTATTGTATTGGCGGCAGTGTGGATTTGTCGTTTTACAACTCTCGGCATTACATCCATGCCGTTACGTTGAAGAGGGGGGGGGGCCTGCACCCTCCTTCCTGATCGAAGGGGGGGTGCGCACCCTCTGCACCCCCCCCCCCTGGATCCGCCTCTGGATCCTCCAGTGAAGTGTATTGGAGATGAAGAAGAGGATACCAGTTAGTAGTTTTGTAAAAGGCAATGCATTCAACACCGTTCCTCACTACTCATGTAAAAGTGTAGTTCTTCATGCACCATGTAAGATAACTGCTTTATTTGTCAAGCAATAGCGGTATTGCGTGCTCTCGCGAGATCTCGCTCATTCCCGTTTGAGTCGCAGTTGCTTCTCCCTTAAGCCTTAACTCGAGCTTCAAGACGGTCTGATGTTACTTTCTTTGAAACCACAACTCTAGCGGTATTCAATAACCACAACCCTAGAGGTGTTCATAAACCACCAACTCTCGAGGTATTCATTAACCACAACTCTGAAGGTGTTTATTAACCACAACTCTGAAGGTGTTCATTAACCACAACTCTGGAGGAGAAGAAGAAGCTCATTTGTTTCTCGATGTGTTACGGATTTATGTGAATTTATGTGAATTACAATTCAGGTCATTGCTTATTAATGTGTAGTCGATTAAAGGTTGTTGTGATTAAAGGGTCAGGAGCCCTTCTGGGGAAAAGGAGACCGGAAATGGAAGAAGAAAAGACACGAGGTCCGGGAGAAGCGGCGATTCTCTTCTTCTTCCTCGCCCAGCGCCGAGAAGAGCGGTATCGATATTGAGCAGCGTGGGGAACGCTGCGTTTGAAAGCCCGTCTGGCGAGAGGAGTTACCTGGGCGGGGTAATTACCCATTTACACATCGTCGCCATGGGTTCGTGCACGGAACCAAGCGTCCGGCACAGTTCGCCTCACCGTCTACAAGGACGCGTACGGGTTGCACCTTGGGCCTCGCGCGCGTTGCAAGCCGCGCTTGGTTTTGCCCCGTTGCTTGGCAAGGAGGTGTGCGCTGCAGCAGCTGTCCCCGGTACGAGACGTGCACGTTTGGAGCACGTCCGCCCGGGGTTCGTTCAACCGCCCGTGTGCGGAGAAGAGAGACATTGTGAGGGACAGTGACCCAAGTGGTCGTGAGTGGGGACAGGGGGGGGGGCACATATGTAAGATGGCCATCTTCGTAATATTGATTGTGGATTGTTGATGGTTGTTGATTGCTCGGGGAATATATTATTGATTAATCAGGATCCTTGGTGTGGGGTTTCTTATTGACTGGAATTCATATTGATTGCGTTACGAAAGCGTATAAATCATTGATCTTTCTGGCGGAGTTCCTCTCACGGTCCGGGGGTCACCAAGACCAGGTAGTCACCGGGAGGACCACGTAACAGAATTGGGGGCTCGTCCAAATTATAATTTGCGGATTCGCAATTGGGTCTACGTCCGGGATCCATAAAATTTTCTAAATTTTAGTCCGGGAAAGAATTCCCAAGAGTGGGAACTTTTCCAACGGTCCTAAAATTGTTTTGCTCTGTCGACAAAACAACAACAACAACAACAACAAATAAAAATAACAATAGCAATAATAGTAATACTGTTGCTTTTCTTTGTTGGAAATTTCTGGGGTGAAGGTTAACAGGTGTTACCAGTACTCACCATGGCGTTTGTGGCACAGAACTTTGCGGTAACCCCTAGTGAGGCACAGTTCCGAGCGTTACTAAAAGCGGACCTCTTGAAATTGGCCAAACATTTTAACTTGGAGGTCCGAACTAATTTGAGGAAGGCAGAGTTGCAGACCACGGTGATACAATCTATGGTGGGATTAGGAACATGGGACGAGTTAGCCTGGCAGTGGCTACCTGAAGAACCAGAAGACGTTGAGCTCCGGAAACTGGAGTTGCAATTACGGAGCCAGGAACGGATCAAAGAAGAGGAAAGGAAAGCAGAAGAGAGGAGAGAAGAGAAACAAACAGAGGAAAGGAGAGTGGAACGAGAACTCCAGGAAAGGTTAAAAGAAGAAGAAAGGAAAGCAGAAGAGAGGAGAGAAGAGAAACAAGCAGAGGAAAGGAGAGTGGAACGAGAACTCCAGGAAAGGTTAGCAGAAGAAGAAAGGAAAGCAGAAAAGGAAAGAGCAGAAGAAGAAAGGAAAGCAGAAGAGAGGAGAGAAGAGAAACAAGCAGAGGAAAGGAGAGTGGAACGAGAACTCCAGGAAAGGTTAGAAGGGAGAAAAGCAGAGGAGAGGAGAGCTGCCAGGGAACTCGAAGCAGAGGAGCGAAAAGCCGAAAGGGAGTTGAAGGAACGTGATCTGGCGCTTCAGCAAGAGATTAAATTCAAGGAGCTGGATTTAATGAGAGAACGGGGAGAGGTACCACCCTTGCTGACGGGGTCGACACCTAGCCAGAACACCTGGGATGTGGGCAGACATATGAGGCTGGTTCCACCCTTCAGTGAAAAGGAAGTCACTCAATTTTTTCCACACTTTGAGAAAGTGGCTCGACAGTTAAACTGGCCGGAGGAGGCCTGGACCATACTAGTGCAAAGTGTGCTGGTGGGTAAAGCTCAAGAGATTTATTCGGCACTACCAATGGACCAATGTGCAGATTATGAGGTATTGAAGAAGCACATCCTCAAAGCCTATGAGTTGGTTCCAGAAGCTTACCGGCAAAAATTCAGGATTGCCAGGAAGAGGGAGAGTGAAACCCATGTGGAGTTTGCCAGAGTGAAAGAAAACATGTTTGATCGGTGGTGTGAGTCGAAAGGAGTCGGGAACGACTTCGAAGCATTGCGTGACCTGATGCTGGTGGAGGAATTTCAACAGTGTGTCCACGAGGACATCAAAGTGTACCTGCAGGAAAAGAAAGCACCAAAGTTGTGGGACGCAGCCACCATGGCAGATGATTATGCCTTAACACACCGGATAGGGGTCCACAAACCTAACTCCTCGCCTAGATCTCCACAGGGGAGGTGTGGAACAGCAGGTGCGGAGAACGACAATACATGGCGGCGGCCTCGAGATGATTATGGGGACAACGCTGATACCCGAACTGTTCGAAATCAGGGGGCTACGGGCCCAAGACAAACTTATTTTTCGGGGGGCCCGAGGCAGACCACGAGTTTTTCCTCTGGGCCTACTTGCGCTTTTTGCAAGAAACCTGGACACTTGATGTCCAGTTGTTACCTCATGAAAAGGGAAAACCCAGAGCGGAGTCCGACTATTACCACTCCGAATGCGATGGCAAGCGTAAGAAATCGCCCACAGAAGAGTTACCAACCATTTATTTATGAGGGGTTGGTCTCACTCAAGGGAGACTTGACTAACCCAAGACCTGTTAGGGTATTGAGGGACACAGGAGCCCATCAATCCTTAATGCTTGAAGGCATTTTGCCATTGTCAGAGTACCGCAACTGGTGATAGTGTTCGGTTACAAGGGATCGGTGGCTGTGTTAGTGCCCCACTTCATGTCATCCATTTGGAATCCGATTTGGTGTCAGGACCGGTCACCGTCGGTTTACAAGCCACGCTTCCTGTAGAGGGAGTATCTGTGATTATCGGGAATGATTTGGCCGGGGGGCAAATTTATGGTAACCCGAGGGTGGGTAAAGAGCCCCGCAGGGGAAATAACACCACCCCCGCTCGGGATGGTGACAAAAGTTCCAAGTTATTTGTAGGGGGACTGAACTTCAACACAGAGGAAGAAGTTCTGACCTCTGTCTTCAACAGATATGGGCTGCTGGTGGAAGTGCGGGTGGTAAAAGACAGGGAAACGCAACGGTCAAGAGGGTTCGGCTTTGTCACGTTTGCAAGCACAAAAGACGCCAGAGAGGCAGAGAAGAATTGGAATGGTAAGGATTTGGAGGGTCGGACCATAACAGTAGGGAAGGCATTTCGTAGGCGCCGAGAGGTCTACAGAAGAGGACAACTTGGCGGTAGTTTTGGGGTTGGCAGCAGCCGATATTACTATGGAGGCTCCCAGAGTTACGGCACCTCCCGAAAGAATGAATGTCAGAGCACTGGCCGAGAAGGAGACCGCCAGTCAGATAACGGCTGGGACAAGGGGTCCCACCGTAACTGTTAGGAGTCTGGAGAAGTTGAAGCACTATATACGGTGGAGCCGCCGAGCTGGGGCTCCTACATGGACTAACCGTGAACGCCACGTTCTTAAAGGCGTCCAGGTAGTGAACTTTCCTGCACGGACTAACCGTGAACTCCACATTCCTTAAGGCGTCCATGTAGGGAATATTCAGCTGGGCCTCCCGAAAAAGTGCTATCGAGAGGTGTAACTTTGGGGCTTTGGTCACCACCTCTTAACCGTCATTCAAGAGAAACTAGAAGTGGTTGACGCTTGGTCCAGAGGGAATTAATCTAGGGTTTTTGTGAAATTTTGTTGCTTTATTTTTAAGTGATAATTGTGCCCGGGGGGAACTGATGATTTGGGGGTGGGAGTTATCTGGTTTGTTTATCAAAGTTGGCCGGCAAAGAAAGTTTTCACTGCGTTCAAACTTTCTTTCTTGAAGGGGGGGGGGGGGGGGAGTGTTATGGATTTATGTGAATTTATGTGAATTACTATTCAGGTCATTGCTTATTAATGTGTAGTCGATTAAAGGTTGTTGTGATTAAAGGGTCAGGAGCCCTTCTGGGGAAAAGGAGACCGGAAACGGAGGAAGAAAAGACACGAGGTCCGGGAGAAGCGGCAATTCCCTTCTTCTTCCTCACCCAGTGCCGAGAAGAGCGGTATCGATATTGAGCAGCGTGGGGAACGCTGCGTTTGAAAGCCCGTCTGGCGAGAGGAGTTACCTGGGCGGGGTAATTACCCATTTACACATCAAGTCGCCGTGGGTTCGTGCACGGAACCAAGCGTCCGGCACAGTTCGCCTCACCATCTACAAGGACGCGTACGGGTCGCACCTTGGGCCTCGCGCGCGTTGCAAGCCGCGCTTGGTTTTGCCCCGTTGCTTGGCAAGGAGGTGTGCGCTGCAGCAGCTGTCCCCGGTACGAGACGTGCACGTTTGGAGCACGTCCGCCCGGGGTTCGTTCAACCGCCCATGTGCGGAGAAGAGAGACATTGTGAGGGACAGTGACCCAAGTGGTCGTGAGTGGGGACAGGGGGGGGACACATATGTAAGATCTTCGTAATATTGATTGTGGATTGTTGATGGTTGTTGATTGCTCGGGGAATATATTATTGATTACTCCGGATCCTTGGTGTGGGGTTTCTTATTGACTGGAATTCATATTGATTGCATTACGAAAGCGTATAAATCATAGATCTTTCTGGCGGAGTTCCTCTCACGGTCCGGGGGTCACCGAGACCAGGTAGTCACCGGGAGGACCACGTAACAGATGTGATATATCATGGACTTTTTTTATTTTTTTTTCTTTCTATACTGAATCGAGGCTCGTGAAAGAGCTAACATTTATTTCACAAACAAATCAACCAGACAAACAAAATATATAAAAAGAGGGAGCAGAAGACAAGATGAGGAGAGAAGGGGAAGCACACAAACACAACATTTGAG
Source organism: Myxine glutinosa (assembly GCF_964187855.1). Classification (NCBI taxonomy): domain Eukaryota; kingdom Metazoa; phylum Chordata; class Myxini; order Myxiniformes; family Myxinidae; genus Myxine; species Myxine glutinosa. The sequence continues at coordinate 45,072,088 of NC_136263.1, read as the reverse complement.
AGCAGGGAGATGTATGGGAGGGAGAGGGCTTGGGGGGAGGAGGTGTGGGAAGGGGGGGGGGGGGGGACTCCACGCTGGATATAACAGGAAGAACATCCTTCTCCTCTCTCTTCGTGATGGCACTTTCAGAGTAATTTAACTCATCAGCAAATAGATGAGGAGGACTTTCCAGAGAGTCGGAGAGATAAAGATCATTGATGAAGATTAGGAATAAGATGGGACCGGGAACGCTACCTTGGGGTACTACAGCCTTGACAGGGAGAAGATAAGAAAAGTTTCCATTGAGAGCCACGTGTTCCCTATGTCTATGAGTGGACGAAGTCAGTAATCCAAGATGGAGTTGGCCTTGGATTCCATAGGCGGAGTTTCGAGAGCAAGGCGGGATGCAAGACTGTATCGAGTACTCAAGATATGTCTGGTGGGATGGCCTTGGCCTCATGTCTGATGATGAGTTCCTCCATCCATTGTTGGGAGAGTATGAGTCGCATGTCCAAGGAAGAGTGACCTGGGCTAAATCCAAACTGATATTCGACAATCCAAAAAGGAAGGATTTGATGTCAACTGTGCTGATGGATTCCATAACCTTGCTGATGAACGGAGGCAAGCTAATAGGTGTGTAGTTAAGGGGGTCAAGCTAATAGGTCTGTAGTTAAGGGGGTCAAGCTAATAGGTCTGTAGTTAAGGGGGTCAAGCTAATAGGTCTGTAGTTAAGGGGGTCAAGCTAATAGGTCTGTAGTTAAGGGGGTCAAGCTAATAGGTCTGTAGTTAATGGGGTCAAGCTAATAGGTCTGTAGTTAAGGGGGTCAAGCTAATAGGTCTGTAGTTAAGGGGGTCAAGCTAATAGGTCTGTAGTTAAGGGAGTCAAGCTAATAGGTCTGTAGTTAAGGGGGTCAAGCTAATAGGTCTGTAGTTAAGGGGGTCAAGCTAATAGGTCTGTAGTTAAGGGGGTCAAGCTAATAGGTCTGTAGTTAAGGGGGTCAAGCTAATAGGTCTGTAGTTAAGGGGGTCAAGCTAATAGGTCTGTAGTTAAGGGGGTCCGGTTTAAACCATGTTTGTCCAATGCAGTGACGTTAAAACACGTGACCTCTCAGCATGTTTTGGGCATTTCTGCACGTGCAGACATTTATTGGGCTCATGAATACAAATGGATATGGATCACTTTGAAGAAATGAAGAGATGTACCAGTGAAGATGAGCACTATTTAAAAAAAAGAAACTATTAACGAAAACCAAACTGCATTTTGGTTGGTAAATTAATTTTACAATGAATGTGTGATGTCAACAATGACGTAGCAGTTAAAATGGCCGTGAAACATGGTTTCTTAAAAAGATGGACCAACAATCCATCACCAGGCAAAAAGTAATGGAAATATGCTGTGTCACCATAACAGGAAGAGAAGCCAAGAGATTAAAAAAAAGAAAAAAGAACAAAGTTCAACCATATATTGGTCATAATTAAAACCTGTAATGGAGTGTTGTGTCCTTCTTTTGAATTCAGCACGTGACTGCAGCTAGCTGTGGAGGGAGGGAGGCGGAGGTGGAAGGTGGGAGGGAGGTGGACATGTCGTTAACATGAAAAACTTGACTGATGCAGTGCCCCCTGTAGGTTAGAGCAGTAATTTGTTATTTGTTCAGCGCCGCAAGAACTCGTGTACACTTTGTGAAGGACACAGGGATCTTTAGCGTTCACCAGCTAATGCCAGCAGATGGAACGTTTGATGCCATCCCGAGGGACGACACACACATTGATGAATTGCCCTGCACGTGAAACACCGGGACGACAGTTTGTACACTGGATGTGTTTCATTCCCGGGCTGGACAGTTCAGAGGTGTGTACCTGTCGGCTATGTTCAGAGGTGTGTACCTGTCGGCTATGTTCAGAGGTGAGTATCTGTCGGCTATGTTCAGAGGTGTGTATCTGTCGGCTATGTTCAGAGGTGTGTACCTGTCGGCTATGTTCAGAGGTGTGTACCTGTAGGCTATGTTCAGAGGTGAGTATCTGTAGGCTATGTTCAGAGGTGTGTATCTGTCGGCTATGTTCAGAGGTGTGTATCTGTCGGCTATGTTCAGAGGTGTGTATCTGTCGGCTATGTTCAGAGGTGTGTACCTGTAGGCTATGTTCAGAGGTGAGTATCTGTAGGCTATGTTCAGAGGTGTGTACCTGTAGGCTATGTTCAGAGGTGTGTATCTGTCGGCTATGTTCAGAGGTGTGTACCTGTAGGCTATCCTAGCTCCACAATGGATCTGTGCTGGACATGTAGCAAGAAGTGCCAGTCTGTGCCCACAGGGACAATCATTACAAAATGACAACTTAGAGAGAATGATTTGGATGAATCAGAGCACCGGAGATAAGATGGAAATGAGGTTGAGAAATCTAAAATTCACTGGAGTACAATGATCCCAAATTGCAAAAACTAGAAAAGAAGCAGCAGACTGAAATAGAGAAGAAAGTGGAATAATATTTTACATGGAACATCAACTCCTTCCTTTCCTTCCACTTCTCCCTCTCACCAACTTCCAACTCAAACCTTCTCCATTTTTTATCACCTGTTACTACCCTCACACTCCATTATCTTCTCTAACGCAGGATATGGTTTCCCGTAATCACTCAAACCCTGATATTCCCTCCCTACAGATGATACAGAGGTTATTGACATGCACCATCAACGTTCTCGCCAACATCGCCCGAGTACCAGAGAACCGCGAATGCCTCCGCCAGGCCAACGTGCTGGACGTGACGAAGATCTACGCTCACTTGGATGATGATGTGATGAAGCTCACTGCCTTGCAGGTCACAGCTTGCGTTGTTGATGTTACGGAGTGTGATCCTCTTGGGGACTCTCAAGGTAAGGACTTATCTTCCAGTCCCCATACTATCTTCTTTATTCACAAACTTTTACTGCCTTTGCGTTCATTATTTAATAAACGAAGTCATCAAAATAGTTGGATGAAACTGGAATATCGATCACAAGCTGAAGCACCCAACGCTGCCCATGGGAGGGAGGGGAAGGGTAGGGAGAGGGGAGGGCAAATGGTAGAGGAAGGTGGAGGGGAGGGGAGGTGGAAAGGGGGATGGGAGGGGAGGCTGGGGGACAGAGCAAGGGGGAAATGGGAGATAGGAAGGGGGAGGGGAGAAAGAAGGGAGGAGAGGATGGAGGGTAGGAATGAGGGGGAAGGGAGTGAGAAGGGGTTGGGAGAGGGGAAATAGGAGATAGGAGAGGGGGATATGCTGTGTGTTTATCCTTTTGGGGATGGGAGGGGTGGGGGGAGGTGGGTTTTAACAGGCTCCTCCGTTTGTGGGGGAAGGGGAGAAGTGTTTTTGGCGGGCCCCTCTCTCAGCTTTCCAATCCTCCCCAATAATCATGATGTCATGCAGATGATGATGTCACCGATGTTACTTCAGGATATATTTTGTATTCAGGGGAGGGGTGTGGGAGAGAGGTAAGTTGGGATGGCCATACAATAACCTGGGTAGTGGGAGGTGGAGCGACAGAAAAACATTTTTGGATGCCCACTGTTCATTTTATTAATGTTTCATAAATAGGACCGAATGTCTGCGTTTTTGGAATTCATCCGACTATATTTATATGGCAATTGTATGCATGAAGTACATATAGTGGGGCGGATATGCGACTGAGGTGTGCACTTCTGGAAAGAAGCATGAAAATTTGCACATGGGGTTTTTGAGTTTGCCGATTTCAAAAATTGTGGGAACCACGATGTCACTCAAACGTTTCCCGCCAAAAAATTCAAAATGGCCGCCACAAAACACATTTTCCCCATAAATCAGCTATAAGTGCCCCGAATACCATGATCTTGGTGTCTATGCGTATGCTTTTAGGTCAAGGAACCCGGTAGAACATTTGTGAAATATCATTGTGAAAACTTTAAAATAATGCTAATAACATTAATTTGTCACATCAACGTAAGTGCTCTGATTACAATTGATCATGGTATCTATACCTGTTTTTCAGGTCAAGCAATCCAATGGTGTCATACATTCTGTTGAAACAGTAATTTATCTCTGTCAATATCTCATATTTTCAGATTTGTATTTTCAGTTCACGTTCACCAGATCAGTTTGGTTTTCATTAGCCAAAGCTGACCTCACTTTTTCAAACCAAAACATTTGCATTTGATCATCATCCATGTCAGCAGGTATTGGAATTACTTGGTCATTAGTTATTGTTGGAATGACATTATTAGGGAGCGAGACCGGTGGCACATCAGTATATGACTTTGGTAATGACCTGATAGATTTCGACTTTGGTTGGGCTCTGTTTTCAGGAATCTCCTGAAGGACCCGAACAACACCAGGATTGTCATATGTGATATGCTGTGTGATTGATAATGCTGTGCCATGGAAAGAATCACGATTTGAGGTGGCTCACGGGTTGTGATCTATGTTATCAAGGTTTCCAGTCGTGAACAGTTGGTCTCTGAGGGTTGAAGGACAGACACTGCCCTCATTCTCATATATGTCGATTACTCTATTGGCTTCCTCTGTGGACAGTTGCAAAACTCTGTCATACGACACCGACAGACCTTTCTGAAAGAGATTGTCAATGAGATCACATTCACGTGTTCTGTTGTGAATGAGTAGGCCAAGATACAACGGGAGAACAGTCTCACGGTCCGAGTTGTGCCGTACTGCTACAGAATCTCTCCTCCCTCGTTTGACAGCATTGAAGACAAGTAACTGTGTGATGGACGAGGCAGCTGTGCTTACATCATTGTCATAAACACGTTCTCTCGCATTTGAGCCCCCTAAAATCATCCCGACTAGAGCAGATAGAGAAGTTGGTAGATTGTCATATTGTTCATCACATAAGGAACTATTGAAGTGGTATTTTTTCTCAAACACTTCTTTGCGAACCAACTTTGCCACTCTCATCAGCATGACAGCTTCATCATCTGGAGCAAGGTTGCATGCATCTCGCAAGGCATCACCAACATCTTCCTTGATTGACAATACTGTGCCGGACTTGCTGTTGTGAGCTTCGAGAGCTGGAATATGTTGTTGGAGTTTCTGTGCAAGTCTGGTGGAATGGATGTGTCCAGTTGTGTCACCACCTAATCTTTGTAGGCGCTCACAATACAATTCCTTGAGATCAGAGAGTTTGAAAACATGATTCAGGTCTCCACCCAATTGGCCATATTCCTCAATATAAGACACCACCTCAGCAAGTGCAAGTGACTGTGGATAAATTTGGCGACACTTCCCATTTAACTGTCTTTGTTGAGATCTATGTTTGTTATAGAATGATGTCAAGCACTTCAATTGATATACAGCATCAATAGCGATCATATCTCCAACTGATAATTTGGCCAACAGCTTGGTATCTCCGAATTCTGTAGCGATTTGTCCGACACGGGTATCAGGGGCGATTGTCTCGGCTTTGTGAAAGTCTCCTGTGGTGTCATCACAGGAAAAAACAAGCTGGGTGATTTCCCTTTTCTGTTTCCATGGAATATGCTGGAGCACTTGCACTGCGAAGGTGCTGTTTAAGTGGTGATTGAGCTAATTGCTCACAAGCTTTTGCTTGTCGCTTCCTGGCGCTTTCCACTTTTGTTGCATTACACAGAACGTAGCGAGCTTTATGCCACTCAGCTCTGTGGGTAACGAGCGTTTCCTCCATGCCATCACCATCATTGAGTCTTGATACATCAATGTTCAATGGCACATTGTTTAGTTCACGAAGGGAAGATAAATTTGTGGCCAATGATGCAAATCCTGTTGCCGATGGATTTATGAGAGTTCCACCACGTTTTGGACACAGAACATAAATGTCCCAGTTTGTCGGCTGAAATGGTGCTGGACATGCCTGATGAGCCATTCTAAGATTTCTTGACATGGTGAACCACTAGATGGCCGTCACTGCCTGGATGCCATCAGTTTCTGAAAAAAAACAGGAAAAACAGAAAAGATAAGTTGTTGAATGTACATCATTGATATATGGTACATGTAAAACTTATCTCGTATCATTTCTGTAGTTAAATTCTGGTTATGACCCTGCTGACGAGAAACATAATTATGTGCATATATGTAAACCTGGTGAATGACCTGAAATGTATGTTTATATCAGCTTTAGACTGTAATTAGGCTCTATTGGAATTGAGCATGAAGATAACATGAGACATATTGGTTTAGCAAAGTGGCAAATGCAAATATATACATTGATGTGACAAATGAATGTTATGAGCATTTTTTAAATATAAATTCACCATGAAGATTGTTATATTACATCCGTTTTATGGCAAAAAAAAACATTTTTGTGGCGGCCATTTTGAATTTTCAACTTTTTGGCGGGAATATGCAACTTATGATGGTTCACTTGTGTTTTATTGCATTTCTCGACCTCAAGAACATAGGTATAGACACCAAGATCATGGTAATCGGGGCACTTACAGCTGATTTATGGGCAAAAATGTGTTTTGTTGCGGCCTTTTTGAATTTTGCATTTTTTGGCGGGAAACGTTGAAGTGACATCGTGATTCCAGCAATTTTTCAAATCGGCAAACTCAAAAACCCCCATGTGCAAATTTTCATGCTTCTCTGATGGCATCCAGGCAGTGACGATCATCCAGTTGCACACCTCAAGTAAAAAAATGTCACATATCCGCCCCACTAATATAATAAGAACAAACTGAATAGCCATACTTACCTGTGTTTGTACTTTATTTCATAATTCTGTTGCAATTTGGAGTCGAACCTTATTTTACCAGGATGACATCGCTTTGCTCCTTTGCGGAGTGAATGGAAGAGCAGTTTGCAAAGCGGGTGATGCAGAATGTCTGGCTTGGCAAGCAATAGCAAGCTGCTTGTTAGCGGAACACACCAAGCAAGCTGCTCGCTAACGAAACACACCAAGCAAGCTGCTCGCGTCTGGAACACACCAAGCAAGCTGCTTGCTAACGGAACACACCAAGCAAGCTGCTTGCTAACGGAATACACAGAGCAAGCTGCTTGCTAACGGAACACACAGAGCAAGGAGCTTGCTAACGGATCACACAGAGCAAGCAGCTTGCTAACGGAACACACAGAACAAGCAGCTTGTTAACGGAACACACAGAGCAAGCAGCTTGCTAACGGATCACACAGAGCAAGCAGCTTGCTGACGGAACACACAGAGCAAGCAGCTTGCTAACGGAACACACAGAGCAAGCAGCTTGTTAACGGAACATACAGAGCAAGCTGCTTGCTAATGGATCACACAGAGCAAGCAGCTTGCTAACGGAACACACAGAGCAAGCAGCTTGTTAACGGAACACACAGAGCAAGCAGCTTGCTGACGGAACACACAGAGCAAGCAGCTTGCTAACGGAACACACAGAGCAAGCAGCTTGCTAACGGAACACACAGAGCAAGGTGCTTGCTAACGGAACACACCATTTGTGAAGACAGTCATATGTGACTATCTTCACTCTTTGGGCATTTAAAATTACGCCTTTGTTGTTCAACTTTGCAGGCTGACATGATGGCCTAGACCTCGAGGTATGCACACTCTGTCATCCTGGTGTTTCCCAGGCAGGGTGATTCATCAATATGTGTGCCATCCCTCGGATGGACGTCAAACTAGGAGTCCCCCGTCTGCCAGAATGGGTTTGTGGACGTTAAATATCCCAAGGTGTCCTTCGCAAAGAGTAAGTGAGTATGGCGACACCATGGCAAAATTCCTGTACTAACTAAGCAAATGTCGGGCCTGGCCAGCCGATTCGTGAATGACTTGGGCCAAGCTTCCCCTGGCCGACCCCACAAGGTGGGATAATAGTGGCTGTTGAAGAACAACAACTGTCAACTTTGATGTTGAACTGAACTTCGCTAATATGCAAAATGAAACAACGTCGCCATGTTTGCCGCTCGTTTGGTCCATCGTGAACGGTGAGGACTGAAAGGACAAGAACGAGATTACCTGCTTATCCTTACCCTCAAAGCAAAAACTCCACACACCGAGTACGCTCACCTTGTCGATCTTTAACAAGATGTTGTGGCGGACACAAGGGACACGAATTCAGCGCACCAGCAGGTGGCGCGAACGTCCAGGCGGGGAACTGGAATGCATGCCCCGCCTATCGACCGATCGGCCACGCCCGGGGACTAGGCGTGGCCTCGGGATATATATGCGGGCTCTGAGCTCGGGCCCGCCCAGTGCTGCAGTTCGAGCTTTCGAATAAAGACTTTTATACCAACGCGTTGTGGCCTACCTCTCTGGCAATCGAGTCGTGTGTGCGCAGCACCACAATGTCACCTTTAGTGCTCAACTTCGCGCACAGACAAAGCAAACTCAAAGGGATCGTCGATTTCGACATCAGCAGCGCAGCCTTGATTAATTGGTTGTTTGTTTTAATCTTTACTGTTTAACGATGTACCATTTAAATTACATCTTTGAGAATATACATTCCATATTATATCATACGCTTTCTTTTATAGAGCTGTATTTAAGGTGCAGCTCTATAAAGGGTAAAATAGCACGTTTCACGTGCCATCAATAAATTGAAATTATCAGTCTTTCCAGTGAAGCTACCCCGCACAAACCATATACTGCTAGAAAGCTTGGAGTGTGAGGAATCCAAAAATACAGACACAAGTGAATTTCGGATACAAATAAACATGTGAGCTTTAATTTTCTAGACACATACAAAAATATGTTTTTTTGGTTGACATAATTGAAACTGGAACTACTGCTAACAGCCTCAGTTAATCTGTTATTTACCCCTTTGGGTAGTTAGTATGGGTAGATCCAAAGAGACCAGTGATGGCTTTTCAGTAAATTGTAATGATAATTACACAAAATATTTTTTCTTTGTTTTTAAAGAAAAATACAAGGATTTTTTTCATAACTCAATTTGTAGTAGGGGTATCTTCAAAAGCCATCATTAATTCATCCAACATGTTAAGATGATTATTAATGCCAAATTTCATTCAATTTGGATGATTAGTTTTCAAGTTATTTCAACTTATTTCTTTGGAAATAAGTACCAATCAAAACAGTTTGATTCTGAAAATATATACTTCAAAGAACACTTTGACATGAAAAACAAGTTGTTTTTTTTGTTTTTTTTTTACCCCCACTGCGCACCTTAATATGGGAATATCTTTTGAGAGAAACTAAAAACACCAACCGCTCAAAACAGTCAATATGTGGGTTCCAGGTGTGTTGTACCAACTGCGCATGCGCAGCACCTATCATCATGTGCAGTGAAAACAAATATGCATTTATATCGTTATCGCGATAGTAAAACTAAAGCACAATTGTCTCGCCCAATCACGATTATCTCCCAGCACTTATACAGTGAGTATCAAAAAAAGGTAATCCGAATTCAAGGGGTTAATATGCAAAGGTTATTTATTTTGACAATTTACATGTGGTTTACTAATTAAGAAGAGATCCTCAGCTTTCCATTGATACCTTCCATGCATCATTGCTGTCACACATGACCGAGTACATGTTCATTGAAAATGACAAGTTCAAATCGCATTTTTACAAGTTTGGCTAATCGATGCAAGTCAGGATAATTGGTGCAAAATGAACGTCAGATGTGAACATTTCTCAGGAATGATTGGCCTTTATGCACCCACACCTTCAACATGTCCACCTCCCCTTTCAACACAAAGCTCACAGCGGCTCACAGCGGCTCACAGCGGCGGAGCATGCCCTGAACTGCTCGTCTCACCATAGCCGGGTCATTGCGCAAAGTATCCACTTCATGTCGAATACGGCCCTGCAATTCGTCAAGATCACGGGGAGGAGTTACGAACACCTTGTTCTTTAAATGTCCCCAAAGGAAATAATCACATGGTGTGAGGTCAGGTGATCTTGGCGGCCATTCCACTGCATGGTTGAGGGCGATGACTCGGTCTCCAAAGAGTTCCCTCAGTCGATCTCGAACAGCGATAAGACGATGGGCTGGGGCGCCGTCTTGGGCCCACCAGAGATATCTGAAGACACCACGAACCTGTCGCTCAAAGTTCTCCTCCAGCTGCGGTAAAACTTCATCATTGATCATCTGCAGATACCTGTTACCATTGACATTCCTTTGAATGAAAAATCGTCCGATCACCTGACCACTTCCACAAAGTTCCAACCAAAGAGTCCACTTTTGTCAATTCATGTTGGTGTCAAAATTAAATTCCGGGGGTTGTCCTGTCAGTGCATATTCAAGAACATTATGGGTAGTGACCTTGCCGTCCATGGCGAAAGTAGCTTCGTCGCCAATAACGAGATACCGCAGGAAATTGACATCTGCTTCAATATATATATATATATACACAAAGAATTAAGTTAAGCACCCCCCCCGTTTTTTTACAACCTCGCACATTACAAGTTTGTTGTCGTCAAAACAGTGTAATATACCCATGATATTGCTATATTTTCTGGAGAAGTGATATTATGGTCACATAAAAACATAACAATCATGCCGTTTTCAATATTTTATTCTGAATAATTTAAGGTGAAATATTTTGGGAATTTTAGGCATATTTTCACCTCAATTTAAGTATGGAGCTATAGGTCCATCACGGACAGTGTGGATGACGTTTATGTTTTCTAACGTACAGTCATTGTTCTGAGAAGACCTCTAGCGATCTTTGCGTCAATAACGTGTGTAGGACCCACGTGATCGGATCACTGACTCAACCAATCACTTTTTTCACTTTGATCACTCAATTTCATCAATGGATAATTGCTAATGTCATACCAATCATTATTTGATCTCACATACCTTAGAATATATGCCAATGTATACATATACACAAAGAATATATATTAGGGGGTGCTTACCTTAATTCGTTGTGTAGGGGTGCTTAACTTAATTCTTTGTGTATATATATATATATATATATATATATATATATATATATATATATATATATATATATATATATATATATATATATATATATATATAGTTGCGCTTTTTCGAAGCCCATTCCCGTTACAAAGGGGAGATTAAGCCCCTTTTTCTCTCTGGGTCTTCGAAACCGCGAGACTGAGTCGCCACTTCCAGGCAGACGTGGAAAAGGGTTTCGGGACAATTTCACACGTACCTTGAGTACCCACACCACAGCGGAAGCGGGGATCGAGTCTCGCACAAACCACGCGTAATTGCGTACGCCCGAGCGGATGGCGTACCACGTGACTCGTGCTGTTACCTTTCGATATAACCCGATCAGAGCGATCTAATTCGTAACATGCTCAGCCAATGATGGAAGAGACAAAAGCGGTCGAATCAGAAGAAATAACGGGTTTATTTACACTAGTTACAATGATTGGTAGAAGGGCAGGGACACAGGGCAGAACTTAAACAGTCTTATGCTAAATTCCAGACAATGGGCCCACTTACACACACGGGGAGATGAAGGAAGGATGTTCGCGCCCAAACGCGCCTGCTTCGGTCGCTCCAGGAACAGCTCACCCGGTCGTGGCCCTCTGGCGTTCACAACACATATCCCGGCGAAGGCAGGCAGGAGGAAATTTCGCGCGTCTGTGGCCTGGCGCGGGTCGCCTTTTACAGCGCGATTAATACTGCGCAGAGCGTGGGGAGCAGGGCTAGTTCGTGTTCAACGGGATTATTCAGTTCATCCGATATGACTCAATACGACGCAATCTCACGCGCATTCTCAACTCCTTCCATGGGCTGTGCAACTCATCTGAGGTGGGGGGCTCTGGGCACAGGGTTATATGGCCCCGCCCTAGCCCTACTCAAATGTTCCAAACCCCGCCTTTTGCCGCAGTGGTAAGTCACTCCCCTCGAGCCCTGATTGGTGGCTCGTGCTTACCGATGGCTCCTCCTCCGCCTTCCTTCAGCCTTGGTCGACTTGTTCAGGCCTGCCTCGTGGTATTTCGCCCCAAAACCAAAAGCATCGAAGCATCATAAGGGCACCTAATTTTCACTGGCCTACGCAACGCAAAACTAACACAGGAAAAGGAATACGCTTACATTTACTAAGAAATAACTGAACTATTGCGAGGCTACATGTTGTAGTGTAACTAACTCGGAGGGGAAATTAACCTTTATTATAAAACTACAAAACCGCAACACTACACCCCTCCCTCGTCAGACTCGTCCCCGAGTCGAAACCACCAATGGAACGACCAGTCGAGAATGACATGCAAAATTAACCTTACTCTTACATGTGACACATAGGTGTGGTTCCCCCTAACATTTACTCTGACCCGTGTGTGCGACAGTTTTAAAACACTAGATATGTCCCTCCTATTGCGTTAAGCAGCTATCTAACAGATTCACGCCCACAACTAACCGAGTATTTCCGGAATTTTCAAACTGAACACATAGCCTGTGGGCAGCATTCTTATATTTACAAGCACAAAACTTAACTTTATTTACAATTCTATGACCCAGGACCTGTGCTTTTTGGAAGAGAAGATTGGAGGGGAGAGAAAGCACAGCAAAAACGCACTCAAAATCGTGACACTTGCTGCTTGCTTCTTGCATCTTGCTTCTTGCTTCTTCTGTGTGCATATATCAAACCGGCTAGCCCCCGGACCAGCATACAGGCCATTTTAATCTTCAGGGCTATCTAAACTTGCACATCTTCTTATGCCGAGCACACCGTAATAAAATGCACAAAAATGCTTTTATTTCATTTCTTTCTTTTTTCTTTGCCAGGCAGGGCCACTCCCATGTGGTCCGACTGCGTGGCATTAATGCCACTCAAACAAGTGGTCCGAAGTGCAAGATGGTTTTGCAGCAAAATGCTGCACAGCAGAGGTGCAAGGCCACAAGGCTTGTGGTCCATGAGTGTAACAAGGTGCAGCAAAGGGGTTGGCAGCAAAGTGCTGCACAAGTGCAACAAGGGTTGCAGCAAAAGGATATGGCAGCAAAGTGCTGCGTAGTTCGGCTGCACAGATGTAGCAAGGTGCAGAAGGGATGCTGCACAGGTCGATGGTGCTGCACAGTTCGGGCTCCAAAATGGTCCTGGGGTGGGGGGAGAGACAAGGCACAACAAGCAAAGTGGAAAGCACACAGTGGCATATAGAAAACAAGGTAATGCAGTGCGAGGGAAGCAGAAGAGCGAGCAGAGCAGGCTCGTCCCTATCCGTCCGTACCCCCCACCATCGGCTATACTACCCTAGCCCTCCTTGTAGTTACAATCCGTCTCTACGTCTTGTCTCCCATATCCCCCTCTATTCCAAATTCGTCTCCCAATCCCTCCCAGGAAGGAAGGGATGGAACAAACACAATGTCACACTACGTCGTGATGCGTCTTTTGCACTCAAACGGTTCACAGAGCCTTGGTGTGGAGGTTTGTCCTCCTTGGAGACTGGCTGTGGATGGTGTGAACGGATTTCTCATCCTCACTACACTACTAACGTTAACTCATTTAAACTACCCGGGGTCATACGCTGCCAATCGGCCTCTTTAAACTATGTGGTTCTAAGAACCCTAATTCCCATTGCCCACTCTGCGGTGCCCTTTGGAATTTGGGTCTCACTCCCAACGAATTTTCACACTGTGCCCTTGCACAATTTCGGGGCTGGGTCGTGTGGCCCTACCAGCAGGTCTACCTACCTGCGCACCTCCGCCACTGAAGTCGCCACCCGAGCTTACCTGCTCCTGTGACTACCTAACTGGGGAAGGCCCTCCCTGGCACTTACCCCCTGATGCCCACCTTGGCATTGGGCAACCCGGGTCCTCTCCTGGGATCCTTGGGCCCCACTCAACAACTCACAACTACCCTAACTGGGGAAGGCCCTTCCTGGCGCTTACCCCCTCTGTGCCCACCTTGGCCTCGGGCAACCCGGGTCCTCTCCTGGGATCCTCGGGCCCCCACTCACACTACAAATAACCGGCTCCCAGAGCCTACCTGTGGCCTCACCTGGCCGACAAACTATCAGTGGCGGAGTGCCCCAATAACCATACACACCAATTAAGCCACACGCCCAGCCATTCCACGTACTCATGCACCCAACAAAACACTTCGTTTCCACTACCCGCACCACAGGTGTCAATATCAATAAAAATTTTGCCTATGCCCGCTACCTGGCTTTACACTACCCACCCCGGGCGGCGGGCATCCGTGAATGGGTTCCATCTCCCCCCATTCACTCCTTCGCACCATGCATTCCACACCTTCTATTCCACACACCACTTATTTCCACTCACCACTACTTTCACACACCAAATATCTCGCACACCTTTTGTGCTCACCCACCTCAAACACAATTCCATTTATTGTCACACACAATTCCTCAAACACACACAGCATCATCTAGCTAACTGATTTCCCCTACAACTCGTGCTTCCCTGTCGTCCCTTTACACTATGCACTGCCTTTCCTTTAACATCCACCTAAGCTACCTACTTCCCTTCTACAGTGCAGGTGTCACAACTTAAATCTGGTCCCTAAGGTCTTCTAGATCCCCAACATTATCCTAGCCCTCCCTCGGCTAGCTTCGGTGCCCCATGGAGGTAACCATTGCTGACCCCTCCATGTGCCTGTCACTGCCATCCCCCTAAACTAATGCTCATGGGCCCTGTCGTGTGAGGAATGGTGACAACACCATTCCCCTATGTGAGGTACACTACTCTCCACAGTCCGCTGCACTCTGAGCCTCTCGAAGTGGACGTATATTGTCACAGCTCGGCTTTGAGGGGCCGAGCGATCCATTCGGGTGGTTGGTCGCCTGTATGGGATGTCCGTCCGGCATTTTCGATCCAAAGGGGGAGGTATGGATTGGCCGAGGTGCAGAGCTCCATCCCTGTGCGGGGTCTCGTGGTCCCACGCACGGTGACCCAACCGGCCACCCTCAGAGCATCGCACCCGGTAGGGTGCGCGGCTCCGAAATCTCCGACCTCCCCTTGAACCTTGCCGATTGCCTTTGCCGCTACAGCACGGCACCAACCATACAGTGTGGCGGCCGGCACAAATCGTGCATGCCGGCCCTTGTGAGACCGACGCGGCATGGATTCCCTCCAGTCCCTGCTGCACACAACTCACGTCTGCTATCCGTCCTGCTAAACGCCACCCCGGTCGGTGTCGATGCTTGAGCCGCATCCTCACCACTCGCGACCCACTCCGCACTCGCACACCCAGGTGCCCCCGCACCTCCCATACACTCCGTTACTGCACACTCTCCTTCCACATTCTCTGGTGTGCATTCTCCCTCATACTCTGTACTCGTACTCTCTGGTGCACACCACCCAGGCGCACTCGCACCTTCCACACACTTCGTTGTGCATTCTCGCTCGCTCTCCTCGGCCATCGCACACTCTCTTTCCACACCCCCAGGTGCGCACTCTCCTGTTACACACTCTCCTGTTACACACTCCGTAACACATTCTTCTCTCACACACTCGCGCTCCACGCACGCCCTCTCATACTCCATGCCAGTCGCCCTCGTACACCGCACAATGGACCTTCCGCGAACGCCCGGGTCTCATCTCTCTCTCAAGCGCGCCAAAAACCCGTTCGCGCCAAACACATTCGCGCCATTTTTTCCACTCACCTCGGGGTCCTCCTTCCCCGGCAGCACCTGCAAACTTTTTATTGAGTTAGCAAGCCCGGCATCACGGTGCAAATGCAGACTTTGTGGGGATTCCATTACTTTCTCCCGTGATTTATTTTCTGGTTCTTCTGTCTCTCCTCCCCCAATTGTTTCTTTTTCCTCGACGACCGCTGGCAATGAAATTTCTTTGTCCAATTCGGCGACAGTCGGCTCTTCTACACCCCGCGTCGTGATTTCCATATCCCCGCTCAACCTGGCTGTCCTTTGCTCTACCTCGCTCCCCACGCGTTCCTCACACCGTGTCGCCTCGTCGTGTACCACCGCTACCTTGTCGCTCAACTTGCACCCAATGTCCTCCCCCATTTTTTAAATTTCCCTGGTGTATTTGTCTCCCTGTTCTTTCATTTGGCCACCCATTTTATTTATGCTATCATTCACTTTCTCGAAGCTCGCCGCGAGTTGAATCATAAAAAGACCCCAGTCCCCTGGGCTCGGCTCTCGCCGCCACGTGCGAGGCGCCGCCATTTCCTTTCCCTACTGCCGCACCCTTATCAGCTTCCACTACCAACTGTCTCTGCAGGTCCTGGGTCATCAATTCTACTTTTTTTCTACCCCTACCGGCATTCGACCGCCTTGGCCAGCCATGGTACGAATACAATTTGGATTTTAAAAGAACTAAATTTCGTTCGCTCGTAATTTGGAGCCAATTCGTCCAAAAAAAAATTTATGGTTCAAATCCCACTCCACTGACACCAAATTGTTGTGGCCAATATGTACAATTTGGTGTCCAAAACTTTTTTTCAGGGTTCAAATCCCACTCCACTAACACCAAATTGTGATGGTTTTTCGAAGCCCGTTCCCGTTACAAAGGGGAGATTAAGCCCCTTTTTCTCTCTGGGTCTTCGAAACCGAGAGACTGAGTCGCCACTTCCGGGCAGATGTGGAAAAGGGTTTCGGGATAATTTCACACGTACCTTCACACGGACAACGGGATTGTCGCCCGGACAGGGCCTTCTCCATCGCTGCTCCCACCCTCTGGAACTCACTACCTCACACCATCAGAGACTCCTCCTCACTCACCACATTCAAAACATCACTAAAGACCCACCTGTTCAACACTGCATTCAACATTCAACCCACAGCATTTAACCCCTGACTATCTCTTCTCCTTCTCCCTCCTTTTGCTTTAAATATTTCCCTATTGATTCTTGTCTTTTTGCAATTGTTGTTTTCATGTATTGTTATGCATTATATTTTCCACTCTGTCAAAGCGCCTTTGGGCTTCTTGGAAAGCGCTATACAAAATAAATGAATTATTATTATTATTACCTTGAGTACCCACGCCGCAGCCGAAGCGGGGATCGAGTCTCGCACGAACCACGCGTGATTGCGTACGCCCGAGCGGATGGAGTACCACGTGACTCGTGCTGTTGCCTTTCTATAGAACTCGATCAGAGCGATCTAATTCGTACATGCTAAGCCAATGATGGAAGAGACAAAAGCGGTCGAATCAGAAGAAATAACAGGTTTATTTACACTAGGTACAATGATTGGTAGAAGGGCAGGGACACAGGGCAGAAATTAAACAGTCTTATACTTAAGGCCCAGACAATGGGCCCACTTACACACACAGGGAGATGAAGGAAGGATGTTCGCGTGCAAACGCGCCTGCTTCGGTTGCTCCAGGAACAGCTCACCCAGTCGTGGCCCTCTGGCGGTCACAACACGTATCCCGGCGAAGGCAAGCAGGAGGGAAAATCCTCACGGCGCGTAACAGGCAAAGGCAGGCAGGAGGAAATATCGCGCATATGTGGCCCGGCGCGGGTCGCCTTTTACAGCGCGATTAATACTGTGCATAGCGCGGGGAGCAGGGCAAGTTCGTGTACAACGGGATTATTCAGTTCATCCGATATGACTCAATACGACGCAATCTCACGCGCGTTCTCAACTCCTTCCATGGGCTGCGCAACTCATCTGAGGTGGGGGGCTCTGGGCACAGGGTTATATGGCCCCGTCCTAGCCCGACTCGAATGTTCCAAACCCCACCTTTTGCCACAGTGGTAAGTCACTCCCCTCGAGCCCTGATTGGCGGCTCGTGCTTAGCGATGGCTCCTCCTCCGCCTTCCTTCGGCCTTGGTCGACTTGTTCAGGCCTGCCTCGTAGTATTTCGCGCCAAAACCAAAAGCATCGAAGCATCATAAGGGCACCTAATTTTCACTGGCCTACTCAACGCAAAACTAACACAGGAAAAGGACTACGCTTAAATTTATGAAGAAATAACTGAACTATTGCGAGGCTACATGTTGTAATGTAACTAACTAGGAGGGGAAATTAACCTTTATTATAAAACCACAAAACCGCAACAATATATATATATACATATGCGTGTGTATCTATGTATGTTAGGGTGGTCCAAAAATGCAAAAAAACCACTTTTTTATCTGGATTTTGATGCTCTATTGGATTATTGTTAGAAATGGTCTAAATCATTCACCCAAAAAATATTTTGCATCCGAGTCATCTATAAACTCATACACACTCAACATATAAATTTGTCATTTTGGTCAATTTTAATGACTTACAAAGACTTTAGAAATATTTTTTTCCGAAATAATGTCATTGATGGTACATACCCCTGTGAAGTCCTCATGGTCGAAACATGAGTCAGACACGTATGAACATGTTTCAAACATGTTTCAAGCATTGTCAAACATGTTTCGACCATGATGATTTCACACTCACAGGCGCAAGCGCATGCAAAAAGTCATGAACCACAAAATGGCTTCGTACAATAGTGCATGTACCTTTTCCACCGAGGTTGCTATTGGATTGTTCTCATTTAGCCAAATTTGGTGAAAAACGCCATATTTCAATTGAAGTGTGTATGAGTTTCGAGATGGAATTGAGCGGCAATATTTGGTGGGTGAATGTTTTATACCATTTCTAACAATAATCCAGTAGAGCATCAAAATCGGAGAGATCGATGTTTTTTGGACCACCCTAATGTATGTAGGTATATTTGTTTGTACATATATATATATATATATATATATATATATATATATATATATATATATATATATATATATATATATATATAGATATATATATATATATATAGATATATATATAGATATATATATAGATATATATATATATATATATACACACTGGAACCCCGATTTAACGAACTGCTCGGGAGACATAAAAAAAGTTCGTTATTTTGAAGTGTTCGTAATACTGAATAACGTACGAATCACCATACTATCACACCTATTCATATGCAAAACAACAAACTCTTTGTATTGTTCATTCATGTACATTTTATTGTTCGATTGTACGAATAAAAAACTTTAAAAAGCATTGCTGTTGTGTCATTGTTTATGTCATACATAACGGACGCAGTTTATGCTCACCGGAGGCGTTCGTACCAACTAAAATTGTCACACGATCTTTGTATTTCTTGTACAAAGAAATTTGGCAGCTTCAAACCATCTTGTTGACTGCATTTGTGGACAAATTCCCATAACTCCTTTTCCTTTCCTTTGAACGATGATATGCTGCTCTTAGGAATGCCGTATTCTCTGGAAAGGTTTGCTGCTTTCTCACCAAGACTGAGACGATCAATGATACGGAGCTTGTCTTCAACTGACAAGATCTTGCGTTTACGGGACGGTGTAGTCATATTGATTTGCCTTACGTTAAACAATAGAATCTCATTAAATATGCGGGGGACAGGAAGTTCGTTCGTTATATCCGGAAGTTCGTAATACTGGTGTTCGTTATAGCGGGGTTCCAGTGTGTGTATATATATATATATATATATATCTTATACTTAAGTATTGATTATACTTAAGTATAAGACCTTATACCTTACCTGCGGGGCCATATATATATATATATATACAGTCACGTGAAAAAGTAAGTACACCCTAAGTAGTGTAATAATGTTGCTTCTGGGACACCTCCGTTTAACATGTGAAATCCCTATCTAATGTCATTTACCCCCTTGTCTTTTTCAAAAATCATAAACACCTCTATTTCTCCCACCCTCATCTTTATGAACCTTTTGTCTGTAGTACCTATCCTTAATGTTGTTCATTAGACCACTCAAACACTACAAATATTTGTTTTCTCTTATAGACCTATCATCCTTCTTCTACATATCATCTGGCAGATTAATCTTTGACCCACTCAAACATTGACCCATTCACTTCCATATTAATTCTTTCCCTCCCTCATTGCCCCTAAACACCTATATTTCTCTCACCCTGTTCTTTACGAACCTTCTAACCTTTTGACATGTTATCCTTATTCATTAGACCACTTAAACACCTGTGATCCTTCTGACCTCATGGACCTTTTAACCTTTTACTCTTAATATCATCTGGTGAATATAACCCACTCAAACAACGACCCTACAAATATTTGTTTATGCGTGGGAAATAATTTAATTCTCCTACAACTCTCTTCACCATCTAATATATTAACAAAAAATATGTTTGAGTTTGGTTCTTTATTAAGATATTTTAACTGAGCTAAGATAAAATGGTAAACCTCCCTCAATGTTCTTGCTTGAGCGCCTCCAGTGCCACATACCATTTTTAAATTAAAGTATATATTTTCCTGACAACCATCAAAGTTTTCCGTCCACTCAAAAATATTTCCATCTTTTTTACCCAATTCACCGGTATTTAAATTAATTCTCTTATTTGTTTTGTGAACTTTTTTACCAGTTGCCTTTTCAATTATACCTATTTGATATTTTTCACATTCATTATGTTTTCCATTTATATACCAAGGTTGATTACACCTCCACTCTTTAGTCTGGTTGATACTTGGTTCTATCATTTATATAATAGTAAAAAAGGCGGCGGTAGCCCGTTAAAATCCCCAACCCCCCCCCTTTTTAACTTATCACTTATATATATCTTATCACTTATATATATCTTATCACTTATGTATATCTTATCACTTATATATATATCTTATCACTTATATATATATCTTATCACTTATATACTTATATAACCATAAGGGAGACTATCAATTCCATTTTCTAAAATAAACCTCTTATCATCAAAAGCCCCCAATGCTTTCTTATTTATCTCTTCTGAATATAATTGATGTTTATAACTTCTTATTCCATTAATCTTTCTAAACTCTTCTTTCTTTGTTGTTAAACAGTTATAATAATCCTTAAAGTTTATTGTTTCTTTAATAACATTTTTCTTTACACCTTTTAACTTCTTATCAGTCTTTTCAACGTTATTCACAATGTATTTATAAGCATAAGCCTTTGACCTCAATCCCACAAATTCACTCATAACATTTCCTCCTAATTCATCCTTGAACTTTCCAATCACCTTTTTATTTTTAGAAGAGAACAACTCACTCTCTGGACTGTAATTACTCGTGTCATAGATATTAATGTCTCTTTTCATGTCTGAATAAACATCGTTGGTATTAATTTTCAAAATAAAACTATCTGTATCCATATAAAGTAGATTAACATCATTTTGATATTTCTTCCTCAAGTTATTATAAAAGTAATCATACATTAATGACTTTGATAAATCAAGAATTGTTGTTCCAATATAAATAGGTTTGTTCATTTCAATACTCTCTTTAATCAAATGGATCGCACAAAAGTTCTCAGTAAAGACCTCAGCTCGAGTAAAACTCGGTCTATTAATTAATTTTGATGCTTGTTCCCAAGATGTTGATAGTCTGATATTTTGTCTTTTCCTCACATTCTCCATAGTCTTACCAAAGACCGCATTATTCATCAATTTATAAAAGTCTTTCTCAAAATCTGTTTTTGACTCTGTTCTTCTTTGTGTATTAAAATCAATGTACCCCTTTAACCAATGACTTTGATTGAACTTTAGAACCCTATGGATCTTCTCTACTCTTAGACCTTTTGATAAATATTGTCGCAAATTTCTTTGGTGTAGAACATAATTTTTCTTGTTATATAATGTAGTAAGTAATTTTTCTGTTGATTCACCTATATCAAACGATCGTTGATAATCACTCAACCATTCTTTCTTTGGACTTGCTTTCTCACAAGCAAATGGGAGATCTTTGTGTAGGTTATGGAGTTCCTCTGGATATTTTAAATCAATTTCAAAATAATAACCAACTTTTTCTTCATCCAATTCTTTTTGTGTAGAGATACATACATCTTGTAAAACGTTTTTGTAGTCTTTTTCCTTTACCCATCTAAGTTTTCCATAAGGAAGAGCCTGAGACATTGCCCAGCCATACAGGTTGTTCGCGTCATAGTACATCAAGTAAGAACTCTCTTTCGTTGGATCATAATTTGGAAGATATTTGTTATTTGCTTTTGCGTATCTACTCGAGCAGACTTGTGAAATTCCACCTCTTTTTGCCTTTTCAATCATCAAAAGCATATCAACATCGGTTATCAAATCCAAATCTTGTTTTGTCATTTTCAACATCGCACTCCAGGCCAATCCAGGTGCTGTGTAGTAGTGAGCAGGATCCAATCCATATCCAGTGCGACAAACAGATCTAAAGGCTTCAAATACATCGGCCAATAAAAGCACATCAGTTTTGAGATACAAATCGTGATACTCGCCAAGATTCTTGATGTTATATTTTTCCCAAACATTTTGTGCGTGTACATAATCTTTATCAGATATATGACTATTATTTAATTTGTTATAGAAATTTTCTTTTGAAGGAAGTTGTGTTTCATTGAATCTCTCAAATGAGTCCATATAGTCATAGGGGTAAATTCCCTTTTGTGTTAGAAAATCTTTATCTAAAAAATACTCTGAAAGACATGGAAACTCTTTTAGATTTTGAACCAAGTTAACCAATGGACTTGCCATGAATTTAAATGTATCAAGAAATCTGATATGAGTAATAGGAGATGTGTGAATTGTTTTTGTGAATGAAATGTATTTCTGATCCGTGTTTGGAATTGCTGAGATACTTCCAGAAGTCTTTGAGAGTTCCTTGATAAATAGATGTGTATCATAATGAGCGTTGTTATGAAGAAAGACAGGAATGAAAGAGGGGAGTTGATAATTAATATTACAACTTTGATGAGCCGGACCTCTATATTTACCAGTGAGATGACAATGGTCTCTAACCTTTAGACCTTTACCAATTTTCTCCTCACAAATATGACAGACATTGTTTTTTATAAATTCCCTTTTTTCTTTACTTGTTAAGGACATTGGTTTATTGGTTTCTCTCATTATCTTGGTTAATCGAACACAGTCTTTTTCTAGTCGTTTCACAAACTCCTCTGGGGTATTTGAGCCTCTATACATCTCTAACTTGTTATATTTATCACCAACGGATGATTTGATATAATAACAAAAACCACAAGGAGTATGTTTTTGATATTTATTTGTGTATGATTCTTTTGGATCTTGAGAAGCAGTATCAATTTTTTCTAAAATACTTTCAAAATCAGCATATATAACAAATGGATGTTTGATCTTTTTATTTTCATCTTTGAATGTGATCTTTGAGCCTTCTTTAGGCATATTGATTACCGTTGATTTATGTTCGCCACAATAATTTGAATGTTTATCTAATCTTTCTTGTGAATTGAAGAAGTTAAGACAACGCAAACAAATATATATTTTATTTGTTCTCTTACAGACTTGTGGTTTTATTAATTTAGCAATATCTTTGATGTATGTATAATGTGAATTTTCGTCTGAATTAAAATATAGAAGATTAATATGAGTTTGTTTACAATTGTCAGAAAGCTTTAAAACCTGAATGTTGTTTGTTTCTGTTAGACCATAAACATTAACTGATAAATTATTCATCTTTTCAAATTTAGGAATATCATTTAAAGTCATCGGAAACTTTAGATCTTTCGTATTTAATGTATTCTCATATTTTTTATAATGAGATACTCTTTCATCATGAAAATGTGGAGGATGTAAGTGTGCTAAAATAGACCAGAGAAAACATTTATTGTCTTTATTTTTGATATTGATAACTGCTTTTCTATTTTTGATAACACTGGGTAAATCAATGTAAGAAGAAGCTTTTAGAGGATCTGATTTAAGAATATGAATGTCTATGTAAATAATTTTTCCTATATTGAATCCACTTCCTACGATTGAATTATCCACATCTTGCTCTTGTTTAATAAGTTCATCATAGACTCCTGATGTTTTAAAATCTTGATATGAAGATATAAAGTGTGGCTCAGTTCTCATGTATGGTGCATCTATAACTCCTTCATCCTTTGTCATTTCTAATTTTACTCCCATATAAAATTTAAGTGGTTTCATTTCCTTTAGTGTTTTTTCAATCAACG
Source organism: Myxine glutinosa (assembly GCF_964187855.1). Lineage (NCBI taxonomy): Eukaryota > Metazoa > Chordata > Myxini > Myxiniformes > Myxinidae > Myxine > Myxine glutinosa. The sequence goes on along the minus strand of NC_136263.1, from coordinate 45,048,302 downwards.
TTTGAACAGCAGGTTTAACTATTTCTACAGCATCAACTATAGACTCTGGTTCAGGAGGTTTGAAGTTAAAGACTCTTATTTTAATATGTCCTTTGAATGCTCCATCAGAGTTTTTAGTTGTGATAAAATTTGATAAATGTAGATTTGTTTTAAGATGTATTTTGAAGCCTTTCTTGAGGATATTTTTATTACATGTAGAACAGTGTTTTGTTTCAGGTGGAAGAGGGGAAAGTTTGTTTAAAATGTTGTATGTATGTTTTGCGGTGAGAATATGTTGTTTATAATATTTTACTTCCTTCTCGCAAGTATCACAATAAACCATATTTATAGCGTGAGAAAACGTGGTGTTTTATATATATCACTGTGCTTAAAATAAAACACTTTTGAGCTTTACAGCTCCGTTTTATATATATCGCTGTGCTTAAACTAAAACACTTTTTCACTCAGAATCATCTAAGTCATAACTATCACATGAATACTCAGAATCATACTCAGAGTCATCAATAAAGCTACTCTCATAACTATCATTTGAGCACAAACTATTAGTATCATAACTATCATCTGTGTTCAATGAAATACTATCATCACCATCGTCCAAGTTCAATGAAATACTATCATCACTATCGTCTGAGTTCAATGAAATAGTAAAATCTTCACTGCTGTATTGACTCATATTTAATTAGCAAGAAAAATATTCCCATCAATATCTATATACTTTCTTTCATTAACAGATTCAATCTCTACAATTTTTATATCAAAAGTTATCTTTAAATAATCTCTAACTATCATAGAACGAAATGACATTTCACCAGAAATATTAACATCATTCATTTTACTTAGATCTACACCCTTTGGATTATTAAAGAAAATACAAATGTCTCCTCTAGAATTATTAATGGTCTTATCATTCTTTTTCAAAGTATCGTGGTCAATCACTTTTTCAAGCTTTGAATAAATTGCCAGGAGTAGAGGAGAAACTTTTGTTAGATTTACTTTAATGGATGTCTTTCCAGGTATAGTTAGAGCTCTTCCTTTAAATGAAATAGAGGGGCTCATGTTATTTTCCATAACTGGTTTTACCCAAAAATTTCCATATTTATCTTTGTTCAATTTAACATCTTTGACATATTTTTCTATATCTTCCACCGAAGTAGAGATTGATTGAAATTTGTCTTTTGTGCTTTGAAACATTGTATTTATTAATGAATAAACTTGCGTTTAGTTTAAGTAAAAATTTACCACATAAATATGATAAGTTCTGAAGGATATTTAGAATTTCCAGACTCTCCATATGATAAATTAGAGAATTGTCCGGCTTGTGATAGAGTGGGGCTTAATGATGAGGATTCATATAAACAATGTATTTTCTGTGATTTAATTTTAATTAATGATAATAAGAAATATAAAAAAATATATAACTCTTTTAAATTAGAACCAAAAATGAATTACTTTACAAGATTAATAAGAGAGATGAATGTTAAGTATTGTGATGATAATACACCATTTCTTTCAAGGGAAGAGACTAATTGTATTGAGGAAATGTATAAGGGTTTAATGATATTTATTATTCAAAATAATTTTAATGGAAATGTTAATACAAGATACTATATAAATAAAATAATGGATTATTTTGAAATTAAACCCGAACTCAGGATAAAATATAGAGTTTCTCAAATAGCTCAAAAAAAGTTGGATAACTTGTTTTCCAAATATATAAATGAATGATTTTTTACCCGTTTGGGAAAATAAGATAAAATTTAATAACCATAAAAACATTCCAAATTCATTGAGATGTCTAATAGTTGGTTCAAGCGGATGTGGAAAAACCTGTTTACTTTTAAAGATGCTCCTTGGTTCTAATTTTTTAGATTATGATAATTTAATAATTTTTACAAAGTCAAGTTTTCAACCCGAGTATCAACTACTCTCACAGGGTTTTAATGCGGGTCTTAAAAAGGAAGACATTATCGGTTTATTTAAACTTCAAAACAAACTAAATGATTATAATATTGATGATATAATACAATTATTTTGTGATACACAGAAATCAAAATCGAAACCCATAACTTGTATTCTCAGTGATAATACGGATGATATACCTTCACCTCAAGATTTAGATAAATCAAAAAAGAACCTTGTCATCTTTGATGATTGTGTTAATGAGAGAAACCAAACAGTAATGGATAGCTACTATACAAGAGGGAGACATTCTTCTTGTAATTGTATATATCTTAGTCAATCATATTTTCAACTCCCTCGACGCTCAATAAGAAACAATGCCAATACTTTTATTTTATTTAAGTTAAATTCAATAGATGTAAATAATTTTTGGAGAGATAATTGCTCTACGTTATGTAGTAAAAAAGAATTTGAAAATTATATGAAACACACGATTGGAAAATATAAATATATTGTTGTGAAACAAGATGAGATACTAAATGATATTTTTCAATAAATAAATACAGAAAATGAATACTGAAGAAAGAGAAAGAAAGTTTAAGGAACATCAACAATTAGTTTCAAAAGTTGTTAAACAACAGGAAGAGATAAAGAAGAAACGGAGACAGAAACTAACTGGTGAAGAAGCCTTTGAAAGAAAACAAGAGAAATTCTTTAAACCACTTTTGAAAACTCAACACCCTACAGTTCCCACGGTAGAATTTACTCCGAAAAAACTTCAAATGCTCAAAGATTTTAGTCAGATAACAAAACAAGAACTTGGTGAATTAGAATATGATGACGAGGGATTATTTCGGAAACTTGAGCAGGTAAATCAACCCCCTAATTATGTTGTGGAAGCTCTTCAAAACAATGAATATTCTGCGGGTTCAAAAACCAGAGCAGGTCTCATTCCAACAGAAGAACCAGCAGTGTTTCATCTTGTGGAAGAAAAGGTATTGATATTTAATGATGAATTGATGTTCTTGAGTTCTACTCAACCAAATGTTAAATTAACTCCAAGATTAATGTTTCTTCTAACAAACCCCGGATTCAGCGGTTCAAAATATTTTGAGGAACCACTTGATATGGAAAGAGAGGAAGATAGGGTATATATTGAGTTGTTAAATACACTTGATTATGGAGTTTCTGTTGCTGGTAAAAGTAAGAAGAATGAGAAGGAGAAACATATTATTGATGCTTTAAGTAAGCTTGGTTCGGGTGTTAGTTTTCTTCCAAATGACCCATCACAATTAGTTAATAGGCTATTATTGTTATTAGGTAGTAAGAAGGCTGGAAACAACAATTGTTTTAATGAATCCTCAGCCATTTTAGATCAGTTGATGAACATGAAAATAATTAATAAATGTCAATACAAAGATATTTTATTAGATATTAAATAAGATGAGAAGCACAATTCTTAGTTTTAATTTCACAACGAGCGATTACACAGCTTCATTCCCTTACCCACTACAACTTGACCCCCTTACCTCATATGAGGCATCTTTGTTGTCAATGGAAACTTACAATACCCTTTTTAATATCACAGAGAAAAACAACAAGTTTAGTTATAATCCAGGCACTGCCTACAAAACTATAACTGTTTCACCTGGAGCTTACGAGATTTCTCAAATATCTTCAGAAGTCTCCCGCCTTATGAAAGAAAAAGGTGATGAACCAAAAAATATTGTAATAGATATTCAAACACACACTTCAAAATCAACTATTAAACTGAAAAATAATTATAAAGTTGATTTCACGATTGAAAATTCGTTCAGAGAGCTATTGGGTTTCTCTTCAAAAAAGATTGAAAATAACGGGACGTTTTACAGTGATAATGTTATCCAAATATCCTCCGGTATAAATTCAGTATTAATTCATTGTGATTTGATTGATGGTGCTTATAACGATGGAATAAGAACAAATACAATATTTTCATTCAGTGCATACTCAACCCCGATTGGTTATAAATTTAATATGGAACCAAAAAATCTTGTCTATTTACCTGTGTCAGGAAAAACCATATACAGAGTAAATTTTAGGATAACCGACCAAGATAATCGTATGATATCCTTTAATGATGAAATTATATCCATCAGAATTCACCTACGTGAAGTTTTTCAATAAATAAATAATGGTTATTGTAAGAAAACACGAGTTGGGAAAATATAAAATAATTACAGGGGAGGGCATGTTCCTTTCACCAGACTATACAAGGTATGTGGGTAAAGGATACTATAAACCTAAGAGACAACGGGGTGTGGGTCATCAATTTCGAAATAAAGGAGATGGGATAATTGATACTCTAATGGGTATTGGTTCAACCATTCTTAAACATAAAGACCTAATTGGTTCAACTGCTTCTCTCATGGGAAATGTAGCAGGTGTTGTAAAGAGTATAAAAGATGCTCAAAAGGAGTCCCATAAATTACAAGCAATCAAAGAAATTAAAAAAGGTAAAACTCAACTATCTTCACAAGAACGACAAAAAATCATTAAAATACTTGGGTCAGGGTTTCAACAATTTTAATACTATATAAATACAAGTATGGAAGCGATTGATAGTATCTATGATTTGGATGATACGATTATCATTTCAAACTCTACTAAAAAGGAAGACTATTTTAAGGTAAATGCTATTACAGGAACCGACTGGAATTCAAACGGAACAAAAAGTTTTGAAATAAATAATCAACAAACTTACTTGAATATAGCTGATAGTTTCTTGCTGTGTAAATTTAAATTCACTAAGGCTGCGAATAATACTAATGCTACACTCGTAAATGATTTCTTCTGGAAAATGTTTGACAGTGTTCGCCTGTATATTGGAACACAAGAGGTTGAAGCGGTTGATTATGTCTCTGCTACATCTGAAATGATGAAATTTACACTATATTCGTTTGGTGATAGAATGGGTAAGGGAGCTGTTGAAGGCTTTATTCCTGATATGTCAACGGGAACAAACACAGACCCTGGTTATAGTCAAAGGAAGTCAATGTATAATGATGACGCAAAAGCTGAGAATAGTTTTACCGTAGCAGTACCTCTTAAAGGTATATTTGGATTTTGTGATTATGATAAAGTTTTGTATGGTCTTAAAATTAGATTTCAACTACAAAGGAATGATAATGTAAATAGATTGCTTTTTGGGGCTGAAAATGCTTTTGGCGACAATAATAAATTTGTTATTAATGATTTGTGTTGGTATATCAATGAATATACTCCTAATCTTAAAACGGAGGAGATGTTAAATAGAAGACTTAACTCAAAGAAACCGCTAAATGTATCATACCTTAAAAGAAGATGTCAACACGTTAAACTGGAACACACTACCTACACTTGGAATTTGGGTGTTCTTGAAGGAAAGCCACGATACCTATGGCTCATTTTTAAAAAACCAGATGGAGAGGAGGGTACTAATAAGAATAATGCGCTGAGTGATAATGCTAAGGTGAAACAACTTCGGGTTTCTCTTGATGGCACATTTTATCCGCGAGATAGATTGGAAATTGATTGGGAAAAAAATGATTATGCGGAAGCCTACAAGTCCTACCAAAAAGTGTGTGAAAGTAATGGTAATAATGATCCTATTTTGGATATGGTTGCATTTAAAGGTTTATATACAATCTACGCAATTGACCTGAGTTCTCAAAAGGAAACTATAAAGTCTAATCGAGTGGATACTTCTCTATACATTGAAAGAGGGGAGAATGAAGAAGTTGATGCTTATTGTTTGCTTTTGGAGGAAACAGAATTACAGATTAATACAGATAATGGTGTTATGATTAATATCACATAGGTTTTTTCTCATAAATAAATGGTAGGGGTATATGTTAATCAAATCAATCTTAATAAATTAACATCTTGTATTCAAAATCAAAAGCCTTGTATTATTAATGTTAATACAATTCAAAGAAAAGGAGCTGTAAGAATTGATGTTTTACTCACACACACACAAGTAAAAACACTAAATGATGTTGGATCACTTAAAATTAAAATGACGAAACCTATGTTAAAGAAATATTCAATAGACGAGTCAAGAGGAGGATTTCTCCCGTTTCTAATTCCTTTATTTGCTGGTTTAAGTGCGGCGGGAGCATTGACTGGTGGTATTTCAGCAGCGGTAAAAACTGCTAACGAAAGGAAGGCACAACTAAAAGCTCAAAAAGAATTGGAAAGACATAACAAGGAGTTGGAGAAACAAATTAGTGGAAGTGGTGTAATTGTAGATTTTGCTCAAAAACTTGAAAGTCTACCTGATAAAGCTAGATTGTTGGTTGGTGATATGCTTTCCTCTATCGCTCAAGCGGGTGTTAAACTAACTAAACGGGGTAATGGATTGTATCTTTCTCATAAATAAATGGATAAATGGTTTAAACAATTTGGAAAGAATACAACGTCAAATATAGAACTAGCCAAGTATTGTAAAACACTAAAAATTGATAATGTGGTAATCTGTATGAGAGATGAATTAATACATATAAATAAGAATACAAAGAATATTATTATGAATTTAGACACACAGAATGGTTCTCATTGGGTTTGTATTCATAATAGTCAGGATAAATATTATTTTGATAGTTATGGTATGCCACCACCTGTTGAAGTAATACAATTCTTACAGAATGGTGTTTATCAAACATTTCAAGTTCAAGAAATTAATTCTAAATGTTGTGGTCAATTATGTTTATATGTATTATTTCAACTCAACAATAATGAAAATTTTTATGATATCATTTTTAATCTAATATAAATGACTTATGTTGGAAAAGATGGTTCTATCTTTGGAAAATCCTCTCAGGATATTGATTTATCAAATTATTATACAAAGGCACAGGCTGAACGACAAAAATATAGTGTAAGTAAAAATATTAATATGAAGAATACTTATAAATTAATCAATTATCCAAACCCTACAGATGCGAATGACTTAATTAGATTAAGTGATTTATCACAATATATATTTTTAAAGAAAACAGCACGTTTTGTGAAAGAAGTAAAATTTACAACCACAACACCTGGTTATACTGACCATACACCTTTCCTCATTGAATTTAACTACCTGCTTACAATTGAATTTTATAAAGAAGGACATTTAGTTAATATGCGAATTAATAAATGGGGGTATGATATGCCTGATTTAGGGTATAATTGGTCTTTTTCAATAAACATAGAAGACCTACATGATTTAAATCAGTCTCGTAAAGAAGAATATTATCCACTTGGTGAGGATAAGGATTTATGTGGAAGTACAATTAGTAAACAACAAATACGTGATTTTAAGAAAAGAAAAATATATGATAGTATAGCGATGGTTCGCATGACAAAGAAGGAAGGTAATGAGATAAGGATAGAAAGCCGAGGAATACAAACCGATTTGGTAGTGGGAAGATGGGGTGGTATTACCTGTCATAATATTAATCTCACATATATTTCTGATACATAAATGGCAGGAAGAAGTCTACAAGAGAATTATAATTTTTGTATTCAAGGATACCTACAAGAAAAGGGTGCTCGGTATTACATACCTTATGATTTGGAGCATATACATGGGAATTTTGTCATTAAAAACTGGCCTTATACTGATATTGTTAAACCCACAAATAGAGACTTGTTTAAAATATTAAATAAAAATGAACTTCTCAAAGTTATGAAATATAAAACTCTTTTAGAAATCGTCAACAAATCTTATTGGTATCCTATTATGAGAAAAATAATTATAGATACAAGAATATCTCAAAATCCAGATGAGTATATGTATAATATTCTTTGGGGTTCAAACTCAAGGGTAGCAAGGGATGAGGAAGGAGTTGAAGAAGAGAAGGAGGAAAGAGAGAAAAAGGAGAAGGAGGAAAGGGAGAGGGAGGAGAAGGAGGAGAGGGAGAAAAAGGAGGAGAAGGAGGAGAGGGAGAAAAATGAGAAGGAGGAAAGGGAGAAAAGGGAGAAGGAGGAAAGGGAGAAAAGGGAGAAAAAGGAGAAGGAGGAGAGGGAGAAAATGGAGGAGGAGGAGAGGGAGCAAAGAGAGAGGGAGGAAAAATATAAAAAGATGGAAATCATTGAGATTCATAAAAGATTGAGTGTATTAAAGCAAATAAATCAATCTCAACGCACCGAAGAGGAAATTAAAGAATTAACAACTCTTATGAAGATAATGGTTTCAAAAATAAGAACGTCAATGTCTTCAATTTCAGGGAGGAGATTTAAACGAGAAAGTGGTGAAGAAGAAGAAGAAGAAGAAGGAAAAGATTATGTGATTGATGATGTTGGTGTCATTGACTTTAGTTAGTTTTTATTTGTAATTAAATGGAGGAGAGAGTGAAGGCATTCCTTAGGATTCTTTATGTTTTAAAAATAAAGATTGAAATGTATATGTTGAAAACCAAAAAGGTTTTGATACTCTGTCGGAATTTTTCTGATAAATAAATATGAGTTATTGTCTCAAATGTAAAAAGAAAACTAAATCTAAAAATATCTCTTATGTTAAAGCTAAAAATAATAGAGTTTATCAAAAAGGAATATGTCAAGTATGTGGCTCTAAAAAGTGCCAATTCATCTCTCCTAAAAGAGGAGGAGACATACAAAAGTTTCTGTCAGGAAGTAAATTTACAACAACTGGAATTCCAGGGGAATTACACCTTCCAGGGTATTCTTTCTGTGGTCCAGGAACAAACTTGGATAAAAGATTAGATGAGGCTGACAATCCTAAACCTTGGTCTAAACCTACAAATAGGGTTGACGAAGTGTGTATGAAGCATGATATTGCTTATGGGAAAACCACTACATTGACTGAAAAACATAAAGCCGACAGCGAAATGTTGTATAATTTGTCTTTGATACAAAATCCAACGTTGAGAGAGAAAGTTGATAGGTTTATTGTGAGAAATTTGATAAATGCTAAATTGAAACTTGGTCTTGGTTATTCCTCAAAAAACTATTAGGCTCTAATGATGTCATCAAGACTGAGGAGCTTTTGGCTGAAGAATTACACAAACCTATAATCACAAAGTTTAAAAGAAGGAAGGTTTATTCTAAATACACTGACCACATATGGTCCGCTGATTTAATTGAATTGAATAATGACAGGGGATACAGGTATGCTTTAACCGTTATTGATTTGAGGAGTAGATTTGCCTGGGTTGTCCCTTTAAAAAATAAAAGGGGTGATACTTTAATGTTAGCCTTTAAGCTAATATTTGATCGGGATAAAAGGAAACCAAAGAAGTTATGGACTGATGAGGGAACAGAGTTCTATAACAAAATATTCATGAAATTTCTTAAGGGGAAGGGTATTAAATTATACAGCACCTTTAATGAAGGAAAGGCAGTTGTTATTGAGCGTTTTAATCGTACTTTAAAAGAGAAATTATATAAAAAATTCACACAACTCGGTTCTCAAAAATGGGTGTATTTAATTCAGGATATTGTAGATAATTACAATAATACAGTTCATTCATCAACACAATCAAAACCATCAGAAACATTTACAAAATTAGAATATGAAAAGGAGATTAATTTGAGAAAGCCCAAGTTTAAAGTTGGTGATATTGTAAGAATATACAAATGGAAAAGTCATTTTGAGAAAGGTTATACACAAAAATGGACTCGTGAATTATTTAAAATCATTGATGTAATGGATACAGTCCCTTGGACCTACAAATTATATGATTTAAATGGAGAAGAAATCTTGGGTTCATTTTACTCACAAGAATTACAAAAAACACAAGTAAGCAGATAATACCCTTGAAAATAATAAATAAATAAATAAAATGTAATGGGGATACGTTTTTAAATCTGTGAACCCCAAACACAGAATCCCACAACTTTTTAGTTGGGGCTTAACTTTTGTGTGTGTATAATGGGGATACGTTTTTAAATCTGTGAACCCCAAACACAGAATCCCACAACTTTTTAGTTGGGGCTTAACTTTTGTGTGTGTATAATGGGGATACGTTTTTAAATCTGTGAACCCCAAACACAGAATCCCACAACTTTTTAGTTGGGGCTTAACTTTTGTGTGTGTATAATGGGGATACGTTTTTAAATCTGTGAACCCCAAACACAGAATCCCACAACTTTTTAGTTGGGGCTTAACTTTTGTGTGTGTATAATGGGGATACGTTTTTAAATCTGTGAACCCCAAACACAGAATCCCACAACTTTTTAGTTGGGGCTTAACTTTTGTGTGTGTATAATGGGGATACGTTTTTAAATCTGTGAACCCCAAACACAGAATCCCACAACTTTTTAGTTGGGGCTTAACTTTTGTGTGTGTATAATGGGGATACGTTTTTAAATCTGTGAACCCCAAACACAGAATCCCACAACTTTTTAGTTGGGGCTTAACTTTTGTGTGTGTGTGTATGTGCGAGTGAGTCATAATAATATACAAACCCTAACCCAACCCAAGCCCTAACCCAACCCCATCCCTAACCCAAACCCATCCCTAACCCAACCCATCCCTAACCCAACCCCATCCCTAACCCAACCCCATCCCTAACCCAACCCCATCCCTAACCCAACCCCATCCCTAACCCAACCCCATCCCTAACCCAACCCCAACCCTAACCCAACCCCATCCCTAACCCAACCCCATCCCTAACCCAACCCATCCCTAACCCTCACATTCAAAATCCCAACCCTAACCCAATCCCATCCCTAACCCAACCCCAACCCTAACCCTCACATTCAAAATCCCAACCCTAACCCAACCCATCCCTAACCCAACCCCATCCCTAACCCAACCCCATCCCTAACCCAACCCCAACCCTAACCCTCACATTCAAAATCCCAACCCTAACCCAACCCCATCCCTAACCCTCACATTCAAAATCCCACCCAAACCCTAACATAATCTTTCTTTTCTTCTTTTTTAAATACGTATTTCTTTTTTTTTTTTCCTCTTCCTCCAATTCTGTCTTTCAAGGCTTTTAAGTTTGAAGAAGTAGAAATGGGAAGAAAGAATTTTCCAGCATTTTCTTCCTCGAACTTTCTTGATATTGCTTAAATCAAGCGTCATTAAATAAAGAACATTGTTCATTGCTTTAGAATCCAAAGAGTCTCCAAGAGGAACCCCACAGGTAGAGTCTCCAAAATAAAACCAACTTTCCAAGTTCCCAAGGTATAACCACATTCCTGTTGAGCCTCCAAGATAGGTATCACATTCTGAGTCATCAAAACAAAACCCCCATTCCGAGTCTCCAAAAATATAACCATCTTTCCAAGTCCCCAAGGTAAAACCACAATTTTCAGAAATATTGGGGGTTTCCGTGATAAGTCTCACATAGTATAACTGCGGACCATCAGGGAAAACTTCCCTTTCCCAATTTTTTAGGGTTTCTATGATGTGTCTCACATAGTATAACTGCGGACCATCAGGGAGAATTCCCATTTCACAATTTTTTAGGGTTTCTATGATGTGTCTCACATAGTATAACTGCGGACCATCAGGGAGAACTCTCCTTGCCCAATTTTTTAGGGTTTCTATGATGTGTCTCACATAGTATAACTGCGGACCATCAGGGAGAACTCTCCTTGCCCAATTTTTTAGGGTTTCTATGATGTGTCTCACATAGTATAACTGCGGACCATCAGGGAGAACTCTCCTTGCCCAATTTTTTAGGGTTTCTATGATGTGTCTCACATAGTATAACTGCGGACCATCAGGGAGAACTCTCCTTTCCCAATTTTCAGAAATTTGTGGGTCTCCAATGTATGACTTGTATTCTGGCTCATCAAGGTAGAACTTGTTCAGTGGGTTTTGTTTTGATAACTCACAACAAGTATCATCATGGTAAAACTCTTTTTCAGGATTTTGTGGATCTCCAAGGTATAACTCTTTGGCTGGGTCATCAAGGTAGAACTCGTTCTGGGGGTCTTGGTTGTTCAAAATGTCTTCAAACAAAAAAATAACTTCATCCCAAGTTGTGTTAAAAGCAGAATTTTCATTTCGTATCTCAGATACAATTTCCTGTGAAAGAAAATAACAATGTATTAATTTAATACAATATTTTTTATTTGTATAAATCAAGCTCTATGAATATTAAAATAAACTTTGTTAACTCTTACACGAGTCTCATCTTAAAAAAAAAAAAAAAAAAAAAAAAAAAAATTAAATAAATAAATAAATAAATAAACAAACTTACCTCCATTGATAAGAGGTTCGAGTCCAGTTCATCAATCTGAAGGTTGAGTTCTACACAGGTAGTAGGACTCCATGGAATAGCAAAGTTATCCCATTCCATTTCGGCATAGTAGTCCATTCTCAAGAGAAGCAGAAAGCGTGTTTGAAAAAGCCTGTGTGGTCGGTGCCTTTTATAAGGACTGGGTGTGTCTTCCTGTGGAAATTCCCTGGGCGTGTCTTAACTGGAAATGATGTGATGGAAATTCCCTGAAAATGATGTAATGTATTACCTGGAAATGATACAATGCTGAAGAGTTTATAAAGTGGGTGGGACTTAGCAAAAGTGGGAGGAGCTTAGCAAAAGTGGGCGGGGCTTAGTAAAAAGTGGGCGTGGTTTAACAAAAAGTGGGCGGGGCTTAGTAAAAATGGGCGTGGTTTACCAAAAAGTGGGCGGAGCTTACCAAAAAATGGTATGTGGCACTGGAGGCGCTCAAACAAGAACATTGAGGGAGGTTTACCATTTTATCTTAGCTCAGTTAAAATATCTTAATAAAGAACCAAACTCAAACATATTTTTTGTTAATATATTAGATGGTGAAGAGAGTTGTAGGAGAATTAAATTATTTCCCACGCATAAACAAATATTTGTAGGGTCGTTGTTTGAGTGGGTTATATTCACCAGATGATATTAAGAGTAAAAGGTTAAAAGGTCCATGAGGTCAGAAGGATCACAGGTGTTTAAGTGGTCTAATGAATAAGGATAACATGTCAAAAGGTTAGAAGGTTCGTAAAGAACAGGGTGAGAGAAATATAGGTGTTTAGGGGCAATGAGGGAGGGAAAGAATTAATATGGAAGTGAATGGGTCAATGTTTGAGTGGGTCAAAGATTAATCTGCCAGATGATATGTAGAAGAAGGATGATAGGTCTATAAGAGAAAACAAATATTTGTAGTGTTTGAGTGGTCTAATGAACAACATTAAGGATAGGTACTACAGACAAAAGGTTCATAAAGATGAGGGTGGGAGAAATAGAGGTGTTTATGATTTTTGAAAAAGACAAGGGGGTAAATGACATTAGATAGGGATTTCACATGTTAAACGGAGGTGTCCCAGAAGCAACATTATTACACTACTTAGGGTGTACTTACTTTTTCACGTTGCCTCCTGCTGCCGCGCAGCTCCACGGTTCGCCGGGGGTCTCTTTTACCCCAGGGCGCCCAACCAGACCCTCCACCGACGAGCTCCAATTTCCAGATACCAATGGCTGCCAGGGGTAATTGCCGCAGAGGGAGGCCGCAGGCATCGCTCCTCAGAGCTTGATCCGTACCTGCGGACACACACCTTCCCCACCCACAAGATCCCAAAACACATTTCCTCCCCCGCTGCCATTCAATTTTCCAGCACAATTCCGAGCAGATGATGGTACCAAAAAGATGTTACAAGAGTTGCCATGGCCTGCCTCATGTGAAATCCCCAGTTCACAGTTGAATCATTACACCTCCATTTCCAACACCATAATCACCACTCACTCTCCATTATCTCCACTCTCACGACCACATGAAAACACCAAACCTCTACACATAAACACACGCCACCCACAAGACTCTGTGGCACACATTCCATCCCCCTCACCGACCATGTCATCACACTCACCAGGCTCCCAACTCCAAATTACATGTCCCCCATTTTTCCCATAGCAAGTCCTGAAGCCTGAGACAGTAACCATCAAGGCCTTACCTCTACCTTGATGTACAGGTAACTTCCGGTTGGTCAAGCCCAAAGTGCTATCCACCCACAAAATCCCAAAATGTATCATTGGGCCAATCAAATTTCACCAAATTTCTCTTTTGTCCCCACTATACTGGCAGGTATGTGGTTCTGCATCCAACGGTGATTATCACTACACAACTACATGTGGCTACGACAGCTCCGCACCTCTACCGTGCAAGGGTCATCGGGACAATGTGAGCAGCCAAACGCCAACATGACCCATGAGTGTCCATAAGGGTGCGACCCACCATCCATCCTTCGGCCACCCTGTGAGGAACACAGCTGCACTAGCCCCAGCTGGCCAATGTGCTGAGCACCTGCTGCCACAAACACTACCGCACGCACAACCTCAGCCCTGGGGGAGACGGTCACAGTGCGTGGCACTCCCCTCACGTCACCTACGCCACCCTCATCCCCCAGTCCACAGAACTGCAGCCCCTCAGTGCCCACCCACACTTGACCACACCATGGTCCAGTCGACAGCCATGCTCCACCAGGAGACTCAGCCAAAAGACATGGTCCACACCCCTCGGACACCCATAGCACCACATTGACCCCCCAACTCCATCCCCATGACTCAGCGTCCCAAATATTGGCACAGTCGCCCCCGCAACCAGTTGAAAGCTGTGCCCTGCTACCCTATCAATTTTTCTCACAGCCTCCAACACTTTGGTCTAAACACACCTGGATCAATAATGGTGCCACTGTGCAGTGGCCACCATTTCTCTGCACAAAATTCACCCTTAAATTTGCATCTACCCTCAGATTACCCATGCCAAACATTTTTCACATTTTATACTAAACTCACCAAAGAAAGATGCTTTGCCATACACATGCCAGCCGAGCATGGCCCATATACTTGGCACGTTACACATTCCCGATTCATCAACCCCATGGCTCTCTTCCCAAACCGAGAGTCCGTAAATCATAACGGAACATCTGTGGAAGGTCACTCTCACACCATCACGTTCCACAGATGCCCCAATGGTTGGCCGGAAGGCTATGTCTATCCCTGTCCATGCAGATTGACCCGCGTCCATAGACCAGCACGGCATGGCAGGTCACCACATGCCGGCTGTCCCAGAGTCTCAGGGAGAGGGTGTCAGGCCGCATGCCCGGGTGGTCACCACATCAGACCCAAGTTGGCCGTCCACAGTGCCACCACCAAAGAGCGACCCACAACACCTCCCCCTAGTGATCCTCAATATATGCCATCCCAGGCTTGAGAAACCACCTCGGACCCCCTAGAGGTCTTAACCCCCACCAAGGTCTGGTGACCCTGCCGGCCCGAGCCTGCAGCTCGGGCAGCGCCCCGATGGACAAGGGACGCCACACTCCACCAGACGCCCCGTGGGGCCCAGGTCGTACCTCGATACCCAAGGCTGGACCCCACGTCCAAATCTCGCCAGCACAGCCCCCCAGCTGGCTGGCATACCCAAATTTTGAAAGGGGCAAATTTTGCCCGAGGCCATCACCAATGACCTCCCCTGGTCCAAATCCCACAGCCCGGGGACCAACTCCCACCAAGGCTGCTCCACAACAAATTCCCATTTTAATTTTATTTTAGATTTCCTTTAAAAAAATTTGGCCCCAGGTGTCCAATCACCGCAGCTGCAGGTAACAACCTCTACCACAGGTTGTTCTGTCCCTCCCTGCAGCTGTTCCACATTCCCTACAGGGACCAAATCTCCTGAGGCTCAATCTCCCGATCCTCCAATATCCAAATCCAGCCCGGAGCCAACACACTCCCCCAACTGGTCATTCAATTTCGGAGCCTCCGTTGCCAAATCGTAGTGTACAGCGAAGGTCCCCTCAGTCACCACAACCTCCTCCTCGGACCGACTCACCTCATTCCCCAAACTCCTTTGGGCCTGGTCAACCTTGTCCTCCATGGGACTGTCCCAGGTCCCCAGCCGCTGAATCACATCATTTCCATCATCCCCATCATCACCACAAATCATTTCTGGCCCCGACAAGCCTTCCCCAATAAATACCGGTCTTTGTCTAAAGCTTCCTGGCTTGACCTTGTAGTTGCCACTACCCCTGCCAAGCCTACCTGGTACCTGCACTCTTCCTTTTTCCTGGCCATGTCCCTCGGGTCTTCTTCCTTAGCTCACAGCCTATACTTTCCCTGGTATGCAATGGCATACTCCATCTTGTCTCTATACTGCCCTTTCCTAGGAAGTTATTGGTTTACTGGCATTGCCCTGCGGCTGCCTAGCCTCACTTTCCCCCTTTCTGCTAACTGACCCCTATCCTTGGTAGATCAATAAACAGCTCGTTACTCCGAGGCCAAACGGCCTGTACTTACAATTTGTTTGTGATACAAGCACGACCGATGAGGGGGGAACGGACAAAACCTGGGAGAGAGAGCGGAGCTCAATTTGGAGCAACCCCTCAGCATAAAGAGCTCACCTTTAAACAAAACAAATCAAGTGCTGGCCATCCTCTCCTCTCTGGTCTTGCAGGGTCCGCTCCTCCAATCTCGCCTCGAGCTGTATCCCACTTCTGACACCAGGATGTCGGGAATCGAACCAGGATTCACAACTAGAGTTCAAGGAATAACAAGCGTTTATTAAAAACCATTACACAGCTGCGGGGAATGATAGGAATATACAATTCAATGAACAGCATAAACCCAAGACACTCCGAAGTAGCTCGACAAAAGACATCCTTTATATATGCTCAAAGACAGATAAAGATCTCCGCTAAAACTGCACATACAGCACAAAGGGACGAGAGTGGGCTAACAGCCCCCACTGTGGGCCCATCCTGGAGGAGTGCTGAGTTTGAGGGAAAATATAGGAGTAAGGCATTGAGACATTCCCTTAAGTCCTTATCTTCCCATGCAGATGTTAACCAGACCTTGAGTTTGGACATGGGTAAGAGTTGCAAAAGATATATCCTTTTGGGGAGGCTTTCACAGTGAGCAGTTTGGAAAGTGTAATCAGCAGCATTTTTCAAACATGAAGCAAGTGAGTTTGGCTGTAAAGCACATTTGAAGCCAAAAGGAACATAGGAAGCTTAATTCTATATTTTCTTTTATAAAGCAAACACTAATTAAATGTAAACATTAATTAGATAAGTAAAAAGTCATAATTAAAAGCATGTTTCCGACATCACCCCAATTTTGGCTCTACAGAGACGACGTATTTCAAGAGACAATTGCCACATCGGGCTTTATTCATAAGCAAATGAGAATAGTGTTGTATGTGTGTCCTTCCAAGGGCATGCCACGCGCCCATAGCGCCAAGCATGCACGCTTGAAAGGTATGTCGCGATCGCGCGTGTAGTAGAACATGGAAGTCCATTAACGTTTCAGATCCGCAACAAAGACGTCTGGTCCGAATGAGGATGTGCTCCACAGAAGGCCCACAACCTCCCCTGCAGAACTGGCTCCCCCCACCCTCGCACAAACGCAGTCCTTGCAGATCTTTGAAGTTAATTGAGGTCCATGTTCATGAGAGCCCGTACATGCTGTTGTTCTGGGGAATACATAACATCATCAATATTTTGTGTCATCTGCTCCTGATCAGAGTACAGAGCATTACAATTCAAAGAAAAGAGAGAAACTTCCTTTGTGTCAAAGTCATCCATGGACGCGTACTGAGCGTCGGGATCCAGAGTATCAGATCCTTCGGCAGCCAGACCCAGCGTCGCAGTCAGATCCAGAGTCGGATCGACCGGGGTTGTGCAGCTGTGAGCTTTTAATACATAAGAAGCATTAGCCAATTCCCGCAGGGGATCTACAACAAAATCTTCAGAAGCGATGAACACATCAGCATCGCCCAGGGGCTCGTTCAGGTCAACGGCCCAGGACCCTTTCAGATCGGCGGCCAATACCATGGTCTTCACCGGCGCTTTCTTCATCGTCCATCCTGAAAAGTCATTTTCTAACACACAAGAACACGAAAGCCTTCATTAGTGCCCCCCAAATCACTACCCCGATTATCACCACCAGTGCGGTCAACAACCACTTTACTATCGTGCCTGTCCATCCTGAAAACCAATTGGTAAGCCAATCAACGTTCAAAGAGTTTTCTCGCGCTATTCGATCAACAGTCAATGCGTGGCTAGTCTTTCTCAATCTTACTATCGCGGCTGACACCCCTTCGGATGGATCTGGTATGTATGTGCAACATTTTCCTTCTACTACCCCGCATACCCCTCCTTTCTCTGCCAAAAGCATATCCAAAGCCACCCGGTTCTGCATTACCATTGTGCGCATATGAACTACTGTGTCCAATAATTCATCATGGGCTGTGGCAGTGTCGTTAGCCACATTTTCTAAAGCCAAGGCTAACTTATCTATCCGGAAGCTATTCATAACTGTGCCTGCTCCTGGGAAGAAGAAACCCATCACCTTTTCCCATCCTGCTCCGTGTAGTTTTGTGGTTCCGTCTTCGTTCCACACTGCTCTCCTATGTGGCCTATTCAGGGACTTTGAATCTAGATTATCCAGTATCTCGACGTCGGGAAGGACCGAGCCAAGATAACATGTGCCACCCCAATTATTTGGTAAATAGGGGTATGCCTTATCGTCGCATATAAACATTGTCCCATGGGGTGGGACCATGTGGGTGGATAAACACTGGATTCCCGTTGTCACCCCATTGATCCTACTAACCCCCCTAGAAAATGATATAGCCGTTATATTGTGATTGTGTCTATCTTGCAGTACTATTCGTAGTGTAATCCCGGTGCTCCCCTTTTCCAACTTCCCGGGGAGAGGGTAGGCACATTCTGATTCCCCCATAAGCAAGTGGTCGGAGCCCTGGAGGCAGACCATCCCGTTATGTGGTTTGACCCAGACGGGGGCGGGCCGCTCGGCCACATGGGCAATCATTGAAGGGCGATAATTTAACCGCCGCTTACAACTCTTGTCGTTATTAACCTCCCCCACCCCCTCTTTCCATACTAACCCCCTCTCTTTCCAAAGTGGTGACTAAACATGGGGAATCGATAGGTTGTGAGCAAAGATCATTAAGGGACAGGTGGAAAAACTTTCATTTGTTTCCCAGCGTTGCCAGTCTGGGGAAATTTCATGCATGACCATCACTGAGTCCTATTCTGAATTGTTGCCACCTCTCTTGGTAATTTCCAATATGTGTTCTCCACGTTTCTCACTTGAGCTTTATCCCGGGGGTATGGTTTGGGTATGATTTCGAATTTTGCTTTCAATGGGCCATCTATCATTCCCCTTTTCAACCAACCTTTACACCTAAGCTTCATGACCATGCCTTGTTCCAGGTGTGTGCGCGTCCGTATCCTCAAATTGGGTGATCTCCATTTGTATCCCGGCTGCTCCTCCACCTGGAGTGTGGTTACCCGCCAAAATGACATTGCACGGACCTTTTTCAATACCTGTCTAAACCTACTGCCATTTAATGACGCTTCCCAAATGACGGTTCTCCACATCACTATTATGGCCCCAGTTGGATTTTTCACGGAAACATGGTAGTGATATTTCCTGGTGCAGCGCTACGCTGAGTTGTGATGGCAATCATTTTTCCCAGGCTCCACCTTTTCCTACGGTACTAATGAATGATCCGTCGCCGCTGGTGCATGTTTCTGTGGTTATCAGGAGCATTATGCCTGTGGCCAAAAACATCATTACTGTGGTGTAGTGTCTGGTGCTTGGATAGCCAACTTACAGGGTGTGGCGTGGATCCAGGAGGGCTTACCCTCGCAAAAGACAGCGGTTGGTGCAGTCAGCAATACCTGGAATGGTCCCGTCCACCTTGGTTCCAGGGCGTCCTTGCGGGTGAAGTGCTCCACGAGCACCTGGTCTCCGGCTTGGAAGGTGTGGATGGCCATGCTTCTATTGGTTCGGGCATAATCTCTTGGATCAATCAATTGCACAAAATTGTTGCATCCAACAGAAACCATTATTCCAATGATTATTTTCAACAAACCAATTTTCCTAATCCACTTTTTCAATTTTCATTTCAATTTCAATTCAATCCAATTTTCTCTAATCCCTCTCTCAGCATCTCATGCACCTGTTCCATACACCTGTTCCCTGCACCTGTTTCAGCCTCTGGCCCAATATTCCTGGCCCAATAGTTACCCAATATCTACTATGAATCCCAATATCCCAAATTTTTTTTTTTTTTTTTTTTTTTTTTTTTTTGTATACAATATCGAGGCTCGTGAAAGAGCGAACATTAATCACACAGAAAGACAAACCGACACATAAAACATATAACATCGGGAGCGGTAGACAAGATGGGGAGAGAGGGGGAAGGACACAAACACAACATTTGAGAGCAGGGACCGAGAGACATGGAGACATCGAGAGATCTGAGAGAGGGTGAGGGCTTTGGGGGGGGGGGCATGGGAAGGGGGCGGTGGGAGAGGTATAAAACATATGGACACTGCCAGGACTTCCAGGAAAGAAGTTGGAATTTCAAACAAGGTGGATCTGGGGTGAATTAGCGGGGGTAGAAAAGATCAAGGTTTTGGATGGGGGAAGATAAGAGATGGTGGTGAACAGCTGTTTTAAAGACCTGGAGGGAGGAGTGGGATTGAAGGGAGTGAGGGAGTTTGTTCCAGAGGCGGGAGAAAAGAGGAATGAAAGAGTGAAGGTGAGCAGAGAGCCGAGATTTCGGCAGTTTAACCATCAGAGGGTTGCTGGCAGATCTTGTGCGACCTGTAGGAATATTTGGGGGACAGAGCACAGAGAGAGCTGGGGGTGCAAGGCCGGAGAGGAGTCGGTAGAAGACAGAAAGACCACCTACCTGCCTGCGGTGAGTGAGTGAAAGGCCCTCAGAGATAGCTTCATCGCGGGAGATTCCAATAATTCTGAAAGCTTTGGTTTCAACAGCGTGAAGCCGAGCTAGGTGTGAGGCAGGAGCACCGGCCCATAGGGGAGAACAGTATTCCATTGAGCTGCGGATGAAATCCTTGTATGTGGTGAGGAGCTCAGGTGTGCCGAGGAAGGACTTCGCACGACGGAGGATGCCCAGTCGGCGACTGGCTTTGGAGGCCAGCTTGGAAATGTGGTTTTCCCAAGAAAGATCATGGCAGATAGTGAGACCCAAAATCTTGAGCGACAGAACTTCTTGGAGAGGATTGTTGAGAAAGTAGATGGGAGGGTTGTCCAGTCGATCTTTTCGGAGAGACATAGTAAGAGTGTGAGATTTGTCAGGATTGAAAGACATGTTCCACTTGTTTGACCAGTCTGTGATTTTGTCCAGGTCTTCAGAGAGTGAGGAGGCAGCAGACTGCCGATCTGAGGGAAGAGGAATGGAGCGGCAGAGAGTGGAGTCATCAGCAAAGAGATAGAGAGGATTTTCGAGAGAGTCAGAGAGATCATTGATGAAGACCAGAAAAAGCACGGGGCCCAGAACACTGCCTTGGGGAACTCCAGCCTGAACAGGAAGAGGAGATGAGAGAAACCCATTCAGGGCCACACGTTGACGACGACTAGAGAGGAAGTCCGCCAGCCATGCGTGGAGATTTCCATGGATACCAAAGGAGGAGAGTTTGGTGAGCAGAGCGGGGTGCCAGACCGTGTCGAAGGCACGTGATATGTCGAGGGAGACAGCTCTAATTTCCTGTTTGGCATTGAGGACCTCCATCCATTGTTGAGACAGCAGAAGCAGCATGTCCAGAGTAGAGTGACCTGGTCTGAAACCAAATTGATGATCAGAGATCAAGCCATTGGAGAAGAGGAAAGATTTCATATCCGAAGCAATGATGGATTCCATGACTTTGCTGATAATTGGGAGAAGGCTGATTGGTCTGTAGTTGCTAGGATCTGTTTTTGCACCTTTTTTGTGCAAAGCGGTGATGTTGGCTGATTTCCAAGCAGATGGCAGTTGACCTTGAGCAAAAGAGAGGGTGAAGAGAACAGAGAGAGGGTGAGATAGAGCAGCAGAGCAGGATTTTAGGACCCGTGGGCTGATGCCGTCGGGTCCAGTTGCAGAATCAGAGTCGAGGGTTGACAGAAACTTTTCCACCTTGTCAGGAGGAAAGGACACGGAGTCCAGGAGCAGCAGGGTACGACTGGGTATGGTGGGTACAGAGAGGGATGGGTTTGGGACACAAGATTTAGAGGCAAACACAGAGTTGAGGCATTCAGCTTTTTCACGTGCGGAGTCAGCTGTGTAGCCGTTTGAGGTAAGGGAGGGGATGGAGGGGGAACAAACACCAGAAACGGATTTGACCAGACGCCACCAGGATTTGGAAGAGGGAGACAGATAAGAGAGTTCGGTCTTGAGAACGGAGAGATATTGTTTCCTGGCTCTCCTGAGGGTGGACACACACTTGTTTCGGGCTTTGTGAAAGGAAATGAGATTTCCTTCCGTTGGATTTGCTTTCCAGGAGACGAAGGCAAGTTGTTTCTGGGCAACAGCCTCACCACAAGATTCCGTGTACCATGGACGGGAGGAAGGGTATGACAACTGAAGACGAGATGGGATAAATCTGTGCATGAGAGAGAGCAATTTACTTTGGAAGAATTCCCAGGATGAGTTGATGTCAGAGGTGGTAGAGATGGGAGACCAGTCCAGATGATTGATGGCTGCTTGAAGACCGTGCCAGTTGGCCTGAGTGAAATGCCAGACTCGTCGACGCTGAGCAGGCTCCCTGAGGATGGTCAGAGAGATGTCCACTTTAACAAGGACATGATCAGATGATCCGATCGGAGCAGAAGAAGAGCAGCAGACATTTTCAGGGAAGTTAGTCATAACCAAGTCCAGAAGAGAAGATGTTCCGTTGACTGAGATCCGGGTCGGGAAATTGACAGATTGTGTCAGTCCCAGTGAGTCGCAGAAGTCCTTTGCTGAGGAGCCATGGCTGGTGAGAGAGGTACCCACACCCAGCCAACTGGCATGATGACAGTTGAAATCACCACATATGAGGAAGAGAGAGTTGGGATGAGTAGATAGAAGTTGGTCCATATCATCAGACAGCGAGATGTAGATGGAGTCATCACTGTTTGGTGGACGGTACAACACACATATGAACAAGAGGTGGGAGCGAAGGGGAAGCCGTAGCCAGAGGTATTCCTGGGGGTGAGGTGGAGAGAGTGCAGTGCAGGGCGAGTGAGGAAGAGAGTTTTTGATAAAGATAGCAACCCCGCCTCCAGGACGAGGCTCAGGTCTATCATACCGGAGAAGGGAGTAGCCCGGGAGAGATACTATGGAATCAGAGACATCATAAAGGAGGAAAGTTTCTGTTAAGCAGATCACGTCTGGTTTGACAGAAGCAACCTTTATGGAGAGATCAGTTAAGTTTGAACGAAGGCCCCGGATGTTTGAGGTCCATACCGTTAATGAAGAGGAAGGGGGAGCATCAGATACAGAACAGGGGGGAGGAGGGGTAGGGTAAGATGTGGAAGAGGTGGAAGAGGTAGGGAGAGCTGTTGAAGGTGTGTCAGAGATTTCAGAATCGCTCGGAGAAAGGGAAGGATGGGGCGGACAAAAGGTTTGATGGTGATTGGGTGAGCCACAATGAGGTGTTATTTGAGGAGGGGGAAGAGCGAGGCAGAAGGTTGGGGGAGATGGAGGTGAGAGTTTGAAGGGGGAAGAAGCGGGGAGGACGCTTTGAGGAGGGGGAGTGAGAATGGGGGAAATTGAGAAGCAATGAGGGTGGGGAGATTTGAAGGGGAGGGGTGAGGGGGGAGTTTGGGAGGGAAGGGACAAGGGGAGGGATTTGAAAGGGATGGGATATGGGGGAGATTTGGAGGGGAGGGGTGAGGCAGGAGTCTAGGAGGGGAGGGGCGAGGGGGCGTCTTGGCGGGGAGGGGTGAGGGGGTAGTTTAGGAGGGAGGGGGCAAGGGGGGAGATTTGAAAGGGATGGGTGATGGGGAAGATTTGGAGGGGAGGGGGGATGGGGAAGATTTGGAGGGGAGGGGTTATGGGGAAGATTTGGAGGGGAGGGGTGAGATTGGATTTTTGAAAGTGTACGATTTATGGGAAACGAACATTTATTGCAAAATGAGTTTCTTGTGACCTTGGAGTTAAAAATACGTTTAAGGACGCTGGATGGAGGATGGAGTGCAGGAGAGTTTAGGGAATGTAGAAAAAAGGCACTATAGGAGATGGATATTTTTGTTGGGATGAATTGATTTGGTGAGCAAGTCGAAAGCAGCCTTTTAAAGAAGAAGAAGAAAAAGGTGTTATAAAATATGACGGAATACATAACTTGAGGGGAAAGTGTAAACATTGAAGGTTAATGAGTGAAAACTATCTGGGGAAATGGGGGAGAAACACGTGGTCGAAGAACGAACGAACGAATAAGAAGAAATAAACGAATGAGAACAGAGAAGGAAATGTTTTTTTTTTGTTTTTTTGAGTTGAAATTTACACAAGGAAGTAGGCTATGGGTGAAAAGACTGGGAATACAGAGAACGAAAGTTATTGGATCACAAACGATGGACCACTGAGAGAAAAACAAAGCCTCAAGGTTGTACAGTGCACACTGTACAAGGCCTCAAGCCACGACACGAATTAACACGATTTTCAATACAGGTATGAAAGATTTGCACCGAAAAATCTTCGTCGGGACACAATATACGTACAACACCATAAATAAATACAGTTTTAACGAAAATACAAATGGGAACAATCACTTAACTTCGATTTCAAATCGTTCGCGACGCGGCAAAGGCCTTGCTCGCGACACGGCAAACAGACGATCAATTTATGAAAGATAAACACCGAGAAACAACCAAAGTTGCACACAATAACTTCACACAACGAAGGATAAATACAGTTTCGACAAAATACAATTGTGAACAGACTTAACTTCGAAAAACGTGGAGACCGTGTGGAGCTTCGAGAATCGCTGCCGCCGTCTCCAAGATCTCGCAAGATCTCAAGGTCTCAAGGTCTCAATATCCCAATATCTACAATTAAATTCTGAGAAAATGCCCTCTGACAAATAGCATCTTTCAACTAGAATTTCAACTAGAATTACTACTAGAACAAGAAGAATTACTTCAACAATCCAACAAACCACCATTAACCTCCCCAACTATCTTCCCGGGGAGAGTGTAGGCACATTCTGATTCCCTCATAAGCAAGTGGCTGGAGCCCTGGAGGCAGACCATCCCTTTCTGTGGTCTGACCCAGACCGGGGCGGGGCTCTCGGCCACATGGGCAATCATTGAAGGGCGATAATTTAACCGCCGCTTACAACTCTTGTCGTTATTAACCCCCCCGCCCCCCCTCTTTCCATACTAACCCCCTCTCTTTCCAAAGTGGTGACTAAACATGGGGAATCGATAGGTTGTGAGCAAAGATCATGAAGGGACAGGGGTAAAACTTTCATTTGTATCCCAGCGATGCCAGTCTGGGGAAATTTCATGCATGACCATCACTGAGTCCTATTCTGAATTGTCGCCACCTCTCTTGCTAATTTCCAATATGTGTTGTCCACGTTTCTCACTTGAGCTTTATCCCGGGGGTATGGTTTGAGTATGATTTCGAAGTTTGCTTTCAATGGGCCATCTATCATTCCCCTTTTCAACCAACCTTTACACCTAAGCTTCATGACCATGCCTTGTTCCAGGTTTGTGCGCGTCCGTATCCTCAAATTGGGTGATCCCCATTTGTATCCCGGCTGCTCCTCCACATGGAGTGTGGTTACCCCCCAAAATGACATTGCACGGACCTTTTTCAATACCTGTCTAAACCTACTGCCATTTGTGTGTATATATGTATGTGTATACAGTATATGTATGTATGTATGTATGTATCTATGCCTGTATGTGTGTATGTATGTATGTATGTATGTGTGTGTGTGTGTATATATATATATATATATATATATATATATATATATATATATATATATATATATATATATTGTTACAGATACGGGGGACGGCTCTCCCGTTAGCAAGGGGTGATTAGCCCCTTGTCCTGTTAAGCTGGCCGTCTCCCCGTTCCTGGTACTTGTAATGCTATCCCGCGGGATGGAACGGATCAGGGTTATGGGCCCAGTGTTTATCCCGAATACCTTTATCCATCCCTCCGCAGACTAGGGAGACAAGTACCGCTCGAACCCCGGTTTGGATGGTCTAGTTAGTTGCCGAGCGGTTTTTAGCAACCCGACGTTCGAGCCATTACCAAAGACTAACCCGATTCTCAAACGTTGGCCGAATCGCGCCACGTGCACTCAATATGGAAACCTCTAAAGCGACCGAAAGAGCATGAAGGAGTAAAGACGAAGTAGGGAATAACAAGATTTATTACTTTTATACACACTAAGCAGAAAGGCAAAGACAGATGATTTATAAGGCAATTGAAGGAGCAGGAGACATAGGGCAATGATTAGCTTATATTATGGCAGTCTTAATTAATACCCCAAGACAACATGAAAGACGGACAAACGGGCTTTACACGGGGGAAATTATGGCAGGAATCACTGGAGGGAGGAGAAGGTCCAAGCCGATGGCAGGGCAGGAAGGTCCGGGCAATTCCACACCGTCGAGGTCCATGTTCCGTGCTCGAAGCGAACAGCAGCTGGCAGCTCCGCGTCTCCACAGCCGGCAATAGGGCCTAGAGGGTCTCGGCGTATTGCTCAGTATCAGCACCCCCTCACGTCTCGTTCTCTCTTGGCTGCTTTAGCTGGATCGCGCATCTGCCGCACCTCTCTCTCAATCTTCATCGGACCTCAACCTTCTCCAAAGAAACTCATCTCTTTCTGGGGAGCGTCGCGCTGCTGGTTATATAGGCCCCGCCCTTCAACCTTTGCGAATCTCCCCCAAGTGTTCTCTCTCCGCCCTCTCAAGCCAAACCCCTCGTTCTGGGTTGGATTTGCGGGGCCGACTTACTCCTCCCCTCTATGACGAGGTGGAGACCCGCCTTTCTTCTTCGTCGTTACCTCGTGCGTAATGGAGTCAAATGCAGCAAAGTGGGCGGGAGATGAAAATGCAGCAAAGTGCCTAAAGAGTCAATTGCAGCAAACCTGGCAATTGGAAGCTGCCATGGGGCGTCGGAGGGGCCTACTCTTATTTAATTTGGTGCAATGAAGAGTCAAACTATTGGGAAACACATCCTTAGCCTACATAGAATAAGGGACTAACTATTTAAAAGGATATATGGTGTCCTGTGTGTAGGTTCCCATTAACTAAGGTTAATGTTAATTAACATTAACATTAACATTAATTAACTAAGAGGACGAGCTTCGACCTTTCTTTCCATTACGAGGGTCAGTTACACACAACAAAACCATAATTCTCACATTCTTTACACTTTCTCAAATTCGTTACACTTCTCAAATTCGTTACACTTCTCAAATTCGTTACACTGCACCCTCCTTCCTTCAGGCCCGTCCTCGGGCCTATAAAACTTTACTTTTAGTGTGACACGTAGGTGTAATTCCCTCTACAATTAACCTGACCCTGAGTGCGACAATTTTAAAACCCAAATAAATATGTCCCCCTGCTGCATTGCACCCTGCCTCACAGATTTGCCCCCACAGGATAACCGAATTACGGAATTGTATTCAAGCTGTACATTTACGGTGGGGAGCATTATTTACAGTGATGTGATTCCTTATTTACAACGCAACCCAGGACCTGTGTTTTTTTTTTTTTTTTTAGGGAAACAAAGAGAAGGAAATTCCTGTTGGGAGGGAGGAGACAGCACGCATTGCATCGATGCACCAGTACCAATAACACCAAAGCACCCAAAAGCACCAACCAGTGCACAGTCATTACTGTTTGTAATAAACACAAAAAAACAACTGGTGGTGGTCTTCTCCTTCTCTGCTGGGCCGATGTTCTTCCCGATGTCTTCTTGCTTCATGCGGCCTACTTGGAAATATAAAAAGCACAAAGTGTCCATTTTTTTTATTATTTAGGGCCACAGGGGCCAACTAAGGATGGTCCACCTGTTTGGCATAGGTGCCACCTTACCGAGGTCCGCAAGCAAGATTCCCTGGCCACTATGGCCGGTCTCCAACAGAGGTGCCCTGCCCCAGAACCTGGGGTCCATCAAGTGGTGCTTGGCCGCAGAACAGCGGTCCATAAAGTGGTACATCAATGCAATGCATGCTGGTTGCGAGGGTCCTGGCACACAAGACGACCTCCGCACGCTCCCCTCAACGCCCAGTGGCGCACAGTCCTCGGTTGGGAGACAAAGGGGGGAAAAGACAGGTGAGCGAGGGGTAAGGTCACAAGGGTACACATCAAACAAGGCAATGCAAGGCGAAGTGCGTACGGAGAGCGAAGTGAGAAAAGCTCGTCCCTACCGTACGTCACCCCGCCTGTCACCTAATCTACCCTTGACCTTACCCCATATTTACAACAATCTACACATTTACAAATTCGTCACTACTGTCACGTCTCCCCATATCTCTCCTATACCAAATTCGTCACCACAATCCCTCTAACCAAAATTTGCCATCACCCAATTCATCATCAATCCTCATAAGGAGGAAGAGATGGAACATCAGCACAATGTCACACCCACGTCATGATGCGTCTCACAATCCAAACATTTGCATCAAAATAACAAAACATCCATGGCATGGTGTGGAGTAGCGTCACCTCAGGTGAGTGGATGCAGATGGTGCAAGGAGATTCTTAATCCTAACTATCTTCTAAATGACATTAACACTCTTTACACTACCCGGGGTCTTTCCCTGCCAATCCATTGGCCAACTTACACTATGGGTTCTAAAAACCAATTCCCATTGACCAAACTGTGGTGCTTCTCAATTTGGGGTCTCACTCCCCCGATTCATCTCCCGGTGCCCTTGCACAATTTCTGGGCTGAGATGTGTAGCTCTCCCAGCAGGTCTACCCACCTACACACCTCCACCACTGTAGTTGCCCCCGAGCTTACCTGCTCCTCACCTAACCTATCTAACTGGGGAAGGCCCCTCCTGGCTCTGTCACCCCTCGGTGCTCTCTGGCACTGGGCTACCCGGGTCCGTCCTCCGGATCCTCGGGCCACATCCACAACAACTACCGGCTCCCAGAGCCCACCTGCGGCCTCACCTGGCCGACATCCTAACAGTGGCGGAGTGTCAACCAACTACACATACTAACAGGCTACACGCCCAGCCATTTCCACAATACTAATGCACCCATCCAAGTACCATTCTTCCACCACGCACCACAGATGCCAATATCCAACCACAATTTACCTATACCCTCTACCTAACACTTACACTACCCTCCCTGGGTATTCGTGATGGGGGTCCATTCTTCCCCCCATTCACACCTTCGCACCATCCACTCCACTCCACAGTTTCCACCATACTCACTCCACGACCATCCATTCCAATACTCCAGACCATTTATTCCATACACCTGTTCTCCATTCACCTGTTGTTGCACACCTGTGCAATCACACCTGGTGCCACCTGCACCCTCCTTCCTTCCTGGACCATTTGGTCAGCACAACTCACATCACTATCACTCACTCATACCCTGCTCCACACACCTGTCCAGTTGCACACCTGTGCAATCTCAATACAATTCTGAATACACCTCCAACACTCACACGGCATCATCTGAACTACCTGTTGCCCTGCTAACTTAGTGCTCCCCCGTCTTCCCTTTAAACTAAGCACATACCACGGCATTATCATCCACACTAATCTACCTGCGTCCCCACTACAGGTATCATTGTCACTACCTAACCTTAACGTTACCTAAGGTCATCTCTAGGCCCCTACACACTATATCCTAACCCTCCCGGGCTAGTTTTCACTGCCAAACCCCATAAGACTAGTGCTCCTTTGCCCCCGCTGTGAGGGATGGCAGAGTTGCCATCCCACCACATCGGGTATCTCTCACTACCAATTTTGCACACCAAATTCCAGCCAATCAAAAATTTTCCAATTACTGCCAATTCTATTCACTTTTCTAAATTTCGGGTCAAAAACACTATCCTCATCGTCACAGTCCGCTTTATCTGAGCCTCGGTGCGTCGTTACATTCTCAAAGCCCGGCTTCGCACAGCCGAGCAATGAACGCGGGTTGTTTGGTCGCCTGTAGTTGGATCCGTCCGGCATTCACGACTCTGGGGAGGAGGCATGCTCGGGCCGAGGTTCCACGCATCATCGCGGCTTGGAACCTTGCGGTCCCGGGTCCGATGGCTCAATCTCGCCCGGTCGGAACCCCGCCCCCGCCACCAGTGGGCACCGTGCCGCTTCCTCCTCCTCGCCCCTGAACCGGACCGGTCGCCTCGCCCGACAAGGCCCGGACTCGACCGTGCAGGGCGGGGCCAAGCCCGAATCGGCAACAACGCTTCGAAGAGAAGCGACGCAGCATCGATCCGCGCCGGGCCTGGCATCCAACAAAGCGCACCGCGCCCCGAGTGCTCGCATCAGCTATCCGTCTCCCTAAACGCTAACCCGGTCAACGTCGATGCTTTACTTGCAGGCTCACACCACGCGACCCGTTTCACACTCACAAAGCCCGGCGTTCCAACGCCTCCAGTGCATCCCCCACACTCCGTCCATTCCACCGACGCACTCCCTGTTACACACCACACCTCTTGCGCACACTCGCCGTTCGCACACTCCCTTAACACGCCTCGCGCACCATCTTGCGCACTCTCCCCCGGTACGTACTCCGTACCACTCACCATGGGCGTGCACTCTTGCATCCACCCACTAACGCGCTCAGATGGGCTCTCCCACACCCGCGCCACGACCAACTCAGGTGTGCTTCCTCGCACACGTTCCACCACCACCTTACTCTCCGTGTCACACTCACCCTCGCACGTACACTCCGTATTGCTTTCACTCCCTGTGTCACACTCCGTACACCCCGACGTGCATTCTCGCTCGCACTCGGTATCACACTCGCGCTTCGTAACACGCTCACCCCTTGATGCACACTTTTGTTTCACACGCGCACCATTTCCACTCACACGGGACCCTTCACCAACGCCCGGGTGCCATATGGACCCCAATCGCGCGACAATTCTCTTCGCGCTGAACACTTTTCTACAAAATCTCCCGGCACAATACACAGCACGTCTCACCTTCGGGGTTCTTCTTCCTCCCTGCACCAACACCTGCAAATCTTCATTTGGGTTATTAAGCACAGCATCGTGATGTGTATTCGTGATGTCTCTTCAATTTCAATTCCCAGCACTTTTTCTTTATTCACCATGACGACCGCTGGCTTTAATAAAATTTTCTCTTCTACCTCAGCGGTCGCCGGCTGCCCCATACCCCGGGTCGTGATTTCTATACCCGTCATTGTACCCGCGCTTTCCTCCACTTCGCCCAACCAGTGCTTCTCGACCCGCGTTACCTCTTCATGCACCCCTGGGACCCTCTCGCCCACCATGCGATCCATGGTCTCCCCACATTTTTGCATGCGGTCACTCATCCTGTCCCCAATTTTGCCGATTCGCTCCATTTTGCTTCCTAGCCTCTCAAATTTGCTGTCTATCTTCCCAATTTGGGGCCTGGTACCCCTCGCTTCGTCCCTCATTGCTCCCAATTGCTCACTATCAGCCCTCATTCTGTTTTCCATTCGTTCCATACTGTCGTTTTTTTCTGCATTTCCACCATGAATTGGTCCATGAAGGCTTGCATTTGGACCACGCCCATTGGTTCCGCGGCCGTGGCCCCCTCAACCACGTGCGAGCCGCCATTTTGTGTCCCTTCAACCACGTGCGCGAGGGCGCCATTTTGTGCACCTGACACCTCCTCAACCACCTCCTTATTTCTCTCCTCCATTTCTTCCCTGTGGTCCTGGGTTACCCCTAACCCCTCTTCTATTTCACCCACCTGCATCCGATCGCCTTGATTGTCCATGGCACGACTCAATTTGGGATGTTAAACAAAATTTCGGCCGCTCGTAATTTCGACCAAATTTTTTTTTTTGATGTTATAACAAATTTGGTTCGGGCCTCGAATCTCACTCCCAGACACCAATTGTTACGGATACGGGGGACGGCTCTCCCGTTAGCAAGGGGTGATTAGCCCCTTGTCCTGTTAAGCTGGCCGTCTCCCCGTTCCTGGTACTTGTAACGCTATCCCGCGGGATGGAACAGATCAGGGTTATGGGCCCAGTGTTTATCCCAAATACCTTTATCCGTCCCTCCGCAGTCTAGGGAGACAAGTACCGCTCGAACCCCGGTTTGGATGGGCTAGTTAGTTGCCGAGCGGTTTTTAGCAACCCGACGTTCGAGCCATTACCAAAGACTAACCCGATTCTCAAACGTTGGCCGAATCGCGCCACGTGCACTCAATATGGAAACCTCTAAAGCGACCGAAAGAGCATGAAGGAGTAAAGACGAAGTAGGGAATAACAAGATTTATTACTATTTATACACACTAAGCAGAAAGGCAAAGACAGATGATTTATAAGGCAATTGAAGGAGCAGGAGACATAGGGCAATGATTAGCTTATATTATGGCAGTCTTAATTAATACCCCAAGACAACATGAAAGACGGACAAACGGGCACACTTACACGGGGGAAATGATGGCAGGAATCACTGGAGGGAGGAGAAGGTCCAAGCCGATGGCAGGGCAGGAAGGTCCGGGCAATTCCACACCGTCGAGGTCCACGTTCCGTGCTCGAAGCGAACAGCAGCTGGCAGCTCCGCGTCTCCACAGCCGGCAATAGGGCCTAGAGGGTCTCGGCGTATTGCTCAGTATCAGCACCCCCTCACGTCTCGTTCTCTCTTGGCTGCTTTAGCTGGATCGCGCATCTGCCGCACCTCTCTCTCAATCTTCTTCGGACCTCAACCTTCTCCAAAGAAACTCATCTCTTTCTGGGGAGCGTCGCGCTGCGGGTTATATAGGCCCCGCCCTTCAACCTTTGCGAACCTCCCCCAAGTGTTCTCTCTCCGCCCTCTCAAGCCAAACCCCTCGTTCTGGGTTGGATGAGCGGGGCCGACTTACTCCCCTCTATGACGAGGTGGAGACCCGCCTTTCTTCTTCGTCGTTACCTCGTGCGTAATGGAGTCAAATGCAGCAAAGTGGACGGGAGATGAAAATGCAGCAAAGTGCCTAAAGAGTCAATTGCAGCAAACCTGGCAATTGGAAGCTGCCATGGGGCGTCGGAGGGGCCTACTCTTATTTAATTCGGTGCAATGAAGAGTCAAACTATTGGGAAACACATCCTTAGCCTACATAGAATAAGGGACTAACTATTTAAAAGGATATATGGTGTCCTGTGTGTAGGTTTATGGAATTAACTAAGAGGACGAGCTTCGACCTTTCTTTACATTACGAGGGTCAGTTACACACAACAAAACCATAATTCTCACATTCTTTACACTTTCTCAAATTCGTTACACTTCTCAAATTCGTTACTATATATATATATATATATATATATATATATATATATATATATATATATATATATATGTATATATATATATATGTGTGTATGTATGTGTGTATATATGTGTGTATATATGTGTGTATGTATGTGTGTATATATGTATGTATATATGTATATATCTATGTATGTATGTATGTGTGTGTGTGTGTGTATATATATGTGTATATATGTGTGTATGTTTGTATGTATGTATGTATCTATGTCTGTATGTATGTATGTATGTGTGTATATATGTATGTATGTATGTATATATGTATGTATGTATGTGTGTATATACCTATGTGTGTATGTCTGTATGTGTGTATGTATGTGTTACATATTTATGTGAATGTATGTGAATTACTATTCAGGTCTTTGCTTATCAACGTGTAGTCGATTAAGGGTTGTTGTGGTTGGAGGGTCAGGAGCCCTTCTGGAAAAAAGAGACCGGAAACGGAAGAGGAAAGACACGAGGTCCGGAGAAGCAAGGAGGATTCTTCTTCCTCGCCCCGCTCCGACGAGAGGTGGGATCGAGATTGAGCCGCGTGGAAAAGCTGCGTTCCCAAGCCCGTCTGGCGAGAGGAGTTACCGGGACGTGTACCTACCCGGTTGACACGTCAAGCTGCTGTGGGGCCGTGCACCGACCCAGCGTCTGGTACCGTTCGCGGCACCGTCTACAAAGACGCGTACGGGTCGCACGTTGGGGCCTAACACGCGTTGCCAGCGGCGTGTGGCTTTTGCCTGCTTTACAGTACCCGCTTCGCTAGGCCAGGAGGGGTGCTGCAACCGTGGTTCTCGGTACGATACATGCCCGGTGGAAAAACGTCCGCCCGGGGTCGTTCAACCGCCCGAGTGCGGCGAAGCCGACCATCATCTTGGTCAGGAGGGGCCCAGAGACATTGTGAGGGACAGAAACCAAAGGGGGTCGTGAGTACAAAAGGGGACACACGTATGTAAGATGGCCATCTTAATCATCTAGGGGATTGATTGTTGAGTGTGAATTGTTGAGGGTTGATTGCTCGGGGAATATATCCTTGATTGTATCATTGAAATTGTAGGGTATCATTACCATTGAAATATATCCTTGAAAATCATTTTTCTCTTGGGTGGAATTCATATGGATTGCGTTACGAAAGCGCATACATAATATATCTTTCTGGCGAAGTTCCTCTCACGGTCCGGGGGTCACCGAGACCAGGTAGTCACCGGGGGGACCACGTAACAGAATGTATGTATATATCTATGTATGTATGTATATATTGTTGCAGATCTCTCGAAGCCCGTCGATGTACAGAGGTGGGGTTAAACCCCTTTTCCCCCTCGGGTCTTCGCGTCCACGAGGCCGATTCGCCACTCCCGTGGCGAGCATGGGAAAGGGTATTGGGTCGATTCCACACGTACCTTCGGTACCCACGCTGCCACGAAAACGGGGACTGGACTTCGCACAAGCCACGCTAATCGAATACGCCGAGCGGTTTGCATATCACGTGACTCGTGCCGTTACTTTTATTGAACCCGATTCGAGCGGTTTTATTCGTGCGATGCTAAGCCAATAGTGTAATGACGGGAACGATCAAATGGAAGGAAGAACAAGTTTATTTTCCAACTATACCAGACGAAGAGACACAGAGCAGGCTTAATCAGTCTTAACTCATCGTCCAGACAGGGGCCCACTCACTCACGCAGGGAAAAGGAGGAAGAACAAGTTCACTCGCCAAATGCACCTTGACGCCGGTCGCTCCCGGACAGCTCGCCGGGCGTGGCCCTCGGGTGTTCACGGCACGTATGCTGGGAAAGCAGGCAGGGAGATCGCGCGTCTGTGGCCCGGAATGGATGGTCTCCACAAACGTGATTAACACAGCCGCAGAGCGCAGGGCACAGGGAGAGTTTGTGTACAGAGGGGAGGCTTATAACAAGCAAGGGACTTCACTCGGGACTGTCTCCTTCTCACTGCTCAATCACCATGAACCAACCATGAACCAACTCTCTCCCGGGGCGACTGACCCTCTCTCGGGGCGACTGACTCAGGGGGCTCGGGCAGGGTTTTATATAGCCCCTCCCAGGTCCTACCCGAATGTTCCAAGCCCCTCCTTTCGCTGCCGTTGTGAGCCACTCCCCTTGAGCTCCGATTGGCTGCTCGCTGCTTACCGACCACTTCCTGCAACTCCTCCCTTTGGCCTTGCCAGACTTGTTCTAGGCCTAGCACGTGGCATTCCAGGCCAAAGAACACCTAACTCACTGGCCTGCTCAACGCAAACTAACACAGGAAAGGAGACTACACTTACATTTAATAAGAAATAACAAATAACTGAACTAAAGCGAGGCTACATGTTGTGGTGCAACTACCTACGAGGGGGGGGGGGGGGGGCATTCTTTATTCACAAAACCGTAACAATATGTATGTATGTATGTATGTATATATCTATGTCTGTATGTGTGTATGTATGTATGTATGTATATATAATATATGTATGTATGTATGTGTGTGTGTATATATGTATGTATGTATGTATGTATATATCTATGTCTGTATGTGTGTATGTATGTATGTATGTATGTATGTATGTATATATCTATGTCTGTATGTATGTATGTGTGTATATATGTATGTATGTATGTATGTATGTATATATCTATGTATGTATGTGTGTATACATATGGCACACTAACACACTATAACACTAACACTATAACACTATAACACACTAACACTATAACACTAACACATACACACATGTATGTATGTGTGTATGTATGTATGTATGTATGTATGTATATATCTACTGTATGTCTGTATGTGTGTATGTATGTATGTATCTATGTATGTATGTATATATCTATGTATGTATGTATATATCTATGTATGTATATATCTATGTATGTATTTATATATCTATCTCTGTATGTATATATCTATGTCTGTATGTATGTATGTATGTAAATCTGAACATCATCGAAAAAATAGGGCTGGCCCGGCCTCCGCCAAATTTTGCAAGCATGTTCGTTGTAAGCAGGGTCATGTCATAAGCACAAAGAAAAATCTCCCCTTCTCCCTGTGACGGGTGAGAGGGGAAATAACTTGTCAATGCTCCCGAATGGAGCGGGTTTTTCTCGTATTGTAAAATTACAGAATCTTTATTGAATAAATGTAATTTTAAGTTCACTATCATATTAACCGTGAAGCTCCATCATGCACTGAATCTGTAACCCAATCTTGAGCCTGGTGTTGTCTTAGTGGTTCGGGTGCTGGCTTATGATCCGAGGATCCTGAGTTCGAATCCTGGTCGATTGTTGAATTAATGCCAGGGGGGTTGATTTAGTCATCCCTCTGTGGTCGGCAAATCGAGTACCAGCTCGCTGGTAATTGGGGCACTGCATCAGCGGCACAAACGTGCTTCCAGAGAAATGATGCAACCAGCAGCCACAGACTGCATGCGAACAACAACAACGAAGGTGGTGAAAGCGGATCAAGTGTTTAAGATCAAGTGAATGATCAAGATCAAGTGAATCAACTGGGAATATTCAGTAATAACATGCAGGTATTAAAGCAAGTGTTGCTTAACATCGTTGTAAGAATAACTTTAATGTGAAGGATCTTTGGTTTTTGATTTGATAAGTTTTGAAGTGAACAACACATTCAATGTTTTATTTGTTATATTAATGTAGACAATCAGAAATTAGAAGCACAGCACTATATTCCCTTTATAAAATGATAAAACAAAGACGATCATAATTATTTAGGTTCTGTGATTACAGTTATGTAGTGATTATGAGTACATTATTTAGGTTATGTGATTACAGTTATGTAGTGATTATGAGTACATTATTTAGGTTCTGTGATTACAGTTATATAGTGATTATGAGTACATTATTTAGGTTCTGTGATTACAGTTATGTAGTGATTATGAGTACATTATTTAGGTTCTGTGATTACAGTTATATAGTGATTATGAGTACATTATTTAGGTTCTGTGATTACAGTTATATAGTGATTATGAGTACATTATTTAGGTTCTGTGATTACAGTTATATAGTGATTATGAGTACATTATTTAGGTTCTGTGATTACAGTTATATAGTGATTATGAGTACATTATTTAGGTTCTGTGATTACAGTTATATAGTGATTATGAGTACATTATTTAGGTTCTGTGATTACAGTTATGTAGTGATTATGAGTACATTATTTAGGTTCTGTGATTACAGTTATATAGTGATTATGAGTACATTATTTAGGTTCTGTGATTACAGTTATGTAGTGATTATGAGTACATTATTTAGGTTCTGTGATTACAGTTATATAGTGATTATGAGTACATTATTTAGGTTCTGTGATTACAGTTATATAGTGATTATGAGTACATTATTTAGGTTCTGTGATTACAGTTATATAGTGATTATGAGTACATTATTTAGGTTCTGTGATTACAGTTATATAGTGATTATGAGTACATTATTTAGGTTCTGTGATTACAGTTATATAGTGATTATGAGTACATTATTTAGGTTCTGTGATTACAGTTATATAGTGATTATGAGTACATTATTTAGGTTCTGTGATTACAGTTATATAGTGATTATGAGTACATTATTTAGGTTCTGTGATTACAGTTATATAGTGATTATGAGTACATTATTTAGGTTCTGTGATTACAGTTATACAGTGATTATGAGTACAACGTGCTGGATGTGTTATTTCAGGCTTTCGCTCCCCATTTTTCTCATGCTTTCCAGATGCCATAAACTTGTTACTCCGCACACTGAAGAAAAACAACGTGTATGGGCGATACAAGTCCTTGGGAGTCATGTTATTCCTGAACGAGCAGCTGATGGAGACATTGTTTTTGCTGTCAAACTGTGGAAGTGAGAGGAAGAAGGTCTGTTTGTGTGTGGGGTTGGGAGAGGGGGTGAGGGAGGGGTCGTAGTAAATGAGTGAAAGGGAAGAAGTGAATTATAAGAGTACTCCACTTTGAGAGTACTGTATTTAAAGCAGAAACTTTAATGATGACCATTTTTACTTGGAGATGCAATGTTTGTGGGAGGAAGATGTTTATAATGTTCAGGAAAAATGAAAAGAACAGGGAGCAAGGAGCCAATTAAGATTTATGAGGGAGAGGAAGAGAGGCAACAGCAGGTTAACATGGTATGTGAGTGATAAAGCGGAAGCAGTTTGTCGACATAGTACCTGTAATGAAGGTGTAGAAGAGGTTGGCAAGCCAGAAGCTGCTGTTTATTGCAGTACCAATTGAGCAGATTGGAAGGGGAGATGGTTGGCCACATTTGTGAGCAGCCATATCCCAGCACAAGCCATCGTCTCTGATTTGTCACTGTTTGCAGCTTTATCAATTCGAGGTCCAACATTTGTTTTTTATGAATGACTTCCTTGTTGTTGAAAAGAAATTATCAGTGGTTCGCTCCATTTCTCATTCAATGTGCCGTCATGAAAGAGTGAATGGCAAAATATTTTTGGTGGGAGGACATGTTGTCACTCTCTGCTGCGACCTGATGGAGTTAAAGGATAATTGATATTCAAGGCTTGTGTTTGTCCACCATCTGCAGGTTATTATATGGATAATCGATAATTAATTGGGATTTCAGTTTTACCTACATGAACAGTCTCATCTGCCACTGTTTATAGTAATTTATCGATTTATCTGTAGCAGGAACATTTGAGCTTCCATGTGACCAATGGCATTACAGTGGATTTAATGTGCGTATCACCCTCCTTTATGGGGAAAGGGGGATTGTGAATATCCACATCAGGTACAGCTGCTTTGTTTTGAAAGTTAGTTTGGCACATATTCATGTCTTATGGGTGGTGTATTGTTTTTTTGTTTTTTTTGTTTTTTTTTCTGTATACAAGATCGAGGCTCGTGAAAGAGCGAACATTAATCACTTCACAATATGGGTACAATCACAGGTTAATGCTGGTACATCTACTGCTTGGCTCAAAACTTACTGGTTATAACATATGATTCTGTAATGTTTGCACATAGCAGGTTAGCTACAGGTAATTCCACACCAACTTTCATGTCCAATGGGTGGTGTATGGGTACAATCGGAGGTTAATGCTGGTACATCTACTGCTTGACCCAAAACTTACTGGTTATAATGTATGATTCTGTAATGTTTGCACATAGCAGGTGAACAAAAAAAAAGAACCACCTTTAGAGGCCATTTTTCCCTGCAGAGCAGGGGTTGGCCTTTTTCGGACACCGTGGTCCCCTTTTTGAAGCAATGTTTTACGGCCGGATGCCCTTCCTGCCACCAACCCTGTTAGTCGACTCTTGCGACACACAGGGAATTACCAGTGAACTGGTGCTCAATTTGCCAACCTCGGAAGGATGACAGGCTGAGTCAACCCCCTTGGTGTAAATTCAGCGATCGACCGGGATTCGAACCCAGGATCCTAGGATCCCGAGCCGGCACCCTAACCACTAAGCCAACACCAGGCAAACATAGCAGGTGAGCTACAGGTAATTCCACACCAACTCAACCAGAGCTGTTGCCTAATCCACTCAGATTTTGCTAGAATGATCACCTGGGGTGTTTTGGATCTGCTGACTTTAAAAAAAAATGCTATTCATTCTTCCCTCAACCTCCCCCACTTCCCCCCCCCCCACCCCCCACCCTTTGACCTTTGACCTGGGAAAAGTCAAACTAAATGAAAAATTTGCCTTGACCAGAAAAATCACCCTGGGCTCAACTTACATGCTACAATCATGCTTGACATCTTGTTCGACTCAAGATGAATAGAACTTTCTAGTAAACAAATATTAGGAGCATCTAACTCACTTTTGGAAAGTTGCCAGACAAGGAGTAAGTGGCGAGCTTTATTTGAATTTCAGCCCAAACATTTACCATGTAGGATTGTAGGGGATGTGGGTCTTAAAATGTTTGTATTGCCGAAAGAGACCTTGGGATCAGCCTTCCAAATTTTGTGAAACACTTTTGATTTCAAGTCTCACCACTGGTCATCAACCCCCATCTGGAGCCTGGTGTTGGCTTAACATTTAAAATAGCTGGCTTTAAACTTTGGGTCCTGAGTTAGAGCCCATGTCGTGGTGTTGAAATAACACCAGCGAGGTTGATTCAGTCTGTCATCCTTTCGAGGTTGGCAAAATGAGGACCAGCTTACTGGTAATAGGAGGAACTGCATCAGCAGCACAGCCATGCCCTCAGAAAATGATGCAGCCAAGCAGCCACGGGCTGCATACAAAACCATCATCAATCCCCCTCTGAAATTTAACCGTTTTAAAAATATTTTTACCAAGTTTAGGCCAAAATAACTCATGTAGAGTGCTCCAAAAATCACCCCAAACATATGTTTTTTTGGTTTTGTTTGTTTTTGTTTGTTTTTGTGTACAGGATCGAGGCTCGTGAAAGAGCTAACATTTATCTCTGTTACGGGGTCCTCCCCTATCCCCTGGTCTCGGTAAACCTCCAAACCCTGAGAAGGTCCCCGGCAGAAAGATATGTTATCCTTGGTTGAAATCAATCAAATCAAAATAATGAAACCACACCAAGGGTTATGAACAAACAGTAATATATTATAAATCACACCGGAATCACGACACAAATAATAATAGCAATTCGCCCTACAATCACTATTTTAAGATGGTACCACCTTATCTAGTCCTTTAACCCAAACTCACAGCACTCCCCCAATGTCTCTGTACCCCTCCAAGGCGAAGTCGATTCACTCCAGCGATCGTTGGATCAATGTCCGATCACAATCAATTGAGGCGTGGACGATCGAAGCAACCCATAGGTCACGTGGTCCAACACCCAGCACAATAGCGGTGGAATGGGAAACCTCCCAAAGACGCGCTCCGACGTACACGTTTGCAGTTCAATCAGCGAGTCTCCTTATAATCCTCAAAAGCCACTTTCTTGCACAGCCGTCCGCGGCAACCCACCGGGGAATAATGCCCGGCCGACGCAACAAAAACCTTTTCACTGAAGGTAGCGCATGTGGCGAAATGGCGGACGGCTTTCACTCGAGCCGGGCTTCCAGGCAAGGACACTCCGGACCCTCAATGCAGATACCCGACTACACAGGCTCCACAGCACTCCGGTGATGTCACCTATCGCACGAACGTCCTTTCAAGGACTCAAAGTTCACTCGCACTGCCCGCTCGACCACTCGGTACGGAGCTTCAACCAAGATCGTCTTTTTCTTCTTTTGGCACGCCTCTTCTTCCTCGCT
Source organism: Myxine glutinosa (assembly GCF_964187855.1). Lineage (NCBI taxonomy): Eukaryota > Metazoa > Chordata > Myxini > Myxiniformes > Myxinidae > Myxine > Myxine glutinosa. The sequence continues at coordinate 45,007,001 of NC_136263.1, read as the reverse complement.
CCCTTTCTCTTCCGGCTCACGATCCGGATTTCCGGCCACATTTTACCAAGAGCGCTTTTAAACCTTTTAACCACAATAACCCTTACTGAGAACCAACAATAATAATAATACCAACAATAATTAGGGCCGAATCCAGAACACTTCCCCCCCTCAAGAAAGAAAGTTTGAACACAGCGAAAACTTTCTTTGTAGGCAAATTCTTGAAACCAACACAAGTAGTCAATGTTTCCCCAAAAATAAAGCAACAAAACTTCGAAAAACTTAGAGATTTCCAAAGTTAATTCACTCTGGACAAAGCATCAGCAACGACATTGTCCCTGCCCTTTACATGTTCAATTTCCAAGTTACCCCTGCAAAGCCAAACTCCATCTCATCAACCTCTGATTTTTACTTTTAGTTTATTTTGAATGAAGGTTCAGGGGTTGATCAAAAATCCAAAGTCAAGCAAATCTATAGCACTTTTTCTGGGAGGCCGAGCTGAGGGCCAGGTTCCATGTTGGTTGGGTGGTGAGGCCTGGACATATTCACTACATGGACGCCTTTAGGAACATGGAGTTCACGGTTAGTCCATGTAGGAAGGTTCACTACATGGACGCCTTTAGGAACGTGGCGTTCACGGTTAATCCGTGTAGGAATCTTGGCTCGGCTGCTCCGCAGTATTCAGTGCTTCAACTCTTTGTAACTGTCCTAACAATCACGGTTGGACCACTTGTCACAGTAGTCACCTGAATGGCGGTCTCCTTCTCGGTCACTGCTCTGATAATCCTTCCTTCGGGAGCTGTCATAACTCGGGAAGCCTCCATAATAATATCGATTGCGGCCACCACCACTACTACTCCGTGGTCCTCCTCTGTAGCCCCCTCGACCCCTAGGAAATGCCTTCCCTACTGTGATGGTCCGGCCCTCCAACTCCTTGCTATTCAGATCCTTTTCTGCCTCTCTGATGTCCTTTGAGTTTTTAAACGTGACAAAGCCAAACCCTCTTGACTTTCGTGTCTCCCTGTCTTTTATCAGCAGCACTTCCAAAAGCGGTCCATATTTGCTGAAGGCAGACTCCAGAACATCTTCCTTTGTTTTTAAGTTCAGTCCACCTACAAATAACTTGCTAAATTTGTCGCCATCCCTAACTGGTGTGGTGTTATTTTCCCTACTGGGCTTTTTAACAACCATCGGGTTACCATAAACTTGATCCCGGCCAAATCATTCCCGATAACAACAAATACTCCCTCTACAGGAAGCATGGTCTTGTAAACCGACGATGACCGGTCCTGGCACCAAATCGGACTCCAAATGGATGACATGAAGTGGAGCACTAACACAGCCACCAATCCCATGTAAACGAACACTATCCCCAGTTGCCGTCTCCTCGGACCATGGCAAGATGCCTTCAAGCATTAAAGATTGATGTGCACCTGTGTCCCTCAATATCCTAACCGGTCTCCGGTTAGTCCAGGCTCCATCCAGTGACACAAACCCCTCTGAAATAAATTGTTGGTAACCCTTTTGAGGACGATTTCTCACAATGGCCATCGCATTTGGAGTCGTACTAGTCGAACTCTGCTCCTGATTTTCCTTTCCCAGAGCATAAAAGCTGGATATCAAGTTTCCAGGTTTATGGAAAAAAGTGCAAGTAGGCCCGGAGGAGAACCTCGTGGTCTGCCAAGGCATGGGGGCGGCGGTCTGCCTCGAGCCCCCCGGACGATAGGTCTGTTTTGGAACCGCAGTCTTCTGATTTCTAGAAGTCGTGGTGTCAGAGTGGTCCTCATTTTCATCTCGAGGCCGCCCCCATGGATTTTCATTCTCCGCCCCTGATGTACAACATGCATTTTAAAAGGCCATTTTCCCTGCTAGAGCGGGGGTTAGCCTTGCGGTCCCCATGACAATCTTCTCCATTTTGCCCTATTTTCTGCATCTCTCCTTGTTGACCCCCTTGCCCGCATTTCTTCTTCCACCATCTTTAGCCAAGTCTTTCTCGGTCTTCCCCGTCTTCTACTTCCTTCTACATTCATTTCCATCACTCTTCTCAACCAGTCACTTTCATCCTTCCTCAACCCATGACCAAACCATCTCAACCTGTTCCTCTTCACAGCATCAATCACAGGCTCTATTCCCATCATCTTTCGCAATTCATCATTTGTCTTCCTCTCTCTCAACGATACTCCGCACATCCGTCGAACCATTCGCATTTCCACCCTTTCCAACCTTCGTTGCTGCTCTACGTTCATTACCCATGTCTCGCTCCCATAAATCATAACACTTCTCACACATGCAGCATACACCTTTCCCTTCAGCTTCAACGACACTCCCCCCCTCATCAGCATGCCACTCAGTTCCCGAAACTTCTTCCATGCACATCTCACACGAGCAACCGTTGCCGAGTCTGGTCCACCTTCTCCATTCAGCATGTCTCCGAGGTAGCAAAATGTTTTCACACCTTCCAGCTTCACGCCGTCTCCAAGATCCAACTCAACATTTCCTCCATCTGCAGCTCCCTCTGTGCACACCTTACATTTGAATGTAGCTGCCACACTGGTTAATGACCCTCTCAGACCACTACATTTTTGATGAACCCACTCAGCGCACATTGTACACTGAATGGAGTTCACTCCGACACCCTTTCTACACACAGCACAGGGCCACTTCCCAGTTCTTTCCACCTCACCACATGCTTTACCACTTGCCATCACCTTCGTCTTTCCGATATTCACCTTCAGACCTTTTGTCTCCATACATTCCTTCCACGTGTTCATCTTTTCCTTCAGTCCATCCATACTTTCCGCAATCAACACCAGATCATCTGCATACAACAACTCCCAAGGTAAACCCTCCTTTACGTTCTGAGCCAGCACCTCCATCATAGCTACAAATAGTAGTGGACTTAGTACCGACCCCTGATGCACTCCCACCTTCACCTCAAACTCACCACTGTTCCCGTCCTTCGTCCTTACAGCTGTGCGCGCTCTTTTGTACATTGCCATCACTACTCTGATCAACCATTCCTCCACTCCTAACTTCCTCAATGCCCATGTCAATACTTTGCGTGGAACCCGATCGAATGCTTTCTCCAGATCAACAAACCCAAGAAACAACTTCTTCCTCTTCTCCATGTACTTCTCCTGCAACTGCCTCACAATGAAAAGCGCGTCTGTCGTTCCTCTTCCTGGCATGAATCCAAACTGCATTTCGTCGATCTTCACTTTCTTCCTTATCCTCCTCTCCAACACCCTTTCCAATACCTTCATTCCATGCTCCAACAACTTTATCGCTCGGTACGAGCCACACTCCAGAGGGTCACCTTTCCCCTTGTATAGAGGGACGAGGGTTCTCAGTTCCCAATCCACTGGAATGCGGCCTTCTTTCACCACCAGATTACAGATCTCTGTCATTCTCTTCACACCCCAACTTCCTGCTGCCTTCAACATATCTCCCACAACTCCCGTCGGCCCTCCCGCTTTTCTACTCTTCATTGCTTTTATCGCTTCCTCAACTTCCTTCTCAGTTATCTTCTCTGCCGGTCCTAAAACTGGGTTACTCTCTATGTTGCCATCCCATTTATTCTCTGTATTCAACAGCATTTCCATATATCTTTTCCATCTTCCTTTAAATCCATCTGGGTCGACAACGATTTGTCCCACTTCATCCTTCAAGCAACTCACCCCCATCACATCACACCTCTCTTTCGCTATCTGCTTTGCAATCCTGAATACTGCTTTCTGACCCTCTTCCAAATCCAAGCGTTCTCCGAACATTTTCCGACATGCCTCCTGCGCCTTTGCTACCTCTTTCTTTGCAGCCTTCCTGGCTGCCTTATAACTTTCATGCTCTGCTGTTTCTGCTCCCGTACCCTTCGCCTTCTGCCACTCCTTGAACTTCTTCCTCTTCTCGTTAATCCTCTTTCCAACTTCATCATCCCACCACCATGTTTCCGAGTGCCTCGGTGGTCCTTTTATCCATCCACATACCTCACCAACGGCTCCCAACAGACTAGCTTTCATTGACATCCAACCACTTTCAAGCTCAACCACATCATCCTCGACCCTACTCAGCCTCTCTTTTAATGCCTCCCTTACTGTCACCTCTTTCAACCTCCACACCTTCATTCTCGGTTGGTACTTTACCCACCGAGCTCTCCTCGCACCTTTCACCCTTATGTCGCAGACAACCAAGTGGTGCTGTGAAACAGCCTCCTCCCCCGGGATCACCTTTGTGTCCCGGAGGTGCCCCCTATCTCGCCTACGCACCATCAGGTAGTCAACGGTTGTCGTCGACCCACCTGACGTGTATGTAACAAGCTTATTATCCTCTTTCTGGAACTGAGTATTACAAATCAACAAATCAGCTCCATCAGCAAACTCCAAAATCCTTTCACCTTCTCCATTTCTCACACCATATCCGTAACCCCCATGAACTCCGTCAAAACCATCCATACTCCTTCCCACATGTCCATTTAGGTCTCCTCCTACCACAACAACTTCCTCATCCTTCACGTTTTCCATCAGCTTCTCTATCGCACACCAGAACTTGTCCTTCTCTTCATCGCTTCGACCAACCTGCGGAGCATATCCCGAGATGACGTTCACCAAGAGCTTTCCAATCATCATTTTCACCATCATCAACCTATCACTCACTCTAGTCACACTCACCACACTGTCTACAAACTCCTCAGAAAACAGGACACCAACACCATTCACGCCCTCCGGGCACCCTTGCCACACAAACCTGTATTTCTGTCCCTGCCTACCCTTCACCATTCTCTCACCACTTCCCTTCCATCTCGTCTCTTGCACACAACATATGTCCACTCTTCTTCTGACCAATACTTCCACCACTTCTCCTGATCTCCCTGTCATTGTCCCTACATTCCATGTCCCAAACCTCAGAAACCGATCTCCACTTCGGGCTGTACCCTGCCCACATGTAGTTGTAATTGTCATGGTTCTCTTTTTTGAGGCAATGTTTTATGGCCGGATGCCCTTCCTGACGCCAAACCTCTTAGTCGCCTCTTACGACACGCAGGGATATGGCGTACCTATTCTTATCCAGGGTACACACTGGGAAACGTTTAAAACATGGAAATTCTGGGGTGTGGGGGGGGGGGGGGGGCGGCGTCAGCATCACGGCTGCAGTTTAAACATATTTAAATAAATATTTAAACAAAGCCATGCAAAACAATCTGGGAAAAGTCTCTAAGTGAGAACGTGGATTTGAGAAAGCAGGAGCAGAGGTGGAAGAACAAACGAGATATAGGGGGCGGGGCACAAGTCGAGACGAGGAGGCCGCACGAGACACCAGGCCGCACGAGACGTGAACAAAGAAACGACTAATTACACACAAATTTTCAACAACTACAAAACCAAAACCAAATAGAAACACACAATAACACATACACAACAAAATACGCAGCGGAAATTTGACAAAGAAACGAACGGGAAAACACTCAAACTTTGATGCCGTGGAGAGATCGAAGCAAGCCCCGTCGCTCGAGCGGACCGGAAGCGGAATCTTTTTTGAGGCAATCTGATGTACCATAGCTCCCCTGGCTAGGTCTGGGCGAGAAGTTCGGTTTGTGGAACCCCATCCTGTGTGTTAAGGCATAGTCATCTGCCATGGTTGCTGCCTCATACAGCTTTGGTACTTTCTTTCCCTCCAGATGAACTTTAATGTCCTCGTGGACACACTGTTGGAATTCCTCCACCAGGATCAATTGTCACAATAGTTCGAAGTCTTTCCCAACTCCTTTTGAATCACACCACCTATCAAACATGGTTTCTTTCAATCTGGCAAACTCCACATGGGTCTCACTCTCCCTCCTCCTGACATTCCGGAATTTTTGTCGGTAAGCTTCCGGGACCAATTCATAGGCTTTGAGAATGTGTTTCTTCAATACCTCATAATCTGCACATTGGTCTATCGGCAAAGCCGAATAAATATCTTGAGCTTTACCCACCAGAACACTTTGCACTAGTATGGGCCAGTACTCCTCAGGCCAGTTTAACAGTCGAGCCACTTTCTCAAAGTGTGGGAAAAACTTGGCTACCTCCTTTTCATTGAAGGGTGGAACCAGCCTCACATGTCTGCCAACATCCCAGGTGTTTTGACTAGGTGTCAAACCAGTCGGCATGGATGGTACCTCTCCCCATTCTCTCATTACATCCAGCTCCTTGAGTCGAATTTCCTGTTGAAGCGCCATTTCACGATCCCTAAACTCCCTTTCGGCTTTTCTCTCCTCTGTTTTTTTCTCCTCTAACCTTTCCTGGAGTTCTCTTTCAACTCTCCTTTCCTCTGCTTGTTTCTCTTCTCTTCTCTCTTCTGCTTTCCTTTCCTCTGCTTTTAATCTTTCCTGGAGTTCTCGTTCCACTCTCCTTTCTTCTGCTTGTTTCTCTTCCCTTCTCTCTTCTGCTTTCCTTTCCTCTGCTTTTAATCTTTCCTGGAGTTCTCGTTCCACTCTCCTTTCCTCTGCTTGTTTCTCTTCTCTTCTCTCTTCTGCTTTCCTTTCCTCTGCTCTTTCATCGGCTCTTCTCTCCTCGAGTTCTCGTTCTCATTCTGCTCTTTCCTTTTCCGCTTTCCATTCCAACTCTTTTAACCTTTCCTGGCTCTGCAGTTTGCATCTCCATTTTCCGGAGCTCCACATTTTCTTGTTCCTCAGGTAACCAATCCAAGGCTACCTCTTCCCATGTTCCTTGTCCCACCAGAGATTCTATCACCAATCTCTGCATCTCTGCTTTCTTCATATTCGCTCGGACCTCCAAGCTAAAATGTCTGCCCAATACCAAAAGTTCCGATTTTTTTTAATGCTTGGAACTGTGCCTCACTACGGGACGCTGCAAACTCTCCTGCGTCAAATACCATGGTGACTATCCGTTAACACCTGTTAACCTTCACACAAATTTTCTTTACAATTATTGTGAAAAATTTGGGAATGTTGGAAAAATTCCAAATTTGGGAATTCTGGGAATGTTAGGGAATTCTGGGAATGTTAGGGAATTCTTTCCCGGACGAAATTTAGGGAATTTAATCCACAGTACGAGATTTAGGGAATTTAATCAGCAAAGCCGAGCCCCCAATTTCTCCACAGTACGAGCCCCCAATTTCAATCTGGGTCAATCCCGAACGAATGTTATTAGGGAATTTTTATCCCGGACGAAGACCCAATTTCGAGCCCACGAGTCAATTGGACGAGCCCCCAATTTCTGTTACGTGTTCCTCCCCGACCTCCTGGTCTCGGTATACCTCCGAACCCCGAGAGGAGCCACGGCAGAAAAATATGTTATTCTGTGTCAGTAATCAATAGTGAAACCACACCAATGATTATAAACGAATAAATGTTGTAATAAAAATTCACACACAAGAATAACGGTACAACCAATAGCAATCAAAGTGCACTCATTCTATCTTAAGATGGTACCATCAGCTAAAGTAAGATAACTCACTGCGCTCCCAGTGAATGAAAAAGAACACTCCTCAATGTCTCTATCACTCAAAGATAATCCCCTCCTGCGAGTAGTGATGAGGCGATGAGGCAAAGAGGCGATGAGGCGAGTAATGAGGCGTATGCAAAGCGTGGACAGTCATGTGGTCCAAACCCACAGCAAACTGGCGGCGAAAAGTGAAATCCCAAAGGCGCGAACCAGACATGCACGTTCACAGTTCAATGAGCGAACCGCAGCGTAATCTTCAAACGCCGCTTTTGCGCACACACATCCCCGGCAGACGACCGGATGGTGAGAAAAGCTGACGCGTAGCAAAACCTTTTTCGGTGAACGAAGCGCGAGGTTCGAAATGGCCGATGGCTCTTACTTGAGTCAAAGTGACCCGGCGAGGATTCTCCGGAACCTCAACGCCTATACCTGACTAGGCAGGTTTCTCAGTCCTCCAACGATAACACCTATCGCAGGAAATTCCTTTCAAGGAGACTCAAAGGTTACTGGCGACTTTCGTTCGATCACGCTCGCTACGGAGCTTCAAGACACGCGTCATGTCCCACTTTTCTCGTCACGCCTTCCTCTTCTTCACCACCATCGTCTTCTGGTTAGGTTTCCTGTATCATTTAAAGTTAACCTTTTTAACTTTTGAAAAATGTTCATGAATACTAAACCTTTTGAAGATAATAATAGTACATAATATCAGAAATATGTCTAGTGGGTGAAAACCACAACGGAAGTGACAAATCCGTAACAATACATACTCACGTTTGGGAGAGTTGATAAGTATCTGTAATACATACTCACGTTTGGGAGAGTTGATAAGTATCTGTAAAGAGGTACACCGTGACCGGGGTCTGGGGAGGAGCACGTAACAGAAATTGGGGGCCTCGGCCGGGATAGAATTCCCTAACATTCCCAAAATTCCCAAATTTGGAATTTTCTAACATTCCCAAATTTTTCATAAAAATTTTTTTGTGTGAAGGTTAACAGGTGCTAACTGATAGTCACCATGGTGGTTGACGCAGAAAAGTTTACGGCGTCCCCTAATGAGGCACAGTTCCAAGCGTTAAATAGATCGGAACTCATGATATTGGCCAAATATTGTAACTTGGAGGTCCGAGTTAGGATGAAGAAAGCAGAGATTCAGACCTTGGTGGTAGAATTTCTAGTGGGACAAGGAACATGGGAAGAGGTAGCCTTGGATTGGTTACCAGAGGAAAAAGGAAATGTGGAGCTCTGGAAAATGGATATGCCACTGCAGAACCAGGAAAGTTTAAAAGAGTTGGAATGGAAAGCGGAAAAGAAAAGAGCAGAACGGGAACGAGAACTCGAGCAGAGAAGAGCCGAGGAAAGGAGAGCTGAAGAAGAAAGAAGAGCAGAGGAAAGAGCAGAGGAAAGGAGAGCTGAAAAGGAACTCGAGGAGAGAAGAGCAGAGGAAAGGAGAGCTGAAGAAGAAAGAAGAGCAGAGGAAAGGAGAGCCGAAAGGGAGTTAAAGGAACGGGACATGGAGTATCAGAAGGAACTTAAACCGAAGGAGCTGGAATTACTGGGAGAGAAGGGCAGAGGAAAGGAGAGCTGAAGAAGAAAGAAGAGCAGAGGAAAGGAGAGCCGAAAGGGAGTTAAAGGAACGGGACATGGAGTATCAGAAGGAACTTAAACCGAAGGAGCTGGAATTACTGGGAGAACGGAGAGAAGTAGTATCCATGCCGGCTAGTTCGACAACTAGTCAGAACTCTTGGGATGTTGGTAGGCATGTGAGGCTGGATCCACCCTTCAATGAAAAGGAGGTAGCCAAGTTCTTTTTACATTTTGAGAAGGTGGCTCAAATGCTAAAATGGCCTGTGGGGTCCTGGACTATGTTAGTGCAAAGTGTTCTGGTGGGTAAAGCTCAAGATATCTATTCGGCTTTACCGATTGACCAATGTGCAGATTATGAGATAGTGAAGAAAGCCATTCTCAAAGCCTATGAATTGGTCCCTGAAGCTTACCGACAAAAAATCAGGAATGCCAGGAAGAGGGAGAGTGAGACCCATGTGGAGTTTGCCAGAATGAAGGAAACTATGTTTGATAGGTGGTGTGACTAGAAGGAGATTGGGAAAGACTTCAACCTGTTACGACAATTGATCTTGGTGGAGGAATTCACACAGTGTGTCCACGTGGACATTAAAGTACATCTGGATGAAAAAAAGTACCGGAGTTGTATGAGGCAGCAACAGTGGCAGATGACTATGCCTTGACACACAGGAAGGGGTTACACAAACCTAACTTCCCGCCTAGAGTTAGCCAGGGGAGTTACGGCAAATCAGGTTCGGAGAACAAATTTTCATGGAGGTGGCCAAGAGATGACTATGGGGACAAATCTGATACCGCGACTTTTAGGGATCAGAAGACTGCAGTTCCAAGACATACCTATCTTCCGGGGGACCCGAGGCACACCACGAGTTTTTCTTCCGGGCCTACTTGCGCTTTTTGCAAGAAACCTGGACATTTGATGTCCCAATGTTACGCCCTGAAAAGGAAAAATCAGGAGCAGAGTCAAACTAATGCAACTCCGAATGCTTTGGCCAATGTGAGAAATCGTCCTTGGAGGACAGTGCCTTGTGAAGGTTCCCGTGCCAAAGTTACGGCATCACAGAACGACCTTGTCCAAAAGGGTTACAAACCTTTTATTTCCGAGGGGTTTGTGTCACTGGATGGGGACTTAACGAACAAGAGACCTGTTAGGGTATTGAGGGACACAGGAGCACATCAATCTTTGATGCTTGAGGGCATTTTGCCATTGTCAGAGAAGACGGCAACTGGTGTTAGTGTTCTTTTACACGGGGTTGGTGGCTATGTTAAAGCTCCTCTTCATGTCATCCATTTAAAGTCTGATTTGGTGTCAGGACCGGTCACTGTGGGGTTACAAGCCACCCTTCCTGTCGAGGGAATCTCTTTTATTATCGGGAATGATTTGGCCGGTGGTCGAGTTTCTGGTAATCCGATGTTGGTTGAAAAGCCCAGTATGGAAAATAACACAGCACAGTTAGAGCAGGAGATTCTGGGTATCCTTCCATCCTGTGCAGTGAATCGTGCTGTGGGTAGGAAGCGCTCTGAAGAGAAGTAGAAGGAAGGTGATGTGGATTTGGGTTCCTTAGAGGTATTGGAGGAAAAGTCTGGAAGAGATAATAGGAAAGGGAGGGACGTCAAGGAACCGAAGGAAAAGGTGGCATCTGGACCAAAGGAGGAAATGGAGTGTCCGTCTGAGACTTCTGGGAACGAGGTTGAACAAACTGTGCTTGTCCGAAAGAGACTTGTTGAAGAACAACACAGAGATTCGGAGCTCCGGAGATTGATTGATAAAGCCGTTACAGAGGAAGAGGCTATGAAGATACCTGTTGGTTACTTCATGAAAGGGGAAATACTCAGGAGAAAATGGAGACCACCGGAGGTGCCAGCAAATGATGAGTGGAAAGTTCATTAACAAATTGTGGTGCCACCGCCGTATCGGAAGGAGATATTGAGTTTGGCACGTGAGACACCTTTGGCTGGGCACCTTGGAGTGAACAAGACATGTGACTGAATTTTGGTACATTTTTTCTGGTCAGGATTGCGACGTGATGTGGCGTAGTTCTGTAAATCTTGCCATTCTTGCCAGCTGGTGAGAAAACCCAATCAGAAAGTCCCATCCGCACCTTTAAAACCAATTCCAGCTTTTGAAGAGCCATTCAGCCGAGTCATTATTGGCTGTGTAGGTCCTTTACCTAAAACTAAGGCTGGACATCAGTACTTGCTGACCATCATGTGTGCTTCCACGAGGTTCCCAGGGGCAGTGCCTCTTAGAAAAATTACTGCGGCAGTTATTGCGAAGGCCTTGATTAAATTTTTCATTTGGTTGGCCTACCTAAGGTCATCCAGTCTGATCAGGGTTCCAATTTCATGTCATCACTTTTTCAGCAAGTGGTACACCTGTTGGGAGTGGAGCAAGTAAGATCAAGTACTTACCATCCCGAGAGCCAAGGGGCCTTGGAAAGGTTTCACCAGACATTGAAGAAGATGATCAGAACGTATTGTTTTGAATGTGACAAGGATTGGGATGAAGGAATACCCTTATTGTTGTTTGCTACGAGGGAATCTGTTCAGGAGTCATTGGGATTCAGTCCTTTTGAACTTGTGTTTGGACACGCAGTTCGAGGACCATTGAAATCGGTGAAAGAACAGTGGCTACAGGAGGAGTCACAGTCAACAGTGGTAGAGTATGTGTCAACGGTTAGGCACAGATTGGCAAAGGCTTGTGAAGTTGCGAGAAGAAACTTGAAAGTGACACAGGATAAAATGAAAGTGAGACATGACAAGAAATCTCAGATACGAAATTTCAGTCCTGAGGACCGTGTGTTAGTGTTGCTTCCTGTTTAGGTCAGCCACTACAGGCTCGGTATTTTGGTCCCTATGCAATCGAAAGGAGGGTTAATGAAACAGATTATGTGGTGACAACTCCCGACCAACAGAAAAAGCGGCAGCGGTGTCATGTCAACCGACTGAAGAAATATTATGAGAGGATGCCTGTGGAAAAAATGGTTCCTGTCTCACCTGTCGTGCCTGTAGTCGGGGTGCAAGATAATCCAGAGGTTGAGGCCGGTGTGAAGTTTGATAACATTGATGACCAGGCTTGTCCCAGATTGACGAACACGGAAGTGTTGAGTCATTTAGATGAGAAATTAGGTCATTTGACGAGGGAACAACAAGGACAACTATCCATCCTAATTTTTGAGTTTGCACATTTATTTGTTCACAGATGTACCTGGACGTACTGACCTGGTATATCATGATATTGAGGTGGGGGAAGCCACTCCTGTGAAGCAACACCCCTATCGGATGAACCCTGTGAAGATGGAGTATCTTCGGAAGGAGGTTCAGTATATGTTGGAGAATAACATCATCGAACCAAGCGGCAGTGAATGGAGCTCACCATGTGTGTTGGTTCCAAAACCCGATGGCAGTTTTCCCTGTTGTACGGATTTAAAACGGGTTAATGCAGTGACCAAGACTGACTCATATCCCATCCCGAGGATTGATGACTGTATTGATAGAATAAGCCCAGCTAAATTTGAAACTAAATTTGACTTGCTGAAAGGGTATTGGCAGATGCCTCTTACTGATAGAGCCAATGAAATCTCGGCTTTAGTCACATAAAATGGGTTGTATCAGTACAAGGTTCTTCCTGAGGGGGTGGAGGCTTATCTGGATGATGTCATCATCCACACCATGACCATGGAAGATCATCTTAAACAAATTCATGCATTTTTCAAGAAATTGACCGAGGCAGGGTTGACCATCAACTTATCTAAGAGTGAGTTTGTAAAAGCACAGGTGGTGTTCCTAGGCCATGTAGTAGGTCAGGGTCAAGTGCAACCGGTGACAGCCAAGATAGAAGCCATTGATCGCTTCCAAGTTCAAAAAGGGAAGAAGGAGCTTATGAGATTCTTGGGTATGGCTGGTTGGTACCGGCAGTTCTGCAGGAATTTTTCTGATGTGGTAGCCCCTTTAACGAATTTGCTGAGGAAAGAGACCAAGTTTGTTTGGGATGACAAATGTCAAGCTGCCTTTGCCCACGTCAAAGCGATATTAATGAGCTCTCCTGTCCTAGCAGCCCGGTATTTTCAAGAACCATTCAAGTTGGCCATTGATGAAAGTGATGTGGGGGGTGGGGCAGTTCTATTTCAGGAAGATGGTGATGGCGTGGATCACCCGGTGTGCTACTATTCCAAAAAGTTTAACAAACATCAGGCAAATTATGCCACTGTGGAAAAAGAGACCCTTGCTCTCCTGCTAGCGCTTCAGCATTATGAGGTGTATCTGGGAACTACTACCTTTCCTATAAAAGTCTTCACTGATCACAACCCCTTAACCTTCATTCAAAAAATGAAAAATAAAAATCAGATGTTGATGAGATGGAGTTTGGCTTTGCAGGAGTTCAACTTGGAAATTGAGCATGAAAAGGGCAGGGACAATGTCGTTGCTGATGCTTTATCTCGAGTGACCTAACTTTGAAAATTCCTGCAGGTTGTTTGGAAGTTTTGTTGCTTTATTCTGGGAAATATTAATTGTTGTTGCTCACGTGAATTGATCATTTGGGTGTGAGTTTTACTTTTGTTTGTTAAAAGGGTTTTTGCATGAAAAGAAAGTTTTCACTATGTTGAAACTTTCTTTCTTGAGGATGTGAAGTGTTACGGATTCGTCACTTCCGTTGTTGTGGTTTTCATCCACTGTAAACATTTTTGGTTCCAGGTACTATTATTGTTATCGTTTAAGTGAAATGGAGATAACTGTTTTCAAAAGGTGAAAAAGTTAGTGTTTTGAAAGAAACCGGAAACCGGATCGGGATCCGGACAAAGAAGAAGCGGAAAAAGAGGCGGAGCAAGTGAGGTCGAGAAAAAGCCGAGCTGCTTTGAGGTCTTGAGCAAACGCTGGCGAACGGGGGTCACGAGCGAACTTTGGGTTTCCTGGGAAAGGGATTCCTGTGACAGAGAGGTTATCGCTGGGACAGAGTGGTTATCGCTGTGACAGATAAACCTGTGTGACAGGTTTTGCGGTTGATTCCCGAAGAGAATCGTTGTTGAGGTGCAGGTATGCATTCAGTACAGGCCCGTCGGCCATTTTGCCTTGCGCCCGATTTCGCATCGCACCTGTCTTTTCACCACGCTCCCATCGCATCCAGCCGTTCGCCTGGTTTGCGTGTGACACGTGGATTTTGAGTGGGAATTTGTGGTTCGCCGTTTGGGAGCCGTTGAACATTCATACCCGAAGGTGTGATTTCCCAGTCGCCTCTTGAGGGCACCTTTGCCCATCTTTGGCAGTGTGAATATCAGGCGAATGGGATTCTGGTCTCGATTCGACATCGTTCTTACGATTACCGGAGCGTGGATCGACTTTGGCTTGATGCCGGGACAGAGACGTGGGGAATGTTATTTTCGCTCACTTGGAGCACAGTGAGTTATATTGTACGAAACTGATGGTACCATCATAGGAATGATATATTGGTTGTACGATTGATTAATATTGTTCTTGTGCTGTTATTCTTCTGTGACCTCAATACAATACTTGTTTGTTGGTAACAATTGGTGTGCTTTCACCATTGATCTTTGACACACAGAATAACACATCCTTCTGCCGTGACTCCTTTCGGGGCTCGGAGGTACACCGTGACCGGGGTTTGGAGAGGAGCACGTAACAGTATCTGTAATACATACTCACGTTTGGGAGAGTTGATAAGTATCTGTAATACATACTCACGTTTGGGAGAGTTGACAAGTATCTGGAATACATACTCACGTTTGGGAGAGTTGATAAGTATCTGCAATACATACTCACGTGTGGGAGAGTTGATAAGTATCTGCAATACATACTCACGTTTGGGAGAGTTGATAAGTATCTGTAATACATACTCACGTTTGGGAGAGTTGATAAGTATCTGTTATACATACTCACGTTTGGGAGAGTTGATAAGTATCTGTAATACATACTCACGTTTGGGAGAGTTGATAAATATCTGTTATACATGTTCACGTTTGGGAGAGTTGATAAGTATCTGGAATACATACTCACGTTTGGGAGAGTTGATAAGTATCTGTAGTACATATTCACGTTTCGGAGAGTTGATAAGTATCTGGAATACATACTCACGTTTGGGAGAGTTGATAATTATCTGGAATACATATTCACGTTTCTGAGAGTTGATAAATATCTGTAATACATACTCACGATTGGGAGAGTTGATAAGTATCTGTAATACATACTCACGATTGGGAGAGTTGATAAGTATCTGGAATACATATTCACGTTTCTGAGAGTTGATAAATATCTGTAATACATACAAACGTTTGGGAGAGTTGATAAGTATCTGTAATACATACTCAAGTTCTCTCCATTTCCTCCCCCCAAGATTGTAGAAGCCGGTTCGGTACCGATCCTGATCCAGGCTGTAAAAGATGGACGTTATGCAGAGAAACATCACGCAGTGAACACTCTACACCGCCTCGTCCAGGATCCCGAGATCCGTCCCCAGCTTAGAGAGAGTAAGTGGTGAAGAGCAGGAACAGAACCCGAGCAGTCATCCTGAGTTTCCTACATCAGATTCCCAACACCTCCTCCATCACATTCTCTTGGCTACAAATCAGAGTTTCTATCTTTTAGATATATTGTTGTTTTCTATTCTTGTGAATTAATCTTTGTCCCTTTATTTCAGATTAATTTCCCTGCTGAACCTTTCTGCTCCTTCTCTTCCTCTTTCTTTCTTTTCCACATTTTTTATCATGACGGGAAGTCACGTGTGCTAAAATGTGTTTCTTCCTCCTACCAAACCACTATCATAACCAATTAGTGCAACCCTGGTGATTTATTTTCGTTTCATCAACACAAATCCCATAATCAATTTTTACACTTTAATTCAGATTCTCAAATCACCAACATTTGGGTTCTTTATTTAAATCTCTTATTCTCCATTTTTTACTGCTCGGTCATGCTCTATGATTCCGACATACTTTGGGTTCCAATAAATAAACAAGTTTAAATCCAGGAATGTAGGCCGTGTGATAGAATGAGTGTCGTGATGGTTCAGCAGAGATATCAAATTATCATTTTAAATCAATAATAATACAATTTGAAGCTTCATCAATTTATTCCTCTCTTTGCACTTTTACCCTTTTCCCAGTGGGCCTGAAATATGGAGCTTTTAACTATGAAAAGGAGAGGTCGTCCCAAACCACCCAGTGTGGTTTCAAGGTCAGTCTGGGGTTCACTCAGGATTGAGGATTCACTCACCTGAGAGTGATTCACTCACCTGAGAGTGATTCACTCACCTGAGAGTGATTTGAAAAAGGATTTGTTTGTTATTCGACCTGAGTTATTGTAGATCAACTTCGTTTTGTCCATAATGATGAATCGTGAAATCAAACGGTCAACATTGCTCTGTTGATGCTCAGAGATCTTGGACATCGCTCTGAAACGTTTCAATGAGATCACCTGCCAGGTAACTGCTTCAGGTATAAAGTTAAGGTAAAAAAGGTATTGTAACAATGATGAATCAACATAATTATATAATCTTCTGATGGTTAAAGAACCCAATATGTAATGTAGTTCAGCATTGAAGATCCAGGAAAGCTGTTTCGACAATCATTGCACCACACCTGTAATACCTGTTGAAGTCACTAGTCTGAAATATTATGATGATTCTCTCTTTAAATCGTGTTTCTAATGTCGAAATGTAATGCACACTTTAAGTACCCAGATGGTTGTAAAGCTATTTTCATGAGGAAGACTAGAACATGTGACAGTCGCGTGATGAGTAGCAGCAGCAAGGCCATGT